>NW_027206068.1:44410774-45610774 GCF_024711535.1 Dipodomys merriami | reverse complement strand
CACATTCTGGTGGAAAGAAACAGCAAACAATAAACATCATAAGCAAATCAACATTGTAGGTAAGAAAATGAGTGGTGTTGGGAAGAAAAGGAAAAAGAGTAGTAGTAGATGTCAGAGCAGGGCAAATGTTGGAGGATATCAGGAGACAGGAGGCTTCAGAATTTACGAGGGCCATGCTGGAGAGATGAGATTCCAGTGCAGATTTTTCAAGGGGAGGAAATTAGCCACATAGATACCTGGGCATAAAGGTCAACCTGTACTAAAGACCAATGTGACATCGTGCTGGTCTTACATAGGATCGAGATTCTCAGATTCTCAGACTAAGCAAGTAGAAAAGTCTCTCAGAAGCCTTGGCTGTTAGACCATCTTGTAGACAAGTCACCTTGCAGGTGACCACCTTGTAGGCTAGGCCACATAGGTAGTAGCCATTTAGAAAACCTTTGGCCCATTTTTAGCCCAAGTAAAATTGGGAACCATCCCAGCATCTTCAGCCATGAAGTGACATGCTCTGAGTTACTATTTAAAAACTCATTTTGGCTGCTAAAAGTATCCGTTCATCCACTGAGGTTCTAGCAAAAGAGCAGTTTTAAGATAGTTCTTTTGTTGTTTTGAGTTATCAGGTTTCCTTTATATATTCTCATCTACCTGTAGAGTGCCTATGGGACTCAACATGGCAAGAAAGAATGTCATACCTAAGTGTCTGAAAGAAGTAGCCAGAAGCCAAGCACCAGTGGCCCATGCCTGTAATCCTAGCTATTCAGGAGGCTGAGATCTGAGGATCACAGTTCAAAGCCAGCCCGGGGAAGGAAAGTCCATGGAACTCTTATCTCCAATAAACCACCAGAAAACCAGAAGTGGCGCTGTAGCTCAAGTGGTAGAGCACTAGTCTTGAGCTGAAGAGCTGAGGGACAGCACCCAGGCCCAGAGTTCAAGCCCCACAACCAAAAATCCAAAAACCAAGAAGTAGCCCGTTCCACTTCTAGGATACCACCTAGTGCCACCTTACTTCCATCCCATGTTTCCCATGGTTTAGGGAACCTCCAAAACACATGGGGTACAAATAGAGATTGGGTTCCTACTTCAGTGGTGGGGCATGTCAGCATGCTCAATCACCTTGTACAGTTCTATCAGGGATCCTTCTGCCTTCCAAAAGAAGAAAGGGTGGAGAAAGGCCTAAGATATTGTTTTTCTTTTTTTTTATTGTGAAAAAAACTGTACAGAGGGGTTACAATTACATGGGCAAGATATTGTTTTTCTTGCTGCCTCCATGGTTTAGAACATCCATCTATATCCATGAACACCATCATATCCATCTATATCCATGAACACCGTGTAGCAGTAACTATTAAACTCTGGCTACCTTCTCTTAAAATTGTCTTCCCTGATTAACCAGCGCATCTCAAAAACTATGTATAATAACCTCTGAAATCATTAAGTAGCCAAACTAACTGTGGCCTAGAGAGGCTTCCCAGCACGTTGGCTCAGTGAAGAGCCTGATGGGGTTCAGAGTTCCTCCTGTAAGTGACCCTCCCTTTCTCAGTCTGCAGCCCATGGTCAAGCCTCTCCAACTCTCTTGTTCTTTCCCTTCTCAACTGCATTAGACTCTGTATTAGACTCTACTTCTTATCCCTGTGATGTCTTCTAACTTTTGGGCTGAGATTTCAAATCATGGGATTCCATGAATCTATTTGTGGATTTGTAGATGGTAAGAAAGCAGCCCAGATGGCACCTGCCATGGGTCAAACACTATGCTGGGAACTCTTTACCTCTGTCACTTTATGCACTTATTCCATATCCTTCCCAGACAGGTTCTAGCATTATCTGTATTTTGTACTCTGGAAAACTGAGGAACCCAATGGTCCAAGGCCACATACCTAGTAGAGACAACTGGACTCTGAATATGGCCTGCACCTTTCACTAGAACCTCCTGTGGCCTCTCCACCCTGTGTCTTTGGTCCAGTAGCTCCCATCGTGGCTCTTCAGGCCTTGCCTTGGATGCTGCAGGAGGAAGAGCAGGACTTGTCATGATCAGCCTAGTAACACACAAGAACAAAGACACCCGCAGGTAGCTACAGAGGAGCATTGTGAGTATAGAGAGACAAAGACCCTGTTCAAAACAGAAATCTAATAGTGTTTAATAGTGTTCAAGAAATAGGATTGTCCTAGGAAGTCTTTATGGATTTACATATCTGTGCTGAGTCTCATCACTGTCATTTTGAGGAGTTCAAGCTCTACTCAGGACCAGAGAACCAGTCAGCCGTGCAAAGTTCTGGCTGCTTCCACAGTTCCTCAGTTTCTGCTACCACCTCCTCTCTTTGCTCCTGCTCCATCTTTTCAGGCTTTTATGTCTGAGATTCTCCTATGCCCACCTTCTTCTTTGACACCTCTCGTCATTCTGTTCCCCAGCCTTCTGGAAGGATGCCAAGGCAAAGTTCAAAAAAAATTATTTCCTACTTCCCTCTGACTTTAAGCCCTACAAATTCCAAAAAAGATTTCATATCAGATCAGTTTTTGCTACAAATGAAAGAGTTAATTTCAGCTGAAATGTCTTTCTAAAGTTATCAGCATGATGGGACTTGGGTTTCCTGTGTCATACAGTGATGAGAAAATTGTGCCTTCCTGGGGCCTCTTAGCATGAGTAGGAGGAAAGCCAGCTTGAGACGAATGTGCAAGTAGAGACTAAGCAAGCTATGGGAAGCCTCAGATCCTTCTCAGTGCTTCTCAATTCTCCACCAATACCTAAAATTTAATTTTAAAGCAATTCTGATACTGGAGGGATTTTTAGCTGCTCAAACATAAATATGCTATAGATCCTTCAGTTTAGTTTTCAGCAAATCTTGTCCCAGATTCTGTGTGTGTTTGTATTGTGTGTGTGTGTGTGTGTGTGTGTGTGTGTCTGTGTTGCTGGGATTTGAACTCAAGGCCTTTTGTTAACTAAGTGAGCATTTAAACACATGAGCACACACTCAGCCTCTTTTGCTTTTTTTTTCAGATAGGGTCTCAGGCTTTTGTTTGAGTCAACCTTGGGTCACAATTCTTCTACCTCTCCTTCTCATGTAGCTGGGATTACAAGCATAAACCACCATGTGCAATATTGTTTAGATTCGGAGAGCTTTGTGTTCCTTCAGACTATTGATGGTTTTGCCCAATTCTCAGATGTGGTTTACCATCTGGGTGGGTTGCCATTTAAGGCTAGTGTAATATCAAGTTGTGGATGATCTCAAACTAGAGATCATCTCTTACTATTTTTAACTTAAGGTGGTTCCAGGTTATTGACATTGCCAGTACTCAGTAGACTAATGTCACGGAAAAGATAGTGGTTGAACACAGGCAAGACATTCTCTGCACAAGCCAGTGGGATTGTTAGTGTTACAAAGGAACAGCAATTTCTTTTTGTGCACATATATATATATATATATATATATACACACACACACACACACACACACACATATATTATTGTAAAGATACTGTACAGAGGGGTTACAGTTACATGAGTAAGGTAATGAGTAAATTTCTTATCGAGCATTGGTACCTCATTTGTGTTTCCCCTACCATCCCTTTCCTCCCCACCTCTCCAACTCCTCTCCCCTCCCCCCCAAGTTGTAAAGTTCATTTTCAACATAGTGTCTTGTACATATCATTGTTACAATGGATCAACCTGTATCCTCATTTCAGCATTTTGTTATTTTCCTTCCCCTCCCCAAATTAGAAAAATGTATATACAAGATGCAGGGTACTAGAATCAAACATGGTGAAAACAGGGGTTATACCACAGGGAAAGAACATACAAAAGAAACAAAAAAAAACACATAGTATATTATAAATACATTTAAAAAACAACAGCAAGTAAGAGAAAACCTCTTGTGTCCCTATTTTGGGGTTCATTTTGCTTAGAATCATCTTATATGGTCATATGTACATAGCTTTTGACCTTTTCTGCTT
The DNA here is from genome assembly GCF_024711535.1 of Dipodomys merriami. Classification (NCBI taxonomy): domain Eukaryota; kingdom Metazoa; phylum Chordata; class Mammalia; order Rodentia; family Heteromyidae; genus Dipodomys; species Dipodomys merriami. The sequence goes on along the minus strand of NW_027206068.1, from coordinate 45,606,829 downwards.
GTGCTAGACATATACTAGTTATTGCAGATAAGGGAAACAATGGGACCTATGTTTCTTTGAGCCTGGCTTACTTCACTTAATATAATTTTTTCGAAGACTTCCTAACAGATGAGGAAGTGTCATTCTTTCTGATGGAGGCATAGAATTCCATTGTGCATATATACCACATTTTCTTGATCCATTCATCTTCTGAGGGGCATCTAGGTTGGTTCCATATCTTAGCTATGGTGAAAAATGAGCAGCAGCACTTTCTAAGCCTGCTGAGGAGCATCAAAGCAAGTCCTGGAGAGCTGCAGAATTAAGTGCCTCTCTTAGTTCATAAAAGGAACCTTGATGACCATCTCTTCCACCCACATTTTGCAGATGAGGAAATAAAGGAACCTCAGAAAGGTCTTGCAATTTGCCAAGTTGTTGCAATTTTTCCACCAATAGAGTAAGTTCTAAACTCAGTTTAGTTTATAAGGTCCCTTAGGACCTGCCTCCAGTTTCATGGCTGCCTGAACCTCCTACACCTTCATTTAGCATGACTCAATGATACTGTTCTGCCAGAGAACCATGTAATCTATTCATACACTGGACTCCAGCCATATTGAGCTCCAATGTGCCCTGCTCTTCCCACCCACAGGGCCTTGGCACATGCTCTCATTATGGCATAGCATCCCACCTACACTGTGCAGTAATTTTCCTGGTTGACTCTTCCTTTGGGGTCTCAGTTTCAATCTCATTCCATCCAGGGAGCTTTCTTTGACTCCTCATCATTCCTGAAGTCAGTATTATGTGTTTCTGCCATTATATCCTGTACTTGTAACTGTTCCTCTTTTCTTACCTAATTGAAAAATTAAGGTAAGAAATTTCATTTCTGCCGTTTGCTCTAGGTTGTTAAAGAAATAGATCCATATTTGTGTTTCTCACTATAGTTCCAGAAAACAGCTCAGTGCCTAGAATTCAAGGGATGATGATGCATGGATTAATGGATGATGAATGGGTAGATGGATGGATGGTAAAATGATGAATGGATCATGGATGGATAGCAACAACGGAGAGACCAAAATGGGCAGAATGGACACTAGAATAAAAGAAGACAGACTTAAAGTGTAGATCACTGGGGAAATCATGCTCTCAGAAGTTGCTCCTGATGTCTGCTGAGTTACACACACACACACACACACACACACACACACACACACACACACACACACACACACACACACACACACACACACACACACACACACACACACACACACACACACACACACACACACACACACACACACACACACACACAAAAACCAGTTCAGTGTAGACTTAGTTCATTCCTGCTCTCCAGCCTCTTTACTACCTGGTTTCATCCTCAATATCCCAGTGCAACTGGGAACAGCTTGGGAGACAGGAATTTTTATCCACTCCTTGCAGGTGTGGAATGGGGCTGGGTAGGGAGTGTGGGTGGCAGGGTACTGCTTGGCCACTGAGACTATGGTGCTCCTACTTTTGCCCTTCATTGCCACCTATACTGCCAGCCCATCTCAGAGCTCTCCAGTAACTGAGATCAGTAACCTGGTCTGGGCTTTTGCTGTGCCAGGAATGAGTTGCTTTATGGCAAAGTACTTGGAATGGTTGGCTCTGGCCTTGCCTCTGCTCTCACTGGTCATTGGTAACTCTGGCTGGTTTGTATTTTCCCATATGTAAGTAATGGGGGCAAGGTTGCTGTAATAAAATTGTATATATGCTTTTTGCGAAGGGACAGCACATTTGACATATCAAAGGAACCTAAGAGCTAGGAGGGTTCTGACATTCACAGAGCTCCTAGCGCCCTCCTGCCCCTGCCCTTCATCCTGGCTCACTCTCCAGCTGTCAGCATGGGGAGACATCTTTCTAGCCACACCTTCATGTTAAAAAATGCCTCAGCCAACTAAAGCTGATGAGGGAGCAGTTGATGGCAATTACCAGGATATTAGCAACTCTAAATAGCATTTTTTTTTTCCTGACAGAAGCCATTTGAAGTTTGGCTTGGTGCTCCATCCATAATTACCCTCATTGCACCCTTCCCCTAATAATTTCCAGAATGATATGAGTGAGGTTGAAATCACAGCTGAGCGTAGTATTTGGGGGTTTTTTCATAGCTGGCGTCACATCTGTACTATTTTATCCATTCGTGCACGCATACTTAAACAGTTAGATGGATGCTTAAGAACTATTCTAAGGAGAAAATGTGATTCGACACACTGGCTGCCATTTCTGTTTTGCACCACCAGGCAAAGATGTCCTGTGGGTTTGTAAAAAAGCTAAGGCATACCATCCCAGCTATTAAAAAAGAAAATGCTTCAAGCTCTTCCTTCTCAATGCCCTGGGCTACGGAGAAGTTCCCAAATGTGTGGATTCTACCTGTTGCTCTTTTGGATCGTGAGTGTTTAGGTAACTAACACTCAGAATGACATAGTAACAAAGAATTCAACGAGAAGATATTTATGGACTAGCGTATGGTTACGGTGGGGCGCTTATATAGCCTTCACAAGACCTTGAGTTTGACTCTCCAGTACTCAAAAGAAAAGTAAAAGGCATTTATTTTGCCATGTACTAGTAGTTCATGCCTATAATTCTAGCTACTCAGGAGGCTGAGGTATGGCAGATCACAGTTTTGAGACCAGCGTAGGAAGAAAAAGTCTATGAGACTCCATCTCAAAATAACTGTCAAAATCTGAGCTGGAGGCTCACTTCTCACAGTTCAAAGGAGTATGCTATCTTAATTAAACCGTCATCTATTTAAACTCTCATTGTATGTCAGGATGTGAACTAAAGGATACAAAAATAACCCTGGCTCAAGGGATTCATTACTCTGTCTGCAGGGATGGGTAACCTTTTTTTCTGCCAAGGGCCATTTGGATATTTATTACATCATCCATGGGTCTGGATTTGAAGAGAAGCTCCTAGACTTACTGAATTTTGAGTCTCATCTTTGGTGGGACCACATCAAAGTAGTGAGGGCCCTACCAAATGATCTTATGAATGAGATTCTGCTCTTAAAAAAATTGTTTCTCTGACCTTACCTGAACTCTGCCATCCACATATGATCTTTCTTACAGGCCCTATCTTTCTTTAAAACAAAACAAGCCAGGCACCGGGGCCTCAAGCTTATAATCCCAGCTACTCAGGAGACAGAGATCTGAGGATTGCAGTTTAAAGCCTGCCCAGGCAGGAAAGTTCATGAGACTCTTATCTCCACTAAGCTACCAAAAAAAAGAAAAAGAAAAGAAAAGCTTGAAGTGGAGCTATGGCTCAAGTGGTAGAATACTACCCTTGAGCACAAAATCTCAGGGCATCCCAGTAAAAGGACATAGTTTAAGATAATGGTCCCATGGTACATTGTCTAATGGTCTGCATTTTACATTTCACAAGATGAATTAGCAATAGCTTTAATCACAAACACCATCCTGTTTTAAGTATTTTGGTACACTGAAGAAAAACTTCTTTATGTCATTTAGAAGCTCTCAATCTACAGAACTAAAGCAGAGATGCAAAGAGGCATTTGGTAGTTCTAAATGAAGTCCTACCAAAGTGTCCAGACAGATAGTAAATGCTGTGGGAAACTGGGATTTGCATTCCTAAAATGAGAGTGCTGAATGTGTCTAACCACTCAGCGGCAGGCAGGCACATAGGAACAGGGGCAGGACATTGAGTTACATGAGCTAAGTGCAACTGTAGAGTATATTAAAGCAAACTGCTGGACTGACATTTTATTTATATTAATTAAGCACCCCAAATTTAAACTAGTTGTGCAGAAGATACAGACTGGATCATTTTGGAAATAGAGGGGTGCAGTTTCTAGTTCTATTGCCATATTTATTTAATGCTGTTCAGTTTTAAGCATACTCATGTGGGACAGGAAAACAAGACATTTGATTTCCTTGGCACGCTATGATCTGATGTTAATATGAGATGACTGTTGGGAATAAAAATGGGACAACAGTTAGAAAAGTTTTTTTTATTAAATGCTTTAACTTACTTTTCAATGTCTTCTTTGTTTTTCAAAATCCAATCTCTTCCTTGGCCTTCCATATTTTGAAATTGGGCATGATTCTTCATATCTCTTGTCCTCTTAAATATATTCCATTAGGAGAAACATGGAAGAAGGGTCTTGTTAAATATCCTCTGCTCTCTCTTTGAACTCTGGCACGGTTTAGGAGCTGGTGGGTCAGTGTGACTCTTGCTAGATATAATGTCCTCTGGTTTTGAATATTAGGCTGGTCAGAGAGCAGTGTGAGTCTTCCTCCTATTCCATGGCCAGCACCAGAATCAAGCAATCCAAATGACAACAGCTCTGCACTTAAAGGTAATACAGAATTCTGTCATTGGCATGACAGTTGCCTTCCCTTCTGGCAGCCTAAGACTATACTGTACTACTGATCTCCATTTGAATATCTAGAGCTCTAAGCAGAGCCATGAGATGAAGTGTTTTACATGATCCTGGAAGTTACATTCTTGGCTTGTAGATTAAGTAAAGAAGTCACAGGCCATCTGTCATTACTCATTGGTTAATCTTTATAAATAAATTGGTACGCTACTTGTTCAAAGGAAAATACATTCAACCAATGAGTATTAGACCTTTACTGAATGCCAGGTACTGTTTGCAATCTCATTAAATAATACCCTAAGACAGGCATGCTAGAGTATACCTCTCTTAAGTATAATAGTCCTTACTCTCTTAATTCATAATTTCCTTTATCAAATTGCATCTAAGCTAGATGAATCCATATCTGTGAGTGTTCAGTTGCAGTAGAAATACTAAGAATAGAAGAGGCTATAATGGTTTGCTGTCTTTAAAATACTGCTGAGGGCTAGGGACATGGCTCAAGTGATGGAGTGCCAGCCTAGCAACCACAAGACCCTATGTTCCAATGCTAGTACCATCAACTAAAAGAAAAAATGTGGAGACATGGCTCATAGAAGAGAGTTTGTATAGCAAGACCCTGAGCTGAAAGAAACAAACAAAAATCCTGCCAAACAATACTGTTACCTTTTCTCCATCAGGTATTTAATTTGTGCTTCTCAGAAAGGGCTAGGTTTCTTAGTTTTCAAAAGAGGTTCTTTCAAGTTCATGAAGCCTGTTCTGTTTTGGGACAGGCCTCCAAAAAGAACATCTGCTGGACAGAAGATCTCATGTGTATGTTACAGCTGTCTCTCTGTTCCTTTGGTCATCGCCCACTTTTCTTTGACCACAGAAAGTTAAAGGAAATGTCTGTTCCATCACCATCAAAAAGTGCTCCTTTAATGTTCTTTTAAGTGTTGTGCAAATAAGTTACACCTGTTTTTTTTTTGACCCCAGTAATAGAGGACCGGTGAGTGTGAGAGGTGCCCACCCCCGAAAGTATAATCACCTGGCTCCTCATAGCAGGGTCATGATCAGCTTCTGAGGATCTGCTAAGACCTTGGCAGAGGTTAGAAGGGGAAGTGGCATATTATTACTTGCAGATATTTTGAAGATATCTTGATACTCTCTATCAACAATAAAGATAAAGGAATCCACCTAAAACAGTCTTGCCCCATACAAATCTTTGTGTGACACCTTACAGGGTAACTAAAGCAGAGTCATCTCCCCCTCCCCCTTGGCCTTTTTTAAAGCAGTTCCTTCCCTCTCCTAACCTTTGATTAAATTAGATTGAATATTCTCAACTCTTGATTTATCATATCAAAATAAAGGCTGACCACAGGGGCTTTAGTTAATGTTTTATGGAATAATAATCTGCATATTACTAACTTAGCTAGCAATAGTTTTATCTCAGTAATAGATATATTGATTATATCATAATAAAGTCATGTTCTATTTCAAGATATTTTGAAGAAAGGATAGGAATCATAAGAATAAAATGACCCAGTTCAGCATCTCGGCATCAGTGCCATTTTAACAATAAGACCAAAGAGCTCTGTTTTTGTGGCTATAATTCTATCATTTTGCCACATTTAGCAACTTTTCCCACCTACCTTTTTTGAGATCTTTTCTGCCACAGGATATACGCATTTCTAGTTTCTTCCATCTAGAAGAACACTCATTTTCTTCATCCTTCTGACACCTTCGCCTGTTAAAAAAAGAAGAAGAAAAAGAAAAGCACAGGTCAACTAAGCCAATGAACTTAGGCTTGCATGAGGCAATGTTTTGAAAATGTTCTCCTCATCTGGAAGATAATTTATATAACAGGATTCAGAAAGCGAGGGGTTTTGGTAAAACAGCAGATAAGGGAATTCCATGGGCCTACCTAACAGGAAAGGGTGAAAAAGGCAAGAGGAAGCCAGGGCTAAGTGCAACCTCCTCTGTGCCTGTGGTTTGAAGGGTGCAAAGAGGCCCCAAGATCTCCCTAGAACCACTAGATATGAAGAGATGCTTCCAGCAGACCCTGGAAAGCACCTTGTTTCTTCGTCTCTTCAGTCTGATGTCTGAAATTACTATTTCCTGGTTGTGGTGAAGTAACAGGGTGTGTGCTTTTTGAGCAATGCTCAGGGCTATGTGGCCATTTAGCTGGGGTTGGATTATCAGTGCGAGTTAACACAGAGCTAGTTCTTCACTGAGCTTCAGGCCACAGTTTAGAAATGTTACCCAACCAAGCCGCCAGCCAGGAGATGTGAAATTCCCTATCTGTTCGAGACAGGGTAACAGAAATTTTCCCTTTTCCAGATGATGCATGCCCATACCCAGCATAGAAGAGTTTGGCACTGGGAAGGTGGGTGTGGTGATGTTTCTCTTCCTCTCTCCTCAGAGCCTGCCAAGGCTTCCTCAGACCTGACTGCCTGGTTCAGCCTCTTTGCGGACCTCGATCCCTTATCAAATCCTGATGCTATTGGGAAAACTGATAAAGAACACGAATTGCTCAATGCATGAGTTTGCAGCCTTCGAGAAGAAGCCCTCTTGCCGCTCCACACCACCTCACCTGGGGCAAGCAGAAGTATAATGCGATCAGTATGCTGTTTTAATATTTATGCACCATTTTAATAAAATGGAAGGGTCAGTGGCCCTGTTTATAATTGTATAATTATTTACTCATCTTTGGTATAAAGTGTTCTCTCTGTGGATCTAAACAATATAAAGATCTAAATGGTATAGAGTATTCAGAGGTGATGTCCAGGTCAACACTCACCTGCCAACACCTGCCAACACCCTATCCCTGCTGCTGTGGTATCAAGGGGCTATGGTGAGATTTGAGTCCAAGTCATAAACCTATTCATCAGTGTGTGTGTGTGTGTGTGTGTGTGTGTGTGTGTGTGTGTGTGTGTGTGTGTGTACCAGTATTAGGGCTTGGACTCAGGGTCTTACACACTCAAGGCTGGTGCTCTCCCACTTGAGCTCCACTTCCAGCCTCTTTCAATTGGCACTAAGAGCCTCACAGATTTGTCTTCCCCAGCTGACTTTGACCCCAGATGATCAGATCTCAGCCTTCTGACTAGCTAGGCTTATAGGGGTGAGCTACCAACAGCCAGTGCAGCCTGGTTAGGTTTAAGCACAGTGTCCTACACTCCTTCAAGGCAGCAGGAGGCTTACAAAACTTAACGCCTCCTCCTGTTGTCCTCCTCTCATCCGCCTGAGGGAGGTGGTGTAGGAAGAGACCCTCTTCCTGTTAAACCACCTTTTAATGAGCACTGGAGGAAGCTCTGGCCAACCAAAGACACCACACACCATCCCCAAAGCACTTTGCCAGGTGGCGTGCAACCTCACAGTAGCGGGGGCGTGGGGCTTCGCTGCTTTTGATGGAACACAGACATATTTGCAGATGCTGCCATCTCCTTTGGTCCCCTTCATGGTTGGAATCCAAAAGCATGCATTTCTGGAACCACAAGACATGTTGGGGTTTTTTTTCCTTTTTCTATTAAACAGAAAACATTTGACATGCAAAGGCAAGTTATGGATTCTGCTGCGGGGGACTTAGTGTTGTTCTGTGGGTGTGGAGGCTGGAGGGGGACAAAGGAGGAGGAGGAGGAAGAGTCCTACCTGCAGCCTTGTATCCATTGGCTTCACTTCCTTAGCCAGGCAGCTGGGGTATGGGGGTGTGTGAGCTTTTGCGGGATCTGGCATTTGAGCACAAGGACAGATACTCTACCAGTGTGACAGACCCCGGAGCTGGCACATCTCCTTCCTGTGTCACAAAGGACCTGCTAGGTAAGGGCCTCGCAATCTCAGAAGCCCATGTACATCTTTCAGTGCAAATGCAGCTCTACATGAGCATGGACTCGGGTGATAAACTAGGAAGCAAATAGTTCTTGATGTTTGGTTACGCCTGACTCAAAAGAATATTATGGAAGGGGCTGACTGCAGACATAACCTCTGAGCTCTAATGAACACTGGAGACGGGCTGTGGAAGAAGTTGGAGTAGAGGAAAGGATGATCCTCTAGGGAAAGTGCTGGGGACGCAGTGGGAGACACAGCTGCCATAGCTGTTAGCTTTTTACCCAGCACAGGTATTCAGGAAATCTTTTGTGGGACCCACAGCCTGACCTTTATGGATTTTGAGAACATCAGCATACACACTAGGACTCTGCCTCACACTCCTCTCATGCACACACAAGAATACTTGTTGTCTCTCCAGACCCCCTTCGACATCCCAAGACCTGTACTTTTACGTGTGCCTCCCTGGGCGACCATCACAACTCTACCTGTCCTCTCAAGAGCCTCCTCAAAGTCCCTCCCACTACGAGGGGGGGGGCGGTGTCTCCCAGTTGCAACCCCAGGTTTCCTGTGATTCAGAACCAGTGCTCATGCTTCCCTGAAAACTTCCTAATCCCTGCCCTTCCTCCCAGCACATAAACGCAAGCTGCTCTGCCTCGTCTGGTAAGTCTGTAGCCTCTTACCATGAAGTGCTGCCACCCTAAAGAACTCAGCCCCTACTTGCCCAAATCTCTCTCCCCAGCAACTAAGAAGCAAAAGGTTAGTGATTGCCAAATCAACTTGTCCTCTGCAGAACTCGGGTCCTAGTCACATCCTGGGTCATGTTTGCAGCCCAGAAGCAACACAGCACCAGCATGGAGGAGGTGAAGCTGGAGGGTAGGAATGGGGGGGGGGGGGAGAGGAAGGGAGGTTCAGTTTTGAATGGCTTTAAATACCAACAGGCTGCATTTCAAAATTGATCTGTGGATGAAGGGGAGAGGATTGTGGGAGTTGAACAGGCTTTGTAACTAGGGAAAGGAAAGAATTGCCCATGGAGGCATTTTCTCCTCAAATTTTCTTTACTTTCAAAAAATGAAAGAAAAGAAAAGAAAAAGGGATTCCATCCCCTCTCCCATCTGCAGTCCACTTGGCCAGCCTCTTGATCCCTTTTGATAGGCGTGTTTTGATCCGGGCTCACACAAAGCCCCTCAACCACCTCTCCAGTTTAAGGAGAAGCAGCTGCTGCCTGATTCTCTTGTAAGTGGCCTGCACGCCAGCCTGGCCAGGGGGCTTCCTCTGGGAGCCACCTCGGGGGGCCGACCCAGCTGCCCACAGCCTGTCTCTGACATGAAGAAGACAAAGGTGCCTTACCCTCGCTTCTCCCTCATTTCCATCCCATATGGGGAGGCCAGCCTGAGCCCCACGTGCGCGGGACAGGGCATGCTTGGGGAAGTGTGGATCTGGAGTTCTGGGACCACTTTTCCTGCCATTTTCAGTAGTCTGCACATCTAGCTCTCTGTCCCTCCCCTCACCCCCCCCCCCCCCCAGCCAATGGATAAATGACAGACAAGTTGAAGGGAAGGAGCCCGAAATAACACTTTCTTCCCTTCCATACTTGTGTCTCTGGCTGGCATCCTTTCTTGGTGTACTTTATAGATTCATTCGCTTCAAAATGTAATTTTAGAAATGTCAAGTTGATTTTGAGTTCTGGGAGAGTGAGAAAAGCATCCATCAGCTTCAGAATTAGAACTGTACCAATTTAGGAAGAGTCAGTGCTTTTGTATTAAAAACATCTTCTGCTTGAAGCTGGCAGGCTTGGGAGCCATCCTCAGCCAGTGGGCATGAAGGTGGGGCACAGTCACATGCTTTAGCCAGTTTTTGAAACTGGTATGAGCCAGACTCCTCCCCTATCCATACCCCCAAGGCACCTTGTGAGACTGCCCAGCCATCTGGGTGAAGACGGCACCTGCCAGGCCCTTTACCCACACTGCAGCTCCTGGAGCCAGCTCGCTCAGCTCCACACTCTCCCCTCCCAGAGGCTACTACAGCCCTGAAAGCTACCTCTGGCAATGGCTCGAGGCTAAATCTTAACCCTATTTTGGTTATGCCAACAGATAACAGTTGTGCCTGTCTTTGTAATCAACTAGTGTCCTCCAGACGGGCCATGGAATTAATCCTCTGACTTAAATCATCTTCCCAGTCCCTCTACTGGCAGCAGTCTCCAAGCAGTGATCTAGGACTCTTCCGCTTTGCTGGAAATCATACATCAGCTTAAAGACAGCTCCAAAGATTGGCAATTGTTGCCAGGAATTCTGCATTGAGAATGGGTCTGATGAGTGATAAGGTTTATGATCAGGGGAGGGCTATGGGCAGTGGTGGTACACGCATTGCTTTTCATGGGGCTTCTAAAGTTAGCAACACAGACACACACAAAAATCAGCCCGGAGCCCGTGCTCATCTTGGAATCCTAGATACTCAGAAAGCTGAGAGCTGAGGATTGAAGTTTCAAAGATAGCCCAGGTAGGAAAGTTTGTGAGATTCTTATGTAAAATTACAATTAAAAAAGAAAAGTAAAAGGACAGAAGTAGAGCTGTGGCTCAAATGGTAGAATGCTAGCCTTGAGCAGGAAAAGCTCAAGGACAGTACCTAGGCCCTGAGTTCAAGACCCAGAACCAGCATCAAAAAAATAAAAAAGTAAATAAGAATAAAATGTAACTAGGGTTCTGGAACCTTGACACAAGAGAATGCATGGATGAGAAAGTAAAGATCAAAGAGCACATCATTACTGAAGGCCATCTCAAACTGATTTACCATCAAAAAGCCTTATTTGCTTAGGTAACTTAGGTCAAACTTTAGGTACAACTGGATCTAGAGGCTCATATCTTCAACAACTGTCCTCACTAGCTTTCACCTCTGATACCCTCCATTTCTTCATTCAAACAGATTATTTTAACAAGAAGGCAAAAAGGCAGCCAGGATCTCCAGTTAGGGTCTTAGAATGGAGACTGCTTGAACTCGTGTCCATTCTTCTGTCACTGGGATCAAGGGATAGGGCGGGAAATATGCTGTTTGTCCAGCTTTTCGTGTTCCTGTTCCTTGATTCTAGCCCTCAAGAACTAGCAAAAAGAGAAAAGCATAGTTCCTTCAGGCAAATTGAGGTGTTGCTACAGAAACAAGGAATGGAATAAACACTAGGCAAGAAAACACAATTGAGATCTGCTCTACTTTCTACGGAAATGACTTTGAAGAGTTACTTGTCTAGTCTTTCCAGAGGTGCAGAAATGGTTCAGGAACTGGAATATTTTCCAGAGGTCTCCCTGAAGAGACTCTCTTAGAAGTACCCTTGATCAGGCACTTACATAGGAAGCCAGTGCTCTTAGTGACTTATGGAGGCTTCTTCTAGCCAGTTTCAAGGCATCCTAAAAGGGTTACTGGGCCTTTTGCATCCAGCACATTTTCTATCCAGATGAGGAAACTGAAACCAAAAGTTTCAGTTTAAAACAAACAAAACAAAACAAAACAAAACAAAACAACGAAGAAAGAAAACTCAGCTAGAGTGTCCGTGGCTCACAGCTGTAATCCTAACTTCTCAGGAGGATGAGATCTGAGGATCACAATTGGAAGCCACCAAGGGCAGAAAAGTCCATGAGATTCTTATCTTCATTTAACCAGCAAAAAAGCTGGAAGGGAAGCTGTGGGTTAAGTGCCAGAACATCAGCCTAGATCAAAAAGCTAAGGGACAGCTTACAGGCCCAAGTTGAAGCCTCAGTACTGGCAAGATAAATAGATATATAGATAGATAGATAGACAGACAGACAGATTAGATAGATAGATAAACGGTTTGCTCTGTGGGCAGACATTTTGTGGTCAAACCAAGACTCCGTCAGCTGCAAATTGTATTAATCTATGAACTTCAGTCTTGTCACCAAAATAGAGGAACAGAGACTGCTTCCTCTCCCATTGATTTTCCATAAGATTCTTGAAGTCACATTTTCTCTAGTGATTCCTAGAGGTCAAGGCAATGGAGAAGAAGTAGAACATTTACTGAATAGGTTGCTGTTGAGTTTTCCATAAGTCTGGACAAGATTGTATACTGGGGCTTGGAGAAATGAAAGGGTTTCTCTGCTGGTCAAAAAGGATAGGCTGCAAATCTCACCAGTCATAAAGGTATTTTTGTTTAACACAAGCACTAGCCAGAATGTTGATCAAAAGAAATTAGGATGCAGAGCAGTTGGACTCCCCCACATTGTTGGTGGGTAGACAAAATAGAACAGCCACTTGGGGAAACAGTTTGGCAGTTTCACAGAAGGTTAAACACATATTTACTGTACAACCTGCCAATTCCATACCTAGGAATTTACCCTGGAGAGGAAAAAAAGAAAATATGTTCACACAGAAACCTGTATGTGAATGTATAGCAGCTTTATTCATAATCTCCACAACTTGGAAACAACCCAACAGTCTTTCCACTGCTAAAATGATTTAATAAAAACTGTGACATATGCACACAGGAAGTGTTATTTATCAGCAGACATGAAAGAGATACTGATACACACAACACCACAATAATTCACATTGATATCGTGTGCCCCCTGTTATGTTGCAAGGAGAAGAGTATTTCATTCTGTGGTATCTTACCCAAGACTCATAGCCCAATTGAGAAATAAGAACAATATCAAACAAACCCAAATTGAGAGGCTTTCTATAAAATACCTAACCATTGTCTTTCTAAAGTACTAACTTCATTTTTTAAAAAAGGAAGAAGAAGAAGAAAGCATTAAGAAACAATCACGAATTGGGAAAATCTAAGGAGCCATGGCAACCAAACACCAAGTAGGATCCTGGGTTGGATTCCAAAGCCAATAAAAGACATGACTGGAAAAACTGGTGAAGTCCAAATAAAGCTGACACCTTAGTTAATCATGTTGTGCCAATGTTGATTTCTTAATTTTGACAATTTTCCTGTAAGTATGTAAGTAGTTACTAAGAGAAGTTGGACAACGGGTATGTGGGAAGTTTGGACTACTTTAGCAAATTTGCTATAACCCAAAAGTATTCCAATGTAAAATGTTGTTTCCCCCTTCTACCCTTCTATCCTCCACCCCACAAAGGCTTTTAAACTGTGTGGTTGCTTTGAATGTCATTTTGGAAAAGACAACACTGTAAGGACAGATGTCATATTTGTGTTTGCCAGGGATATAGGGTAGAAGGCGGATGACCCCAAAGGAACACAGGAGAATTTGGGGAAATAAAAGTCTCCTATAAACTGATTATGTTCATGGTTATATGATAACATGCATTTTTTAAAAAATCTATATACATTAAAAGGATGAGCTGTGTTATATGTAATTATGTTTTTAATAAGGATGACTCCAAAAACAGAAATAAAGAAAGTGGGTTCTGGGTCCTCTACACACAGATGCCAACACATATGGAGAGCCACTGAGACATGACCCCCAGATGATCACATATGGCTAGTCTCAGTGTTGAGTCTCTGAAACATGACCTCCAGATGTAGGGTTGAATGTGCTTCTGGGAAGGCAGCACTAATCACACCTTTGAGTGTGTGAGTCAGGACAAGATAGGTTCTTCATCAACACAACCCAATGCCATGAAACAAGTGAGCCTCTTAGTCTCTGCTGCAAAAGAAGGGCCTGCAATTGGATGTTCTATGTTTCATCCAAGGAATAGCATACTCCTTTTCCCTGTTGCCTAGAACATACAGCCATATCGAAGTGAAAAGAGACTGGAAAATGGCCAGGAAAGATGGACTATTGTAGGAGTACCTCTTTCAAATGTACATAAATGTAAAGTATAGATATATGTATTATAATATATGTACTATATAGTGAATATATGCTATAAATATGGACAGCATAATGAAGCCTACCACAAACTGTTTAAAGGGAGTAGGAGGAAAAATGGAAGGGGTTGAGAGTGATAGAGATGAGGTGAATTTGATCGATTATAAGCATGTTATAAATATTACAATGAAACTCCTTTGTACAATGAATTTATGTTAATAAAAATCAGTACTAATAAAAAGCATGAAAAGGGTTCTTGGTTTTCAAAATTAGTTTTGCAAACCTTGCAACAGTTAATCTATTTAGTTTCAAGGAAAGAAACAAATATGTAAGTATTACTTAAGGGATTTTGTGCATGTGTGTGTGGTTTAGTTTCAGTATGTAAAGATCTTGTAATACTGGCAGTTTTGTCTTCTTGCAGGAGATTGGAAAAATTCTGTGAGAATATAATGTTATCCACCAATATTAAAAATCCCGTCCTCACCCATGTCCTCATTTTTAAGCATTTCCAGCTGCTGTTCTGCAATGAAAGAAACAGTCTTAAACAACTAAGCCATGCTCTGAGCCACAGGGCCTCTGGTCTCAGCTGACTAGCTCAGGAAGCCAACATAGTTGGCCTGGCAGCACAACTTTTCACCCAGAGGAGAATCAGAGTTTATCAGATTCTCCCTTCTCTGATATTGAACTGAATAAACAATGAAATATTCTATCAATTATAAAAGCAATAACCAAGAATAACAGAAGTGATGCATAATTAATTCCTATAAAATAGCAAGAGCCTTGAGCAGCCACAAAGCATGGGCTACCAGAGTACAAGTACCAAAAAGATGTACAGGAGATCAATAAGAGGGCTGGGAAGGATTGTCATGCAGAATCATACCTGGTTTCTGAGTCACCTTGAAGAGTATCATTGAACCCCTACTGCTCATGCAAGCCTGTGATCAATCATACCACATGCTACATCTACATGTAAGAAGAGGATCTTTGACCTGCATACAACATAAATCGATGTTTTGCCCTCTGATTGTTGGTAGGAAACTGACCCAAAGGGCCCTGCTGTGTTCCACAGGCTCAAATGCTTTTTCTAACATTCTTATGCACTTGCCTATAGTTATTGAATGTGTGTTCATTCCCCGGGAGTGCATGATTAAACTTAATTAAATGATGGAGTCATCCAGGCTCTACACCACTCTTCCCTTTTTCCTTTGCCTGATACTTTTGGAACATTTCAGTAATATGTCTGGGCCTCCTGGGAGACCCTTCCTCTTGAGTAGTAAGGTGAGCAATGTTCCCATGACTTCTCAGAGGAGCTCAGAAAAATCCTGAAACCAGAGAGGGATCTACACCCATGCAGTCTCTGCCAGGCAGCAAGAGCACCATTGGGTTTAGAAATTCCTCATCAGAAGATGTTGGATTATGTATCAGCTCTCTGAAGTTTCTTTCTTCAGCGACTTTGTAGGAAGTTCTTTTATTTACTTTGGTCTGAGGCGTCTCCTTGTTGAAAACTCTGCCCTGAACTGTTGGTACCTCAACAATCTTTTCCACATTTATAGCATTCTCCACTGTCTCCCATCTCTAGCACAAACAGAAAACGTTTTTAGGATGGATAGCCCTTGACAAATCAACACCCCTGCTTCTGTATATTTCTGATGGTTGCATTATAAATTTTCTTGTGGTCTGGGGATTTATGAACCTCATAGCTTCACTATTTTATATAGCCTTTGTGGTCATCTGTAGGTTTTTGTAGAACTGCAGCCATGTGGACTTTTAACCAGGAGAAATGGTGTAGAGCTGCCATAAATTCTTAGATGAATAACAAAAGTCAGAAACATTCATGATCATCACGGTGTCACACTGATCCGAAGGTACCAGCAGAGTTCTTGGAACTTTCTGAGTAGTACTGACAGTCCTCAGCATCCGTGTAGAAGCAGGCCGGAGGTTCCCAGGTCCCCTTCCCAGCAGGGAAGCCCCACCTTCTGTACTCTTTTTCTCTGTCCTCAAAGACTGGGATGGCCATGCATAGGCCTCAGCAGTCAAACTGAGGTGTATTTTTATCCTGCCAATGGGAGCTGCCATCCTTGGTGAGCTGTGACTTTGGCTCCAGCTGGAAAGGAAGAAGCTTGCAGGGAGAAAGCAAATCCTGACTGCACATAAGCCTGAGCTGTGGTTACCTACAGTCTGCTACCCATCTGTTACCTGCCCTCAGAACCTGCCCAAGGGGAGCCCTGGCTTCTCCATCTTGGTGAGCCTGTGGTGAGAAGCCAGAGCCAACCAGACTAGTTTTCCTGTCCTATAACTAGGACAGGCCATAGTTAAAGAGAAAGTACCTAGAAAAGACAAGGGAGTGAGCTCAGCCTGAAACTTCTAGTGTTCACAGCCCCTGGGTTTGTTTTACAGGTCTGGAAAAGGTGAGGGAAGATAGACACTCAGGATCATAAGGAGATAGTATAGAAGGTCTGCTGGACAATTATGATAGCCCTGACGGTCACACCTATAAAACCAAGGAAAATTCCAACTCTGGTCAGTGGACATATAAGAAAGTATAAGCATGCTCTCATCTGTTGTGTTAATTTTTTTGAGCTATTAACTATGGTCATGTGCTTTGACTTTTCTGATCCTACAGACACTTAGAAAATAAAACAGCTACTATCCACAGAGTAGTTACTCAATGCTAGACATGGGAATATATGCATACAAGCCTATTTCATCATCTTAACTGTTCTTGGTGTAGCATATTTTGTACATATAACTCTATTTTATTTCCCTTAGTTTTCATTAAAAAATTAAATTGTTATTATAAAGATGATGTACAGAGGGGTCACAGTTACCTAAGTCAGGTAAACAATACATTTCTTTTTGGACAATGTCACCTCTCCCTTGCTTTCTCCCAGATATTCCCTCCCTTCCTCCACTTACAAGTTGTATGGTTCATTTTCATGATGTATGTATAATTTTTAAAATCACAATATATGTCACAAAATATACCCTTAGGTATATGATTTGGTGATTTTTTTTAAAAAAAAGTCTACTAGCAGGGTCATACAATAATTATTGTTATGCAATACCAGAATATTTTTGTTACCCTCAAAGAAACTTTTTACCCATTAGGAGTGATTTCCTATTCTCCCTTGACTCAGATCTGGCAACCATTCATCTTTTTTTCTGTCTCTAAGGATTTCCATGAAATGAGCACTTTATATCAGTGAGTTTGTACAATATGTGGTCTTTCTTAAAGAATAATTTATTTTTCACGTTTTTGGATAATCATACAAGTTTCAACTCAACATGTCAATGTATGTATACAATACATCTTGATCAGTGTCCTTCCATTCCTCATTCTTCCCCTGAGCTATGTAGCCAACTTCAACTGGCCCTTCAAGTTTCCAAGTTCCATTTTCATGTATATACATAGAGTATTATGATTGTATTTTCCACCCTTCCTCTTATTATGCAGTCTTTTGTGACTATCATCTTTCTCATAACATAATGCTTTTAAGGCTCATCCTTGTAGCAATGTACAACATTTCATTCTTTCTTGTTATTAAATACTTAATTGTATGCAGATTGTATACTTGCATACATAAATCAATGTGAATATTATATATACACATTTTATATATACAGTTATCCAGTTGATAGTTATTTGGATTGTTTCTATTTGGGGGCTGCTATGTGAATAACAAGGTAGATACATGTTTTTATTTTCTTGCGTACATATTTAGCAGTGGAACTCAAAGACTATATGGTAACACTAAGCTTAAACACACCATTTTCTCAAGTGGCTACATCATTTTACACCCCTATTAGTAGTGACTGGGAGCTCCAATTGCTATATATTCTCCCCCAAACTTGAAATTATCTGACTTTTTAATTATGGTGGTCCCAGTGGAGGTGAAGTACTTTTAATTTATATTTCCCTAATGAAAGAAGGTATTTACTGAATCATGTACCCCTCAAAAGATATGTTAAAGCCCTAATACCCAGTGACAGTGTATGGGGGCCTTGGGAGGTAATTAAGGGAACAAGAGATCATAATGCAGGCGTGTGTGTGTGTGTGTGTGTGTGTGTGTGTGTGTGTGTGTTTGTGGTGTGTGTGTGCTAAACCAAATAAAAACAGACTCAAGAAAGCTTGCTTGCTTTCTCAGGAAATGCCAGGTGAGGACCAACAGACTAGCCCACTGCATGTCAGGTAGAGAAACTGCATCAGGACCAAACCCCACCAGCTTTCAGAACTGCAAGACATAACTTCATGTTATTTAAGCCACTCAATCTGTAGTGTTTCAGTATGGCAACCAAATAGACTAAGATAGAAACATTGTCTCCATTTTATAAAGAAAGATTCACAGAGAAGGAAGGGATGGTAGGGGGAAAACAAAGGAGAGGGTAACAATGCTCCATAGGAAATGTACTCATTACCTTACTCATGTAACTGTAACCCCTCTGTACAGTATCTTTATAATAAAAAATATACACTAAAAAAATATTCACAGACTGACAAGGTTACTTCTTTCTCCTATATGATGGCAATATCTAGCCTATTTATCAATGTCATATGGTTACTGGGTTCCTGAAGGTAGGAGGAACATAACTTTACCTGGAATGAACTGTCAGCTGCCCTCCCTCCCCCTGAATCCCATCGCTTGCTTCTTTGAATAAGGGGCAGAAACTTGCAAAGAAGGAGACAAGGGTCGGAATGCCTAAATCCCACCCCTTCCAGTTATGTCCATGACAGATTCAAAGACTAATAAGAGCATCCCACAAACTTGTAAATGAAGGCACCTATTACAGCCTGTCCAATGCTATTGTTTCCCAACTGTCACTCAAAGCCCATGACCAAAGCATCCAGGTCCGCCTCACTGTACCTCTCTAAGCTTCTCTATAAAACTGGATCAAACAACCCTCAGCTAGACATACTAATCACACTAGTCATACGAATCACACTGAAGAATTATCTGTTATTTTCAGGCTTGTACAGTTTTCTGGAGAGAACCTGTTCAGGTTTTTTTTTTAGATGAAGCAGTTCAAGAAGCATAAATGACAAGACACATTTCTGGGCTCCCTTTTACCCATTTTATGAATTCATATCAATATTCATATGGGCTACACTCCAGGAAACACTGTCTTCTCTGATTCCCCACAGGCATCTCAACCCCATTCCAGGGTTAACAATTTAATCCTGTTTATCTTAGTATGATGATATCAGGGCCATTTTTTTTTCTAGGATAAGGCCTGAAACTGTACCCATGAATGGATTTTCCTACTGCGCCCAAGCTCACACGCTACCCTGCATCCTCTCAAATCACCTGATGTGAGGACACGTGCTGCTCATTTCTGTTACAACAAAATCTCCTGCTGCCATTTTCTTCCTTTTCTCCCCACTTTTTCTCTTCCCCTGATATTTAGAAACTAGCATGCATTGTCTTCCAAACTCTATCGTTAATATAAAACAGAAGTAGACAAAAGTATATGTTAAATAATTATCTGCCAGATATAACCACCATTATACCATTGATTGTTATGCCTGTTTCATATCTTTTTATTAATATATATGAATATGTATTCATACATATGTACATACATATACATATATATATATATCAGTACTGAGTTTTGCACTCAAGCCTTCCTATTTGACCTTTGCCCCACTTCATTTCTTCACTTAGGGCCAGCCTTGGATCACAGGTGTGTCATATATATAAATATACATATATATTATATTAAGAAAAACAAAGTGATCACATAGGTTTATAACCTTCTCTTTGACACGTTGACACTTGTGAATTGCTGGCACATTGCTATTCTGAACTGATATACCGGTTTATTCTTCTCACATAAGGTATGACTGTTGAAGCTTTCTGTCCTTGGAGGCTGGGGGGAGCAGAATACCTGAGAAAAACAACTTATAGGGAGGAAAGAATGATTTGGGCTCATATTTTTATAGGTTTTAGTCCATGGTTGGTTGGCCTGTCACTCTGGCCTCTGGTGGCAAAGTGTTATAGTGGGGAAATATGATCAAGGAAGCCTGTTGACCGTATGGAGGCAAGAAAGCAGTCAGGAAGCAGTGAGGGTCTGACTATAGACTCTTCAAGGGATCCCAGTGGCCTCACTTCCTCCTGCTAGGCCCCACATCCTAAAGGTTCTACCATCTCCAATAATGCCATAGGTTAGCAAGCAAATGTTTAACACATGGGTTTGGTGGGAACATTTAAGATCCCAACTATAACAGGGACCATAATCCCTCAGCACTGAATTTTTTTTCCTCCTTTTATTCTTTGTAACCTAAGGCAACAGCTTGTTGTAATTTGCATTGCTTTGATTGCTAGTTAGGTTAAACATTTATTTTCATGTTGATCACTTCCCTCCATTTTCACCATGCCTTTAGGTTAGAAATATGCAAAGCAGTCTGCTCTCTCAGAGCCACTGCAGCAGCAGACTGGATGAGGGATGCTGGATGAAAAGGTGGTGCAGGCAGAGAAAAGCCTGTCAACCACCCTGCACACCAAAGGGTAGGATGAACCCCCATCTTTTACCAAACATGGCAAAAGGAACACGTGCTTACTGTAAGAAAGAAAATCAAATATTTCCAAATGGCATATCAATATTGTAAAAGCCCTCTCCCACCTGCCAGAATGAGTCACCATCCCTAGCTGCCCTCATCGAACTCTCCTCCCTATTTTCTTACCACAGCACCTGCTGCATTGGCCAAGAGTTGAAGGGAACACTCAGGAGAAAAGGTTAGAGATTTGAAATGGAAAAGTATCTTAATACAAAGCTCCCAGGGCTTGCTCCAGGGTCGTCAGTGGAAAGCTGAGCAGGTGAGCCCATACCAGGTTTTCATCTGTAATCAAATTGCAGATGGAGTGTCTGGTAAGATTCCACTGTCTGCCTTGACTCCAGTCCCTATGAAAAATGGCAAGCTGTTTACTGCAGCATCTGAGAAGTGTCCTTTGATAACTCTTGTCCCTTGAGTATAACCTTGTTCCTTTACAAAGTAGAATAGAAAATACCTAAGAAAAGGTTTGTCTTTCCAGCATGAACCTTTCTTTACCTTTGGCAGGGCCTGGTGGGGCCCTACTTCCACCTTTATCCATCTTGTTTCCAGACAGTGGTTTGAAATAACATCCATTGCCTGCAGGTCATACCAATTCTGGGTAAAGGAATGTCATCAAAGTCATACTTAAATCAGATGGCGAGACTTGAGCAGAATTTGTAGCGTGAAAGGGGAACCCATTCCTTTTTTATCACCAAATCTTTCAGAAGAAAAATGATCTAAGTGTTCAAATTCTTAGTACTAAGGAAATGGCTACTAGGAATGAGGGAAACCATTACCAAACTCATCTGGAACTTTGAAGAAATCCTATTTTGTGTCTCTTGGAAATGCCTGTGGAATAGGATAGCCTATTTCAGAGCCACTGGTCACAGCCTTTTATTAACTGAAAAAAAAAAAAAGATGATCAAGCTAAGTGTAGTGGCACATGCCTGTAATCTCAGTGCTTGCACAGCTGAAGTAAGATGATATACTCAAAGTCAGCATGGGTACCCAGTGAGAACCTGACTCAGAAACCAAACAAGAAATGTCAAAAAATGTTCTGGGTTTAAATCTTTCCATTTTTCTGTAGAAATTCTGACTTTTTTCATTTTCTCTTCTTTTTAGCTGTAAAATCTGATCATCCTTTCTTGCATAAGTTACCACAGAAAATCCATTTCTCTAAGGTTTTTTTTTTCTTTTTCTTTCTGGTACCAGGGTTTGAACTTAGGGACTTCACACTTGACTCAGCTTTGTTGCTTACAACTGATGTTATACCACTTGAGCCATGCATCCAGCCCAGCATTTTGATGGTCAGTAGTAGATGAAATCTCACAGACTTTTCTGTCTAGGCTGGCTTTGAACTACAATCCTTCAGGTCTCAGCTTCTGTATAGCTAGGATTGTAATTATAAGACATCTGCACCCAGCTCTCCAGGGGCCTTAGTTCTTCCTCTTCACTAGATGTTCTGAAACACTGGTTTAGTGTTAGACACGTTAACTTTTAGGCACACACAGTAGAGATTTATTATCGTGACTTGTTCAAATAACAAAATTTTGCACGAGAAAGTTTTAGCTCAACATCCTAAAGGGCTTCTTTCAAAGCTGTCCATTCTGAAAAAGCAAGCCTTATTTTCTGGACTCAGAAGACAGACTTAGATAGGCAGATTGTAGATGCCCTCATGGTAACAATGGGACTATGTATGTTGAAGGGGCTGGTAACTGCTGTATTGTATTAGATCTCTAAACCTATACAACAAATTACAATTTTTTTATGTTAAAACAATACACAGGCATTACCTTACCAAGTTTCAGGAGGCTCAGGAAGCTAGGAGCAATGTAGCTTTTGGTTCTGGCTTAAATTGTCTCAAGAGATCACAGTCACCTCCAGACCAACCTGGGGCTAGAGGGTGTATTTCCATGTTGGTTGCCAAAGGGTCTTAGCTCCTGCCCATTTGGTGGCCAGAGGCCTCTGCTGCTTGCCATTGGTTTGCCCACTTACTTCCCAAGTATCATAATATGACATCCCTCATGGCAAGTGTTATTGTAAAGGATATTACACAGAATACAGATGAAGAGACACACCCAGGGTAAAGTGTGGAGGAAGGAGAGAGAAACTTCCATGTCTCTCTGGGCATTCACCCTCCAGTAACCTCCACCTGTCCAGAAATTCTCCAAAGCCTGTCCTTTTGGATGTTTATTATGAGGACTTCATTGTCTAGATGCTTTTAGGTCCCTTTGTGCATCATTCCTTCTTTACAGTATGGGGGCAGGCTCCATGGAATGAGAAAGGTCTTATAACCTATTGTTCACAAAGGGTAGTTCACAATTTTATTTTTTTAGATCCAGTATCTAGAGTTTTTATGATCCGTCTTTGGGAGACAGAAATCCTAGTTTCTATGGCCTGACTTAAAGAGGAAGTCATGGGTTGGGAAAGTGGTTCAGTGGTAGAGTGCTTGCCTAGCATGTATGAAGTGCCGGGTTTGGGGGTGGGGGTGGGGAGGGGGTCCAGTTGTGGGCCTGAACTCTGGACCTGGACGCTGTCCCTCAGCTCTTCAGCTCAAGGCTAGCGCTCTACCACTTGAGCCACAGCGCCACTTCCGGCTTTTTTCTTTTTTCTATGTGGTGCTGAGGAATCGAACCCAGGGCCTTAAGCATACAAGGCAAGCGCTCTATCTTTGAGCCACCTTCCCAGCCCTGAAGTGCAGGGTTTGATTCCTCCGTACACATAAACAGAAAAAGCTGGAAGGGGCGCTGTGGCTCAAGTGGTAAAGCACTAGCCTTGAACAAAAGAAGCTCAGGGACAGCGCCCAGGCCCAGAGTTAGGCCCCACGATTGACAAAAAAAAAAAAGTCATATGAGCTGGCACCCATGGACCAAAACCAAAAAACATCACAGGCCACCCCGTGGTTCTGAAAACATAGATCCCTGACAACAAAGGCATAACTCAAAAGACATTGCTATATTAGTATAATACTGTTCTGTACAGCCCATTGCCACTTGACTGTTCAGGCTGCCACTGGATATTATCAGGTTCCCAACGCAGAGTGCTCTCAGTGAGCATAGAACTTAGAGACAAGGCCAGGTGACAGCCCAGGCTAGCCTCTGCTTTGCAATCTTCCAGCCTCGGCCTGCTGTGTGCTGGGATTGCAGGCATGCACTCCTATGTCCTGTTCAGTTTCCATCTCTTGCTGCTAGAGAACGTGGTTCTGTCCCTGAAAAGGTGAGGTATGTTCTGATTTGGTCTAGATTCAGTCTGAATTGCTGCAGCACTCCCCCATTGTGCACTCATGGAATGAGGAGGTTAAATGTGAGCACTGGGGTAATCTGCTGGTCATTTTCAGTCACGCCCTAAACTGGGAGCTCAGATAGATATTTAAATGTCTTTCTTAAATGCTATCTTAAGATTCCCTTCGTGGCTCATAGGGGATTATCTTACGTGGTCATGTGGCCGGGTTCCTGGTCACTGCTAATGAGCCACTGAAAACTTCAACATTTCAAGGGTTACCAACTGTTCAGTCTACTAGGCCAATCGGTTATTAATCAAGTGGCATCCTTCCACACATGTCTATTTACCTTAGAAATTGTGTTTCTATGTTTATAAGATGATTTCTTTGTTACTTTGTATGTCCCTCCCCCACAGTACAACCCCTGCTTTCACTGTATTTGATGTTAGTATAATTTGTGGAGGGAAAGGAAAAAACAAGTCGTTTAAATAGGGATACAGGTGGACCCATTGCAGCAATGAGATGTACAAATCGTTATGTTGAAAAACGAACTTTACAACTTTGGCGGAGGCTGGGGGGGGGGTGCCGTAAGGGGAGATAAGGGAGTAAGGGGTGGAGATGGGAAGGGATGGGAAGGGGAAACAAAGGAGGCAACAATGCTTGATAAGAAATGTACTCATTATCTTGCCCATGTAATTGTAACCCCTCTGTATGGCATTTTCACAATTTAAAAAAAATTGTGTTCCTATACCAAGCAGCTCATGGTCCACCAGCTGAGGGCTGTGTTCAGGGTACTATGCAATGTCAAAAGAATCCAGCAGTTTCTCACATAGCTCAAGTAGATCCAAGGAAAACCAGCTCTCTGCCCAGATCACCTCTTGGTGTAAACCATTGAGATTTTCTAGTCTCAAAGAATGTGTGTACCTTGTATGATACAAGGTACCTGTATCCAGTCTCTAGTCTTTTGTTGGTTTTCAATCTTCTGAGACAAGGTCTTGCTAGGTAACCTGGGCTATCCTGGAACTGTGCAGCCAAAGCTGGCTTTGAACTCTTGATCCTCCCTCCTCAGTCTTCCAAGTGCTGGGATTAAAGTACTACGATGTCTAGTTCTGATAATTTCCTGCATGAATTACATATTATCTTTTCATATAGCTAATCTCATCCTCGAAAAAGTTCTAGTTTATAGCAGACAGAAAACCTAGCTACTAGTCATTTTAAAATTCAATTTAAAGACTTTAGTTATGTCTGGTGCTAGAGCTCTAATGCAGGGCCTTGTACATGCTAGGCAAGCACCACTGCCCTATGCCCTCATCCCGCTTAAAGGCTGAATCTTATCAATTCTGTTAATGAGTTGTGCTTCAGAAATGAACAACACTGTAAGTAAACACTCAAAGCAGCTTGCTTTGGTGAAATTTCATGCCACCCTTATGACAAACCATGCCCCAATTTAGGTATAACAGGAAAAACATTTTGTCAAGTTTTTCCTCTTATTTGGAATATAATGAGATGATAAAATTTTTATCATTGATAGCTGGGTTTTTTTTTGTAAGATATATGCAGCTTCCTTGGAAGTGATTTTACTAAACTTAAACTCACTTCCTATTAGTTGTTAGGTATAAAATAATGATAGGGAACAATGTTTTCTCTATTTAAGGTGCTCCTAGCTGGGATCAGTACAAAGACTTGGAATTCTAGACATCTAGCTTTTTACCTTGTAATGGAAAGTGTACGAATTAAGTGCCAAGAGGAAAGCAAGTTGGAGAAATCTGATCAGAGAGTTGTCCCACAGCTCTAGAGACATAGGTCAGGAAATTGCTGAGCACTGAGTATTGAATTCATCTTTGTTAGTAATGTGCCCCAAACCCTGGTTTTTCAAAAACACACATGAATGATTCCAGTTTTACTAATAACTTTATTTAAATAAGACACAGGAACTTCTATACTGAAAAAATACAAAACAGAAGCCACACTTTTCCTTGTGTAAAGCCAATATTGTATGATAACTCGAATACTGTTCAGCTCAGTGGCTAAAATTAAACAGTACAACTATATACAAAAAATTTAAACAATTTCTGACAAATTTCTACAGCTGGATGTAGGATACATTTGAGCTCAACAACTTCTGGGAAATTTACATGACAAAGCATAATCTTTAACACATTTGGTTCAAAACTTTAATATATGCTAAGAACAAATGTACAACACAATTCATATTTAGTTTCTCATGAGAAAAATAAAAGCACATGTCACCATAAATATCGTACATCAGATTTCATCACCAAAAAAGCATGTTGTGTCTAACTTTCTAGAACTGATATTGATACTATTGCAGCTTATTTGGACAAAAGCAGAGCATAAATTCAACACATCATGGAATGCTAAACCAGATATCAGAAGTTAAATGGAGCTCATATTTATCTTACGGAACTAGTAATTTTCTCCCTTTAACCATAATCTACAAAATAGAGTATTTTCATCAAGGCCTGAGATTATTAGGGTTAAAGGTATCTGCTGCTGCTGCTAAGATAGTTTTAAAGGTTCCCCTGTGAAGACGGCAAAGTAAACTGAGTCCTTTTCTCCATGACAGTCTCCTACAGATATAACACTGACTGCTTTAAAGGAGCCAGAATGCACTTTCTGGAGAGAATATTACTGCAAACTTTGGTGGAAAGAAGAGAATTGGGATCATGACAAAATAATACACAGGGTTTCAACACACATAACACACACACACACACACACTCTCTCTCTCTCTCTCTCTCTCTCTCTCTCTCTCTCTCTCTCTCTTTAAAAAATGGTGTTACTTTCTTCTCTATCACCCTTATCTTCTATCCTCCTTAGAAAATAGACAAAGAAAACTCAGGAATGACTGACAGGAACTGAAACATTCCTCTTAACTATAGGCATCTTGTTCCCTCAATTTATAAGAAAGTATTGTGCCATACACTTTCGGTACAAATGAGACAACTCTAGGTTTTGCTGAAATGAAAACAATGAAATACAAATACAAAAGCTTCCCTTTACTTTTGGATACTCTCTATTCCGCAGAAAACAATGTCTGAAAGTCAGGCTCTCCCACTGACCTTTATCTAGGGCTTCTGCACACTTTATGGAGAACTTATATCAAGTCTTCAAGTTCAAGGGTATTCACCTGGGTTCAAACTCTACTTCACACATTCAAAATCTTAACAACACTATTCATGATAATGTATGTGAGCCTTAAATGAGACATCAAACTATTCCTTTTGCAAGTCACCAACCAGCCTATTCACTTATGCTGTATCAATTCTGAGACCTATGAATTCTATGTGATGAAAATTCATGCACAGAAACTGCTCGAGGAAAACAATAACCTGAAAATTAGGGAACTTGTCAAGGTGAAACTATTAATATGCCTTTAGATAAAAATGGTAGCAATTATGATCCTGATGGCCAATCTAAACAAGAAAAACCTTAACCATCCCCTGTGAAACTTCACTTGTTTGGAAATTAGACCCTAGACATTCTTGTCTTTAAATTCCATCACATACAATATGGAATGTTCATGTACAGTCTAGTACTCAACATTTCATTTGCAACACTGTAACAGTCATTAACTGAGCAACACCTGAACTTCTAAAAAAGCCACATATACACATGTTGAAACAGTGAATACAACAGTTGTTTTACTGGTAACCACATGACAAAGTGATGTCACACACCACAGATTTGCTGGTTCTTCTCACGTTCACCCATGTCCAGGATTATCATTCTCCTAGAGTTGAATGCACTTCTAATTCTAAGAATGTGGAATGTAATGAGGAAAGGGAAATGCATAAAATAAGGAAAGGCAAAAGAGTGATGTTCCCTCTTTAGCTTTTTAGCTGTGAAATATTTAGTATCCCAATATGATATACATTCCAAGTTACCTGAGTTTAGACTTCAACTGAAGTACCTGAAGCTAGGCCATAGGGTGGGCACTGTGCAACTGTTGTGGCCATTTTTTTTTTTGCATTGTATGTATTACAGAAGTTAGAAACAAACACCTGGATCAATTGTAAACATAATCCTGAAGTACAGTATTTTCCATAGGACAAAACACAGCAAGACATTTTCTATTTAGACAGGCAACTTTTGATATAGAGCTTATTTATACTGAAGAATTTGGAACAAAACACAGGACACAGTACTAATCTGTCCAACATACAATGAAATGCATAGTCTCCACTTAAAATGCTGAATGACATACACATTTTGCAAGCATTACTGCTTTCCACAAAAACTGCTGAAAAGGAGTTCCGTCCCTGCCAAGATCAGTGTTAAGAGATACGTTATAATGCTAAGTTTGTATTGGTGTGTTGAGAAAGTTTGTCGCTCCATGCAGATAGATGTCTGAGATCTCGTTCCCCTTCATAGTGTATAGGTGGAGGCCGGCTCCCCTTCTGCTTTATATGATCACGTAGTTCTGAGCAGAGATGTGTTCCTCAGCCTGCGGGTCCTGAAGGAGTTGCTGCTGCTGGGGTGTCTGTTGGACAGAAGCCTCTGGGGAGCCTGATGTGCTGGTGTCCTCGGAAAGAGATGTGAAGGAAACCCGAGACGAGAGCTGCTCAACCGTCAGAGTTGCCAGAGCTGAGTTCTGGCCAGAGTTAGGAGAGTTCTTGAGCATCAAGTCAGAGGCAGGTAAGAGAGGGCCTAGAAGTTTTACAGGACAGAAAGCTGACCCGGTTGGGATGAAATTAACCTTGTTTTTGTCAGGACATGAAAAGAGAGGGGCCGAGATAGGCTGACGAGACCTAAAACCACAAAACAAAATAAGGTTTACAGTCACCAAGAGGTCAAGCACTTTCTAAATAAACTGGAGATCTCTAGAACATCTAAATCGTGAATGGCAGGGATGGGTTAAGTGTACACAGAGGGGTAAACATCTTCCATAGCACAAGTCAGCTGGCAGACTATTCACATACACAGCACTGATGTGTACTTGAGACAAAACAATTTTCAAAAGGACTAGGCAGGTAAACTTTCAGAGATCATTAACCTGCTTTTAATCATTTAGGATTGTGAAAGTTTCCCGAATCATAGCTGAAGATTATGCAAGGTTATGACAACCTTTTCTGTAAAGCAAAGGCATAAAGAGGGGCATTAACTACTGTGAATTTGGTGTAAAGCACTTCCTCCCATTTCTGCATCTCTAGAAGTACTTTTACTTGCACAGACAGAAAAAAGTTTGGGGGTCTCTCAAAGAGATAGTCAGTGTAACAAAGTCTACAAGCTCTCTTCCATTCAATTCTTTCCTGACCCGGGTCAGTCCTTTGAAGTTACAGGAGTACAGTAGCCTCTTAGGTGCCTGCACTGAGACATAACAATCTGTGAAACCAAGAGCCACATGGTCTTCTGAGTTTCTTGGTCAGAATTTATAGCATGAACCTCTTTTCTAACTTAATTTTTAACTTACACATATTGAAATAAAAGGGGAAAAAATCTATGAGCAGAAAGCCTAAATTCATAAACAAACATGGTAGCTGTGTGTACAGGGAAAGAGATCACTTTCTCTCTGGCTTGTGGAATGCATGTCTGTAGAGTAGTCACATAGATATGAATTTTGCCTTTAAATGTCTTTTATCAGCCATCTAAATAGAGATTTTTGAAAGAAATATTTTGAAGCTTAAAAACAGAGCTTTTTAAGAGAGAGAGAGAAAAAAATAAAAGCTTTTCACGGGAGGAATAAATTCCCAAGTTTTTTTGTTGTTTTTTTTTAACTGGCTTATACAGACTCCCATTCTCCTTCAATAAGATCTCTTTTCATCATTTGCTTTTGAAACACATTATCAGCTGGATGGAGTAGTTGATTCATCTATAATCAGCTGGTTTCAGCAAAAAGCTTTACAGTTTTACAGAATCCAGCTGGTAGAAAAGACATTACTTACGCCATTTCCTCAAAGACCTTCACTCGCTCACATCCCTCGGGGGGCTCCCGTTTGAACATGTAGCTGTTGTTTGGTTTGGGAGATGAAGCATACTTGGGTAACGGTGAGCTACTCCCACTGTCTGTAAATTTAAAGCAGTTATATTAACTAGTGATTGAAAGCTCCTTTAAACTAAATTTGACTTCCAGACTTTTTCACAATAAATCTACCACTACCCACTTTTCTACTAGAGCCTTTTTGATTGCAAAGCTACCTCTAACACCTTGTGTAGTGTGTTTCTTTTAAATAAAAAAATTCAATGTATCTGCCATACCATACAATATAAAAGAAGGATATTTTAGTCAGTAAACTACATTTTGAATAAAGTATACTATAAACTGAAAACAAATGTGATGTGTTTCAAGAATGTGAGTAGAATAATATGCATCAATCATACAGATAAATTAAAACAGATTATAATAAAGCAGAATTCTCTGTAAGCTTTCTCACTGTCCAAACCAATTTAAATAAAAATTTTGGTATGTGGAATAATGTCATTACTAAAGCTTTTTAATTTAGCAGTGAGTAGACACCATGAATAACATGTATACAGGGGGAAAAGTTTGTATCTTGATTTCTTCTATCTACCCATCATAAAAACATAAAAGACCCCCAAATTTTGCCTTTGTCTATGAAAGAGCTTTTTCAGCACACTTAGAATTTTAGCTGTTCGAAGACATGAAAATACAAAAACATCTTTACCTAGTATGTTTTCCTCATAGTTTCTGACCCAAAAGAAAACCATCTATTCATGAAAAGCTATAAAAACTATACATAATTTCTCCCTTTCCTATCTGGCAAATGGTTTTGGAAATTCAAATCTACCAAAAAACATCAGATGCCAAATTGTAAAGTCAGTGACATATTTGTAAAAATATAAATAGTCCTATTTATGTAAAGTCTTACTTAATGCAAACCAATTCCCACTGCTAAAATACTAAGTATATGATTGATTGGATGTATTTTCAATTTACTTAAATATGTCATTAGCACCATAATTCAGTTACAATTTGGTATGATGCTTTCAGTTTAGTATATACGACACAGTCCAATATTCAGAATCTTAGTAACAGGAATACTTTTACAACCATACATACTTATAAAGTAGACCTTCCATGCCTGCTATTACTTCATTTTGTGAATGATTCAAAGAGCATCTGTTAGTTTCACAAATATGCCTGTGAATGAATATGGCTATATCTCTGGTTGAAATTTTTTCTGAAACATAACAAAGATACACTATTGGAAATGCTAGGAAGATCACAGAGTTTATCATTACTAAGCTTCCTCACAGAACATGTATACAATAGACTCTTGAAATAAATAAAATGACTTTATATTTTTAGAGGTTTCTTCTAATACCATTTAGATTTGAATTTTGTATTTTGCTTACACAAATGAAAGAAAGAAAGGGGACTATAACTCTTTCTTAGATTGATATAAAGCATCAGTAGTCCAAGTAAAGGTTCTGAACTCAGTTTCTGAGTGAGGCTAGACTACAAAGACAGGTCAACAAAATAAACTGGTGAGACTTGAAGCCTTGAACTTGATGTAATACCAAAAATATAGCATGGCCTCGCTTTACTATCTGAACAGCAACAACATGAGATCCAGAATACAAGTAAGAAAACACTGGCTAAGATGCCTTCATGGAGAGCTCTGTGGGCTCAGCAGAGCTCTCTAGCAAGTCCTTTATGCTATCAGTAAAGGAAAGATGATGTC
This sequence comes from Dipodomys merriami, assembly GCF_024711535.1. NCBI lineage: Eukaryota > Metazoa > Chordata > Mammalia > Rodentia > Heteromyidae > Dipodomys > Dipodomys merriami. The sequence continues at coordinate 45,575,478 of NW_027206068.1, read as the reverse complement.
AATAGGCAAGGATCCACTCTATCAGCATGTAAAAAGTCACCTTGGCTATCATTAGTCTCCATTCTATTTCTTTTTTTCCCAATTTTTAATGTTTTTATTGTGAAAATACTGTACAGAGGGGTTACAATCACATGAGCAAGATAATGAGTACATTTCTTAGCTAGCATTGTTGCCTCCTCCTTTGTTTTTCCCCTCCTCTCCCATCTCTACAACTACACTCCCCCACCCCTTCCTAAATTGTAAAGTTTGTTTTTTGACATAGCATCTTATACATCTCATTGTTGCAATGGCTCAACCTGTATCCCTATTTAAACAATTTGTTTTTTCCCTTCCACTCCTACTTAGTCTTCTTGACCGTTTCAAGGGACTTTTCCAGAGTTGAAAGCTAGAGAAATAAACTACAAAGTGATAGTCTCTCCATCAATAATCTACAATTAAGTTTTCTTCTTAAAATATTTCCAAGTTTCACAGGCTATAAAACGTTTTTACAGTTTTATTTGCTTAAATTTTTTGTTCTTTTTTGGGGGGAGGGGGAGGTGATTAATGTTAAAGAGAAAAATAGTTGTCCTAGTCATCTAGCTAGCATTCAGTGCTGTTACTCTTTTTTTTTCTTGCCATTTCAATACAAATTATTTGGCTTCCTGTTATTTACATCTTATGTTTGGTGGTCTAAAAAAAACAAAGATTAAAAATAAAAACATTTTGAAACTATAAACAAATCTATGTTAAATAAGAACTTTGACTTTCAGATAAGTATCTAGTAAGTATCTGCACAAGAAACAGAAAATGGAAGCATCTAGTCTATATAGCTAACTCCTGTTATATAGGTAGGTTACCTTTGAGCAAAACTGCCTATGTTTCTATGTAATTAAAGGAACTGTCTCTCCTAAGCTCTAAATTCTATGTTTTTTTTCTTTAATAGTTTTAAAATACAATGGAGGAACACTATCAATACTTTTGCTTTACAAAGTATGTTTTAAAAACAAGCTACATAACCAACCTTACCTATTCTAAGCTTGAACACAGATGATGGGTCACTTATTTAAAACTCCATGTTAAATTTGATAACCACATTTCAACAAAATGTTACCAATGAAGTGAGTATGCCTGCTCAGATGATGAAGTAATAATCTTTATTGAATAGTTTTTATTCACAAGTATGTCAGTGTTATTAGTAAGTTATCCTACCGGGAAATGGTATAAGATCATAACTAGAAAACATAATTGGTTTCATAACAATCATAGCCAATGCCAATACAGTTAAAAGCAATGACTACGATTACTCACATATTTTCTGTACTCATAGTCTCTTTATTTGTATTTGTTGTTTTTATGCTAGTACTTGGGCTTGACTTGAGGGCCTTGCAGTCTTGGCTTTTTTGCGTAAGGCTGGCATCCCACCATCTGAACTAACACTCAAGAGTCTCACAAGAATTTTCTGCCTGAGCTGACTTCAAACAGTAATCCTCAGATCTCAGCCTCTTGAGTAGTTAGGAGGTATGAATACTATCAATATCTTTATAACAATCATCCAATTCTAAGTATCAAAAGCATGGAAACACTTTACTGGTTGTTTAGCTGTAACATCATATTTATTGCATGTGACCAATATCAAACTTACAAGTAGCTTCCCAAATATTATTGAACACATGATAATGAATTAAAGCTTAGAAAGCTTTAATAAAAACTTGAATAAGTGGAACTCAAATTATATTCTAAATGTTAGGCTGATTAATCATTTGTCATAGTATTTTGTTTTATATTTTGTTTTATATTATTATTCTTAAAGTATTGACTTGATATGAATTTGCAAATTAAGCACATTACAGTTGCTCTTTTGGTTTTATATGCTAATATTAAGTACAATGCCTCTACAAAACAGCCATAGAAAACAAGAACACCATGCTTACTGTCTCCACTACTTAGAATCTAACATAATAGCTGCAAGTAAAAAGAGATCACATTATGAAGACAGTCCTAAAACCAATTTGTGGACTAAATTAAGGCATTTTGTAACAACAGAAAACTAAACAAAATAAATCACAAGTTAAAATATTTTGCTGGGTGCTGGTGGTTTAGGCCTACCAGGAGGGTAGATCTGAGGATCATGGTCCAAAGCCAGCTTGGGCAGAAAAGTCTGTGAGATTCTTATCTCCAATTAACCACCAAAAAGCTGGAAGTGGAGCTGTGGCTCATGTGGTAGAGCATTAGCCTTGAACATAAAAGCTCAGGAATAGTACTAAGGCCTTAAATTCAAGTTCTAACATTGACACACAAAAAAGTGTGTGTGTGTGTGTGTGTGTGTGTGTGTGTGTGTGTGTGTGTGTGTGTGTGTGTGTGTGTGTGTGTGTGTGTGTGTGTGTGTGTGTGTGTATAAAATCTTGAAAAAGGTATAATACATTTAAAAATATCAGGAAAATCATTATGACATATTCTGTTTTATTTTCTCAATCTTTTTAAATGAAAAAAACATTAACAGGAACATCAGTTTTCAAAAACCTCAAATACACTGTTCCTGTGGGGACAAACAGAAGTATGTACGTATCTATGGGAGATGTTCTTAAACCTCTAATAAAACGTTACTTCAGTTTTAAGTATTCATGTAAATATTTACTGACCATTACACATAGGTAAAGTACAAAGCAAGGCGAAGTATTATAAATGTTGCCTTAATCAACTCTAGATAAAACCCCTAAAAACCCATTATTGCTTCTTAAAAAAAAAATTCTAAAAGCAAATGGAGTTATAACATCTTAAAGCAGAAACCAAGGTGGAACTTTAACCTTACCATTTTATTCACTGTAAATATATTCTTTCTCCAATGTTCACCTCTTACTAAGGAGAATAATTTTCCACATTTCTCACACTATTATACTTAATTTCCCCTCCTCCCTCTAATGCAGTTAAATCAGCCATCAAATGCTGCTGTTTCTTCTTCAGGCTCTTTGTTCTAAGTTCCTCTGCCCTTGCTATCCTGCCTCATCTTTGCCCAACAGCTCTGGCCTCTGACAGTTAGCAATCTGTTGACATTCAGAAAGAAATATTAAAACATTCTTTTCACATTTTGTCTTTAAAAACAAATTAACTTTACTAATACTCAGTCTGTGGAATGAAATAACATCTAACTTAGAAATATTACACTAAGGGCACAAACTCAAAACTGGTGATAAGGGTGTAATAAAATTCCGAACCACATAACTAGACCATCAAAATAGAATGTTATATCTTCTTCCAAGATCTCTCTCCATTTGTGAAGTTCTACCTAAGTTAGGGCTCTTAAGCATTAAGCTGGTCATTCTTCCTTGGCCCTTTATTTCTTAGTGATGACTAAAGGACTACTGGTGAAATACTAGTCTTTCCACCTCTCCACTTTCCTTGCTTTTATTTCTCAACATTCATGCAGGGACTCCAACTATACAATTTCTTCCACACCAGGACCTTTTACAGATGAATGCTATGTAAGGCCTATTACTTCCACAAAAAGGCAATAAAATGTATTAGGACAGTCTTGCAAAAGATCATTGCTGAGGTCTGGATTACACAGAAGGTAGGAAAGTTGCCTCTAAGTAAAGACAATGCCATCTAACCACAGGGTTATGATAATACTTCAAGAAATAAAAGTAAAATTACCTAGCATATTTAATGATCATAATGACTGTATGGGAAAACTATCCCAAATTAAATTTTAGGCAAGAAAATTGAGATAACTAGAAGGTGAATAACTTGTCCACAGAGCAAGGAGTCAACCTGGCTAATCAAATGTCAGAATTTATTACCACATGCTATATATGCTCCACAGATTTGATCTATCACAACTCTCATTGAGACACATGAGGAAGTAAACAGAAGATCAAGCTCTTTCCTAACTAATATTCTGGGCTTCTACTTAAAGGCTTACAGTTCAGGTAACAGCTTCATTGGGTCTACCTTCTAATAGTCTTTCAAGAAGACAATACGAAGAGTGGCATCTCTTTTTAATTATATTTTTTATCATCTTTAAGTATTTGTACAAAAGGGCTAGAATTCAACTTGTCAGCTGAATTGTCAGTCTATGAGCCATTATTTCTTGGAGAAATACAAAAGATAATGTGGGACAAAAACCCAACCGATGTCCCTTTCCTCTAACTCAGTTGATAAATGGGTTTCCAGTCATGATCAGAGTTTACCTGTTTCAAACATGAGAATAGAAATATAAAATAGATCTTAGTAAAGTTATTTTCTTTCCTTTTAATTTCAATAGGAAATTTGAACCTCACAGCCCTTTTGTTTTGGTCCCATAAAAAAAAAAAAAAAGCTCCTATTACTATGCTAGTAAATCTTCATTTGAACCTTGAGAACTTGTTTGGAGGTTCTAGCTGGGGATCGCAGCTACTCATATACCCTTGACTGAAGACTAGTCCTCCTCTATCAGGGATGGTAGTTCTCTGACTGAGGGTGCAGCTTCGGGATGGAGGGAAGGGGACACCTGCCTAGCCAGCCCATCAGCCGAGTCAACCCTGGTGATCAATGCAGTGACAGATGTTAAGCTTTGTAAGTGTCCTGTTTGCAGTACACTTACAGTACACTTTTTTGTCTTTTTTTTTCTCCTCTGATTTTGGTACCCTTTGTCTTATACATTAGTTTATCTGATTTGGGGAATGGAAGGGGAATCACAGAAATGGTGGGACAAAGGATGAACCAATGTAAACAGCAACACTCACTAGACCCTATGCTGGAAATGAACTTTACAACTTGAGAGGGAGGGAAGGGGGAGGAGGGAAGCAGGAGAAAAAAAGGAAGGGGTAACACTGCTTGAGAAGAAATGTACTCATTACCTTACTTAAGTAACTGTAACTCCTCTGTACATAATAAAATAAAAATGATATAAAAATATGCTAGACAATCAGTAAGATGTAAAAAATACAGTATTACAAAAAATAAAAATACTTCAGTCTGGCTATTCTTCTGTTTCCTTTTCATAGTATCAAAATTCTTCTTAGTGGGGTGCCTGTGGCTCACACCTATAATCCTAGCTACTCCAATGGCTGTTATCTGAGATTACAATTTGAAGTCAGCCTGAGTAGAAAAGTCTCAAAGACTCCATTTCCAATTAAGCAGCAAAAATTCTGTACTGGAAGTGTGACTCAAGTGATACAGCACCAATTTTTAGCAAACAAGTTGAGCGAGAACATTCAAGACATAGCACTGGCTCCAAACAACAATAAAAAAGTATCAGACTCTTGATGAAGATTAAAAAGCCTGACATAATTTAACAACTTAAAGAAAAAGACACTGATATTCTCAATATAGACATAATGATATATCTTTTTAAAAAATGGATACAGTATAAAGGCCATATATATATGCATATATATATATATGTTCTGATAAACAAGTAACAAAAAATTAAGTGACATATATGCAGGAATGCTCACATGTTTCTGATGTTTGGCTTGCTTATATTTTAGACCATTTACAATAGGTAGAACTGAGTTACATTATTTACAAAGCAGTATCAAGTTGTGACATTAAAAGAGACCTATTGTAGTACCTGCCATTGATGCATTGTCACTATTTTCAGAAAGGGGGACAGGATATTTACTGAGAAGTAGAGACATAAAGATCAACACAAATTGGGTTGTACTATATACTGAAAAGACTAGGAAATGCCCAAAGCAGGCTATTTCAGGACAAAGATGAACAAATGCAATTGCAAATGAGCTACACAACTTATGGGGTCAGGGGCCTGGGAGGGAAAAACTGGGAGAAATGGATGGAAGAGGACACACTGTTCAAACAGAAATGTACTCATTACCTGACTTACATAATTGCAATCCCTCTGTAAATCACCTTTACAATAAAAAATAAATAAAAAATAGAAAAAAAAAGGTCTATCTAGGATCAGCTCTAGAATCTAAAAGACAAGCGAATACTTTTCCTTGTACTCCTGGAACTAATGGTTGCTTAATCCTACTACCTCAAGTTCAGCAATATTAATGTTTACAAGTCAAAGTCATAGTATGAGTTGAACTGGCTTGGGAAACTCCAACCACATTGTTCCTTCAAGAAAATATAGTTTAAGTAATGTGTAATCAATTTATGAGTTTTAGGACTATAACTGACCTGAATAAAGTAGTTCCATTTACTTCATGATGTTTCCACAATATCTTGTAAAACTGCAGGATTTTAGAACAACTGCCTGAATTGTACCAAATATCAGTAAGTGTCAGACAAGTCTAAATTGCCCAGCACTAGTATGGCTACCATCAAGGAACCATGGCAGAGCTGCTAAAAGAGCAATATTTTTATATTGCCATCAATATTATATATAATACAGATTATATATAAAAAATACAAGATTCCTTACATTTTAGACATAAAAATGTGGAAGGATTTAGGCTAACTCTTACAATATATTCTGATAATGTTAACACAAAATTATCAAGATAAAAACTTTTATTCTGGATACTTGAGTTCTCTACCAGGAGCTACAGGAATTATGGATCTTTTTTGGGGGGTGGTCCGGTCGTGGGGCCGGAACTCTGGGCCTGGGCACTGTCCCTCAGCTCTTCAGCTCAAGGCTAGTGCTCTACCACTTGAGACACAGCGCCACTTCCGGCTTTTTTCTTTTTGCTTATGTGATGCTGAGGAATCGAACCCAGGGCCTCAGGCATGCAAGGCAAGCGCTCTACCACTGAGCCACCTTCCCAGCCCCACAGGAATTATGGATTTTATTAAGTTAGCCTGGTAACATTACACATATAACCAGGCTGCCTTTGGTGTTAGGTTATTGGGAAAATCTGTGTAAAAAGCAGGGCCCAAACTAAATAACAAAATGAAAATATTCACCTGAATAAGTCTCTCAAGAGGAACTTTCTAAATAGTCAAGTGTTTTTGTCCAAGCACTACATTTGATATAGTCAAAGGAAAAACCAGTGTATTATTCAACTAAAATTATTCATATCAATTATACCTGATTTATGGCCAATCAATGTTAGGAACAGGAAGAAATGTCAGCAAAGGCAGGAAAAAGGATTTTATGAGTACTAGAAAATAATTAGCATAGCAGCACATCTGTCACTGTACATGAATTCACTACAGCTGATCCTCACACCTCAGGCTTCTACTGATGCCTCAACTAGCAACTCTATTAAAGGTACGCAAAATTGATCCTAATTGATTAGAAAATTACAATATTCATTTTATTTTTATGGTTAATGAAAACCAGTAAGGAACTATACAGATTCTATTTTCTTTTATTGGGAATAAAAAAGACCAATTTATAGTTTAGTATAGAAAAAGTAAATCGTAATATATTTGTATTTAAAACAAACACACACATACAGATCAACAAAATCAACCCATCATTTAGACTTCACATAGAGAGGTCACAGTTAGAGATTATTTTATAGTTTGAATGATATTAACACATATAAACTCCATAAATAGAAAATTGGCAACTTTCTTCTCTATAAACACAGCTGCATAACAATATATTGCTCACCACCATTTGTTTCCTACAAATAAGGACTGTGTTTGTAAGTACACTGCAATGCACTATCTTATTTAATGTTCCAAACAATGGGATAGGTATTTTCATCCTTTTCCTCCTTTCTTCTCTCATTTCTACTGTATTCTCTCTCCTTCTTCTCCCTCACTCTTTCACACTTTCTCTTCTCTCTTTCAAAACAAGATCTACTTATGTAGCCCAGACTGGCCTTGAACTCAAGATCTGTCTGCCTCAGCAACTTTATTTTACTAAGAAACATTTTTTAACTGTTAAAAAAAAAACTGCCCCAGAGATTATCTATTTTTGTGTATGTGTATCAGTCCTGGGCCTTGAATTCAGGCCTGGACATTGCTCAAGGATCCTGTCCTACAACTTGAGCCACAGCTCTACATCCAAATTAACTGGAAGATAGTCTCATGGATTTTCCTGCCCAGGCTAGCTTCAAACCTCAGATCTTAGCCTCCTGTGTAGCTAGATTATGAGTGTGTGCCACTGGTGCCCAGCAGCCCATGCTGTTCTTAACATCGGTGTAATAATGTCTCTGGGCAAAAGAGATTATACTTTCTCATTAAAAAAAAAAAACAGGCTATAGAGTTTCAGGTAAAAAAAAAGAGACATTAAGTTAATCTACACTATTTGAAACTCAAGATCTAAGTGAAGACCTCTTCTGAACTACTAAGACCACATACTTCTGTCTCATGGACATATTTACTTGGAGGTCCTAAAGGTAATGTCACAACCAGTCAACTGAAACAGAATTCATCTAACATCTTGCCAATAAATTTTGCATTTTTGGTTTAGCATTTCAAAATTATCCATGGTATTAATCTTAAGAAGGAGAAAAAAAATCCAGAATTAACTGCCTACATTTGCCACTACCATTATTTCTACTTTGCATTTTATTCCACCTACAAAAAATGGTCAATTTGAAGTAATAGGCAGGAAGGGTAACTCACTTACACACTATAATAGAATGAGGTTCTGAGTTCACAGAGCTTTGTCTACTTGGTTAAAAATATATTTACTTCTCTAAAAAATGTGAAGAAATGGCTAACTATTCCTCTAAAATTAGTGATTAAAAATCTAGTTTTTGGCATAAGAAAGATACACTCTACCATGAACTTTCATCAGCTCTAGACAGTAATAAGGGAAGTTGTATACAGTCCACTTTATAGCTGTCATTAGCTCTAGACGCTGTGCTTCTCTGACACATTTATGGAAGATGTTTGTGAGAGTCACAAAGAAGAGGGTACAGGAAACCAATGAACAAATCTAGATTAACCCATCTTTTATAATCTTACCACTCAATGAAAGAAAAATGATGCAATGGTCTAAGACACAGACAATATAATGTGCAAGGCCCCACAGAAAACACTTCATTTAAATAGGTAAGTCCATTCTCACCTTTATCACGATCATAAAGTAAATCTTCTGCTGAGCAAGGGCTACCATCTTGGGATTCGGGTGGACAAAAAGGGGACACACAGGGTGAATGACTGCTGCAACTACTGCTGCGCTCCTGGACAGAAGGAGTCTGGGTGTCTATGCTGCGAGTGCTACTGCTCCGGTAGTGAGCAGGGAGTGGAGCTCTTCGGCCATCCGGAATGTCCAAAGGCTGCAAAGAGTAATACCATTAAACCTACAGGTCACTGTGTCCAGTCTTTTCATATAGAAAGCACATGGTCTGTCATTTGATCTCATATTCCACCATATCTTTACCATGCTTTATTTTTCAGAGAATAAAAACACACTTGTATCTTAAATTTAATTTTAGGCATGCTGCCTTTGTTGAACTAAATTTTTTCTTCAAATTAAATTGTTTGCCTTAAAATTTTCATAACTCCCTGTATGTATTTGTACGTTAATACTTCCCATGATACAATGTGAAGGCAACAAGTGCTTAGTACTGCACTGCAAATGCCTAGCACTATGGCTGCCACAGAACAGACATTCAATAAACATGGGAAAATAAATTTATATTTTTAGAAAGCATTTCCACTTGCTAATAACATTCACAAGTATACATTTTTGAATTCTTTACTATTTTTAATTTTTTTTAGAGGTCAAAGCTAGACCCAAACACTTCTGTTGGTTTTTGCAGTTATCCAAAATTTCTAAAAGAGTTTTAATCTATTAGTAGCCAACATAGAAATAACTCTCTTAATTTGATATACAACTATGATTATTCATAATTTTGCTTAGTTCTAATGAATTATTCTAAAGTGGCAAAAAGAAAAAATGAATTGGAAACCCATAATCACAAAAATCACACTTTTTGGACTACAGAACACATTAAAACATATCAGTCCAGTATCTTGTTTTCATAAACAAGAAGCTTGCAGTTCAGGGTTCCTGATGAAACAAGCTAATTAAGTGGCAATAGACCTTGCTGAATGGGACCCTTCTATACAAGAAATATAAAATTTTTAAAAATTTACTCGTTTCCTTATTTAAATGTCAATGAAGTTTTGTCAACATGTAAAAGTCTATATAGTTAATTATTTTTTTCAGTCACTTAAAATATCTTACAACATGACTAATATGAAATTAATATTCAATTATTTAAATAGTTCAGGTTATAAACATAAAAAGTAAAATGTCTGCAATTTAGGAATGAAATAATTTCCTCATTCCAACAAAGGAAATGTTTTCTTTATAGTATCAATGTTGGGAATCAGTAAAAGGATAATATACTAATTTTCATCTAAGAAATTTGAGTTATGTTTTATTCCTGTCTTATATGATTTCTCACATTTTTCTTAATTTATAATTGGATAATGTAAGTTAATTTCCTTAACCACCTTTTATTAGGGATAAAACTACAACAAAACAGATGTTAGAAATTTATGTATTTGCACTCAATACAATAGGAAATAAGAATTTTATACTATAAATATAGTTAATGTGATGATTCTCATTTTCATTCAGAGAGACATTTGAGGTATACAATTAATCATTAACCTTAAATTTATGAAAATTAATAATTCAGTTTTGAGTTTGTAAGTTATCTTAGAATCTGATATCACCACTATGAAATTAGAATATGACTCATTTAAAAGCAGAATTATTTTTAGGAAGTATATTTCAGTAGAGTATATTTGTACATTTGTCCTTGATGTCATTAGATTAAGGAATAGGCCTAGAAGTGATTATCTCCTCTATATGTTAGATCAACTTCACTTCTTCACATTACTATTTAAAATAATCATCAAGAAAGTGAAAAGGCAACTGATATGAGATTATTTGAAAATCATATAAATGAAGAGACACATATTTAGAAAATGAAGGGCTTCACTTTTGGGCATTTACCCAAATGATCACAAACAAGGCTATACTAAAGCTACCAGCACAACTAGTACATAGCTAAGATATGGAACCAACCCAGATGCCCCTCAGTCGATGAATGGATCAAAAAAATGTGGTACACACACACACACACACACACACACACACACACACACACACACACACACACACACACACACACACACACACACACACACACACACACACACACACACACACACACACACACACACACACACACACACACACACACACACACACACACGAATTCTATGCCTCCATCAGAAAGAATGCCACTGCCCCATTTGTTAGGAAATGGAAAGACTTGGAAAAAAAATTATATTAAGTGAAGTAAGCCAGGCGCAAAGAAACATAGGTCCCATGGTTTCCCTTATTTTCAATAACTAGTATATATCCAAGACAAGCAGAAAAGGTAAAAAGCTATGTACCTATGACCATATACGATGATGCTAAGTGAAATGAACCCAAAATAGGGACATAGAGGTTTTTTTCTCTTTCTTGCTGTTGTTTATAATGTATTTAGAATGCACTATATGATTTTTTTTGTTTCTTTTGTATGTTCTTCCCCCATGGTATAACCCCTGTTTTTTCACTGTATTTGATTCCAGTGCCCTGCATCTTGTTTATACATTTTTCTAATTTGGGGAGGGGAAGGGAAGTAACAAAAAGCTGAAATGAGGATAGTTTGGCCACTGTAACAATGATATATACAAGACACTATGTTAGAAATGAACTTTACAACTTTGAAGGAGGGGAGAGGAGGGAGTTGGGGAGGTGGAGAGGGAAGGGATGGTAGGAGAAAAACAAAGGAGGGGGTAACAATGCTCGATAGGAAATGTACTCAATACCTTACTCATGTAACTGTAAGCCCTCTGTAGAGTATCTTTACTATAAAAAAAATATATATATATACATACTAAAAAAAAGAAGGGCTTTACAGAAGATAGCAAAATTAGAAAAAGACATTTAATCCAATTTTAAAATTAAAATGGAGCAAAGGGTTGAAATTTTTTATAAGAACAAGATATAAAATCACCAATACCTCATGGACACATGCTTAAGACATTAGCCATTAGGAATTGCAAATTAATACCATGATAAAATGTCACTTCAGGGCTGGGAACGTAGCTCAGTGATAGAGTGCTTGCCTTAAATGCATGGGGCCCTGGGTTCGATTCCTCAGCACCACATAAGCAGAAAAAAAAGCCAGAAGTGGCGTTGTGGCTCAAGTGGTAGAGTGCTAGCCTTGAGCTGAAGAGCTGAGGGACAGCGCCCAGGCCCAGAGTTCAGGCCTTACGACTGACCAAAGGAAAAAGAAAAAAAAAAAAATATATATATATATATACACACACACATACATGTGTGTAAATATATGTATATATGTGTATATATATGTGTGTATACATGTACATGTATATACATGTATATGTGTATACGTATATATACACACATACATATACATATATAATATATATGCATCTATATTATATATATAATGCCCCTTCATATCTATTAGGTTGGTTTAAATTTTGAAGAACAGATAAATATACATGTTTAAGCTGTAGAGAAATTGGAGCTTTTATACATAGTTGACAAAAATATAAAATGGCACAGATAACTTTGGAAAAACATTGTGTGAGTGCCTCAAAGATGAAATATAAGAGTTACCATATAAACACTTCCAGTCCCATGTATACACTCAAGATGAACACATTATGTTTACAAGACAATTTGTACACACATACTCACAGCATTATCATTCACAATAGCTAAAAAGTAGAAACAACTGAAATATGACAACTAATGACTAAATAAATGAAATTAGATACAACTGCACACTGTTTAGCAATATAAGGAAATACTGATAAATGTTACAACATATATGAATCTTATAAATAGTACACTAAGTGAATAAAGCTGGTTCAAAGACTATATAGTGTATGACTCCATATATTTAAAATACCTACAATAGAAAAATCCATAGACCCACAGAGATCAGTGGTTGCCTAAGGGCAAGAATGTTAAAGGGAAATGAGAGATGACTACCAAAGGGTTTGAAGTTTCTTTTTAGGTGATAAAAAGGCCTTGATTTTGGTAATGATTCCACAACTTCACGAATATACTAAAAGCCACTGAATTGTACATTAAACAGGTAAACTGTATATGTAAATTGTATTCCCATATGCAGTGGACATAAAACAGTTCTGAGAAAGTTTGTAATATTAAAGGGGAAAAAAAAAGGATTCAAATATCCCATGTAACCTTACCTTGGACACTTCTTCCTTCCCATTATTTTCTTTAATGAATACCTTTTCCAGTTCCGGACTTATTCCTTCTACATTGCAGGGCACACGTGAAGCAGATGATTTTGGCACAGACATATTTGAAAGTGGCATGGGGACTGACCTTGATCCAGTAGCCTTTGATACAGAAGATAAAGTGTTGTTAGGTTATTTGTGCAAAGCAATCAAGAGCTAATGAGCATGGTAAATCTTAAAAACTGAAGGGCTAGAGAATTTGGGACATAGGTCAAGCAGTAGAGCACACACATGCCTGGCAAGTACAGGGCCCTGGGTTTAATACATGCACAAACTGATTTATTAATCAACTAGTTGATTAAATAGTTGAAGGCTGGGCATGTAGCTCAGTTGCAGAGCTCTTGCCTAGCATATATCCAGGTACAATCTCCAGTATACTATATAGCATACATACAATTTCTAAACATACTATTCACTGCACATATGCACAAAACACCTTAATATAAGCATTCAATTAAATTATTTTTAACATTTCAAAAGAGTATGAAGTTAGATACATATACAGAAAGTTAAAGTAAGGAAGGTTAAAAATTATATGGAGTAAAAATATTCTTGAAAATCTTTTACACAATTATAAAGGTATAACTTTATAATGTACACACTTGTTCTCTCAGAATAATGGACAGCATCTTCATTACTGGGAAAATATAATTGAAATTATGCAAGTTATCATGGAATTCTGCTGTAGTTAGTTCTGTGTGTATTCTAAAGATTTGTTTCCTATATAGTGACAATTACCTCTTAGTATTTTTCATTTCTATTTTGTCAATTGTTAAAAAAAGAAAGCAACTTACTGAATTGGTTATTAGGCAATACAGAAGTCCTTTAAAGTTTTCAAAAATTACCCACTTCTGATAGCTACTGTAGATTACCAAAAAATGTTAATGGACATTTTGATGTTTAAGGAAATTAAACAATAGGAAAGAAATTAAAAAAAAAAAAAAAAAGACAAACAGGAAAATAACCAGGTGCCAGTGGTTCATGCCTGTAAACTACTCAGGAGGCTGAGATCTAAGGATTATAGTTTGAAGCCAAGCCAGTCAGGAAAGTCTGTGAGACTCTGATCTCCAATTAACCAACAAAAAGGCAAAAGCAGAGGTATGGCTCACGTGGCAATGTTCCAATCTTGAATGAAAAAGCTAAGAGACAGTGCTCAGGCCCTTAGTTCCAACCCCAAGATTGGTGTGTGTTTGCATGCACACACCACACAATAAATAAATGATCTCATCTAACATTAAAGATTTTTGCTGCTATACGTGATTAGTAATGAAGAAGAATTCCAATCACTGAGAAGCACATTAATGTTTCCATACTCAATACATGCTCCTCCCATCTGTAAACTCTGCCCATTAACATGTTTTGTCTCTTTCTGATATGTGAATGAAAACTGAAACCTTAACTTTATCACACATTTGCCATTTGTTTAGGGTTACATTTTTCTTTTGGTACTTTTATGAGTTTTTCACTCTTAAATACTAAAGCTATTTATTTTTGTGGACAATGCAAGGGAGAAGAGGTCTTGGTATTCTCTACTTCCCCCTCTTTTGCTCCCCCAACATACACACATTTTAATCCATTTGCCCTAACATTTTATTTAAGGACTTCCTAGAACTATTATCTGATAATTCCTACAAACTAAGTGCTCATTTTATTGTTTCCTGTAGGAAAAAGTTTTCACATTTTCTTTTTTAGTTCTGGTCCTTGTATTTCAATGAACTTCAGAAGTAACATCTCAAGACATTAAAAATAATCCCTTAGGTGGGTTAAGAGCGATGGGTAACAATGTTATCAGACACTTTGTATTCATATACTGTTATGTAGGATGGGAACTTCTTTGTACAACCACTTAAAGATAATAAAAATAAAAAATAATCTCATAACTTTAAATTCAAACACAATTTGTATACTAACTGGGGATAAACTGCTATCAAAGCACATGAATTTTCACTTTAAATGTTGAGGCTTGCAGTACTGGTAAGATTTTATCAGCAAATAGTAAAATCCCATTTTAAGTACGCAGTTAGTTGAGCACTGTTAAACATAAACTGTCATCCAGTTGTTGATTGGCACAGGAACATTCAGAACCTTCTATCAACCCCCAAAATTTCCTATAGCCTCTCTTGAGCCAGTTCCTGGTACCAATGTTAAGTTTTTATAATTTTACCTTTTAAAGAATTTAATATAGCTGGGCGCTGGTGGCTCATGCCTGCAATCCTAGTTACTCAGAAGGCTGAGATCTGAGGATCATGGTTCAATTCAAAGCCAGACCCAGCAGAAAAGTCCATGAGATCTTATCTCCAATAAAACACTAGAAAACTGGAAGTGGTACTATGGCTCAAGCAGTAGAGCACTCACTTTGAGCTGAAGAGCAGAGAGACAGCGCCCAAGCCCAGAGTTCAAGACCCACGAACGACAAAAAGAAAAAGAAAAAAAAAAAAGAATTTAATATAACAATATAAGTAGCCTTTGGGCCTAACTTCTTAAATTTAGCATGTTTCTGCGATTCAACCATGCTACCATATGCATCACTTGTTCCATTTTACTGCTGAGTAGTAGTTCACTATACAAATATGTGAAATGTTCTTTTTATCAAATCATCAGATAATGAATCTGGTTTTTTAATATTATGAATTGTATCTCCAAAAATATTCATGACTAAGCTTTTGAATTTGCTTTTCTAGATACCAAAAATTAAAAAATTTGGGTTTAATGCTTAGTGTAAATTTAACCTAATAAAATGATAACACTGTTTGCCAAAGTTGCTACCCCACTTTTCACTCCCACCAGGAATGTGACTATTCTCTATTTCACTTTCTCATCAGTACCTAGTATTATTTTTCATTTTATCAATCTAATACTTAGCTTTAATAGTCTAATTAATTCACTATAATATTCTAAATATATGGTATCATATGCAAATATTGATGTCTATTCTGTCCTGTATAGAATGTCAATTGGCAGAAATGCTGTCACTATTTTATTGATAAGGTCTCCCTACATTTTCATTTAATTCATTAGGAAACATCTTATTTTTAGTTTAGTCAGAGAATGCTTCTTTCTTCTTAGGTGTGTGAATGTGTATATATGTATGTGGTATAAGGACTAAGTTTAGGGTCTTATGGTTGGTAGCAAGCACTTCATCATTTAAGCCACACTTCCAGTATTTTTCATATAATGTCTCATGCTTTTGCCTAGGTTGGCCTTAGACTACATTCCTCCTATCTTCACCTCCTGAGTTGTAGGACAACAGGCATGAATTATCATGATGGTCATTAAAAAAGGTTTAAAATTTTTTTTATTATCTTTAAGTAGTTAAATCACAAATCATTATCAAATTCTTATCAAGTATTATAATGAATCAATAAACTATTTTCTAAGCTAAATTTTTTATGTAAAAAAATAAATATACTTCCTATTAATGAATGAATTGAATCATTCTTATCCTTATGAAAGATACCCCCAAAACAGTTTGACTTTTTTTATTATAGTATCATATTTGATTTACTAAGATTTGTATTAACATTTGTAAGTAAATTTGGTCAAGAGTAGTATTTCTGGGAATTTGTTCCCTGGGATATATTAGTACATGTTTCTGGGAGTTACAATTTTTTCCTATGTGAAAATAGCAGTTATATATATAAAGAAATTTAGAAGTACATAGACTAAGAAGATGAAACAAGATAATGCCCAGAGTTGTTCAAAAGATACATGAACTATAATTTTAGCTCAGGTCAGTGTCATTTCAGAATATTATCTTAAGATGATTGTTATTCAAAAGATTTAAAATGTATTTAAAACAATTTAATATAGTACTAATAATTTATTAAAGACTTTGCTATATTTTAAGTCCTAAAATGATTCTGTTTTAATAAACAACTAAAAGTGATTTAAATACGGACAACAAGAAGTTAAGGCTACCTGAGTATGACTGATTGTTATATGGTTGCCGTGGAGAGGTGACTGCCGATCTTTTTCCTTACTGTGACGACTGCTCTGTTTACTGCGCTGCAGTTGCTGCCTCAGTTTGGCAATCTGCTTTGGGAAGAAGTGAGGAAAAGTAAGAAGACAACAAAAATAAATACCAATTTTTGTATTTGTTCTTCAATTTTTTTCTCAATTTTTTTCTCAAATGTTTCAAGAAGAGATAATATTATACCACAATAAATTACCCTTCAAAGTTTTTGTGACTAAGGCTTTTGAATATGACAAATAAATACATGCTACAAATACTTCACTTCTTGTATAGATTGCTACAGAATGTTTCACAAATATATACTGTTACTCGTAAATGTTTAGATTAAAATTTCCAAATATTATCTCAAATTTCACCTCTGCAATGCCAGAAATATATTCCTTTTAAAAACATTTTATAATATAATAAATAATATCAGATGCTTATTAACTAAAGTCAAACCTAATCTCTTAAAGTAGGATCACATAAATTTCTAAGTTTCAGTCTTGTATAAATAAAATGGGTCTAATTTATTAATTACTAGAAATCTTAAAACTATAGATCCCACTGATGAAAGGAATCCAAGCTATTTCCTAGTTCCTTGGTATGTAGTATCTTACTATATGTTACCCTTTAGTCATCAGAAATAAGGTAATTTAGACTACAATCTCCTAAATAGAAAGGTAATACTCCCAGGTTTAACAAAAAAATCATTACTATAACTCAGAATTCATTTTAATACTTACGTATTTTAAGTGGTGTATAATCTACTAAATGTGTCAGAGTACAAAATTTCCTAATCATTTGAAAGAGAACTACTATAGTGTACATACAGTTTAAATGTGCCCTAAAGAGTTTATGTTTTAGAAACTTGATCATTATTGTAGAATTTTAAGAGCCTACTGGAAGGTGGTATAAAAATCTTTAAAAGGTGGGATCTAGTAGAATGTGATTAGGTCATTAGGGATGCTGTTCTAGACAAGAATTAATGTAATTCTCATAGGATACTGGCTAGTTCTCACAGTCTCTCCATTAGACTCCAAATGAGAAGAACCTAAGTAACAAGAAAAGGCTATATTTGAAAGAAAAAACAGAAAGAACAAGGAGAATCAAGAGCAGTCAAAACAACTGAAAAGTGTTACAACACAGAAAGGCAACAGAGAAAATTTTTTTAAAAGATTGCAGCAAGAGTCCCAATTCCATTTTTCAGAGAGAAGCCAAAGCCTCCACCTCCTCCTGCAAACCTTAAACCACATTACTAGGCCCTGGCACAACAGTGACTTCCCCAGATTGATAGGCCAACATCACAGGACAACCTGTTGCTCCACCAAGGAGAGCCACGGTAATGTGGCACCTTGAGGGAGGAGCTTCTGTACTCAGGAAGCAGAAAAAGGCTCACAGTTCAGCAGTTTCATCCTGCATAGTGAGAACAGCTTCATAGCCTGAGGACCATTTCAGATACAAATCTAGGTAGCTTTTCCTGGTACAGAACTCATATTACAAAGTGCTCAGTTTACATTAGTTGTTTTTAAGTGGTCTAACACTAGGGAAGCCTAGATAGTGAGCCACACTTCAAGGACTTGGAACAATTAAGAAGCCACTATGAGAAATGGTGGTGGGGAGGGAGGAGCTTACAGGCAAGCTGAAAATTCAAAGCAGGAATAGAAGTGAAAGGCTCAGAGGACAGTTTCCCCACCTCCACTGGCTACAACAAGTCTCAGTGTCTGAAGATCACTACAGAAACAGCAATAAGCTGGTGGCTGGCGGAATGCTCAGTATCTAAGAACTATCAGGTGGCTTTGAGGGCTTGCTGCCAGGTGGGGCTGAGTGCTCTAAGCACAGAAGACCCAAGGCTCACATGATATATACTCTAGCCTGTCTTCCTATGAATGATGAACTGCTAGGTGGGGTCTGAAAGTATAGAGATGAATCACCTCAGTTCCTCAGTTCCCACTACTAATGTAGAATTCAGTGCACCATTCGCTCTCCCCATTGTCAGGTACAGTAGGCAAACACCCCCTGAGTAGCCTTTGTGCTGCTTTCAGAAAGCACAAACATGGGGACCTGTGCCGCAAGTGGGAGTTTGACTGTCCTATAGACTAAAAAGCACTGTGCAACAGTAAGTGGCTTCCAGTACACAAAGAAGGGAAACTTCTTCTTTTTTTTTTTTTTTTTTGTCGGTCATGGGGCTTGAACTCTGGGCCTGGGCACTGTCCCTTAGCTCTTCAGCTCAAGGCGAGTGCTCTACCACTTGAGCTACAACGCCACTTCCAGTTTTCTAATGGTTTATTGGAGGTAGGAGTCTCACGGTCTTTCCTGCCCGGGCTGGCTTTGAACCGCAATCCTCAGATCTCAGCCTCCTGAGTAGCTAGGATTACAGGCACGAGCCACCGGTGCCTGGCTAAGGGAAACTTCTAAAGAGTAATAAGCAGCACAGAGCAGAGAATGATCCTTGATCACTCCCACCCTCAACCCTCATGTAACAATAATCTATACACAAAGAAATACAAGTTCTTTTCTATCTGAATGATAGGAGAATATTCTAAATGATGCTGAGGAATTAGGCATAGTGCCCTGAGCATACAAGGAACAATTTGGCTTATGATCTATACATTAGTCCAGTGTAGAGAAATTACACTGTAACCTTTCCACTGTACAGTCCTGCTTGAGCACTGGTGAACATTTCAACTTCAAGACTAACAGATAACTAAAACTCTTAACCATTGAATTGGCCTCAGATGTGTACATTTCAACACAGTACACAGGAATCCTAACACAAGGTAGCATCTCCAAAGGCCAATCATATGCTAAGGATGGTGACAAGGAGGAAAGACTAAAGAATTCAGAACTATAACATATAATCATCAACAAAATGTGATTTAAAAAACTGAGTGAACTCAAAGGGGAAACAAATTAACAGAAAAGAAACTTAAAGAGGATACAAATAAACAGCTGAACAAAGTCTTATACAAGATAATCAGGAAATGAAAAAAGCAATTCACTAGATATAGAAATCCTGGAAAAGAATCAAATTGTAATTCTGGAAATAAAAAGCCTAGAAAATCAAAATTTAAAACTCAGTAGAAAGTCTCTTGAATAAAGTCAAATCAAATTGATTATCAGGGTTTAGGAATAAGACCTTTGGGACTAATGAAGGGGAAGGGGAAGACCTAACATATGAATCATGAGCATAGAAAGGGAAGAGATGAAAGCTAAAGGGATAGAAGACATATTCAATAAAATAATGAGAAAATTGCCCAAACATTGCAAAAGAAACAACATTCTGAAATAAGAAGTTTGTAATACCAGACTTGACCAGGAAAGAACCACTCTAAAGACACATCAGTTAAATTAGTCAGTGTGAAGAACAAGGAAAGACTACTGAATGCTGCAAGACAGATGTGCCAAACTACCTGTACAATAGTATAGGAACCATCAGAATATATACAACCATACAGAATAACGAATTTCTTGACAGAAAGAGTTAGGCAAGGAAGGCACGGAATATGTTTAGAGCACTCGAAAAAACCTTCCAACCTAGATTATTCTACCCAGCAAATTCATAACCCAGCAAATTCATAACCTAAGTAGAAAACATTCTATGAAAATTAAAGCCATTTTTTACTGTTAAAACACTGCAAAGAGACTGAAAAGGAATCCTGAAAACACAGAAAAGAAGCATAGTGAATATAAGAGAAAATAAATCTCATGAGATGAGTAGATAAGCAAATGAATCTAAAAGGGGAATGAAAGAACCAAGTACTACAAAAACTATAAAAAATAAAAAAAATGGTAGGAATTACAATAAACCCTTCAATAACATTGGATGTTAAGTGTCTCAATTTTCTAAACAAAAGATACAGAATGGAAAACTGGATTAAAAAACATAGCTCAATCACTGTTGCCTGCAAGAAGTATTCTTATTGACAGAAAAACAATTTGGTTAAGGGTGAAATTGTGGAAAAGATCTTCCAAATAAATAGAACCTAAATGCAAGTCGGAGTAACTATAGTTTAGTCTAATTAAGTGGACTTCACATCAAAATCAGAAGAGACAAAGAAGATCATCTCTTTAATAAGGCAATAAGTCATCAAAATAAAATAACAATTTTTTAACCTATATGAGTCAAATGTGGGTACACATAATTTCATTAATGCAACACCACTGGAACTAAAAAGCAAAGACCCCAACACAATAATAATGGGATGTTCAGCATCCTGAGGCATAAAGAAAATGCACATCAAAATAATACTAAGATTCCATCTCACTCCAGTCACAATGGTATCCAACAAGAAAACAAACAACAAATGCTGGGGAGGATGTTGAAAAGAGAACCCTCACACACTGTTGGTGGGAATGTAAACTAGTACAAGCACTATGGAAAACAGTATGCAAGTTCCTTAAAAGACTGAAAGTAGTCTTTTCTTGTGAACAGTCTTGCCATGTCACTATTCTCTAGGTTTTATTTCCATTGGCCATCTTTAATCTCCTTTGCACCTATGCTTAGGAACCAGATCAGGGATGTCTGGGTGACTTGGGTCCTCTCTGTTCTCTTCTATGCAGGTCCACAGCTCTATCAGCCTGGGCTATGTAGAAAAATTTTCAAGTCTCCCTGATAATCTTACCTTTCAGAACTCTTATCAAATCTGTTTAGACCATGAGTTTGCTGCTTGCCCAAATCGGACTATCACTTCTGACTCGTGAAGTCACTGGTCCTCCCTGTTCTCCTGTCACCAAGATCACTACTGTAACTACAATGTTCCAAATCAGCATGGTCAGCAAAGCTGCTGGTTCTCAAGGTCTGCCCACTGTGGCTGAGATGACACACCAACAGAGCTGGGCGTGAGGAAGAAGGGAAGAGAAGTAGCATGAGACAAGAACACCATACTTGTGCTTTTCTTACCCTATTCAGTAGTTTTCATAGATATAGTTTCTCACCTTTTATTTGGTAACTGAAGAAAGCTGAAAACAGTTGTTTTGACTGTCTTGCCTAGCCTTCTAGTTTCTTTCTGAGGAGGGTAATCAGATCTTCTCATTCAGTCATTCCTTTTTTAATAGTATATGTCATGTGTTGCTATAATCCAGTTACTATGGTTCAACTATATCAAATCTTGTGATAACTTTGAGATTGTATTTAATTCTGAACTACAAGCTCATTTATTTATGAGTCATACTCTATGCATGGATTTGCAGCCCTACTTTAGTGTGGCCATTTAGACTCGATTTCACTTCTTTTTGGTTGCTTCTGGGTATATTGCTTTTATTCATGTGTAGTTAGGTGTGAGGTAGTGGGAGTTAGGCTTTCTCTACTTCCATAACATAAACTAGCTGCAAAAAATGTAATACAATCACAGACAAAATCATGGTAACAGACTATTCAGTTTAAATACCACAGTACATGAGGAACAGTGATATTCTACACTATGTGAAAATAATATTAAAAGGTATAAGAATTATGTTTATGGGAAACATTTGAGAGAAATGTTAATGTTTAACCTGGAGAAAATAAATGACATATTAAAATATTTAAGGAAGATTTAATATTGATCCTAGTGATAGAGAATGTACCACTTTACTAACCAGTAAAATTCTAAGTTCACTATATAAAAGAACATTTTTGACAACTTAAGCTAAAACAATCAAACTGGTTCTCTTATAAAGTAACGAGTTCTCCCTACAGAGAAGACTGCAACACAGAAGAAAACCACTATGTGTGTGTATGCTGGTCCTAGAGCTTGAATTCAGGGCCTGAACAATGTCTATGAGACTTTTTTTTTTTTGCTCAAGGCCACTCTACCATTTGAGTCAAAGCTCCACTTCTGGTTTTTTTGGTAGTTAATTGTAGATAAGAATGTATGGACTTTCCTGCTGGCCTGGCTTTGAACAGATCTGTCAGATTTCCACCTCCTAGGTAGATAGGATTACAGGCATGAGTCACCTGTGCCTGAATACCACTTTTTAAATGAGTGCTTGTATAATAGGTGGGTTAGATACCATTTTAGCTCTAATTTCTGTTATTTTATAAAAACACACAGTTAAGAATTTAGATCCATAAAACTCCCAGAAAAAGAACATCAAATATAAACAAAAATATTCTTTGTGCTAGAAATAGGTAATTTCTAAAAGAGTCACCATAATTTTGGATCTCAAAGAACAAGAAAGCTTTTTGAAGAAAAGAAGCTATCAGAAACAGAAAATCCTTTCTTACACAGATATTAGCACACACAGATATGATTTAGAACACTAGGTGCTATAACTTAAAAATAAGCAGGCTGAAGGGAAAATAAATGCAATCAAAATGAAAAGATATAGAGATTATTATAGAAAAACAGTCTTTATTCTGGAAATGCTGCTGCTGACTATAGCAAAAGTTAATAAAGGACATAAAGAATACAAATAAGGAAACCTGATTTGTTCACCAAAACACAGAATTCAACCCTTAAACTCTGAATATAACAAAAGTAGTACTAGTATACTCAGGAAGTAGTAAAATAATCTTTAGAATGAAAACATATTATAGATTGCAAACAGAAATTCCTTACCTCTTTTAGTTGATCAGCACTTCCCCATGATGCAGAACGTTGATGTGACCTTTTCTCTGCTCCCTCTTCTGCCCAACAGCTAGGAGTCTTAAGGAGTGGGGGGGGGGGGGGGGAGAGTATATATATATATATATATATATATATATATATATATATATATACACACACACACACATATATATATACACATATATATACATATATATTTGTCTCTATATTTGTGTCTATAAGCCAAATTCTTAGCACATACCAATCAAAAAGCTATCCTGAAATTCTTTAAACACTAAGAATTTCATGACTCTATGAAATATCTAAAACACCAGGTATAATGACTCATGCATGCGACACCAGCTACTTAAGAGACAGTGATTGGGAGGATAGCAATTCAAGGCTAATCCAGGCAAAAAAATTCATGAGACCTCATCTTGCCCAACAGGCCAGGCAAAAAATGCCCTGGAAGCTCAGCTACGTATCAGACCACTGGTCCTACCTTTTAAGGCCAAAGGTAGGGGGACTGCAGTAGTTTTAAGCTGACTAGAAAAAAAAAATTCAACATTCTATTGGAAATGTAAGCCAAAAAGAGCTAGAGACATGGCTCAAATGTTTGAGTAAGGTCCTGAATCCAAAAAAAAGTAAAAATTTAAAAACAGAAACAAAACCCAAACATCAAATTCTGAATTAAACAGGAACAATACAAGATGTCTGACTCACCTTGTTCAACAATACAAGCTGTAATGTTCTTGTGAGAATTAAAACAAACTACAGGTTAAAAAAAAAAAAACACATACCACAGTACATGTTATGTGCCCCCTTCCTCTTGTTTTCAGATGAATAAATTAGTTCACTGCCTCATTGTGTACCTTCCCATACACTAAATTCTGTTTATTTAATTTTTCCATTATACTCTAGCCCTGCACTTTTACACAACTGTGACTCCAACTCTTCCAGAAATATGGTTCTCAATTATCTGTGTCTAAATTTTGTTCTAAATGCATAGGCCAACATCTTTAAGCTTTGCCAGTTATTTCTAATTGAGAATCCCACTATTTATCAGCTGGTATTTTTCTCACTAAAGTAAGAATAGAAAAGCAAATGACTGGCAGCATAAAATGTTACAAAGGCAGAAGTGATGAAATCGATGATACAGAAGCTAATTTTACAGTTCCTAGCTTTCCTGAGAAAATTATGAAGTAGAATTTTCATAGATCACATTCAAATTCTCCTCACTCTTTTGCCCTTATTCTGACACAGAATTAATTTCTATATTTTTTTAAACCTACAAAACCTAAAATGTCCTCCTCCTCTGGAATGTTCTCATGTTTACATGTTTTTCTCATCTACTACCTATGTCTGTATATTACTACTATTGTTTATCTATATTGTCTATTACCAATTTTCATACATTTTATCTTTCTATCTATGCTATAGGTCCTTCATGCCCAATACACTTTTAATATTTTTCAATGTTAATAAATACTGATGAAGATCTCATCAATAACTCAGCTAATTCTGAATAAAGATATTAAGAGATTATTTTGGGAACAGGTAAAGTGTAACAAACAGTACATTTTCTATTTCTCTAAGTTTTTAATCTTGGCTTTAAGCATGAAAGAAATAAATCTTCCACATAAACCTCATTCTTCATGTTGCTGATACTTTATAATTATTTTCAAAGATTGTACAAAATTCTTTAAAAATATTTTCTAATATGGTTATTAGGTATTACTTTAATTTCTATTGGGAAGCATCCTCACAACTACCATGTAGTTTCTAAAACTGTGTAATATAGATTGGTATCTATTAAATATTGAAAAAATTTTAAAACTTCTAAAATCCAGAGAGCAAAAAAATTGTGCTTGGTTTATATAAAGTTTTTTGTTGTTGTTAACTATTTGTAAACATCGATTACATTTCATTTTTACTGCGAGGAAAACGAAGTCACAAAAAAATTAATTTTGTTGGTTTTACCTGAGTCGCTTTATCTTTCATGCATGAAGGGTAGTGAACATGAGGATCTCGTGGCCACTGCCCAGTGAGGTAAGGTCCTGTTATCGCATCCAAAGAAGAGGTTCGCCTTATTGTACTGGAAGTTCGAACTTGCTGTGATTTTGGCCTGTCCACTATAAAAAAAGTGAAGAAAAAATAGATGTTGAGAACAAAGTTAGTAAAACTAATTTCACACAAAGTGTCAGGGCTTTCACATACTCTCAGACCCCATTCATTTTAGAGACCAGTAATAAAATCTTCATATCACTACTTCCTACTTTAATTTTGTGACCTGCCAGTTTGCTAACTATTAACTCTGCATTCATTTCAACTAACTCTTAGTGTCTTCCTCCACTTCCGAATTGGAAAAAATTGCCATGGGGCTACTGTCTTCCATTTAAAGCCAATATTCTTTAATGTGAAATAAAGCACATGATTGGCTCCATATCTCAGTGTTTGGTATTTTGCTACTACTCTCCCATAAGTCCATGTTAACTGTCACATGATATTTTCCAAAAAACAAAATGTGCTGTCTGTCTCTACAACTGTGTGTGTGTGTGCACGCGAGTGCGCATGTGTGCATATACATGCACCTGCATGCTCAAGGTCCTGGGACTTGAATTCATGGCCTTAGATAAAGTTGTCCTTGAATGTTTTTGCTCAAGGCTACCCTCTATTAATTGAACCATACCTCCACTTCTGGCTTTTTGGTGGTTAATTAGAGATAAGTGTTTCAAAGAATTTCCTGGGGGCTGGGAAGGTGGCTCAGTGGTAGAGCGCTTGCCTTGCATACATGAGGCCCTGGGTTCGATTCCTCAGCACCACATAAGCAAAAAGAAAAAAAGCCGGAGGTGGCACTGTGGCTCAAGTGGTAGAGTGCTAGCCTTGAGCTGAAGAGTGAGGGACAGTGCCCAGGCTCAGAGTTCAGGCCCCACAACCGGACCCCCAAAAAAAGAATTTCCTGTGCAGGCTATGACCCTCAGATCTCAGCCTCCTGAGTAGCTAGGATTGCAGGCTTGCACCACCAGTAATTAGCTTTATACCTTGTTTCCTAGAATTGTCCCTGCCACTGTTCATTTAACAAGCTATTATTGATCTTTGAGACCAGCTCCAATATCACACTGCTAAAGCTTCCCAATGCCCCACTTCCTCAGTTTCTTCTGTTTAAGATACTCATTCTGCTCTGCTCTCAATGGTACCATAAACTCTCCCTCAGACCATAGAGACCTGAAAAGGTGATGTTTAGTAGTTAATTATTTGAAGCTCCACAAAATTAATGTAAGTATTTTAATTCCACTTCCTTATTTATAAATGAAGAATCCGAAGCACAGAGGGCTGAATTATGTAATGAAATAGAATTAACAAAGAAGATGGAGGTAAAAAGGAACCAAGAACTCTGGATATTCCACAGTTCAATCTATTCTAACAATTGACCTCTCTTCCCATATGAGTAGCACAATTACCACTCTTGAATATTAGAATTATCGCATGGAATAGAGTACTTAGGAAGACAATTTCCTCATGTTTCTGCCCCTCTACCCCAAATAATTTGCTACCGATGGGTACTCTACAATAAAGCCCAATGAATGACAAGTTTCCAAGGTTCACAGTGCTATTTAAAGCCCAATCTCACATCAGAGAAAATGTTTTGTTCATTTAAAAAAGCCAGGAAACTTAACAAAAAAAAAAAAAAAAACTTTAGTGCTGTCTTTTAACTACTTTCCTGGAACCAGAAACACTATTAGTTTGTTAGGGGAAAAAAAAGAGGCGGGGAGGACGGAAAATGCAGGATACTCTGATGTTATTGTATTATCTAAATATCTTAGAAATGCAGACTTTAGTTCTTTAACTCAGGAATTGTTAAGAGAAAAATCTGAAAATTACCCTATTTCCTTATGTATTTCACATACCGAAGGCAGATTCTCAGCTATCATCTGAAATTTTCATTGTAACCAAAAACATTACTTTCATAAACATTTCCTAAATACTGGAGAAGATGTACTTATTTTCAGCATATACAATCCCTTATTTGTCTTGTATGACTGCTGATTTTTTTTTTAACTTTGGTTTTTGTCCCTCGTGGGGCCTGAACTCTGGGCCTGGGCCCTGTCCCTGAGCTCTTCAGCTCAAGGCCAGTGCTCTACCACTTGAGCCACAGCACCACTTATGGTTTTCTGGTGGTTAACTGGAGGTAAGAATCTCATGGACTTTCCTGAACAGTGATCCTCAGATCTCAGCCTCCTGAGTAGCTAGGATTACAGGTGTGAGCTACCAGTACCCAGCTTTGAATACTGAATATAGAATTACTGTCTTAATCTGTCATTCAGTAAAGAAGTCTAGAATGTATAAACTTCTGAGTTATAATAATTTTAAATTTTTTCATATTTGTATTTCAGTTCTTTATTCATTGGTGTTATATAGGTTCTTGACATCACAATGGCTTGCATGTATCATTTCTATCCCACTTATGTTTTACATTTAAATATATCAAACTAAACATTATGACTCCTTTTGTGTTCCTCTGTCATAATTAGCCTTATATTATCCCTTCAAGTTCTTTGAATCATTTGGGTTTACACATTTATCTTGTATATACTATGGAGTGGCACTTTTTTTTTTTTTTTTTTGTCAGTCATGGGCTTGAACTCTGGGCCTGGGTGCTGTTCCTGAGCTCTTCAGCTCAAGGCAAGCGCTATACTTGAGCCACTGTGGCACTTCCGGTTTTCTAGTGGTTAATTGGAGATAAAGAGTCTCATGGACATTCCTGCCCGGGCTGGCTTTGAACCATGATCCTCAAATCTCAGCCTCCTGAGCAGCTAGGATTACAGGTGTGAGCCACTGACGCCCGGCATGGGGTGGCACTTTTAAAGTTAGACTTTGCCACAAAAAGTAAGTTTAGCTGGGTACTGGTGACTGAGGTCTGTAATCATAGCTGCTCAGGAGGCTGAGATCTGAGGATCACTGTTCAGGAAAGTCCATGAGATTCTTACCTCCAGTTTGGAGCACTGGAGGTTTAAAGTCAGCTGGAGTAGGAAACTCTATGGGACACACAAAAGAAAACCGAAGTAGAGCTGTGGCTCAAATGGTAGTATGTTAGTGCTGAGCAAAAAAAAGAACTCAAAGACTGTGACTAGGCTCTGAGTTTAAGCCCCAGGACAGCACACGCACACACGCACGAACACACACACACACACACACACACACACACACACACACACACACACACACACACACACACACACACACACACACACACACACACACACACACACACACACACACACTCCAACAAAAGATAAGTTGATCCCACTGACATTTCATTATTATAACCTGTCATGTAATTTTTTCTCATTTAGCAATATTTTTTTGCTACTTCTTTCACCTTGTCATAAACTCTCTTTAGTGGTACAACTAGAAGGTCCTTAATCTCCCTTTTAATTCTTTCATTTCCCCTAGTTACTAAACCAATACTTTTTTAATTTTAGAAATCAAATAAAATTATAAAACAAAGATTATAAAACAATTCTATTTAAGAGTTAAAAGCTTTAAAATTGCTTTAAATTTCTTCTGCCAAAAAGAAACAAACAAACAAAAAAAACAAACTGACTAAAAGAACTTGATAGCTTTTAATAGACTCAACATTTTCAGCGGTCATCACCTAACACGAAAGGCCTAGAAAATGAAAAGTCAATATATGTGAAAAGCCCTGTCTATACTTAAATTGCTCCAAACTATTTGAAAAGTTGTACAAAGCCTGTTGGTTACAATTCTGGATATAGCTCATTGCCTATTATGCTCAAGGTCCAAGATGTAATACTTGTCAGCAGCAACAAACCCTCCTCTAAATCTAGTACACAATATAGGAAGTTTTGTCCTATGATCAATTAGAGATCTAATCTATAGATGAGTCCCTTGGTTTTTTTTTTTTTGTTTTGTTTTTTGTTTTTGGTTGTAGGGCTTGAACTCTGGGCCTGGGCACTGTCCCTAGGCTCTTCAGCTCAAAGCTAGCACTCTACCACTCGATCCACAGTGCCACTTCCAGTTTCTGCTTATGTGGTGCTGAGGAATTGAACCCAAGACCTCATGTATGCAAGGCAAGCATTCTATCACTGAGCCACTTTCCCAGCCGGAGTCCCTTGGTTTTTTATAAAACAATGTCCAAATCTATATTTACTACTTTCTTCTAGTGAATATTAAGTGATCATGTTTTCCCTTAAGTGTCCAGGCTCTACATTAGCTAATGTGCTACAACTATGGTCTCCCATAGTATTCCTAATGGTAAGTATGTAGACATGAAGCCATGTGTATAGTTATTGATTTAGAAGCTTAATATGCATAATACTATTATGTTTATTAGTAAAAGTAGGCAAGAAATTCATATTATATCAAACTCTATTTGCTTCATATACTTCAACAGGTGTCCTTGCTTGAATATAAAAATCACTAGGATAAGGACCCTGAAATTGAGGGCTAATTTTAATCTGCAGATTAGTTCTCTTAGCATCATCTAATTCTGGGACTCTAATCTCAATTCAATCCTTTTGGTGGTTGTTTTGGCAGTACTTGGGTTTTCAACTCAGCCTTGTGCTTGCTAAACAGGCTGGGCTAGTCCTCCAACCCATTGTGCTTTTGTTATTTTCTAGGTAGGGTCTAGCATTTATGGCTCAGCCAACCCAGACTATAATCTCCCTATTTACTCTATGCACATGGTTAGATGTTGTCACTTATATGTGCTCCTGTTCCCGGCTTTTTATTGGGTGAGATGGGTCCTTGCAAACTTTTGCCCAGGATGGCCTCAAACCATGAACCCCTCAGTCTCTACCTCCCAAGTGGCTAAATTAACAGGCAAGAGCCACTGCACCACCTAGTTTAATCCCAATTCTTGTGTTAAAATATGTATTCCAGCTCTATACATCATTACTAATAAGAAAAAAAATCTTACATAGGAAGAATAAGTTAGAATAGCATGGTGACCACAATATAGACAGTACTAGCAACAAAAAAGGTATATGAGACAAATATACAGTCATGTATCATATAATGTTTTAATAAATAACTCACTGAATGTCTAGCAGTGGTCCCACATGATTAAAATGAAGCTGAAAAGTTCCTATCGTACAGGGACTTGATTGCCATCATAACAGTAGTGTACTGCCCTGCTAATATTTGGAGTGATGGTATAAATAAACCTATTTCATGGGCAGTTATGTGAAAGTATAGTACAATTATGATAATGGTAATGTACTTACTATATGACACTTTCTATCATTATTTTAGAATGTACTCTTCTACTTATAAAAAGAAAGCTTACTATAAAACAAAATACTGATTTATTCAGTCATGATACTTAAAAAAGGAAGGAATAATTTAGTAAAAAAAAATACTGTACATATCAGCAAGTGTCTCCTATATATTTACCTTCTCTTTTTCTCTTAATAGTAGGATATGAACTCAGTGCCTACTGTGTATTTGGCAGTGCTCTACTACTTTAGCCATGCTTCCAGCATTTTTTACTATCTTACATTTTCTTTCAGATAAGCTCTTTGTGCTTTTTTTCTTTTGCAAGGCTGGCTTTGTGTGTGTGTATATATATATATACATATATATATATATATACACACACACACATATGCACACATATATTATAAAATAAAGAACTGTGTATGTATGTATACATACATATATTTTATATGTACGTATACATTTAAAGAAGTGTACTATGGCATTTGCCTACCAGTGAAGGATAAAAAGGCAATCTGGCAAAAACAAAAAATAACAACAACACCCAGAGCAGCAGACAGTATGAATGCTGCTCTATAAATACATCAAGGGAAACTCTCAAGTAGTAGAATGAGTCCAGCTAAAACATATAGCAGTCCTGCTGCAACA
The DNA here is from genome assembly GCF_024711535.1 of Dipodomys merriami. Lineage (NCBI taxonomy): Eukaryota > Metazoa > Chordata > Mammalia > Rodentia > Heteromyidae > Dipodomys > Dipodomys merriami. Next base: position 45,543,975 of record NW_027206068.1, on the reverse strand, counting down.
ATAAGATGTACAAGTTGGATGGGAAGGGATGGGAAGGAGAAACAAAGGAAGAGGCACCAATGCTCGGTAAGAAATGTACTCATTATCTTGCCCATGTAATTGTAACCCCTCTGTACGGTATTTTCACAATTAAAAAAAATCTTCCCTATAAATGTATGCAAATAAATTTAAGATAATTATATAAATTCAGCAACAAATGTGACAATTTAAAGACATCACACCTTCCATGTGACAGTGGGTGAGCCTTTTCAACTTTCAGTAGCAAAGGTCTGTAAAACTGCATTCTGCTCCTTGTTCTTTCTTTCCTCACATGGCATAAACAGAGAGGTCTGGGACTCTCCTGGAATACTTGAGTGCCACACAAAATAATTCTTACTCTGTAGTAATCAACTGGCAATTTTTTTTTTTTTTGTCTTTTCTTTTTTGGTACTGGGGATCGAACCCAGGACGTTGCACTTGCTAGGCAAGCGCTTTGCCACTGAGCTACATCCCAGCCCTCAACTGGCAATTTTATGCTAAAATTGTAGTAGTAAAATATGCTACAAACAGAAAATCAAACTGAATAATTCTCAATCTAAATAGCAAGCCAGTCAAAACTTTAAAAAATACTTAAAATCTAATCCAGAGTACTGTAACATGATGATAAATTAATTTCTTTCTGATAATTTTTCGCTAGCAGCAACTACTTAATGCTGACTGATTAGAGAATGTGAAAATATGGTATTTTAAAAGTCATGGAGAATTTCTACCAAAAAAATTCAGGTGTGCATATCACTTGGGAGGCTAGGGGCAGGAGGACTATGAGCTCAAGGTCTGTCTGCATGAGTGACTCTCTCTTAAAAAACAAAACAAGGGCTGGGAAGAGCGCTTGCCTTGCATGCATGAGGCCCTGGGTTCGATTCCTCAGCACCACATAAGCAAAAAGAAAAAAGCCGGAAGTGGCGCTGTGGCTCAAGTGGTAGAGCGCTAGCCTTGAGCTGAAGAGTTGAGGGACAGCGCCCAGGCCCAGAGTTCAGGCCCCACGACCGGACCCAAAAAAAAAAAAAAAAAAAAGAATCAACTGCTTCATATTTAATTACAGAAGTATCACTGATCACAACTTGCAGGATTCTAACTATGGAAAGGTATATAGTTCAGCAGGTACTTAAAATAACTACTATTACCAATTATTCTAGTCCTTTACTAGACACAAATCACATTGGTAAGTAGCTTCTAAAGAAAAAAAAATTGCACTAGTAACACTAGCCAATAGTACCAAAGCATACATATACAAAGAAATTTTGCCTTGATTTTAAGCTGTTAAATTTATTTCATGACAGTAATCTAGAAAAAAAAATCATATTTACAAGCTAACTTGTTTAAGGTTCAAAATGAAAAGCCATTAAGTCTTGTAATACATACATACATGTTCACATATATGCATATATACATGTGTACAATTTATCTAATATTGGTTAGAAAAATGTTAAAGGATTTCTTTTAAATTAGCAATACTTTTTAAGCTTTACAATGTCAACATCTGGACATGTCTAAGCAGTAACAGAACAGGTGTCTAAAAATTTCCCCCAGAAATTTGATCTTAAGAGAGATCCTAGGTCACAAATGCACAAAGCCCATAGGCAACTCTGGTATGTTAAACAATAGATCTCAAGGATAGAATCCTAAGATATATCTTCTATGAAAGACTACCAGAAGTCTATTACAAATGCAACCAAATTACTAGGCTTACACTTCAGAGATTCTGATTAAACAGTTATATAACAAACCAAAAATTAATGAGTTATTTAAAGCAAACAGATTCTGGTGCATCACCATTGGGATTAGAAACCACTGAGGTCATAAAGCAATGACCCTCAAAGCAGGAAAAAAATGTGTTAAAAATATTGACTTATAGGCCCTATTTTTCATCAATAATGTGAGACTCTGGTGGTTCAATCAGGAAAATTTAATGTTTTGCACCTAGCATAATAGTACATGCTGAAATCTAGATTAAAGCAGGAGGGTCTCAAGTTTGAGACTTGCCTGGGTTAAATGATAAGACAATGTCTCAAAAAAAATATAATGAAATGTAATAAGTATCTCAAGTGACTCATATTACTTTAAAGAAAAACAAACCTTAAGAACCAATGTCTGGAGGACTGGTCAAAGGTGCTTGAGTTATAGGTGCTCAAATATAAAAATTTTTTTGATAATAAACTTCTAGTCCCTTTAAAAACACTGAAAATTTGACCATATACTCAAAATATTGTGCTGAATAAATGTTAATCGGTTCTTTGAAATTCGTATGCAGCAGCTAAGTTCTAGACCTAATATATTTAAACATCTGGCCAACTCTTTCAAAAGTGCTGGTCATGGCAATAAGAATCTTCAAATTTAAATTCAGATCATTGAAAAGACAAAGTCCAGTAGTTTCTTTCGATCCTAATTTGAAAACAGTTAAAAACATGGCTAGAGGTGTGGCTCAGCAGTACCTTTCAGAGCCTTAAGTTCAAACCCTAGAATAACCAAAAAGAGGAGGGGAGGGGAGGGGAGTAGAGGGGAGAAGAGGGAAAGGGAAGGGAGAAGAGAGGCCATAACGTGGGGAATTGTTCTGCTATTGGTTTACTGATTTTTAAGCATAAACTTATCAAAACTCATCAATAGACTTGCTTCAGTATTTCTACATAAGAGTTTGACAGCTATAGCTCCAAATTTCCTGATAACATTATGAGTAATTTTTCTTTGCCTCATAATTGTAAAAAAGAAAAAAAAAAAAGGTTTTCAAAATAAAGTTTTAAAAAAAGTAAGCACTGAACAACAGAATAAAAACTATGGAAAAGAAACTGCTATGTTTCTCTAGCCAATCTAGCATACTTTTTATTGACTAATAGAACTAGTTCTAGATTTAGTTTTCCAAAGTCAGCAATATGGCGGAGGTGCTGGGTAGGGAAGGCTGGGTAAGTACTAGAGTGACAGTGTTTCCAGATTCTTGTCACTGCCAGAGAGAGAATTAACAAAAAAGATGAAGGAACTGGGAAGAAATTTAATTCAAAGTACATACTCAACAGGTGGGTGGGAAATTTTCAAGAGAGTGGCACCACCTAGATTTTGGATTAACTTTAATGGAGGGGAAGATTATTCTTGAATTAAGGTGGAAAACAAAGCAGAAATATAACAGAATTTTCCTGGAATAAGATTTACTCCTTTAGTCCCTCCCAACACAAGGATTCTGGATGTATGGTGTCAGATGCACGATGAAGCAGCTCATTTTTCAAGGTTAATAACTTGGAGATGCCATTGTAATGAAGCAAAGGAGTTAGCAGGTATCTGTCTCAACTGACCATGTCTGGTCTTATATGGGTTGAGTGATCAAATATTTTGCTGTTTGGTCATACTATGTCCTAATATCATACAGCTCTTGTGCCTACATCAGCTTTAGCCAACTTTGAAGCTTCTTTTCCTCCTTTCCCTATAATCCTACCTCTTATGCACTTCACCAATTGTCTTTGTTGTTTTCTTCCTTGGCATATAAAATAATGAAAAATTAGCCAAATATGTGGGCCACCATAGTATTTGTTGCCATCACAGAATACCTGAGGCTGGGTAATTTATAAAGAAAAAAGTTTAGTCTGGATCTTGGTTGGAAGGCTGGAAAATCCAAGCATCTGCTCAATTTCTGGAAGAAGGCCATTGGGCCCATGTCAAAGCAGCAAAACATGGGCATTCACCTTGCTTTAGAACAACTCACATTTAAGGTAACAAATACCATCCCACAAGAGGTAGAACAGATTTCCTTACTTTTGTGACACATTAACCTAGTCCTGAGGGCTTCCCACTATGCCCTACCTCCCAACACTGCTTCATTGAAGACTATAAGGACAAATATAAGGACAAACCATATTACACTATATCACATGAATCACAAATTCAAATGAACTTCAGGTCAGAGTCAGGAAAGACAGTAAACCTGAATATACTATCCAAAATAAAAGCAAAGGTCAAAAACTAAAGCCCTCTCAGTATGAGTAGATTCTAAAACACGAATCAACCAGATCTGGAATCCTGCCACAGAAACAATCTAGAAAACACACAACAGTCTCCATATGGCTGCCCTGTAGGAATCTGGAGAAGACCCAATCAAGAAGCTGACAAGAGAAATAAACATGCTTCTGAGCAAATGAGGCCTGACACAACCTTGTAACCCAAATCCACCAAGGAAAAATGCAGCCAGGCAGCCATTTCAGCATGATTATCCAGGTTTCAGTTCACACAATTAAGCTTATGTCAAATGACACACATATTGAGATAAGGAATTTTAGAAAAAAGCCTCCAGTCTATTTTCAAAGAAAATCCAAAAGAATCTCTTTCCATATCAAAGTTGTAAAGAAGACTTCTCTAAGAAAGCCATGAATAGCCTAGAAATAAGGTCTGGAATAATGCACAGCAAATAAGAATGGATCTATTATATCTACCAAAAGCTACATATAAGCCAGATAAGACACAAGGGGTTTTTGATGTTTAATTTTTTTCTGGTGGAAGAATAGATAGTTCTTTTAAGAACTTTGGCAAATCAGTACAGAGTATAAGGAGGTTCATTAGCTTTATGAATTCCCCAGGAATTCTGTTAATGGAAATTCCAAACATCTAAACTTCATTTTGACTAACAAACTCAAATATGAAGAAATAAGCATCAAGTAAAACAACTATAACAAACAAAACCATCCAAAAGTGCAAAGTCATATTGTATACAAACAAGCAAACATTTCTTAATCAGAAAGACTATTTTACACAATTTTGTTTAAAGAGTTTAACTTGCAGTTTAAACTTGAGAGAGCTTATAGTCAATTCAAATTTGATTAGAATGAAACAGAAGAAAAGGAAAGAGAAACCAAAAACATCTTGAGTTGAGGGATTCAAGAAGGTTAATTTCAGAAGCAAGAGATTTTCTTAAATCATTTTACAAAACCAACAGAAGTGAGTACACTAGGATTCTGAAGCTAGTAACACTATCCTGAATGATTTCCTCTTCTTCAAGTTGTATCACAAAGAGAAAAAGGGACAAGGGGTAAAAGATATACCTATGAATAACCAGAGCATGCCAGAAAGATAAATCCAAGATGAAAACTAGAGCCTTTTATTTCAAATCAAGCTAAAAAATCTTTTTTTAAAAATGCATGGATATGAAAAACTCAGAAACAGTATGTTTGGGAGAAAGGAGAAGGAACAGAGAAATAACCACCAGTCAGGAGAGATTTCTAAAGAAAAGGCATATTAGGAATAAAGCTTAAGTCACAAGAAACAGACTGGCCAAGCACTGGTGGTTCATGCTATTCAAAAGGCTGAGATCTGAGAATACCAGTTTGAAGATGGCCTGGGCAGGGAAGTCTTATCTCCTGTTAACCACAAAAAAAAAAGAAAAAGAAAAAGAAAGAGCCTAAAGTAGAGTAGAGGCTCAAGCGGTAGAGTGGCAGCCCTGAGCAAAAAAAATCCAAGTACAAATTCAATCCTTAGTACTGGAACAACAACAAAAAAATAAAAGAAAAAAGAAAAAAAAAGATGGGAGGAAGAGAAGAAGGAAGGAAGGAAGGAAGGAAGGAAGGAAGGAAGGAAGGAAGGAAGGAAGGAAGGAAGGAAAAAAAGAGAAAGACAGATAAGAATAAACAAACATAATGGACAATAACTTTACCATAATAGAAAGTAAAAAGGAAGTCAAGTTTTGGAATTTAAAATAATAAATATTTCAAAGGAAAATAATTGATATGTAAATAGGCAAAGGTCCATCATGTGTATAATAGGAGTCCCTTCTCAGCACATTTGAAATGAAGACTATAAACTTCCAGACTATCTAAAAACTATATGAGATATCAAATTTGTTTAGAACTAGATACAGATACCTACTTACATTGGTTTATATCTACCACCCTATAAGATTCTCATATATAATATTTTCATTATCCTGGCTAGCCTTAGAGAGATATTCGCTTCCCAGTAAAAAAGAAAAATGAGAAACAAAGAAACCAAAGAAAGAAAAAATAGTCCTGCCAAAATGGAAAGGAGAAATTGAAACTGAATTTCATTAACAGAATGCTTATTTTCTCCCTTAAAGCCAACAATCACAAAGTAAAGTTTCAAAGTGCATCCTATGGAAGAAGCCTGTAGCAAAAACCAGGAAGTGGCCACTAAAAAGGAATTCTTTTTATGAAGAAAAGTGTTTAACCCCCCCCCCAAAAGTGTTTACCATGAGGAATGGTGTGCTTGGGGACTTTAAAAAAAAAAAAAGGAAACGGGCGGGGGGGGGGGGGGAAGGCTCTGAGAGCCTTATACTTGCAATGGAGTAAGAGTGGAAGCATCCCTGAAGGACAATGACAAATAAATAGGTTCCAGCCATCCCACCTGACCACCTACTGCCAATAAACATAACAGAGTGTTTCTAAATTTCAAAGCCAATAAAGAACTGATTATGACTACCAACATTATTGTAATTATAAACATGAGCAAATTATACTAGCTGTCAAATGTAATGAGATACAATGAATATTGTATGAAAATGTAAAATAAGATGTTTTAGTACTTTATTTATGCTATAGTTTCTATAATTCTGATGAACAATTTGAAGTGATACTCTTTCCTTAAAAATTATCAGCATTTTCTTCTCCTATATGAGTGATATGACTTCATATGATGCAGAAAACCTATCAGTCTATAAACAAGTGGATAGTTTTTGTGATAAACTAAAATGCTTCAGAATTATAAATCAAATATATTTTATATACAATTTGTCAATGAAGAGATAAAAGCATTTAAACACCTTTCTATAGTTGAGTGACATATATTAGCTTATACCAACTTAATAGGAAAAATAATTCAGTCCATAGTTAACTGTAAATTATGGGGAAAGGCATAAGAATGAATTTAACTTTAATAAGGTATGATTCTAGGTGGGCTCATATATTAATGTTAGACAAAAAATAAACAGAAATCAGAACTGAAATTTTTCTATATCCATTAGTTTGTTTTAATGCAAATATTCTAGTAAATTAAACCTATAAACTATATTTTTTCCTACATTGGAACCCTATGTCCAGCAAAGGTGAACATGTTGACACAACTTACTACACAACTACGGAGTAAACCCAAAACAGGCTTGATAAAGCAAAGGATTCAGAAATAAAGAAACACAGTTGTTTATTCTAGCATTTATTTTCATAAATACTGTACCCCAAAACTCAAATATATAGTGTAAAGCAGCAGAATATCTAAACTTGAATGCCTGACCGAAAATTGTAAAGGTCAAAAACTAAAGAAAAAGTATCTGAAGGAAAATGTCTTAGACCAATCACATTTGTGCAGAAGTCAGTGTCTGCAAACACTGAACACCTTCCACCCAAACAAGTCAATTAATATTATATACAAAAGAATATCAGGAAGCAATGCCAAGGGACTAAGAATCTGAGAATAAGTAAAACAAGCCTATTTGACAGTATGACTACGTAGGAGAACAGGGTCATAAAATATTTATTTTTTTTATTGTGAAATTACTGTACAGAAGGGTTACAATTACATGAGCAAGATAATGAGTACATTTCTTATCAAGCATTGTAGCCTCCTCCTTTGTTTCCCCTTCCTAGCCCATCCTCCCCCCCCCCCGGCCTCCCCACCTAACCTTCCTCCCCTCCACCAAAGTTGTAAAGTTCGTTTTCAACATAACGACTTGTACATCTCATTGTTGCAATGGGTCCACCTGTATCCCTATTTAAATGATTTGTTTTTCCCTTCCCCTCCACAAATTATAACAACATCAAATACAGTGAAAGAGGGTATGTTATACTGTGGGGGAGGGACATACAAAGCAACAAAGAAATCATCTTATAAATGTGTTAGAAACAATGGCATGAAAGAAAAAAACATTTAAATACATATCTTAGGGTTCATTTCCCTAACATCAACTTATCTGACCTTTTCTGCTTGTCTCAGACATATACTAGTTATTGAAAATAAGGGAAACCATGGAACCTATGTTTCTTTGGGCCTGGCTTACTCCACTTAATATAATTTTTTTCAAGTCTTTCCATTTCCTAACAAATGGGGCAATGTCATTCTTTCTGATGGAAGCATAGAATTCCATTGTGTATATATACCACATTTTCTTGATCCATTCATCTACTGAGGGGCATCTGGGTTGGTTCCATATCTTAGCAATGGTAAATAAGGCTGCAATAAACATAGTCGTGCTGATAGCTTTTGTGTGGTCTTGTTTGTGAACATTTGGGTAAATGCCCCAAAGTGGGATTGTTGGGTCATAGGGGAGCTCTATGTGGAGTCTTTTGAGGAACCTCCATACTACTCTCCAAAGTGGCTGAACAAGTTTACACTCCCACCAACAATGCAGTAAGGTTCCCTTCTGCCCACATCCCCTCCAGCATCTGTTGTTATTATTGTTCTTGATTATAGCCATTCTAACTGGGGTGAAGTGGTATCTCAATGTTGTTTTTAATCTGCATTTCTTTTATGGCTAGAGAGGTTGAGCATTTCTTCATGTGTCTATTGGCCATCCTTTCCTCCGCAGAGAAGTTTCTCTTTAAGTCTTTAGCCCACTTATTTACTGGGCAGTTGTTTCTTTGAAGATTTGTTGTTGGGGGATTTAATTTTTTGAGTTCCAGGTATATGTTAGATATGAGACCCTTGTACGTTGTATGGCTAGTAAAGATCTTCTCCCAATCCATGGGCTTTCTAATTGATCTTGCTAGCTATGTCCTTTGCCATGTAGAAGCTCTGCAATTTCATGCAATCCCATTTGTCCAGCCTTTCTTTGATTTGTTGTATTTCAGGGTCTCAATATATTAAGAAAATTTCGGCCTGTGCCAAGGATACTAGGGTTTCTCCTAGTCCATCCTGTAATGTTTTCAGAGTGTCTGCTTTGACTCCGAGGTCTTTGATCCATTTGGAGTTGATTCTGGTGCAGAGTGATATATAACGATCTAGCTTTAGTTTTCTACAAGTAGTTAACCAATTTTGCCAGCACCATTTACTGACGAGGTTCCGTCTTTCTTCCATTTCATAAAATATTTTTTTAACATATTTGGAATCATGTTTTATTTCTATAGAGTAGGCAAAAATGTAACAATTGCAATCTTAGTCAAGAATACACTGTTATTATGTCACCAACCAGGATACAGTAACTGACCAAAGCTACAAGTTTCCAGACTTTATTAACATCTAAGTTGATTTTTCCCCTTAAATAAAAAAGAAGCACTCTTCAACCTCAATACCCAAAATCAAATGAATTATTATAGATTATAGTTTTGAATACAGCTTCAGTCCTTAAAAATACCTAGCTCTGGGGCAATTGGAATAAAAACTTGAACAGCACCTTCAGATGTATTTGGAGATGTATTTCAACGTGGGAAGAAAAGAAGTCTATACCAACCAATAAAACAAGGACAACTCAAATTGACTTTTTTCTTCCTTTCTCTTTCTCCCTCTCTTAATGTTTTAATCCTGATGGGGAAAAAAAAACTGAACAGTTTGTATTCAATGCATTATAAATAATGCAGAGTTCACTTACTCTTCACAGTACTGTCCTATTATTCATTTGTAGCTGTCTTAACTACTCAAATTTTTGTCATATTACTTTCATTTAAGAATGAAGGGAAGCCGGGCGCTGGTGGCTCACGCCTGTAATCCTAGCTACTCAGGAGGCTGAGATCTGAGGATCGCGGTTCAAAGCCAGCCCGGGCAGGAGAGACCGTGAGACTCCTATCTCCAGTAAACCACCAGAAAACCAGAAGTGGCGCTGTAGTTCAAGTTTTAGAGCGCTCGCCTTGAGCTGAAGAGCTGAGGGACAGTGCCCAGGCCCAGAGTTCAAGCCCCACGACCGACAAAAAAAAAAGAATGAAGGGAAAAAAGTAATATCTAAAACTTGTTCGGTGGACACTTAAATGATTAATGTAAGACATCTACTAGAATGTGAACTCTTTTTTTTTTTGGTCGGTTGTGGGGCTTGAACTCTGGGTCTGGGCTTGAGCCACAGCACTTCTGGTTTTCTAGTGGTTTATTGGTGATAAGAGTCTCATGGACTTTCCTTGCTCGGGCTGATCCTCAGATCTCAGCTTCCTGAGTAGCTAGGATTATAGGCATGAGCCACCAGCACCCAGCTAATGTGAATTCTTTAAAAGCAAGGTTATTGTCATGTATTTCTGTAACACCTGGTACATATTCTCAAGAAACATTAAATTTGTGGATATTATTTACTGAGCCTCTTCACAGACTTATGAACTAAATATTCAAAAACTAAAACTTTTTATAACACATGGTGGACCTCTAAATCAAAAGATATTTTAGAAAAGCTTCAAATAGAATAGCTCTATACTTTTCTTTAATATTCCTATTGTGGTGCTATATAGAATAATCATGAATAGGAGCTCCAGTGGCACAATCCGTTAGCGCACAGTACTTATAAGAATAATCATGAATAAAAAGTTTAAGATTGAAAAGGCAACTTGATTTCAGGTCCTATTATTGTTCTATTTTCTTCACAGATATACAAGACCATGTTTCTATGTTCAGATATTTCACAAAGAAATAGGTGTAGATTCATAAAACAGATGTCTGCAAACAATGTATAACCACCAATGTAACATGCTTATTAAAATAACAAGACCTTAGCAAACACACTAAACATTCTATTTGAAATTTTTTGCCATAATTGACAATGTAACAGATGAGTCCCCTGATCTAGTTCCTGTAGCAGCAGCTAGTGACACTAAAGTTGAGTAATGCTAGGACCTTACAATCTGAAAAACTTAGTGGCCAATCCTATTAACAGCCCAATGTGTATAATCCTGCTGATAGTCTTTAAAGTCTTCATTTCTCTCCTTCAGACTTTTGTTTTATTACTTCCCCTTCTTCCCCCTATGGCCTGGTTCAACTCTTCTACTAGACTACCTGAATCCAGCTGGAGATGAGAGAAGATCAAGAATAAGAAGCATTGATGTAGTATTTTTTTTTCTTTCCATCGTGGGTCTTGAACTCTAGGCCTGGGCACTATCCCTCAGCTCTTCAGCTCAAGGCAGCACTCTACTACTTGAGCCACAACACAACTTCCAGTTTTCTGGTGGTTAACTGAATATAAGAGTCTCATAGCCTTTCCTGCCTGGGCTGGCTTTGAACCATGATCCTGAGATATCAGTCTCCTGAGTAACTAGGATTACAGGCGTGAGCCACCAGAACCCAGCTTTGTAGTATTTTGTTTTTACCTGCATAAAGATTAAAGTATGTATTTACTTTTATGTAACTGCAAGGAGATAGGAATTATAATCCAGAAGGGAAAAATATTTGGCTAACACAAATAAGTTTTTATTATAAAAAGAATTTAACACCATTTATCTGAGTTATTTTGAAAGATAATTCAATTGTGCTTAAAATAAACCATATAACTTGTGGGTGGGAGGTAAAAATTGGGAGAGAGAAAGAGGGAAGGAGTGACACTGTCCAAAAGGAAATGTATTCTTTCCCTGTTAAGTACTTTTTTAAATTATTTTTAACATTTTTAACGAAAAAAAGTCTGAACCAAACTTCAAAAGTAAATCACACCAAATAACCATCACAGTCTGTCACTATAAATAGGATAATTTATTAAGTTACTTTACTCTCTACTTAGGCTTTTAATGGCTTTTGGTTATTTTCGAAAGTTGTATCTAACCCTAAATGAGATTCACTCCAAAGAGACTGTTATAAATGAAATGCTCTAGTTCTAAAAACAATTCTTCAAGGAGATTTAAGTTTAGGATACATATATATTTTTGTATATATGTATATACATACATAGATATACACATATATGTTCCTTCAGTGATCTCTTTAAATAGGTTTGAAGAATGATGCACTATTGTTCTCGAGGAATTGATCAAGAAATACATATTTGAAAGTTCAGAAGGTTTTCAAAGAAAGGGAGTATGTTACTCATATGTACGCATATATGTATGTGTATATATATCCCAAAATATAATACTATATATATATAATATCTGTATGTATTAACACATCTGACAGAAAATGTAGAAAGTTGTTTGGCAACATCAAAATAAATATATAATGAAGTTACTAAACTTTCTGAATACCAGATTTAACCATTAAGAATGTCTTTTATAAAGTGTAAATAGATTTCTGTCAATGGTTTCCGGGGCTAGACTCAATTATCCTTTGGCTGCATACCTAAAAATGGTTTAGCTGGATTACATATAATTCCATTTTGTTTTCTGTCATTTCATGTTTAAATACTTTACTACATATGTTCTGCTATATAATTTTGACAATACATTTGTTATATCTAAAAAGTTATATGAAGACTAGGGATATTGATATCACATTTCTCACACCATCAAGTCTTACTGATTAGAAATTTTATCTATCATTTCTTCCTTACTTTCAAGAAAACTCTCTTGGTGCTATTGTCCTTGGCGAAATATCACAAGGCAAATACTCTAAGTGAAACAATTTATATGAAGAAAGTGAGTACCAAGAATACTTTAAAGGACCCTAGATATTCCTTCCTATAATTTAAAACATTGGTAAAGCCAGCTCAGACAGGAAATCCCATGAAACTCTTATCTTCAATTAACCACCAGAAAACCAGAAGTGTCAGTATGGCTCAGAGTGGTAAAGCACTAGCCTGAGCAAAAAGAGCTCAGGGACAGCTCCCAGGTCCAAGTTTAAGACCTACAACCGACCAAAACATAAAAGAAACCCACAAAAATGAGTAGCTCTTCTGTATACAGAAAGAAGACACAGACTAACATCAGGAAAGGAATTCCATTTGTAATAACTTGGAAAAAAAACAAACCTTAGGAATTAACCAAAGATGTGAAGGATCTCTATAGTGAAAACTAACAATTTAAAGAAGGAAATTGAGGAAGTGGAGAGACCTTCCCTGCTCCTGGATTGGAAGAATTAACATTGTGAAAATGGCAACATAACCAAAAACAATCTACGAATTCAATGCAATACCCATCAAATTCCCACCATCATTCTTAAATAAGAGAAAGCAAGCTAAAAATTCAAATGGAACAGCAAGACACCAAATAGCAAAAGCAATACTTAGTAGGTAGAATAGTGCTAGAGGAATAAGAATACCAAACTTCATATTATAGACACATAATAATGAAAACAGCTTGATACTGGCACAAAAACAGGCCTAACTACTAATGGAACAGAATAGAAGACCCAGAAATAACCTCAAAGACCTACAACCATTTAATATTCAATTAGGAAATAAAAATCATAGGCTGGAACAAAGAAGGTCTCTTCAACAAATGATGCTGACAAAATTGGATATACAAAGGCAAAAAACTGAAACTAGATCCTTATATATCACCTTGCACCAGAATCAATTCAAAATGTACCCAAGACCTGAAACCGTAAAACAATTACAGGAAAGAGTAGGAAAAACATTAGGGCTCCTAGGCACAGGTAGGAACTTTTTGAGTAAAGATCCAGAAGCACAGCAAATAAAAAAAAATACTCCTGATAAGTGGAACTTCATTTTAGCTAACAAGCTAAAATAACAGCCTATAGAATGGGAAAAGAATTTTTGCCAGCTATATGTCAGACAATGGCTTAATATCCCTAGTGTACAGAGAACTTAAAAAAAAATACACCTTCAAAACACCAACATCCCAATTAATAAATGACCAAATGCACTAAAGAAAGTCTTCTGAAGTAAAATGGGAAATAGACACATAAAGAAATGCTTAATATCTCTGGCCATTATGGAAATTCAAATCAAAACAACATTGAGATTCCACCTCACCTCAATTAGAATGAACATTATCAAGACAACAAACAGTAACAGACGCTGACAAGGATGCAGCCAAAAGTGAACCCTAATGCACTGTTGGTGGGAATAAAACCACTCTGGAAAGCAGTGTGGAGGTTCCTCAAAAAATTAAACATAGAACTACACTATGACACAAAAAGGATACAGTAAAGCCACCAGTACAACCATGTTTACTACAGTACTACTCACCACAGCTGAGGAATGGAATCAGCCCATACCACTGAGATACCCTTCAACGCACGAATGGATCACTAAAATGTGTTACACACTTACACACACACACACACACACACACACACACACACACAATGGAATTTTACTCACCCCCCAGAAAGAATGATATTGTACCATTTGTGAAGAAATGGGAATACTTGGAAAAACTTAGGTTAAATCTCAGGCCCAGAGAGACAAAGGATCCATATTTTCCCTTATGTGTCAATGCTAGATTTAGCTTACAAACTCCTAAGTAAATATGTTGGGAACTATGCACGTATATACAAATGTATTCAGTGAACTACAGTAGATTCAAGGGAGATCTAAAATAAGTATAATTCTTTAGAAAGCCAAAATCAAAGTTCAACAAAATGAAACACCAGGAAGCAAGTACTTGAAAAGGGCTGGGTGGGGTCAGGGGAGAGGAATAGAGGAATGAAGGGAAGAGGGGGATAATGCAGACAAGAATCCAATTTATATCCTACAAAATAAGAGTGAGGGAAAGGATAGGAAGGAAAGGGATGGGTGACATAGATCAAGATTTATTGTATTTATAAAAATGTTTTGTTAAATGGTAATTCCTTTGTACAACTACTTGAAGATAATAAATAAATACACATACATCAATAAAAAGGAAGAAAGAAATCCTGCCCTCAAGAAACTTCTTTTTAGGTAAGCCATCAAACACCTTTAACAACAACATGAAGGTTTAAATACAAAGCTTTGAATACTCAGTGAAGTAAAATCTACCTAGAAAAGATGGAAACATTTTATACAAAGAAAAGTGGCTAAACCAAAAACTAATGGTATGAGAAAAGATTTAAGAGATATCAATCCCAATAGTCTAAGGGAGAAGTAATAATTCGAACATGGAGCAATGTAAAGCATAGGACAGATATAGGAGAATTCTTAAGAGACAGGACAACGTACTGAAGTAAGGTGGACGGGAGAAATGAAAGGGGAAGAAAAGTCAAAGATTATAGGAAGGAAGAAAAATTTAATGCAGTGATGTTCTAGATCTGAATTTCTCTTAACCAAGACTGTTTCACAGCACCAGTAAACAAATTAAAGAAACCATTGTTTCATTTTCCTATAAAGTCTATGAGTTTAAAGTTAAATCATTCAATACTCTTAGCAACTGTACTTTTAAATCATCTCCTTTACACAAGTCACTAAAGCATATGACCCAATCTTACACTCATAAAGAGTAAATTCTGTTAATAAATTATCGATTTTCTTCTCTCAGTAGTATAGAAATATGAACTAGGTCACCTTTCCAAAGGCATATAACCTAAATATTAACTCCCATTCTAAGGGCATATGACATATTCTACTCTGAAACATAGGTCCAATCACATAAAAAGCATTTAGCAAGCCAACTTGCCAATAGCTCATGCCTATCATCCTAGTTACTCAGGATCAGTTTAAAGATAACCTAAACAGTAAAGTGTGAGGAACTCCAGTATACAATTAACCAAGGAATGCCCAGAGTAAAGGAGTGCCACTGTGAGGAAGAAAACCAAGCAAGAGTATGAGATCCTGAGTTCAAGCCTTGGTGTAGCAATGCATACACACATGCAGTATTATATATTAAAACATTAGTTTGTAAATTTTTAGACTATCAAGAATGTCAGGGGTTTCTTTGTTTGTTTGTGTTCACTGTCCCTGATCTTCTTTTGCTCAAGGCTAGCGTTCTACCCACTTGAGCCACAGCACCACTTCTGACTTTTTCTGTGCATGTGGTACTGAGGAATCAAATCCAGGGCTTCATTCACACTAGGCAAGCACTCTACCACTGAGCCACATTCCCAGCCCAAGAATGTCAGTTTTGTCACAACCTGCAAGAACACCACTCAAGTTAGCAGAAATGCAGTGACTACACGTTTCTCCTTGACAAGAGTATATAGCTATGTAGTTCAGGCTGTCTTAGAACTTGGATTCTCTTGCCTTCCAACTGCTAGGATTACAGGCATGCCTGGGTATACTATACTTTTCAGAGTTCATTCCAATGTCAAATTTAGATACCAATACAATCTTTGCTCAAAAATTACAAAGCATATGCTAATAGAGAAAATTAAATTTGCTAAGAAGATAAAGCTGTTCTCATCTAGAACTTAATTTTAAACTGTAAGGTGATTCAGAAAGGCAACTTACAACCAAACTAATATTTCTTCAATGCAAACTTATTTCTTAGCCAAGTCAAAAACAAAAACAAAAAGTAAAACCAAAAACCTTCTGAACAATTTGAAAAGTGCTTCCAGAAAGTAATATAAAATTGCAATACCTTAAATGATAAATTTCTCCATAATCATAAGGAAGACCTTGAAAACAGTATCTAGTTAGGTCTTCACTGATTTTATCTTTAATTGTTTTTTTTTAATTTAATTTAATTTGTGAACATACTGTACAGAGGATGATTTTATCTTTAATTGTTTTACTGGTATATATTATATTGTACATCCTGAGAGGTTTCATCAAGATATGTCTATACATGAATATATACATGAATATAACATATGATCATATTCACAAGCTGATTCTAACATATTGATCATACTCACACTTTCTCTTCCATTGGTTTTCTTACATTAGGTGAGCAAAATCCTAAGTCACTACCACCCAGTACATTTTTCTCATAACTTTAAATTACTACAAGAAAAAAGATGACCATGATCCTCTACTATGTATGGAGAAAGTCATATCTGGCAAGTGATGAAAATTAAATGTGATCTTTAGTAATCAATATTCCTTTCACACACATACATACACAGCATGCAAGCCTATGAAAGAAAACAGGTTGGCTGGCACTTAATCTCTTGTTCCATAAGTATTTACAGAAACTTTAAGTTTAAAATCATACTAAAGGAAACACCCAAGCACAACCCACAGTAATAATTATGTATCCAAAATAATTACACTATTGCTTTGTCCTCCTGACATTGGTAAGAGCAGAGTTTTGTAAAAGCTTTTCACAAAGAAAAGTATGAATACTTCTTAAAACTGGTTAGTTTCCTAGGGAACTGAAATTTTTGTAATAATTTTTAAAGGACAAAATAACAGAAAAAAAAGCCTGGGAATATATGCTTGTTTACTGCCAGTTGCAGAGCTTGAATTTAGGATTCACAGTTACGTGGCTTGCTTGGTCATAGTTGGTACTCATCAATTGAGCCATGCCTTCAGTCCAGCATTTTGCTGGTTAATTGGAGATGGACTTTTCTACATAGCTGGCTAGCTTTGAACCATGTCTTATCCTCTTGAATAACTAAGATGTACTCATCAATTGAGCCATGCCTTCAGTCCAGCATTTTGCTGGTTAATTGGAGATGGACTTTTCTACATAGCTGGCTAGCTTTGAACCATGTCTTATCCTCTTGAATAACTAAGATTATAAGTGTGAGCCACTGGCATCCAGCTTGGACTTTACATCATGTAACCATGTCTTTTCACATAGAGATGAGATATCATCAGTGCATCAGTTCTTTCTCTTTTGGTAGTTATCTGAATACCAAATTTCTTAGAATTCTAAAACTCAGATTACAAAGAGAATAGAAAGCACCCATTAATGTTCATTTAAAACAATGTTTTAGAATATTAATTTTGCTAAGTGTCAGAATATTTTATTTGGGAAAAAGAAATTAGAATATTGAGTAGTGAGTTTTTGCAACCTTACTTGAATCTCAACCTTGTGCAACTGGCTTCCTAAAACAGGATATGTAAATAACATTTTGGTAAAGTTAATCATTTTACTGCACACTAGACATTCTGTAAAGCATATAGGCACCCTAAAATTTACTATTTACATTTTTACATTATTCTTAACTGGCCTGTAGGGGTGACTACAAAAAAATTCTTATTGAAAGGAGCCCACTGAATTTAGGACATGATATTGTTAAGTTTCTTTAGCTGATTCCATGTAGCCTATCATGACATAGTTTTTCTTTGTCCCATATATCTCTACCAGCAAAAACACCTAGCTCTTTTTATTAATACAAAGATCTAAATCAATGCTTTTCTGAGTTTAACACTACCAATGAATGAAGATAAAGACCACTAGTTACCTAAAGCACTCCAAATTGGGCAGTATAGTACAAACTATTAAACTTTGTCACATATTTACAAAATTTCATGCCCTAACAATTACTGTTGAACCCAGCATGCTCACATATACTTTCCCTATATGAATATATTTCTGCTCAAACAGAAATATCAATACTACATGTTTAAACAATATTTACTCCAGCCAGAGCCACTTTCTCCTCCCTGCTGTCTGCCACCCTGGCAGTACTTAATTTAGGGCCTCATGCTTGCTAGGCAGGTACTCTGCCACTTAAAGCTACTTTGGCAATAGTTACTTTTCAAGGCAGGGTCTCACTTTAAGCCCAGACCTAGTCCAGGCTGCAATCTTATTTGTACTTTTCTTTTGTTACTGGAGATGACAGCTATGTAACAAGGAGCACAACCATTGTGTTTATTTATTCACTTTCATTTTATTTTTTGTCACTTGTGGGGCTTGAACTCAGGGCCTGGGCACTGCCCCTGAGCTTTTTTATGCTCAAGGGCAGTGCTCTACCACTGAGCCACAGCGCCACTTCCAATTTCTTGGTGGTTAACTGGAGATTAAGAGCCTCATGGATTTTCCTGCCCAGGCTGGCTTCCAACTGCAATCCTCAGATCTCAGTCTCCTGAGTAGCCAGGATTACAGGCAAGAGCCACCACTACCTGGTCAGCCATTGTATTTAACCTATAGCTACCTTAACAGGCACATGCCACCACAACCAGCCATTGGTTGAGATGCAGTCTCACTTCTATGCCTGGACTGGTCTGAAATCATGAAACCCCCATCTCTATCTCTGTAGCTAGGATTATATGCTTTAGCAATATATCTGGATTGTTACAGGGCCTGCTAAGTGACAGCAAACTTTATAAATGCTGAAATACTGAAAATTACACAGGTGCTGCTAAGTGAAGTATACATATTCACCAAAAATTACCTTAAATACAGATTAATTATGGGAATAATGCAGTGGGTCAAATTATACTAAAGTATACTAAATAAAAAATATGTCACTGTGCAATCAAAATGTCAAGTAAGCAGTATTATAATACATGAAAAGCTTACTATCTTCCACTCTTGCTCAATAATGGCAAATCCTACTCACTTCAACATCTATTTATTTCTACACAACACTATTACTACATAATATTGCGTTACTACACCAGAAACCACATCCACAGTTGTAACAGTGTATGTATCTGTGTGTTTGTATGTTTGTGTGCACACACGTGTGTGTGTGTGTGTGTGTGTGTCTGTGTGTGTGTGTGTATTATATACAGAGGAAAACAGCCAGTGATATTAGTCTAAGCCAAACTGTATTAGAATATTCCAATATTGGGCTGGGAAGGTGGCTCAGTGGTAGAGCACTTGCCTTGCATGCTTGAAGCCCTGGGTTCGATTCCTCAGCACCACATAAGCAAAAAAGAAAAAAGCCATAAGTGGTGCTGTAGCTCAGGTGATAGAGCGCTAGCCTTGAGCTGAAGAGCTGAGGGACAGTGCCCAAGCCCAGAGTTCAGGCCCCACGACTGGACCCAAAAAAAAAAAAGAATATTCCAATATTGTATGGGCAACAATATTAACTTTAGTTGAAGCCATATGTGAATCTATTTAAAGCTTCATCCAATAAGAGAAAATAATATACAGAGCAACAACTTTAAAACAGTTCCCCTGAGTCATTCTACTGTTATGACATGACATCTGAAAGAGCACTTTTCAAATGTGGAACCAAAGAGATACTTGAATTTCAATATACAGATGCTTCTAAATGTACTCATCAAGAATATAATTAGTATTAATACAGTTATTGCCAACAGTTCATTTCTTTCTTTTTTTTTTTTTTGGGGTCCGGTCGTGGGGCCTGAACTCTGGGCCTGGGCGCTGTCCCTCAGCTCTTCTGCTCAAGGCCAGCGCTCTACCACTTGAGCCACAGTGCCACTTTCGGCTTTTTTCTTTTTGCTTATGTGGTGCTGAGGAATCAAACCCAGGGCCTCAGGCATGCAAGGCAAGCACTCTACCACTGAGCCACCTTCCCAGCTCCCAACAGTTCATTTATGTCTTATTAACTCTGTTTAAGAAAGGCAGAACCTGTATGTGGTGACCTACGTCTATAATTCCAGCACTTAGGAGGTTATGCAGGAGGCTCTTAAGTTCAAGGACAGCTTGGGCTACATCAGAGAGAAGGAAGAGTAGAAGGGAGGATGTGAGGATAGCAGGATGTAAAGGAGTGGGAAAAAAGCAGAACCAAATAATTATTCTCTTAAACAGTATTTACTAATTTTTAGTAAAATAAAATTAAAATTAGCTACTGGACTATTTACAAAGGCTCTCCCATAGGCATAATAAGAGACTATTACTGTCAGCAGATGGTAAGTATTTGGTCATCAGTTGCACTAGACAGCAAGCTGTAGCAGTTGTTTTTGTTGTTGTTCTTGCTGTTATTGTTATTGTTAAGAAACACACCTACATGTTTAGTAAGTATCTTGACAATTCTAATAACTTGGTAGACAATCTTGCCACACAACTGAGGGTGGCACTAGTTTAATTCATTATTTTTGCAAGCCATTATTAAGGCAAACTGTAAGTTCATTAAGTTATATATGTAGACTTCAAACTCACAAACTGCAGAAGTTACTGTTAGCTCTTAGGGAAGACTGAGTCAACTAAGCATCAGTTACTGAGGTAATCATTTGAGACCAGACTCCACTTAGCGATCTTTGAAGCATTAATCAACTTACTACCATATATAACTTTTATGAAAGGAGAAAAGTACTTCTGCTCTGCTCACTATAAGAGGATCAGTCACCTTCAGACTCTCCACCCACCTTATACAAAGAACAAATGGAGAAAAATGGTCACTCCTTCCATATACTATTTCAGTTATATTCGCCAAACTAGGTCTCACATTTTTAGACATTCTGAAAATGTCAGAGCATATCCCAGCAGAGCATAATGGTACCATGGAAACAAAAGAAAACTCATTCTTTAGTCATTCTTTTAGTTTAAAAATCCCAGCTAATTATCATCAATCTTTTAGAATTAGGAGCAACAGAACAATCTTCTGGAATGAACACTGGATTGTGAATGAGAAAATTCTATATCCATATACATAGAACTCAACTATTTCCTTCTTTTCCACCTACAACTTGCAGACACAGCACAATATAGAAAGTCACAAACTGGGATACTGGTGAACTTGCCTTTTCCTGGCCTTTGCCTCAACAATCCTCACTTGAAGTAAATCAGTGTTAAGGGTATTCGCCATGCTTTTCCTACTAAGACGAAAATCTGAAAAGATATTTACTCCTATGTAAAATCTTTAGGTTTTTCAGACTCACTGAAATAGATAGTAGGGACCCCACCTCTCCGAGACATTGGAACAGAAAGTAATCATTGTTATAGTATTGCTTCTATTGTTAAAAGTGCTGTTTCTGAAAATCATCACCCTTTCAAATTTTTTTTCTTTATGCTGAGATATTGGGGAGTAGGGAAATTTAACTCTTTAATTGACAGCTGCTAGACCCTTCTCCTGAAACCCAGCTGCCTTGAGCAAAGGACTGCCAACCAGGGAGCCAGATTGCCTTTATGCCAATATCCAAGCACAACTCCAGCTCCAGAAGGCACTGCCCCAACAAGCAGCTTGTACAGGACTACAACCCTACAGAAGACCTATGACTGATGCAAGCACAATCCATAATTTACGTAATAGACTATACCAAGAATGGTGCGAACACAAGGGGGCTGGCACTCGCCGCCCCACCGCCCTCCTTTTGGGGCTATACAAGGAGGCTGCTCAACTCCTGTGAGCAGCTGAGAGGCATTCTTCCTTTATGTTCTCCTGATGCTATAATATCAGGCCCCAGATAAAGACTTTCTCTCAAGTGGACTTTTCACTTTTGCTGAGCGGTTCACAGGAGGACGCGTTAAGAAAAAATGATGGCAGGAAGAAAGCTGCCCTGACAACAGAGTAGAAGTGAGACTAGCAGGATGAACAGCCTCTGGGTGACACTGGCCAGAGCAGGCAGCAGCTGGCAGCACAGAGAAAATAAAAACTGACCAAGGCTGGTAGAGATTCCTTCCAGCTATGGGAGCTGTAACACTAAGCCCCAAATGATAGAAAGATCCCTTTAGGAGATTTTTCCTGGTCCAGGAGCTGCACCACTTGAGTCCAAATCTTGTGCAACTGTCCTGGCTGTCAGGGGCTAGGTTCTAAACCCTGAAGCCTGATCTCCTGTGCCACACTCTAGTTGTCAGGAGCCCTGGACCCAAACCCTATACTGCTGACCTCTCCATGGTCATACACTCTACTGCCTTCAAACACCTCAAAGTCCTAGAATAACTGGGTAAGTTTCTCTACCATTCATGACTTCCATCTGGGAAGTGCAAAAAGACCCCAGCCTGCTTGTGTGTACCATTACTGCTGATATTAATTTGTTTTGCAATCTAAGCACAAATATTGTTCTAGAACAGGGGATGAGTTAAGTCATGGTAATTTCCATGGGTCCAAAAGAACAGGTTAGAGATGGTGCCTCTGGCTCTTTTATCAGTTCCCTAACCTATCTATGTCAACAGGTTCCTCTACTTCTGGTAAAGCAGTTTAGAGATCATAATAACTTAGATAAGTTAAACCACTTGTTAAAATAATTAAGCAGTACATTAGACATAAAAGTGTCACTGACTTGTTTTTTTAGACATTTCTTAAAAGAAAAATATTATATACCGATAAGAGACAACAGTTCCAGATACAGGCCTAGAACAGGTACTGTGTCTGGGAATTTTAAGCTCTAGAGAAAAGAATGAACTAATATTAAGAAGGAAGTATTAGTATATACTCCTTTGCAGATGATTATTATTTAGCTAGCTGTGGAAGTTTTGGCAAAACAGGCTTTTAGCATTTTTTAAGAAGTTCAGACTTAAGGAAATTTCTTCCCCATTTGTTGAATACTGTCATTTACTTCCATTTTACTCACTGCATGTTCAGTTACTCCTTTTTTTAAAACGTTCAAATGCAGCTCCCATTATCACAAAAAGAAAACAAGGATGTCATTATCCTTCAACATTTCCCCAATGTACAAATCTTTCCAGAAATGTAGACCTGAATGAACAAAATGTACCTGTGTCAAAAGTTCTGTAATGAAAGAAGTGATTTTCAGTTTGATACATATACATACAGAACTTTACAGTTTTAAAAATTGTAGGTGTTTTTGTATACCTTAGGTATTCACTATTCAATAAGCTCAGAGTAAGTTATTTGAAAGAAATATATTCTCTGAGCATAACTTACTATATTGATTATATAACTTTATAAATCCATTTATTTGTTTGACTACTTACTCATGGAGCTAGAAATATTAAGCACCGTGAGGTAAGTGACTGGACACAATTAGATCTATAAATAATGAACACTGCTGCTGCTTATATTCATTGCAGTTCTCAGAGGTTCAAAACCTTTCTTGAAAACCAGTATTTCTTTCTGCAACCATTACTGAACCCAAGGTTTGTGCTATAATTTTATTTCTTTTGTTAAAAAGAAGAAACTGAATGCCTTTAGGAGATAACACTATTATTATTCAAAAGATGGAGAAGGATGAGTTCTGCTCCCTGGAATGACCAGTGTCCTCACAGGATTATACCCTCAATTTTTCTTTTAAAGCACAAAAATTTCAGTCTGTCTCTGGACTTATTGACAAATTTTGTTAACAAATATTCTGTTGCTAGACTATCAAAAACTGTACTTCAAAATAAACTTTTAAAAAGCTAAAAATTTTTACCCATTTTCATGGTGTAAGGATCATAATATAAGCTTGGGGGAAAAAAAAACTGTAAAGGGGGAGGAAGACTTCAATCCCCAAAAGTACTAGCTTAGACATAAACTTTCCAAAAACAGATTATCTATTTCTGAAAAAAAAGAAAAATTATTTAAAATGTCTGTATCCTACATCTGAGCACAGTTTAATGGAAAGATAAAATACTGAAAGCAAATTAATTGGTTAAAACACAGCTATAAACATATTGCATGCAGTCATCACACATTATATGCTGACTGGCTTTGTATTATTTCAAAATAGAACCATAACCTCCTTATGTACAAACAATGAAGTTCTCAAGACACAGGAAAAATCTGATTCAAATTTTACTCTAGAGTTAGCAATCACTTAAGGCATTAAACCTAAAGAAAACTAAAATGCTAAATCAGAAACTAATACACACTATTTGTCACAAAAGCTATATAAATAAGGTTCTGTACACTTAACATATTCTCTAACTACAGTACCCTAATGCAAGTGTTTTTACATCTTTTTGAACTTACATGTCATCTTGATACAAAAAAAAAAAAAGAAAACCATGAGGATTTGCATTCGCTACGTAGAATCCTGCACAGTAACACTATGAGGGTTTTTTTTAAATCTATATTTAAATCCATGAGTTCTGCTCTATGAAGTTTGAGAAAAAAAACTTTATTATGTTTTCTTTGGGTTACTACTAATGGCTTTAGCTTAAAGATCATTAATTTTAGCACTAACATTTGGCTATAGTCTCACTTGACTTGTTCTATTTATCTCAAAGGTAGACTTCATGTATTACCATCACAAAAATAACTATTTGCATAACACTTTATGATTTTACATCTATTACAAACACATCACAGGGAGCCTGAGGACGCATTCAGTAGCTTGTCATTCACCCCTTCAAGACCCTTCAGAACCAAACAAGGGGGAGGGTGACAGTTTGCTAATAGCAGAAGTACAGAAATGAATATAAATAACAAACCTTGAAGCTTTAATAATACAAAAGAAAAAAATACAAACAAGAAAGATTATAATCTATTAGCATAAACAAAACTTTCAATTTGTTAAACTCCATGTCTTCTTTATAGAGCAAGATGTTTTCAAGTTTATGCACCTTCTGTTATGGTAACCATTTAAATTATCTAAGACTAGTACAAATAAAGGAAATCACTACCATTTGCTGAGATTTATAAATTTGTGTCTGGATAATATTACAACTGCTTCTATTTATAGCATTTAGTTTTTCCTCAGCTTTGTAAAGTAATCTGAGTATCAGTTCTCTATTAGTCTAGCTGTAGTTCTGTAAATATATATATATATATATACACATACATATATTTAAGACAAAGTGATATAATGTACAATGTACAGAGACTCCATTGTTTCATAATTTCTTCTTGGCAAAAGAATTAGAAAACTTAAGAGTTTTAAAATTTTCTTCCATAATCATCATGCCAGACAAAAATGCATAGTACACTGAATGTTCAGTTATAACACCTCTAATCCAAAAGTCCACAATCCTTGAAGCTTTCTGTAAATAATATTCCTCTATATGAAAGACATATCCCTTGAACCACTATCTACTTGATTTAATATTTTAAAATGTAGCTTCAAAGCCCAGGATAATACCACCATATTAAATACACACACACACACACACACACTGAACTGTGCAGAAAGGAAAGGTGGAGAGCAGAGGAAGACATGGAGCACGTTGTTTTTCATTCATGCAGTATAGTGATGTCAGTGTCTGCAGCAGCAGTGGCAGCCTTGACCAGTGGAGGCTGAAATCCACCAAAATCAGAACCTTGCAGAATGCAAGAGAAACTGAGTAATCACTTGAAAATTTCAACCAACTCACAGTATGCTTTTAAATGGCTAAGTAGACAAAACAGATTGGTTGGGTAGTTTTAATAGAGGCAAGATGTAGAGAAGGAACATAAGAGTAATACAATCAGGGAACTGAGGGGTACAGAGGTGGCATTGAAAATCACTTCAATGGAAGAAACTGACAAAACCACCTGGTGTTTAAAAAAAAAAAAAAGAAAAAACATCACTAGCAAAGAAAGCCTTTCATTTCCCAACACAAGCTCTCTGACACTGCAAATCTGTCTCCTGCACAACAAGACTCAGAAAAGTGTTTTCATCATGACTGCATTAAAATTGCATTAAACTCGATGTGCCATGCTACAACAAAGAGGAGAGCTTAAGCCTGATCACAAATTTCATTAAAACTACTTGATGATGGGGCATGTAATTCCTAAGCAATTAGGGCTTTTGAAGGATGCAGAAAAACAAGCTGTACTATTATCTTTTGTCAGATGTTGATGTTTATCAACAAAAAGAAAGAGGTACTAGTTGGTCATTATATTGTTGCAGCAATTGCTAAAACTTCTCTGACTCTGCTAACAAAACCGTCTGTACATAATCAGCAGTGCTTATTTTATGCTTCTTATATTACTCTCTAAAAGAAAATCCCCAAAACTCAATTTATGCATTGTTAAAGCTAAATCACTCAAAATTTTATGTAACTGCTGCCCTCTTTCTGTTACCTCTCATTTAATATAGCTCTTGAAAATGTGTAAGGAGTTGCATATGGCATTAATCTGTTAGAAAATGGTGGCCTTTTCTATAAAATACAGCCAAAGATGTGTGTTCAGTTGTGGTCATTATTAGGGCGATCACGTTGTTTTCCTTCATTCATTCAGGATTTGCTGGAGGATGTCAGTTTCTGCAGCAGCTGGCCTGACCTGGGGGAAGAGGGGGGAGCAAATTCCTCCCGGTGCATACAGATTACAGGATGTATTTCTTGGTGCTCGCGCACTTATCCCACTGCACTACATCCTACCCTGGGGTTCACCATGAAGTGTTCTGAAAACAAATGCCTGGGAACACGCTAATTACAGGGCCTGAAATATTAAAACTAAAACCACTAAAACTGTGATCCATTGTAATGCAAACACTTTGGCCAACTCTAACACCTTCTTCAAGAAACCCCCATTTAAAAAAATTCCACATACCACATAAACACAATACAGAGCTTGACAGTGTTTCCCTTCCAAGCAGAGATTTTTTTTCCCCCACTCCTTCCTATGACCCCTTCCTTCCACAATGCAGCAGCAGCAGCAGCAGCAGCAGCAGCAGCAGCAGCAGCAGCAGCAGCAGCAGCAGCAGCAGCAGCAACTGTAGCTCTATGCTGGTATCTAATAATATTAGGTACACTATTCTCCCTTATGGGCTTAAGTTCCTGTTTGGCTAATCTTCTTTTTCTCCCCCAGGACTCAACTAGATCATGCACTGTGTCGTTAGACATAAACAAAACCAAAGGAAAACAAAAAACATTTAAGAGAAGTCCACACCATCCACCAACTCACTATTACCTTTGACATCTAACAACAACAACAACAAAAAGAAACTTGAGATCTTTACACAGCTCATCTGAACTGTGAAGTGCACTTTAAAATGGAAGGAAAAAGTGAACTCCCTCCACAAATAGGTTTGTTGTTGGGTTTTTTTTTCCTTTTAGAAATCCTTCATGGAAAGCATGATTTGGGCATAAAACCGTTTGTAGTGCAGTACGGCTCTGATACATGACTATAAAAAGTAGAGGCTGGGGAAGGGGGGGGGGTGAGGAAGGAAAGACAAACCTACACGCTTCCACTGGACACTCACGGTGTCCCTACTACCCATCCCAAGGAAAGCCTTACAAAATGACTACCGCCCCCAAGCCCTCCCGGAGTGAAAACCGAACCCCGATCCCGGCACGGCAGGAACTTTGCAGGGAAGCACAAAGGCTGCAGGGATTCCGACGACCACCTCCGCCGCCGCTGCAGAGTTGGCGTGCGAGTTGACGGGCTTCGCCCAGCTCCTTCCCCGGGCTACCAACAAGCAAGCCGGAGACAGCCAGCTAACCGGCTCTCAACACCGGGCAGAAGAAACACAAACAAACCGCCGCCCTCCGAGGCGGGCGAGGGACGGAAGATTGAAACGATAGAGATAGACCGGTCGGAGGGGGTGGCGTGAGGGTCAAGGAGAAAGTTGCCCGGCCGCCCGCGCGGCGAGCCCGGCGGCGCCCGCGGAGCGGGGGAGGCTCCCCAAGCCGCCGTCACACCTTGGAGCACGCACGAGCCCAGCGCGGCCCGGGGAGGCTGGAGTTTCCGCGCGCGGAGGGCGCCGTCGGGGAGACGCCGGCCCGGGAGGACGGGAGGGTTGGGCTCGCTACCTCTGCACACGGGCGAGCCGGGGCTCCGTCTCTCAGGTGAGCTGCTCCTCCGGTGGCTCTCCGGGGACCGTCTCGGGCGGCCCTTGGCTCGCGGCGCCGGCTCGGTCGGGGCTGCGGCCAGCGGCGGCGGCGGCGGCGGCGTCGGGCTGGGCGGGCTGGGGCCGCGGGCCGCGGCGGGCCCCGGGAGGCTGCCCAGCGGGGCGGCGGCGGGCCCGGCGGCGGCGGCGGCGGCGGGCAGGCGCGTGGGGCTGTGTTGGCTGCCCCGCAGGAGCTGGTAGGGCACCGTGGCGCGGATGGGTTGCAGCAGCCGGCCGGCTCCCGCGGCCGGGACGCAGCTCGCGCCCCCGACACCCGCAGCGTTCGCGCTCCCGGCCGTGGCCGGCGGGGAAGCCGCGGCGCTGCGCCGCATCCTCTGCGGCGCGGGGTGAGGGGTCTGGGAGGAACTAGAGGAGGCGGAGGAGGAGGAGGCGGTGGACATGGTGGCTCCGCGGGCCCGGGACGCCGCCGCCGCCGCCGCCGGCCGACCCCGAGGCGCGCGGGCGAGCGTGTGGGAGCCGGCGCGAGCGCGTGCGGGTGTGTACGAGGAGGCGGAGGCCGGGAGGGAGGAGTCTCGGGGCTCCCCCGGCCCCACTCGCACCCCTGTCGGCTCGGCGAGGGGGAGGGGAACGTCCAACGGCCCCAACCGCCCCGCTGGGCTCGGCGTGGCAGTCACGGCCGGGACCGCGAGGAGCCCGGAGCCGCCGCTGCCGCCCCGGGCATCGCGCTGTCAGGGCACTGGCCCGGATCCCGCAGCTCTGGGGCCGCCCGCAGCCTCCTCCCGCTCAGTCCCCGCGGGGTCGCACGCGCCGGGGAAGCCCGCAGCTGCACGGCGGCCCACGACTCTGCCTTCTGGGAACCCGGGGTGGGGGTGGGGGGTGGAGGTGGAATGGGCCTCGCAGTGCCGCGCGCTCCGCGGCTGCACCGCGAACGCCGCCGCCGTCCCCGCCGTCGTCGCCGCCTCTACTAGCTTCTCACTTGGAAAGGCAACTAATCCTCCTCCCGCAGCCCGCCCCCGGCACCGCCTCCCGGCGCTCGGCCCGGCAGCTGCCGCAGCGAAAGTCCCCATTGGCTCCCCCGCCCTCCACCAGAACTCGAATGATTGGTCCTGGGCTAAGAATGAAAGAAGCTTCTTCCAACCACAGTTGAGAATCTTCCTTTGGGGGCGGGACATGGGGGTGGTGGAAGAGTGAGGAGGGGGCGGTGCGCGCGGGGAGGGGCAGGAGAGTTGACAGCCTTTGAGGTGCGAGCAAGACGGGGAACGTGGGTCCGAGTGTGTCCTGCGCGTGCTCCGACACCCACAGACACTGGCACGCCCCGGTAAGCCGGTTGCGAGCGTCCCACCCTCCTGGGCCGCCTGTACAACTTGAAACATTCGGCAAACTTACTTTGCAAACACACTTGCATCCGGGATGTTTGGTAGAGTGAGAACCAGAAGACTAGATTTTTTTTCAAGGTTAGTTAGACTTTCCATGGGTTTCGCACCCTTAGGAATCAGAAATACTATTGAACCGAAACGGTGTCTGGGACACCTCCCTTTCCTGCCTATCCTAACATTTACAGGTACTCAGCGAACAGGGAGAGTCACATTCTGAGTTTCAAGACTACAACCCTCAATAGCAGAGGTCAGCCAGGAATTCTACGTCCTCACGCTCTCGGATCCACTAATGGAGGGCACCCTGTTGCCTTTCCTGAAGCCAATGGCCTCTGGGGAAACATAATTACCAGACGCAATGTAAAAATCATTCATTGTGGTAAATAATAATATTCTGTAATGAAGGAGGTGCAAAGATTTTTGAATGACTATCCAAAAGCTAAATTTACTGCCCCAATAAAAGTTCTAAACCTTAAGCAGGATCTACATCAGATGCCTTCCATTAATTTCCATAAGTTCTAAAAAGGAGAAGCAGATGTTAGATTGGTGGACGTTTGGTGGCCTGGTGGCCTGGTGTCTGCCTACATTGACAAGCCTCCTCTGATTTCAGGCACTATATGCAAAGGTCAATTTCACTTAGAGGAACCATCTCTTCTTTGCTCCTGTGTGTGCTCATCAGAAAGTGTGCTAGGTTCTTTTTGAATTTTTTTATGCAACCCAATAAAAATACAAAATTTTCACCCAGTACTTTATCCTATTACAGTACTGATAGTGCCTCACTTTATCACAGATGAAAATAATAGATAACATCTAGTGAACATTCACCATGGGCCAGCCACTGTTCTAAGAACATTTGTATGTGTTCATTCTTCACATAATTCACAAGGTATGTTCTGTTATCCCCCAATGCATTCGTAGCTTGGGGAACAATGACTGAAGGTCATTGACTAAAGATCTTGACTGAAATTACTCAGCTAGTAAGTAGGAAGCTAAGAATCTAAAGCAGAAGACTAGGTCAACAATCCACTGAGAACCAGTGGTTTGTGCCCATAATCTTAAAATACTCAAGAGGCTGACACCTGAGGATCATGTTTGCAGCAAGTCCAGTAACACAAATCTCAATTAACCAGCAAAAAGCCAGAAGTGGAGGTGTGGCTCAAGTTGTAGAATGCCAGCCTTGAGTGAAAAAGCTCCAGGAAAGCAAGAACCCTTGAATTCAAACCCCAGCTGTGCACACAAAACTAAAAGTCTGATACTATGTTGAAAACGAACTTTACAATTGGGGAGGGGAGTTGGGGAGGTTGGGGAGGGAAGGGATAGTAGTGGAAAAACAAAGGAGGGGTAACAGTGCTCTATAGGAAATAGTTACTCATGTAACTGTAACCCCTCTGTACAGTATTTTTACAATAAAAAGTATTAAAAATGTACTTTCTTCTCTGAGAGATTAAGTCCTTAATAGTTCAAAAGAAATTTTACTAGTGAAAACACCTCACTAGGTTTTCAATTTTAGAATAGCATTTAATTATTAAAGCCAAAATTCTCTTCTAAATTTGATGCAACTTCCATATTGTATTGCCTTTCCCATATAAAAATTAGTGTAGAAGTTAAATAAGAGATTAAATTCTTTTTGAGTAAAAAGTTTTTGGTGACTTTTTTCAGAATAGCAAGAATAAAACATTTAAGGGGGTGGGGGTAGCTGGAAGGATTGGGGGGGGAAGGATGGGAAGGGATGGGAAAGGGAAACAAAGGAGGAGGCTACAATGCTTGATAAGAAATGTATTCATTATCCATGTAACCCCTCTGTACAGTATTTTCACAATAAAAAAGAATAAAACATTTGACAGATAAAAATTAGTTGAGGTTATAAAATAGTGGTAAAATGTCTAAGTTGCATAATTTCATTATATTAATATCATCTGGTCATTGCTAAATATAAGTATAGAACAACCTCAACCCATTAAATAACAATAATTCTAAATTTATATTAAGCCCCAATTACAATGATCAGTACTTGACATAGAACTAAAACAATATACCTGGCTGTATTATTTAAGGATTATCAGTTTACTCAAATCTTCTATAGCAAACTTAAATCACATATCTCTTGCAGACCCACAAAGAGTTAGGTAATCATGACCTATTTGGAAATTCAGTTACCTTCTCTTTGCTAAAGAAAATTTGTATCTGAAACCTTGTTTCTCATGAAGTAAGCAGTAATGGTCATATTTAATAAGTTCAAACCACATAAATTGAGTGAACTAAAGTAAATTCAGTACCTGCTTTCAAATGTATGTTTGCTGAGTTCACAATATTTTATTATTATTGAAAATAGCAGGCTGTAAGAGTAAATAGAAGTTTTGGAGAAATATTCCCAGATAGGATAGAAATTTGTTGTTAGACTCCTATACTAGCTGTGGGATAGATAGTCCCAGTACATATTTTCCCTATTGTGCTGAATGCAAAAAATTCTGCAATTTCTCTATAAGGCTTAATATTAGTCATGTCATATTTTACTGTGGTGTCTTGGCAAGAAGACAAAATGATAGCACAATGGCATGAGACATACTGTTCTCAGTAGTCTATACCTTGGCTATCTGTGAAACAAGAATCCCCTATTAACTAATCCAAGGTAGACTTCTGTTATCTTTACTTCTTAATTCTAAAATAATGGGCCACATTTTAGGTTAGATTAAAACTTAGAGTAATTGCCTACATATAATCAGTATGCTGCCCCCGTGGAGCAAGAAAAGGAAGAATCCTCAGTCCTACAAAGCTCTGGAAACCTTTCCCTTTGGTTCTATCCATTCTGTGGATTTTCTAAGCTGAGCATCTGCTATAGTTTGAATGTCCCCTAGAACTCATGCTGAAATTTAATTCCCGCTGTGAGGTATTAAGTGAGTAGAAACTTAATCTGACTAGAGTGTTTAGGGGTGGGACCTTTAGGAGGTAATTAGGAGTAGATAAAGATGCTAGGGTAGACCCCCCATGATTGGCTCATAGTGGATTTATAAGAAGAAAGAAAGAAACCTAACATACATATACCCACATTCCGTCTCTTACCATGGGACACCTAGTGAGTCTGCCAGCAAGTGGACCATCACAAATGAGGTCCCTTGACCTTGCACTTCCTGAACCTTGGGTGGAAATAAGCTTGTTTTCTTTATCAAGTTTACCTGCCTCAAGTATTTTGCTACAGGAATTAAAAATGAGCTAATATAATATCCAAGAGTCATCCACATCTAAGAAACAGTCCAGACTATCAGTATCAGCAATGAGGTCATGGCTGGGAGAGAACATTAAATAGATCTGCAATGATATTCATCTTATGCTGATTAAATTCTTTTCTAAGTGGATTTCTAATAACAATGATAAAGCCTGGTTTGGATTTTTGTCTCTGATAGATGCTTAAAGTAAAACTCCTTACTCCTTACAACTGTCTACATGTTCCTTTGTACTAGGCCTTCCTTGTTTTTAGTAGGTTCTTATCCCAGATATCCACATAGCCTGCTCCCTTGTTCCTACCAGATCTTTACTCTAGATTATTGATCATATATAAACAGTTACTTCAAGTTTTAGTATCACTACTCCATGAAAACCTTCTGAGAATCTCAAGTACTTCTTAGGCTTCTCCTAATCATTGAATTTTTTCACATTACCCATTATAATTCAACTATCACAAATTATCTATGTATATATCTATAGATATCTGTGTATATCTATATACATATAGGTATATCTGTATCTCTTGCTACTACTATATAGACATATCTATGTTTATAGCTATAGATATAGATATATAAATATCTGTATATATAATATCTATGTATAGATATTGGATATATCTATATTATATGTACATATAGATATGTGGTACAACAATATGTATATACATATATAATTATTTTTGTTGAAGGCAAAACTGCATATCAGTTTTTAAAATATTTTTTATTGTAAAGATACTGTACAGAGGGGTTACAGTTACATGAGTAATGAGTACATTTCCTATTGAGCATTGTTACCCCCTCCTTTGTTTTTCCCCTACCATCCCTTCCCTCCCACCTCCACAACTACCCCCCCCACCTCCGAAGTTGTAAAGTTTGTTTTCAATGTAGTGTCTTGTATGTTTCATTGTTACAATGGGTCAACCTGTATCCTGCATATCAATTTTATAACTGCTGAATCTCTGTAGTGCTTAGTACATGGTAGACAATAATCAATAAGGATTTGTTCAATGGTGTTGAAAGAATAGCAAATTTTAGCCATTGCTTATCTCATAAACTAAAATTTCTATCATCAGAAAAAAATATTTGATAAGAACAAGTATATCTCTGCTGCAAAAACATGTACATATATTTAGTAACATGTTTTACATATATTTTTTTTTAAAAAACCCAGTGTAACTCTGCTGTAAATTCTTGATCTGAGCATGCAATCATACTAACATCAAATAAGCAAAGCAAAGATTCCAGTACTATCCTTTCTAGCTGCAGTCAGATTCTTTGATGCTCCCACAGCAATACTTTTGGAGTGAGACATCCACACTTCGTTTCTGGCTTCCTATTCAATCTACTCCAATCTGTCTTCCATTCCCACCATGCTGCTGCACAGAAAAATGTTTCATGTGGCTACTGTAAACCACACATACATTTGCATCAGAGCTGGCACTCATAATAGAAGATTTTTTAAATATTAGTCCTCATGGTTCATGGAGGCTCATCAGAGGTAGAAAATTGAAATTGAAATTAGTAATGGAGAAAAGGCAGTTGAAACAGGAAAAAGAAAACACAACTGAAATTGACCCAGAAGGACAGTTAAGGAATATCAGTTAAGGAGCGACATCTGCTGATTGGTAGTTCTAGCTCCTTGCTACAAACAGCTATTCTCAAGGGGCTTGTGTAAAGGAACTGAAAATAAATGACATGTAATTCAGTAGAGAACATCTCTACCTGTAAATAAGGACATTTTATCTTTTTAAGAAATTCAGAAGAAACACTAGAAATCAAAGATTTTATTTGTAACTGGTAATGTCATCAGAAGAGTAACTATGCAGTTATTCCTACAAGGAACCAAAGTTTCAGTTTTCATCTCCTCAGCAACTCTGGTAGCTAAGTATGATGCCAATGGCACATAGCCTAAGCAGACATAGAAGTATTTGTTTACCACTGAATGAAAAGATTATCTTGTAAAAAGCCAGCATATTAATAGATAGCATTGGGGAAGGGGGGGGGCGGATGAAAGAAATGTAAAGTCTAACTCTTTCCACATTGTAACATTTCTTTTGTTGAAGTCCCAAGCCCAGTGTGTACAATACAGGAAAGCTGTCCTCTGAAGGAAATCTGCTTTATATCATAGCATTTGGAAGTGGGAGGTTACAGTTATACAAGTGTTTCATTAGCTTCTTTTATAGAAGAATTTTACTTTTTACCACCTGAGTAAATGTAATGAAGGGCTCTTTTTAAGGTATAAGCAATTCATTGGCAGTACTTGACCAGAAAAGTTCCTTTTTATGATTTTAAGTTTTAGTATCATACAATTTTCTGAGTACCTGTTCAGCATCTTATTGCATAGGTCTACACTAATGTATCTAATAAACCTATATGAAAATTTAATGGTATTATCCTGACATCAAACCATAAAAAGTCCCCAATTAAGTTACTTATGAAATATCTGAGAAGTATCACTGCAGAATGTAGAACACACTTCGGTAAATAAAGATGCCCAAATAAATTTTAAAACCCCATTTGAATGTATGACTTCCATTAAAAAAAAACACTTATGTACATGTCCCTTTTGAGGGAAGGCTCCAGAAAAAGTGCTGAAGTCCTGTAGTCAGAAATGCACATCCAACCTGCAAGGAGACGATTGCAGCCAATGGCTGATGGTCAGTGGAAGACAATGTTGATGTCAGGTAGGAGGGGGGGGGGAGTATGTTACACTTTATGAGTATGCATTGGACAGATATTGAAGATTTTTTCATTATGTTTTTATTATCTTTAAGTAGTTGTACTGAATGGTTACCATTCAACATGTCTGTTTATGAATACAAAGCATCTTGATCAATACCACCCCTCTTATGTTTCTCTCCATCTCTCTCTCTCTCTCTCTCAACCCACCCCTCCTCTCAATTTTCCTAATTTTATAGTTTTCACATTGAATGTTATGACTTCATTCTCCTACTCTGTTGAAGATTTTTGAATAAGTGGGAGAACAAGAATGGAGCTTTATGGAACTGAATGCAAGAAGAGTTAAACACTGAAGGATGAAAGATGATTTATAAGGCTTTGAGAATAGTCCAAAGGAGTTCAGGTAGTGAAAGTTAGGGAAATGACAGAGGGTGTGGAGAAAGTAAAAATGTAAATATGTCAATGATGAAAGCAAAGATGTAAATGATGCCTCCCAACTGGTGGTAGGTTGTGTGAACCATAAAAGGGGAGACAGACAATTCTGCGGTTTTTAGCTTGGGATCTTGAAAAACTCGGCATAGCTTTAACAGGAACATGGCAGCCAGGACAGGAGGACAAAGTGGTAGAGGTTTGGGGAAAAGATATTGAGTTCAGCTACAGATTTAAAACCCAGAAGTTGTTCAAGTGGAGGCTGTTATTTTTTTAAAAAGGAATAATGAAGTTGTGAATAATAGGAATAAGGATTTGGGAATTTTCCATATACATACATGGTAGTCGAAGCTATGGGCACAGATGAAATTCACAAAGGAGAAAGGCATAGAAATAAGGGAACAGGAAGCCAATGAAAATGTTTTGGGAAAGTATACATGAATAGAAGGAGAAAGTATTTAAAAAAAAAGAAAAACTAGGAAAGAAGACAGAGGGAAATAATCTTAACAAAACAGATTGAATGTCTAGAAGAATGGGTTGGTAGTTGCTGCGTGGGATATCTGGCAAGCAAGTGACCCTCTTCTTTGAGAATGAACCCATTCACAACATACAGAAAACTTGGACCTGGTCACTATGCTTGTTTAAAATAACCTTGCTCCTCTAATAACAGTTGATTCAACCTGATTTTGACAACTAGAGTTGGTCTCATCAAATTTTCTGGAGCTAAGAAATGAAAGGTTAAGGTATCCTACTTCTGGGTATATACTCAAAAGGATCAAAGCCAGACTATCATTGAGATACCTGCACATCCACTTCTGTAACTATACACAACCTAGCCTAGATGTCCATCAGTGGATGAATAGATTAATAAAATGGAAATATATACCATAGTCTTATTTGCCTATACAAAATGAAATTACGTCATCTGCAGGAAAATGGATCTGAAGATTAAAATGGCACCAGTATCATATTGTTTATGTAAGTGGCAGGGGAGGATTTTAAAAAGGGACTATTAGGGAAGTGGAAGGGGAAATTGAGGGAATAAGAAAGGGTATCAGAATGGGTGGATATAATCAAAGTATATGCAGGTATGAAAATGTCATGTAATACTTCTTACTTTTCACAGTTTAGGTACACTAATTGTTTTTAAAAAGGAAATTGATATTATTCCACTAAGCCTCTTAGATAGGTGAGCAGAGAAACCTACCTATACAAGAGGTGGCCTTTCTGCCAGAAGTACCAAGAAGCAAGGGAAGCCTGCATTCTGAGAGAAAAGAATGAAGTGGTTTTCAGAAAGAAGGAGAAGTGAGACCAGAAATAAAGGCCAGCTACAATTACAAATAAGCTACAATAATGTTTAAAAGACTAGAGTATACATGTTTCTTTATTATAAAGAATTTCACTAATGAGAAGACAAATGGATATGACTACCTCACAGTTATTTATAATATATCTCAGATAATTTAGGTTTTGTTTTGCTTCTAGTTTGCCTAGCTCCCAGATTAATAAACTAAATAGTTTTTAATGTGATGTCACTGAACTTACCTATTCCTAACTTCCTTCAATAGAATCTTGAGCACCTTAATAATAGTAGAGGTACCGAGAGTAGATCAGGTCTGTGAAAAATATTTTTCTACCCTTCTCTAGAAAAAGTGATTTGTACTGACAACAGTCACAGCACAGTCTCTCTCTGTGACTACGGAACCCCACTAATTTGTACCAGTTTTCCTCCATTGTAGTTGGCCCTCAACAGCAGGTATAAATTAGTGCTAAATCAATATTAGCTGATACTTCCCCAGGTGTGGGAAATGAGGAAACCCAATCACATGAGTAAACACAGTTCTTCCTTGGCTACATTTAAAATAAGATGGTTGCTATTATACTGTATAGAGAAATGTCTTCTTACAATTAACTGTTACGTCACCTTAATTTGAATTAACTTGGACACACTATTTTGAGCAGTCAGGATGGTTTTCACTGATTGAAATTCTCTTATCACCATCCACATTGTTTTCATTCTATAGAACCTTCTCCCTATTTCTTCTCACCCTCATTCGTTCCATGTGTCCCAACCCCCTTTTCATTTCTACTACTGCTTGCTTACGGACTGGGTTTCCTGGGAGAGCCAAGGGGTTTGGGTTTACACACCTGTTTTAATTGCTCACCTTGGGTGGAGCAGTGTCCTAAATAAACTTTAGTTTTGCCACAGCACCATTACTCAATGAAGTATTTATCCAAGTGTCCCTTAATAACACAAAGATAAACAAAGCCCTTAAAGTTGTTATTGAAGAAAGAAGCTTGAGCTGCCTACTTTCCTTGCTCAAGGGCCAAATTTACTGCACATGTTCTTAGAAAACTCTTAAAAGAATTTTTCTTTCAAGAAAGTCAGGCAGAGTACAAGTAGTGAGACAAGTCTAAGCTGCTTTACCTTGAAAGGATTAGTTCCTTTGTTAATTATCAAAGGAACTTAAAGGTTCTTTCAACACTTTGCTGTCATAGCTATTCATAGCATAGCTATGCATTTAATACTTACATTAATATGAAAACATATGTTCAGTAGTTAGCCATAGATGGAAACAGAAACTGTTTGAAATTCCAAGGAAATTGTGTGATTCTACATCCTTTTTCTTCTTAATTCCTGGATTTTATAGAAACCTCATAGGATTTTTTAAACACTTTCCTATCAATGATCTTGCCATACTACAGTTCTAGGATGCAATTAGAACAAGTATACTATTTCCATTATACAAACAGAAAAACAGAGGCCCACAACCTTGGCTGGAGTCAGAGTAAGTAAATGAAATATTTGAAGCAGAAACCAGGTCTTCTGATGTCTAGTCCAGTGTTTTCCCTTCACTATAAAAATTGCCCCGGTAGCCTGAGTCCAGGAATTTGTGATCAGCCTGGAACAGGGAAGCATAGATCTTTTTCCACCTTGGTCTTTGATAGACCTATGAGCTAATAATTCATGTAGCAGAAGATACTTATTGGTTGCAAGATTGATTACATTCAGGGCAATATGAGATGCCCTTTGGTAGAAAGGCCTATATAAAAGTCCTAATTTACTTTAAATATCCAGAGTTCCTGATAGGAAGGCAGGGTGTGGTAATTATATATCTTCCTTTTGGTTACCTTCTCCATATCCTCACCCTCACAAGTGTCTTTCAAACATTGGTAATTACAGGAATCAGTGCCCAAACCTACAAGCTCATAATCCACATAGATAACATATTAAAATCTATTCAGACTTGTAAGTCTGAATTATTTTTAATGCTACTGGACTTACATTTTTAAAAATGCTATCAAACAAAGTAGCTTCCATTCCTATATCATGTCTATACTTTTCCCTAGTACACTGCCTTCCCATTTATCTGAGGAAGTATGTACAAAATCATTTGCTCTAAATTTAATGTCAGTAACTTTAAAAATAGGTGTGTGTGTGTGTGTATGTGTGTGTGAAGTACATAAGACCACAGTATTAAACTCAAATAGTTTGGCATTTGAAAACCAAGCCAAATTAATGAAACCAACAAACTGACTCTAAGCAAAATGAAGAATCAATATCAAGAAATAAGTTAAAGGCATGGCACAGTTGGTAGAATACCAGCCCATGAGCAAAAGTACAAGGTAACAAGTTGAAGTCTTAGTCTTGGATAACCCACACACACACCCAAAAAAGAGGGTAAAGCATAAAGAATTGGTCATAATTGTCATGGTAGTCTACAAGTGGAACTATGTTAACAGCAAGTTCTTGCTATAGTAGTCTGAATACAAGTTGTGTGTGTGTGTGTGTGTGTGTGTGTGTGTGTGTGTGTGTGGTTTACTTGAATCTCCTGCCATCTGTAATCATCAGATCAACTATAATATAGCCTGTCCAATTTGGGGCCCCAAATTCTAAGAGGGTCTTAATTTTTAAGAAATTCTAAAAGTAGACTTTAAAAGGAATCAAATGTTCAAAAGAGGGCTTAGCGCAACAAATACTGGTGTTTAGATGTTTTCAAAAATTACTGTTATAGGAAGAACTCATAGTACTGTATGCATTATGACAGACAGGGAATATAAGAGGAACTGACATATGTTTACCTCTGAACTGGGCCTTGAATACTATGTACACTGCCATAAGGAATCATCTCAGAAATCTTGTATGAGAATGAGAGTGAGTACTAAAGTCAAGGTCAAAGTCTAAGTTCCTTACCTGGTATTTGGTAATAAGGCCTTCTTAACTCCAAAGCCTGTACAACCACATTAGGTCATAATAATACTGCATTGGGTAAGGCTGTGGAATCTTCTTCATTTAACTGTTCATTAAATTTGAGAATAGCTTTTAGAGATACACATCTAGGGTAGTGATACACTCTTAGCTAGAAATAGGAAAATGACTAAATTCCTGTGAGGTTGCCTTCAGTCTTGTAATTTTGGATTAAAATTCAGATTGATACAGATCTAACCCAAGGCTTTTACTTTTACCGGGCATACACTTTACTTTTTTTTAATCATTAAAGGACTGGTTCTTATATCATGAGGAAGACATTAGATGTTTATATCTACAGTTTTCTTCACCTAGTTAATATAAAAAAAATAAGTAATTCAGCTAATAAATTAGAGCAGAATCAAATAATGGGATTCTAAGTTATGGATAGAATCAGTAGGTAAAACTTAAATGACTATGAAAATGTTTATGACATTATCCAGTGAATAACAGAAAATATACCCACACTATAAAGTATGTTTTAAATTTTATTTAAATACACTTTTACATGGCATATATATAAACAACTGGAAGAATATACACCAATACATTAGCAATGGTTTTTTGTGGATACTGGATAATTGGCAAGTCATTTTCATCTCTAAGGTTCTCCACATTTTTCTAAAATAAATATGATATGAATGTATAAACATATATACCTATGTATAGATGTATATATATATGCATATGTATGTATATACACATATATGTGTGCATATATATGAAAAATGCTTTAAACACCACACACACACATGCACATACAAACACACCAATTTTCTGTATACAGGTTTCAAAATGTATAAAAGGAATAACAATGTATTATGGGTAAAATTATGCATTGGAAAATATATTAAATGGCATGAAGCTCATTATATTGGCAGCAGACTGCCACTCTATCCAGCACTGGAAACAACATTGACTCTTCACATATTTCTTATTACGTTAAAATGACTACATATAGCTACCAGAGTTCCTTTGGCCCCTACATAAAATTCTATTCAGAAGGCACACAGAAAACACACAGCTAAACTTGTTGAGACAGCTTAGAGGGACCTACCTCTCCATGGGACTCCGGGGCAGAAATCAAGCCTTATTAGAGCACTATTAAGTACTGTTAAACTTAGTGATAAATCTCCAGTGTAACACCCATTTTAATGTTTATTTTTCCTATAGATAAGAGAAGATAATGGAAGTTGGGACAATTTGATTCCCTAACTGACAGCTGTTAGATTCTTCCTGGTAACTCCTGCTGCCTTGAGCATAGGATCAGGCGTTGGACTACTCTCGTCGTATCACTAGCCATTTTTAACCCTCCATAGACACCTTTGGGAAGTTACACAGCAACCAAGTTGTTTGAACCAAAGCACATTAGCTCTAATACAAATAGTTTGTGCTGGATTTTTTTGCCCTTCACAAGCTTAGGCAAACTACAGATGACCTTGAAGTCATTTCCATGCAGAACAAAAGGGAAGCACATCCCCGATTGGCCCAGCAGAAGTCCTGTGATTGGTGCAAACACAGTATTTCATTTGCATGAGGTACTGCTGTGATTATACAATCGCAGCCCTTCATTCACATGAGGGACTGTGTATCATGACTGATGCAAACAATCCTTCATTTGCAAAAGGACTGCCATGATTGCCACACCCTCTTTCTGCTTACCAGCCAAGAGACACCTTCCTTGGACCTGTGCTGCCCCTAATGTTTTGGCCTTAGGCTTCTCTTGGGTGGACTTTTCCTGCCTACTTTTGATCTTCATCTTTAAAGCAGGTTAACTTGGTAGCACAAGGAGGATATTGGCAGAAGTAGCTAGGCAAGAACAGCAGGAGCTGTTTCCGTGCCACCCAGTGATAACAGCTGCAGTATTGACCAAAGGGTGACTGAACAGTTCCAGAGAACTGGCAGGTCAGAAATTCCAGGTAGCAGGGGCGATGGAGATAATGAGGTAAAGATGAGAAACAGCAAGCTCTGATCACTGGAAAGGCTAAATCTTAAGAACAAAAGGTCTAGCCAGGCACAGTGATTCATGCCTATAATCCTTGGGAGGCAGAGATTAGGAAGGTTGTGTTTTGAGGCCAGCCCAGGCAAAAAGTTTTTTAGACTACCACATCAGCCAACAAAAGCTGGGTGTGGTAGGGCATGTCTGTCATCTCAGCTATGTGGGTTGTGTAAACAGGAGGATTGCAATCCATGCCCGCCTGGGCAGAAACATGAACCTCTATTTGAAAAATCACTAAAGTACAAAAAAGGATTGGTTGTGAGAGCTACCTAGCAGGCACAAGGCCCTGAGTTCAAATCCTAGTACCACCTTTAAAAATCAAAAAGAAAAATTGGGTGGGGGGAGGGGGAAGGCGGGGAAGGGAAGTGAAGGGTAAACAAAGGAGGAGGCTGCAATGCTTGGTAAGAAATGTATGCATTATCCTGCCCATGTAATTGTAGCCCCTCTGTACAGTATGTTCTCAAATAAAATAAAATACATTTAAAAAAAAATAAAAAAGAAACCAAATCTCAGACATTCTGAGCTTGTGAGCTGTGATACTAGAAGCCACTGCCTGTTGCCACCACCTACTGCTACTGGAACCAAGGATTACAAAAGCTAGTCTGAGAAGGGATGAGCAAATACAACAGTGGCACACACTACACTATGTGGAAAGTGAACTGTCCATCTTGTGGAGGGGAAAATGGAGAGAGAGCCAGGGAAGGGAAGACGTGGTTCAAAAAGAATTGTCCTCATTACCTGATTCAAGTAACTGTAACCCCTCTGTTATCAACTCTATAAAAACAGTGTTTTGAAAAGTGCTGGAGATGTCAGTGGTTACAGCCCAGAGCAGCATGATATAACCTGAATGCCTAGACATGATTCTGAAGCACTGGGCCCCTAACTACCAAGGCCTGGAGCTCTAAGCCTCTCTGATAGTGTAGACACACACCTTGGGTACTAAATAGCCCAGAATTGCCAGTACTGAAAGAACTCTTCCCTACCCATGATTGCTAGCCAGGTAAAGCAACAAGGCTTGGGTTTGCTGATTGGTTACCAAGTGTGAAAAAATGGAGATAAGCTGTAAGTGAAACAGATTGCTAAAGCTCCTAGTACAGTGCCTAGAGCATAGTAAACACTCAATACTGTTATCTATCTTGGCATTTATGCTCTTTATTGTAGAGTTAAGGAAAAGAATTCTATGGAAAAAGATGGTCTTGGTCTTAAAACTTATCAGCAACCTGGCATACATATGTCTTTTAAAATAGCCTTCAATTAAAGGTGGTGTCCAAAGGAATTCTTGACATATGGTAATTATAGAGTTCATTTCATCCTCTATACTTATCAAGGTTTTAATGAGTAAGGAAAACAGGAAGTGAAGTTGTGACATAATGCAGATTTGCCTTAATTGTTTTATTTGTGTTCATATTATCAAAAATAATTAAACTGACTTGATGCCATGTGTGTCTCTGTGATCGTGTCCTGTGTCCTGTGTCCTGTGTCCTGTGTCCTGGCTCATCTCCAGTCATGGAGATGGCATCCCAATTCAGCTCTCCACTGGAGCTGAATTGGCTTGTTGGTATTGTTCTTGTTCTTTCTTTCCTCGCTAGCATGTTTCCTAGCTGTGTTATGTGTATTTGGGTGCTACAGGCCTTTGTAACAACTGGCCACCTGCAGCCTGTTAACTGTATAATAAAGACTCCAATATTCTATATTTAAAAAAAAATAAATTTTATATTTGGGATTCTTTTTTTGGGGCAGGGGGGGCCGGTTGTAGAGCTTGAACTCTGGGCCTGGGCACTGTCCCTCAGCTCTTCAGCTCAAGGCCAGCGCTCTACCACTTGAGCCACAACACCACTTCCGGCTTTAT
The DNA here is from genome assembly GCF_024711535.1 of Dipodomys merriami. Taxonomy (NCBI): domain Eukaryota; kingdom Metazoa; phylum Chordata; class Mammalia; order Rodentia; family Heteromyidae; genus Dipodomys; species Dipodomys merriami. The sequence goes on along the minus strand of NW_027206068.1, from coordinate 45,500,047 downwards.
TTTTTTCTTTTTGCTTATGTGGTGCTGAGGATTTGAACCCAGGGCCTCATGCATGCAAGGCAAGCACTCTACCACTGAGCCACCTTCCCAGCCCCATATTTGGGATTCTATAAGCAGTTGTGCTTTTAGGTATGTCTTTTACTTTTACAAAACAGAAAGTACATCTAAATTTCTTCTATGAAAATATCATCATACATTTTGAGACACACTTTAAAATATATTTAAAATTTTCTACATATACTAAAACTATAATGTTTAAAAGTCTCACATTTTGTAAGGGGTCATTTTTCTAAATGAGGATATAGAAAGCCAATAATTTCAAAGACTATGGCTTAGTATTTATCATTATATAACAAAATTAACAATTAAAACAATTAAAGATGTTACAATTATAACTGACAAGAAATATAAGCACAACTTTCAACATTTAAACTTGGATTTTTTGTGTACTACTAAGATTGAAATAAAAGTTTTCTCATTGGGACTTGACCTTTCTTTCTACTTTCTTGCTTTCTTTCTTTCCTTTCTTTCTCTTTCTCTCTTTCTTTCTTTTTCCTTCCTTCCTTCCTTCCTTCCTTCCTTCCTTCCTTCCTTCCTTCCTTTCTTTCTTTCTTTCCTTCTTTCTTTCTCTCTCTCTCTCTCTCTCTCTCTCTCTCTCTCTCTCTTTCTGTACTAGAGATCAAACTCAGGGCATTATACTTGTTAGGAAAAGGCTTTACCACTGAGCTCAATGAGATACATCATGTCAACTGTAACCATTTCAAAACTACAATTAGGGACTATAAGTCTTATATCAAACCTGCCTTTTTCTATCACTCTCTGACTAATTTTCAGAAGCCTTCCTATGTTTCCCTCCAGAGCCATTGCTAATAAGGGTTCATCTTCCTATGGTTACTCAGGCTGCTTCAGTTTTTTTTTTTTTCAGGAAAAGTTGGTTCTGTACAATCTATGGTTCTGTATAATCTAGAATCTAATCTAGAATCTATGTTCATCCTCATCTAGCTTGTTTTCTAGGTAACAGATTGACTTTGGCTCCAGGAGACAAAATAATAAGGAAAGGCAAGGGAGGAAACTAGAGAAGGCTCCGTAATCAGCATCATTCTGTACACAGCAAGTTAACTGACTCCACCAGAGAGGAGAGATTCGCATATTTTTTTACATGTAGGAGGTATGATTAAAAAAAGAAATTCAAAGGAGGAGGCTACAATGCTTGATAAGAAATATACTCATTATCTTGCCCATGTAATTGTAACCCCTCTGTACAGTATTTTCACAATAAAAAAAGAATTTCATTAAAATTTCATATTTTAAACCTTCACTTTTATGTTTATTTCTGCTTCTATTGTTTACTTTAAAGCTAATTGATTTTAAAGCAAGTAAATGAGAATTCAAGATAAAACTCAAAGGGGAAAAATGGCCTATGAAAAATTGTTTCTTTACTCTGTCCCACTTAGAGCTAATTTATATTTGACTGAATGGTGGTTCTGTGTTTATATTCCAGGTAAGAGACTACTCTTCTGGATAAACAGGGATGTCTCTTTCTTTTCTCCAGGGAAAAACTGCAGGATTTCAGCAAAAGACACTATCAGCAAATACAAGAAAGAACAGTTAAAAAGATGATGAATTTCCATTTCAGAAGACTTGCCAGAAAACAGATTTCTCAGGCAACTGAAAGCCACATATGGACCTATAAGATTAAAGAAAGTGTCACAAGCATTGGACTTGGTTTTGACAGAATTTCCTGGTCAAATAAATAAATCTATTGAACGAAGAGGGACAAATACGTGACTGAGTTATTTCTCTTTATTCGTCTTTAAAATTTTGTCATTAAACTGGTCCAGCAAAAGATAGAATATTCATAAATTGGAATTAATCTGCCATCTCCATGCCTGATGAATTTTTAAAACTAAATTAAGAAACTAACTGGGAGCTTGAAGATGAAAGGAATGAACCCTGCCATGTTTCTTGAGGTGCAAGAGTGGCCAACTGAAAGTCATCATCTCCAAGGACAAGAAAGTAAAGACAATCAGCATCACAGGCATGGCTTCTGCTCTGTTCTGGGACTGGAAACAGGAATGCTAAAATATGAGCATTTTGCTTTTACATCAATTTGAAAAATGAATGTCAAAAATGTCCATTTTAACTTGAACTTCATATGTAGTTAATTGAATAATGAATTACAGAAGTTTGTTCATGACTGAATATTCTCTATGCAACGTGTAGGTGTTAAGTAAATTGTCATAATTTATTTGTTTGGGCTGGGGATGGAACTCAGAGCCTTGCATATGCTAGGCAAATGATCTACCACTGAAGTACATCCTCAGCCCTAATTCATTTATTAAATATACTCATTCACATTTTAGCCCGTCTGTAATGTGGATGAGAGTTAAAAGAAATGGCATATTCAATTAGCAGCAACTTTTTCTTAGCATCACTTAAAATAGTGGTACGGCTTGTGATGGTGTCAGATGATACAGTTTAAAGATCAAAACTTTGTCTCAAGTCCTGAGGCTCTAAGAGGTATTTTAGTATTTGAGGGTTAAAAGTAATCTGGGAAATGCTAAAGAATGCTCAGAGTACTTACAGTTCCTCTATGAAAGCCATCAGTTTTGGTTCCCTCACCTGTATTTCTAAGCTTTGCTGCAATGGACGTGTTTTGCATTTATACTAATTTAAAAAGCCAAAGAGGTTTTTCCCTTTTCACAATGAAGCAACGAGTCCTAAAAAATATAACTAGCATCTTTAAGATGTGACTTCCAGGATGACTTTGCTTAATCATTTCTTCCTTAAAAGCTACAGGTGCCATCCAGAGAAGTCACAGAGTGTGATTTAGAGTTAGCCATACCTGCAACCTCAGGGCCTACAAGTTTAGGCAGAATGGATATTCCTGTGCTCCCTATTGATAGATGAGAACTTCTGCATTTCCTGTGGTCACATGCAGCCATACACACTTTGTCTTCCCCAGCCAGGCCACACAAGGGAGTAATTCACTTAAAAGCATAATTTTCTTTAAAATTCTTTTTTTTTTTTTTTTGGTGGGTTGTGGGGCTTGAACTCTGGGCCTGGGTACTGTCCCTAGGTTCTTCAGCTCAAGGCTAATACTCTACCACTTGAGCCACAGCACCACTTCCGGTTTTCTGGTGGTTAATTGGAGATCAGAGTCTCACGGACTTTCCTGTCCCAGCTGCTTTTGAACCACAGTCCTCAGATCTCAGCCTCCTGAGTAGCCAAGATTACAGGCATGAGCCACCATTGCCTGGCTAAATTCTGACTTTTATTTGGATGTTGCTTCAACTCCTCAAAGCATATTCTACAGGCTTCTCTCTTACTGTGAGCACTTTTGTGCCAAATTAAAAATAGTAATAAGCACTATGTGCAAATAACTGAGGCAATGGGTGAAACAGTCTTTAGGTGCTGGTGCAGATTTTAGGATTTTAGGAATCCATGTGGAGGTATAAAATTATATTTCCACTTTTTATATTATTTATATATAAAAATTAATATTCTTCAGGCTTTTTGTTCCCTCAAGTCATATTATTGTCATTTATTGGAATAGACCTCTTTTCTTTTTTATCTTTTGCTTATATAATCTCATCAACTTTGCAGAGAAAACGGGTACCTTTACGGTCTGAGTTGGTATTTGAAAAGATAAGCTCCCATTTAGTGCAGGCCCAATAATATTACATTTTTATTTAGAAAGAGATAGCTGTCCATATGTTACAAGTTTTAATATACTCTTTCTGTCATCGAATAACACTAATTTGACCTATGGATAAACAGGCTCATGTCAAACTATGGATATTATTTTTTAAATGAAGATCACAAAAAGAAACAGCATGGACAACACAGTTGTGATTTTAGAAACCTATATGCAGGTAGCAACTTTCAGAAAGTCATTTTTCCCAGTGATTTCAGAGACTGAATAAGAGAACTTCGAAAGGAGAATTTATTAGTTATTTGTAAAAATAACCTCTGTGTCCCTGGTAAATGAAAGTGATGATTCCCTATACAGTGTTTGTATTTATTAAATAGGATAATATTGTTAGGTAGAAACAGTTTGTAATGCCTGTGTTTGTGTTATTGCATGAACACTGGGACTCTGTTGGATCTTCTGCTTTAGCTGTTGCTCCATTAATTGGGGAAGGAACAGGCTGAATACTGTTCACACAGGCATTACGAAACCTCTCAAAGTTGTCTTGCTCTATGATACCATTCCAGTTGCTCAAAGTAAAGGGCATGTTCTACCTCATAGCAAAGGAACTCCCTCGCCATCCTCTCCATCTCTGGTTGCTGATGTCATTTTGGTGTCAGCAAACACAGGAGTGTGAGCAGAAAGGAGGAGGTTAGCATGTTCCTGAGGACGCTGATATGGGCAGCACAGTATGATTTAAACAACCAATGGTAATTAATAAAGTCCCCCACAACAAAGGCAGGACTTCCAAAATGCTGATCAACTATTCCTGTCTCCATCTGCATACTTAAATTCCTGTTAGCAGCAATTCACAGCAGTCTAGAGTCAAAAATCTCTGACTGGATGACTCCATTGTCCCAGAGGCAGGAAAATACCTGGTGGCTGAAGACCCTGTTTTCTGTAAACAGATTTTACTGCCATCATCTTCTTTTATAGTAACCAAGACAAAGGGGATTTGTTTCTGAGCTGTGTGAGTGACAAAAAAAAATGAGGCAAATTATTGAGAACTGAGGGACATTCACTGAAGAGCAACAAACATGATTTATAAGTCTGAAGGTAACTGTCTTCCAAGGGAAGATGAGAGAGACCAGTCTCCCAGCATGACTGCCAGGCTCTAACTAACCTGGCCTGTCTCATCAGCCACAAATACATGAAGGGTGTAAATAGCAGGGAAGGAGAGAAATTATTTAATGTGGTCCAAGGGGAGAACAGGAGGAGGGATGGAAATGAAAGTCAAAACAAAGATGATTTAGACAGCCCATCAGGTCACATGCCCTAATGGAGAGTTCTATTACAGATCTTGCAGAACTTTCCCCGGGGAAGGAGTAGAAGCTCCTTCCCTTGTGCCATTTGCAATAGGGAAAGTCACTAAAAAGTAGAAGAGTATGTTGGAGAGGGGAAAACCACTACATGCCCTCAGAGACACCGTGAGATGACTTAGTAGGTTATTTCCATCTCAAATTACTGTGATGTGGCTGTGTGCATGGGGGCCTGGGTTGCTAGAGTACGTTTTCCATCATCTGGGCTGCTTTATTGTTACTGTGAGGAATCAGTGAAGTAATGATCACAGGTAATAGAAAGCCTTTTCTGTACTTACACAGAACTAACAGTGTAGTGATGCTTTCATGTGAAGGCAGAACTGAGTAGGATCAGTTACCCATTGTGACCTTAGGGTAAAGAAATAGGCATACCAGTTGAGACCCAAGACCACATACACATCTTGATCCAGACTCAACAGAAAGGGAAAGGAGCTTTTGGTCACATTTAGATAGAAGGTGCATTTAAAAAAAAGCTCAAGCAATTTGTTGTCCAATGTAGATAAATAGTTGTCCAAAAGCTTCAAGTCTATCAAGACACTATGTAGAAAATGAACTTTACAACTTGGGGGGAGGAAGATGAGGAAACTAGGGAGGTGGGGAGGGAAGAGATGGTAGGGGGAAAGCAAAGGAGGGGGTAACAATGCTCGATAGGAAATGGACTCATTGCCTTAGCCATGTAAGTGTAACCCCTCTGTACACTATTTTTACAATAAAAAAACACAAAAAGAAAAACATAATTTGGTGTTTAAAACTATCAAGGAACAATTAACTGAAATATGGTTGATTCAAGGGAGAACTCAAATAGTCTAATTCCTTAGAAAGGCAAAGTCCAAGTTCAATAAAAATAAAACACCAGGAACTGAGTACTTGAAAGAGGTAGGGAGGGGTCAAAGGGAAAAGGGTGGGAAAATAAAGAAGAGGGGGAGAATGCAGTTAAGAACCCAACAAATAGCTTACAAAATTAAGAAGAGCAAGGAAAGAGTGAGCAGGGGGACAAGGGCACGTTGAAAAGGGTAACACTGATCGGAATAGATTGTCTTCAGAAACTGCTTTGTTAAGCGGCAACTCTCTTGTACCACCACTTAAAGCATAAAAAGAATAAAAAAAAATTACTTAGATACCAGGTAGAACCTTTAGGACCTACATGTTGAGTGTGTTTCTGTGTAGGTCTGCTCACAGCTGGAGTTGTAACTGGCAACTGACACATTCTGAAACCTGCGATGTCTTAGAGGGCGCATGTGGGCACGAGACTGTGCCAACCTAGGGATGACAACTGCCACTGAACAGAATGAGCATAGCACCGTCAGGCGAAAACTGGGACAGGCAGAGGAGGCTGGAGTCCCTGTGATTACTAGAAAGAACACAGCTGTGACCTTCACCACATTTCTCACCCAGAGGATGACAGAAAGAGGGGACAAAAATGGCAAGATGGTGACAGGAGGGAGGAAAAAAAAAAAAAGCCTAGAGCAGGGAAACACACAGATGTCAGCTCCTTGCAGGTGTAGAACATCTCAGTTCCTGATTAAAAAAGTATGTGGTGGGAGGTAAGTTAAACCTAATGTTCTGGAAGACTGATGTTTACTACAAACAAATTCAGGGTTACACCTACACAGGACAGATATAGGTCAACCTTCATCCTGCTGCTCAGCAGCTGTAGCCAATGGGAAAGTGAGCTGCCCAGCATGCTGGGTTAAGCTGCTGATGGAAATCAACCTAACCTCATTTCCTGTCTCTGGCTGTCCTTACTTGCCAGTTTCACACAGGCTGAGCTGCTGGCTTACTGTAACTGTTGGAAGGCCAACAGTGGAATCTGCTGTAACCATATATATTCCCAGCTCTTCCTGGTGAAGGATCTGTTTCTAAGTCTTTCAAAGGAAGCTTAAAATATCATATCCCCTCATGAGCCTAACCTCAATCTAAATGCATAGAGCCCCAAAGACTTTACCAGCCTTTATCTCAAAAAATTGTAGAGGGAGGGCTGGGAAGGTGGCTCAGCGATAGAGTGCTTGCCTTGCATGCATGAGGCCCTGGGTTTGATTCCTCAGCACCGCATAAGCAGAAAAAGCCCAAAGTGGTACTGTGGCTCAAGTGATAGAGCACTAGCCTTGAGCTGAAGAACTGAGGGACAGTGCCCAGGCCCAGAGTTCAGGCCCCATGACCTTTTTTAAATAAAAAAATTATATATATATATATATATATATATATATATATATATATATATATATATATATATATATAGTGGGGGGGTTGCTGGAGGTATGGTTAAAGTGATAGAGCACTTGTTTGCCAAAGCTTAAGTTCCATAGTTCAAGCTCTGGTACTATATATTAAAAAAAAATTAGAAGAGCAGGATGCTGGTGGTTTATGCCTATAATCCTGTAATCCTAGCTACTCAGGAGGCTAATCATGGTTCAAAGCCACCTCAGGCAGGAGAGTCCGTGAGACTCTTATCTCAATTAACCACCAGAAAACCAGAAGTGGTGCTCTGGTTCAAGTAGTAGAGTGCTTGCCTTGAGCTGAAGAGCTCAGGGACAGCACTCAGGCCCAGCATTCAAGCCCCATGACTGAAAAAAAAAAAGGAAGAAAAAAATTTTAGAGAGAAGGAAATACACACAGAAGTCAGTTCTCAGAAAGGAATGCAGCAAAGGTTAAGTGAGCCAAGGTTAATCAAGGCAGAAAGAGAATTGAAGGTATGTTCTGATAATCAATGGTGGAACTCATGGAATTAAATTAGAAGGAAGAATATTACCACTGAGTGACACTGGGTTAAATATCCACTGGAAATTCCCTTTCAGTAACACACATTCCTTTATGCTAGGTATTCAAACTAGTCATTAGAGTGAGTGCAGATATTTTCCTCTGCTCATGTTTTTCAAAAGCTGTCCAATCCACTCTCCTCAATTAATCAGACAGTAAATCAAGCTAAGTCCAGTCAACAGCAGGAAAGGGTCCATGGGCAGAATTAGAGGCCAAAGAACAAATAACCCAATGCTAAAGGTTCTGTTGTAACTACATATCTTTCTGTGGTATTTTATGCTTTTATCTTTTATTCCCCTGAATTCCCAGACTAACTGAGCTGAATTAGAGCCCTAGAGGGGAGAATACCATAACTTGGATTCTTGGATTCAGATATTTCCTTTTAATCATCTTAAGAAAGCCAAAGAGTTTCTTTTCCCATTACCCAAGCTTCAAGAGGAAATTCTTGACTGGAAGTTGTCCATGTTCTGAAATATTGTCACTATATGTTCTTTGTGTTTAAATAAATGTACTTGGACTTAAAAAGAATTTGGAAGGCACTGAAAAGAAAATAAAAATCACCTATAAACTTACCACCAAATGACAAACATGTGAACATTCTTGTGTTTCCTTCTTATTTCTATATAAACATATGCTTTCCAAGATTTGTTATAAATGTTTTAAGGGGTTTTCATATGTTACCAAATTGCTTTGCAGAAAGGTTAAATCAATTTACAGTCCATTTTCAGTGAGTAGTAGTGTTAAGTCTGAAAAAGCTTTCAGTATGAGAGTTAAACATGGCTCACTGCTACCTTACTTTTCTAGTGTCTTTCCCAATCCTGAAGTTGACTTACCGGTCTTTTCCCAAGTGGTTTTTCCTAATGATTGTGGGTCATTACAGTGAGTGCTATATTTGACTCTCAACAACAGTGTGGTTTCTGGAGTGGACCCTGATTAATATGAACAAGTATGATAATCCAATCTCTCTTGCTAGTGAATGGTTCAAAAGCACAATGCGGTAGTCCTCTAACAGGAGGTTTGACCCAGGCTAGTCCGAAGTTGAGTTAACAAGGCTAAGGAATACTTAGACTCTGCTGCTAAGAAAGAAACTCTACGTTTCTGATGGGTGTGAAGGACTGAGAAAGCTTATTGGCTTTTCTTGCTGCTGGGACCATCCTGTTATCCAGAGGGAAGGCAGCCTGACTTTCTGGCTATGGAAGATAATAATATATTTCCTTAGTGCTAGAGTCAGTTTGATTTTTGCAATAAGAAGTTGTCAGAACCATTTTTTGTCCCAGGGACTTTTGTTTGTTGGGCTCAAAATTGCTATGTAGTCTAGATGGGCCTCAAACTCAATTATTCTGCCGCTGCAGATTATGAGTGCATGCCATCATCCTGAACTTCCTGACGCTTGCTTGGTATACAGAAAAGAAATCCAACCTACTGAAATCTATCACTGCTTTTCTTTGTGTATATTAAATTGCTCTTACTTTTATACAGTCACTAAATAGTACATATGTGTGTTGGTATAGCAGCTACAAGACTCCATGCACTAGCAATATGTTAAATGAGAAGAGAAGAGTCACAGTCTTGGTCTTCATAAGTTTATAGCCTAGAAAGGGACTGGTCACAGTTCACACACTACTTGAAAGTCTAAGGGAATGAATGTAAGCTGCTAGTGGGTAGATCATACAAGGGAAGAAACACAATACATGAGAGCTCAAATAGGATAATTATACTTGGAAAAATCAGGGGAAGCATCCTGGAAGAAATGGTGCTTGAACCATGAAGGAAAAAGGGAGTTATATAGCTAGGTAAGACCATTGTAGATGGTAAAAACTATAGGTTAAAAGGCTGTACTGGTACTGGAGTAATAATACATGTTTATGGTAGAAAAATAGAAGTCAAGAAGAAAAAAAAATGCAACATCGTTAAACTTTTTTTGTGTCTACACTTTTTTATGTTTTATGTTTTATTTTTTTGGTCAGTCATGAGACTTGAACTCTGGGCCTGGGTGCTGTCCCTAATCTCTCCAGCTCAAGGTGAGCACTCTACCACTCGAGACACCGCGCCACTTCAGGTGCTCTGGTGGTTAATTGGAGATAAGAGTCTCATGGACCTTCCTGCCCGGGTTGGCTTTGAACCATGGTTCTCAGATCTCAGCTTCCTGAATAGCTAGGATTACAGGTGTGAGCCACTGGCACCTGACCATTAATTAATTAATTAATTATTTTTGTCAGTCATGGGGCTTGAACTCTGGGCCTGCAACTATTCAGCTCAAGGCAAGTGCTCTACCACTTGAACCACAGCACCACTCATTTTGTGTTCCTATTTATTCTTATATATGTATCTTATTTACATGTTCCTATATAAATGGAGGCCATGTTGCTCTCTCTTTTTTTCTTGCAGTGCACCACCCTTCACTTCAGTAGATAGTGATGTTAAGCGATGCACCTTCATTTACATAGTCAGTCTCATGGGACCTTGGCTATTTCCAACTTTCCAACAGGAAAAATGTTACAACAAACCTCTCAGACCTACTCAACTCCAAAGAACTTAAAATTTTTATTTTAATTACATATTGAGTACAGAGGTTGAGAGTGTAATTCAGTAGTAGATCATGTGCTTCGCAACAAATGTATCCATCTTTACTGCTGTACAGTATTCAATTCTATGAATGTATCCCTAATGTAATCGTCCTACTGTTGATTTTTTTCTCTTAAATAAATAGTGCTGCTATGAACATTCTTGTGCCTGTTTCATAGTGCATGTGAAAAAGGGTTTCTTCATGCCAAATGTTAAAGGGTACATACAATGCTAGGTCAAAGGGCAATACATTTTTAATCTAATGGATGATACCAAATAATCTTTCAAAAACAATACAATAAAGGCTGGGAAGGTGGCTCAGTTGTAGAGTGCTTGCCTCAGCTGCATGGGTTCAATTCCTCAGCACCACATAAGCAGAAAAAGTCAGGAGTAGTGCTGTGGCTCAAGTGGTAGAGCACTAGCCTTGAGCTAAAGAGCTGAGGGACAGTGCCCAGGCCCAGAGTTCAGGCCCCACAACTGACAAAAAAGAAAAAAGAAAGAAAATGGACACTCCCACCAACAATGTATAAGAATGTAGTGGTTCCACATCTTCCCTAATTTTTATGGCTCATCTTTTCACTCTCAAGTTATCTATTAATGAACACAAGTGTGTGGCTGGGGAAGGGGAGGAATGCCAGCACCAGGGCTTGAACTTAGGGACTGGGAGATGTCCCTTTGTGTTTTTTACTCGAGGTTGGAGCTCTACCACTTGACCAACAACAGGCTTAAGAAAACTATATATATATATATATATATATATATATATATATATATATATATATATATATATATATATATATATATATAGGCTTGAGCCACCAGTGCCTGGCTATAAGTTCTAAATTTTAATATTGTTGATTTTAATATATTTTCCTTCACTATCTATGCCTTTTTGCCTAGTTTCAGAAACCTAACCTTTCCTTTAATTTGGGAAAGTATTCTCTTATATTTTAAAGCTCAACATTGTCATTAAGATACTTAGTATTACTTTTTGGCATATGGGGTGAGATAGGGGTTCAAAATTCATAGATATTATATATGAATAACAAGTTTTCTCAGCCTTATTTAAATCCTTTTCCCATTCATCTTCAATGCCAGCTCTGATACACCTGAGAGTCAATTTGCCAAATCTCATGCCAGCCTTCATCCTAAGAAACATAGAGCCCCAAACAACAATGAATCCCCCACTGTGTTGGAAATGGATGTGTCAATTGAAGACAAAGGTGAAAATATCATATCTTCCTATCCGTAAATAGCAGTGTCTTTTTCCTTACTTAGGAATCTTTAATTTTTAATAATTTTATGATTTTCTATCCTACCTATCTTGTTACATTTACTTCTAGATATTTAATATTTGTCTTTGTATTATAAATAGTATCTGATCTAAGTCATATATTCTAGCCAATTTTGCTGGTATGTACTATAGAAATACATTTTCAAAATGTTGACCTTTCAATTTTGCTTAAAAGACTTAATGCTAACTTACATATCGTCTATATAAAATACTGTACTGTACTATATTGTATTGTCTTTATAAAATAGCTCATCCTCCACAAATGACAAGTCCCTAGCTTCTACCTGTCACACTTATAAATTATATACAAAACTGGTGCCATCCAATATTTCCAATACCTGATTAAGGATTTGTGAGGTACACTCATTGCTCATCATTTGTTTTTGATGTCATTTATAGGGCTTTTGCGTTTCACTGTGTATTCATATTTCTATGGGGATTCTTTGAAGCTCTACTGGAAAGAGTTCATTTGAAGATGATTTGCATTTGTTTCTACCACATGCCTACAGATACTACCAAAGAAAGGCCAGTTTACACTACATTCTCAGCTTGATAGGCCCCCCACCCACCCCAGACCACCCAGGTAGTGAAACTCAAGCAGCAAAACATAGGACTGGCTGTACTTACAAACTTTCAGGAAGGGTTTTTTCTTCCTTTACCCAATGCCAGAATTTTAGATAAGCAAAATTCCTTGTCTGCTGTGGGGCCATTTATTTTCTAGCATGTTCTCTGAAGTTTTGCTTGGGATGTTAGACTGCTTTTGTTGGGCTGGTCCTGGGCTTTATGATCCGCTAAATGAATCTTTCAAGTAGGGAGAGATTGAAACTCAGGATTCCTCAGATTTGTCTTGAGACCTTGAATTGAATTCATTCTCATTTGGACGTTGAGTTGAATTCATTTGGACCTGATTTGGATGCATTTGAAATATATTTCTGTGTTTTATTCATCATTTTCAATGGGAGGGTGAGTAAGGAGCTCAAATTTGCCAACAACCTTCCATTCATCCTCTTCTGTCTCAAAGCCTAGATCTTTTCATTTCTAATATGTCCTATAACCAAAATCTCCATTACCAATGTCCACTCTCGAGCCATCTCCCGTTTCAAGTTTCTCTAATGTACCAGTTTCATTTCAGCAATTCCCCAACCTATTAGGGCTGCCAATTCAATCACAGCCAAATGCTTACTGTCCACCTTCTTAAGCTCATCCTTATTCAGAGTAAAATTTGTGTAGGCCACCAAAAGGCAAACCTGATATAGACAGTGCTTTCTGAATTAGTGCACTATTATGAAACTGATTTTGTGTTCTTTCCTCAGTCACCCTGAACACACTTCCTTATACCTTCAATGTCCTTAATGCTTTTCAACTCCTAATGCCTAATCTGAAAATTATTAATTAGACTCAAATATACGTGCCTACTCCCTACCTAGTTTTTGAGGAAAACAAGCAAGGATACCAACTAGTTTCTTTATGAACTGTATAGTCAGCAACCCTACCATGTTTCTCTAGTCAGTTCCCTGTATCATTCTTCAACTGAAAAGAGTAGGAAAATCCTCTGCCTTTCCTGAGCCTCTCCTTTCTTGGTTTCTTATTTCATGGAGACCAGCTCCTACCAAATACCCACAAAACTCCCAGAATTTGTAATCTGTTCTCAGTTTTTCCTCTTGTGACTTGGAAGGAGCTACCTGCATGTCTAGGCCCCTCCTATCGCATCTCTTTCCCCTATAAATGAGTGCCATATGCTTCTCTTTCTTCTCTGAAAATGGGCACATGTTGGATTATGTATTTTTTTTTAATCCTGGAAGCTTCTGAGATGACAGAGTAGATATACTTTTCCCTTCTCTAGCTAAGTGAACCAGAAAGCTGTGGACATTACCTAACAAGAAAGCATAAGAATGTAGACAGTTTGAACCCCTCTGTACAGTATTTTCACAATTAATAAAAAAAAGAATATAGTCAGTTTGAGAAAATGAAGGGACTTACAGACCTAAGGAACAACCCAATACTTAGTTCCTTTGATTCTTATACCCTGGACGTGAGCAAAGTAAACCAGCAACCTACAAACACCAAAAGGTGAAAACAAAAAACAAGCAGACTTGAGCCTGTTCTGCCTTGTCAAAGAACAAGGAAATGTTCAACTTAGGAACACAGAAAACTACTAGACAGTAACCTCTGTTCCTCAGCCACTCACATCCATGCCAAGGAGGGCCCAGAGGAGAAGCAAGCAAGACTTCAGCCCTCCACTAGGCTGTCACAGCCAACATGCTCCAGAACACCTGGCAAGGTGACATGAGAGAATGCTGAATAGGCAGCTGAGATTTTTATCCTTTTCAGGCAGTAGACACCCATTCTGATAAATACCAGGTACACAGGAACTTCCACTTGTGTTTGGTCTTAGCAAGGTTCCTCCTACCTCCAAGCTGGAGTTTCATTAGAGGAGGCCTACTGGAGCTCTGGGACCTTTACCATGACCAGCAACAGTGAGGCCTCCTTATCACACATGGAGACCATATGTGAGTACGAATGTACTTGGACCCCTCCCTGCTGGAAGGCTATCAATGGAGGCCTTGTGGGGGCCAGAACTTCTATTTTGCCCAGTAGGAAACAAGACTTTGCCCACCTAGGCCATCCTATAGTCCATTGCTTGGAGTACTGTGGTATATACCTGGGACTAATCACATGATCTTCAGATTATTAATCTCTTCTGTGCTTCAATTTCCTCTTCAGTCAAAAGGGAGTGAAGGAAATAGTATCTGCCAATGAGTTGTTGAGAATTCAATGAACCTATACATTTGAAATTTGAAGGTCACCGTGTGGCCCATGAAGTGTCAGCTGTTGCCATAATCATAATTCACTCTATAATTTAGATGCCCATTAAATATAACTTTAGGCATATCCTATGACTTGTATTTGTAGTATTTTCATTATTCTCATTTTCTTTCTTTCTTTTTTTTTTTTTTGTCAGTCATGGGGCCTGGACATTGTTCCTCAGCTCTTCAGCTCAAGGCTAGCACTCTACTACTTGAGCCATGGTGCCACTATGGCTTTTTTCTGCTTATGTGGTGCTGAGGAATCGAATCCAGGGCCTCATGCATGCAAGGCAAGCACTCTACCACGGAGCCACCTTCCCAGCCCCATTATTCTTTTCTACACATTCTATAATTACAATTATATTTCCCTCTTTAAGCCCAAAAGTTATGTAGAAGAGTATTTTTAAATCTCCAAGTGAGTGGGACATTTTTAAATGTTTGTAGTTTTATTATTCTGTGGTCAGAGATGTCTGTGTACTTTGTGCTTTAAGAGATTTATTGATGTTTTCTCTACAGTCTAGTACAAGATCTATTTTTAATTTTTTTTCTTCAATTAAAATATTTTTTTCTCATCGTAAAGGCTTTTATTTTAGGGATAGATTCTTCCCAACACACCAAACTAGACAGTTAAATAAAATAAAAGCTTCAGTAGTGTTGCGTTAAAGCTTTACTCCTGTTCTATTTGCAACAGGCATGGATTGCAAAGTTCCTAAAGGGTAAAAATGGGGGTGATGGGAACAGATACACTCAACTTTCAGGTATTTTTTTCTTGTTTCTTTTCTCCCTCCAGTTTACTTCTTGCAAAGAACAACTTAGAATATAATTTGTAAAATAATTCTAGTCCATATGCTTTTTCAAGACTTTGTTGTTTCCCATCAAGAAGGAAAGACAAGTTGTATGTGGTGACACATGCCTGTAATCCCAGCTATATAAATAAAGGGATCATAGTCTGATACCAGACCTAGCAAAAAGTATAAGATCATATCTGAAAAATAGTTAAAGCAGAAAGGGCTGGGTGTGTGCTCAAGTGATAGAAAGTCTACCTGGCAAATGACTTTCGGTGGGGGGAGGATGAGGGTGGGGAGAAGACACCAAGGAAGACAATCTCATCTCAACAATAACCATCGGAAAAAAGAATAGAGACATGGCTCAGAAGTAAAGGACCCGTCCGACATGCACAAGGCTCTGCGTTGAAACCCCAATACCACAAAAAGAAAAGTTGAAGTCTTTCCTTCCTTTGAACTGTGTTTAACTTTTATGCCTGAGCAAAAAGAATAGGGTGGAACTCATGTGCTCATTTCTAGATGCATGATAACTAGCAACATGGACTGGATCTCTTTTGCAATATTCACTCTTGGAGTCAGTCACCATGTTGTGAGGAAGCTCAGACTACACAATGAGGCTATTAGTAGATGTTCAAGTTCAAAGCCTTTCATGTCCCTAGTTGTTCTGAAGATCCAAGCTAAGACTTGGAACAGAGACCAGAATCAAGTTATCCCTAATGTTCTCTGTCCTAATCCGTGATGCACAGACTTAGATAATATATCTACGCTTTATATTGCTGAGCTAGCTGAGCTATGGGGTAAATTGAGAGACCCTGAGCTAATCATCAAATTCCAAAAGAGGAACATTAGACTATGAGCTGAGAGATTGGGACTGTGGAACAGATTAGTTCATACCTGGCCTTGGGCATTTGAACAATTTATGTAGCCTTTCTGGGTCTTAAAATTCTTATCTGTTAAAGAAGCCATTGACTTTTTAGTCCCCTTCAACTTCTACCATTTAAATTTCAGTGGAGAAGCAAGAGAAAGAATGACATAATCCTTAAAAAAATGTACTTTCTACCTGACTTATGTAATGTTCCAATGGAGACTATTTAATATTGTAAGCGTTCGTTTATTGGGAATATTCTGTTTCTTTTCTTCAGTTATTACATTTGTATTTTCAATTAATGATATTCTGGATTGTTAACTCCCAGGGAATAATCTTATTTTCCTTAATTTCTAGCTATGGTAAATAATTTCCTCAAAATATTGACTGTCAAAATTAGGATCTTTTCTGTGAGCCCAACTTTAGCATAAAAAGGGTTAGATGCTCATCGGCCATCTGTTGGAGAAGAGTGCTCCCCAATACACAGTGATAGACTAACCGCCACCATGACTCCTGACTTTTATATTGCTCAGTGATCTCTGCCTATGTTGAGTGTTCTTTGTTACCAGATAACACACTGCCAGAATTTGCTTACATTTTACTATCTCTGTCTACAAATCCAGCTGTTTGAGAATTATGTGTTTTAAAGGGCTAAATCTGCAATGGGAGATGCAAGGCTGATTTCCCATAGTTATAATTCTCTGAAGTTGCATTGTTAGAAGGACATATGCATTATTCCACATACTACATTCCAGAAGACAGCTCAAACAAGTGCTTAATGTGTGGTTTCCAACACACAATCCTCCAAGGTCTCCAGAGCAGGATGATTTGGGACAGCTGTCCAAAGTCAGTATTCAGGGGACCCAGACATGCTGGCAGCTTTGTCAGTGACTCAAGGGGCACCAGCTGGGGCTTATAAGATGCTAGCCAGCCTTGATGACAAACATCCTTAACCTAACTCCTTTCCAGCCTTACCAAAATCACAGATTCAATTCCCTTGTTGTGTTAATGCTCTGGGCATAGAAGAGAGTTCCCAGGTTATGCACTGATGTGACGTCTATGCTTCCTGAAACACAGTTGTTATTCCGGCAATGTTTGTTTGTTGTTTTTTTTTTCAGTAGAATGATGTGATTTCATTAAATGTTACATAACTAAATGGAATATGAAGAAAAGAGCTTTCTGTGAAAATGAGTTAAAGTTTTGTTTTTTTTTCTTCACAAAAAGTAAGTGAAAACATTGAAGGGGTAATTCTAGGATTTTGTGCTCAGATTGCTTACCTTTATCTGTAAGTTCTCATTCTGCTGTAAAGAAATCCATGCTTGAAGTCTTAGTAAATGTATTAGAGCAATGCTTTATTCAAGACTGATGCTCTGTGTTCAGAATAATAGGCCTCATGACTGGTCAAAAGATTGATCAATTGAAGCTATGAACATCCTTTCAGTTGTATTTGTGGAAAATGGCATTTTAAAAAATTTGTTGCTTTGGGAGGTGGGTAGGGAAGGGCTGGTAGGGGAAAAACAAAGGAGGTAACGATACTCGATAGGAAATGTACTCATTACCTTACTCATGTAACTGTAACCCCTCTTTACAGTATTTTTACAATAAAATTATATATGGAAAAAAATTTCTTGCTTTAACTTATTTTGAACAGACCAACTCTTGGTCTTATTTCCTGAGGGACTGTACATAAATTCAGTTCGTTTCTTTTGTTTCATAATAACCAATGCAGGGCAGTGGAAACAGGCCTTTTCTTCTGCAGAGATACAAGCTGCCTTTTGGATCTGTTTTTATTTTCATGTCAAGCACGCTCTTGAAATGAGCTTTAGCTTGATATCGAACCTGCCTCTCCCAAATTATTTCTAGAGGAATGTGATTTACTCTATGCTCCAAATGGAATATTTCATACAGGTTCATTTACCCAGGGACTTCTCTGCTACTTTCCTAAGTCTAAAACAGCGCCCTACTCGTTACTTCAGGAGATTCTGTCTCCCTTCCTGCCTCCTTCATCGGGGGTATGTTAGTCACCTATCATTTGTCAGGCTGTCTCAGCGGCAGGTACTGGAGAGGCGCTAGGGCGTGAAATGGGCTCTATTTGCATTGTCTAAAACAAACAAATTACCACCAGCAAGCAATACTTGCCCTAGTTTTTGAGGTTACTCAACTTTTAAGCTGACCTGAGAGAATTTCAAGGAGCTTTGGCTTTGGAAAGTAGATTTCATTTGTTTGGTTTATATATTTATTAATGCATTTATATATGAATATACTTATTTGGTTTCCTGGAGATAATAAATGGGCTTATGTATGTAAAATGGGTAAATAAGTTTGGCTGGGGCAAACAACTACTAAACTATGTCATCGTAGCACTAAAGAAAAAAATGTGCAATATATAAATAAATACCAATGCTTATGTATCAATATAATTTTATTTGTCAAAACAAGAATCAGTGGCCAGTTTGGCCCATTGAATGTACTAAATCATTGTACTGGTTCACCAACTTGCTGTTAGGCTTGCTTAAATCTCTTCTTTAAACTAGCAGTAAATAATGATGATCAATACCTTATCACTGTGAAGTGTTATTTTGTGCTCATCATCTCTTTCCCCTCTTCCCACCTTACCTTCAGTGTTAGAATGGACAACTTTTGCTCCTCACCTGCCACAACAGTCTTCATCAACTTCATCAACAATCTTCATCTTGGCTCAGGGCCTTGGAGACGTTAGTTCCATCTTTCTAAATCTCTCCACAGCTATGGACAGAGCCAACCTTCCCTCCTTCTGGAAGAAAATCGCCACCTTAGCCACTCCATCCCCAGCACCAAATGCTTCTCCACATTACATATTCGGAATGTTGGCAATGATCTGAGCTCTGCCTGGGTTCTGTAGCTTCTCTCCTTTCTCTATAGGGAACTGCCTCTGCCCTGTCACTTTAAATGACATGTATTTTTTCAGCCCAGTCCCTTCCCCTGGTTCCTCACTCTTATATCCATATTCCCAATTCATAATCAGTCTCTCAGGTGTCTTAGACACGAGGTGCTGAGAAAATATAATTGGGTAAATAAATTACCCTAGCAGAAATGAGAGTCTAATCACTTAACTCTGCCCCTTTGCATGACCAAAATGTACTCTTTCTCCTTCCTAATCATCTTCTGACTTTTTCCTGACTTCCTTTACCTAAATCCCAGGCTGATACAGTTGCATCCATGAGTCTAATATTGCAATCCCTTCATATTGGTTGCAAAGAGCTGCTGGTCTAAGCCCTGTCCTACAGGCTCCATTTTTGATCTGCTGTAAGGAACTGCGCTGCAAAGATCTGACTCAAGTGCCTGGACTAGCATCCATTCTGAGGGACCATTCAGACCTGGTAGTTCTCAACAGTTCTTTTGGAATTGTTAAGTGCTTTACTATCTCCCTTGTCTAATGACACTGTGATCAAGATATGCCAGCACTCAGAAACTTTACACAGATGACTGGAAAAGCCGTCCAACTGGTCTCCCAGCCTGCTGTTCATCTCTAT
Source organism: Dipodomys merriami (assembly GCF_024711535.1). Classification (NCBI taxonomy): domain Eukaryota; kingdom Metazoa; phylum Chordata; class Mammalia; order Rodentia; family Heteromyidae; genus Dipodomys; species Dipodomys merriami. The sequence continues at coordinate 45,480,452 of NW_027206068.1, read as the reverse complement.
ACACTGCACAGCAACTGGGGTGACTTACCTGAAACAAGCTGACTATATATCTCCCTCTCTCCCCAATCTAGAACTTTTAAACATAGCTAATGCTCAAGACAGAGCCCCAGTTCCCGGGCAAGCTTCACCCAGGCCTTTACGATCATCTCATCCTTCTATTCTCTATGTCTGAAGATGTTATTCTGATTCATTTAAAGTAGATTCTTCTTGTTATATCTCCTAGAACCTTGTTTGCTTTGTTGCACTTATTCCAACTGGGTATTCTTAGGTTAATTAGTTTTGCCTGTTTTCTTTACTAGACAGCACATACCACAAGTAGCTTGGATACTGACAAATCCTTAGCCTTTAATATTTAAGTAGAGAAAGCTGAACCTTTAAATACTTCTAGATTTATCTCTTGCATATGTTTTCTTAGAATTCAGGATTTAGCAGTATGCAGCCAATATTTATTTCACAATTGTTTAAGGAACATTCTTCCTTCCTTAAATATTTCACAACATCTACATCCTTCTTCTTTGCCCAGATTTTTTTTTGGGGGGTCCAGTCATGGGGCTTCAACTCTGGGCCTGGGCACTGTCCCTGAGCTTTCAGCTCAAGGTGAGTGCTCTACCACTTGAGCACAGCGCCACTTCAGGTTTGCAGCCTTTTCTGCCCAGACTGGCCTTGAACCGTGATCCTCAGAACTCAGCCTCTTGAGTAGCTAGGATTACAGGCATGAGCCATGGGCACTCGGCTATAAGGGATTCCTTTAAGTCTTATATCAGCTTATAACAGTCTTAAAACAGTCCTATAACATTTTTGCTCATGAACTCTTGCTTACCTTCCAGGTGTCCACATTGACCTTACACCAGGAAGCTTTACCTACTAGTTCCTCTAGGGCAGACTTCTCATAGTATAATTAAAATATCTGTTTCCTTTTTACTTCTCCTAGGAAATCATAAGGATTTGTAGAAAAAGCCCTGGTTTAAATATGGCATTGGGAGGATCATGACTGTAATCTTAGCTAATCAGGAGACTGAGCTCTGAGATCTGCTACCTAGGAGAGCAGTTCAAAGCCAGCTCAGGCAGAAAAGTCTGTGAGACTTTTTTCACCAATTATCCACCAGAAAACTGAAGTGGTGCTGTGGCTCAAAGTGGTAGAGTGCTAGCCTTGAGCAAAAAAGCTCAGGGACAGTGCACAGATGCTGAGTTCAAGCCCATGACCCACCAAAAAAAAAAAAAAAGGTCTGGTTTGATACTTTCATGACGACATTGAAGACCATGCTCTGGCAACAATGAACAAGTAGCTAGCTGAATAATTCAACTCTAAGGCAGATATCCCAAAGTCCTGACAGAAATTCGTACCCATTGAACCCATCAATGAACACATTGAGTGGTGAGATTTTTGAAAAATTATGTGTAAGTGGCTATGAAAAAAGGCTAAGGTTGGTTTTTAGGGGAGGGTTCTCTCTTCGAAGAGTAAAATCCCTGGCAGTGACTCTTCTTTCAACTCTCTAAGTGCAGAAACTGGCTAATAAATTGTTAACTTTACTTATAGCCTATGTGAGAAATGAAAAGTGTAGATTACTAAAAAGTGTACAATGAAACTGAATTTCGTGAAGTCCTGAGAGGACTGAACAGGATAACAAGAGAAGTTTGTTATAACATTTTTGTGCATATTTATCATAAGTTCATATACTTTAAATTCAGAAGCTCTTTTTTCCACTCATTGATGGCAATTTCATGATTTTATTCTGCCAGGCACATAAATATAAACAAGCCAATAGTATAATAAACCATTTCAGTCTTACTGTGTGTATGCTTTCACTACAAATCTTGGGGAGGTGGCTATTTTTGCTCTTCATCTTTAAAATATGCTAATGTGATTAATCATTTTTGTCCCATTTACTCTTTATGAGTGTGTGATGTCTCCATAACACTTAGGAGGAGCCTGATGATTTCTTGTTGGTCAACAAGCTATTGATGAAGTTGAAATAACACATTTCGAAGTTTTATATGACAGAATATTTAATCATTGCTCTTCTAAGATTTTATCAACTGACAAAATAAGTATATTAATGTCATTTTTACCCTTCCACAATTACAATGTTAATTGCTTAGAATATATTTTAGCAGGATCTGTCAGGGCATTGTTTTTGCAATAAAAGTATAAAATTGACAGAGGAAGTTGCCACACAGTCATAACAGTACAGGTGTTTTCAAAACAATTCTCTGGTCTTGTATTTTGATAACGTTATGGTCCGACAGTATAAAAAATAGGAGAGATATTCTGTTTGATGCTTGTGTAGTCAAATCAGATTATTCTTATTGCTGTCTTGCACGAGTCCCATGCTTACGGGGAGAATAGGAGAACAAGAAGAATATGGATGTGTGCAAAGACAGCCAAAGACTGAGAATTTTAAACAACCTCATAAGGTAGGTTGAAGACTTGGCTAGCAATCTAAGAAATAAAATTTTCTACAAAGAAGTATAAAATAACCTTTCCAACAGGATTTTAAAAACTTTTTCAGAATGAAATTCCTTCTCTGAAGCACTCTTTGAAGAATCACAATACCATAAGATGAAACATAAAATGTATAGTGGACATGGTGGCACAAGCCTGTCATCTTGAGAGAATCACAGCACCATGCCAACCTGGGCAAAAAGTTAGCAAGTCCCCCATTTCAACCAACAAGCTTGGCATGGTAGAGCATGTTTAGGTAGTAAGATCGTGGTTTGAGGTCAACTTTAGTGAAAATAAAAAATATAAGAACCTACCTGAAAAACAAAAGCAAAAAAAAAAAAAAAAAAAAAAAAAAAAAAAGATTTGGAACATGACTCCTACACTACAAAAACAAAACAAAATAAAAAACAAAGCCTCCAAAAACAAAAACCAAAAAACCTCCAAAAAGTAAAATAAACAAGACTATTTTAGTAAACATTTAATACTTCAGCTTTATCACAATTATGAAAATTCAACAAGTTACAAAAATAGAGATTTTTGATAAATACCAAAAGTTAACATTAAAATTAGGAGGTTTTACGGAAATCTTCATCTTAGATGAGATTCAGCAGCCAATTTCTTTCTATGATTTCCTATTGCTTGAACAATATAAAGATTTCTTTCTTTTTTTAAAAAAAATTATTGTAGCCAGGCGCCAGTGGCTCACACCTGTAATCCTAGCTACTCAGGAGGCTGAGATCTGAGGATCGCGGTTCAAAGCCAGCTGAGGCAGGAAAGTTCATGAGACTCTTATCTCCAATAAACCGCTAGAAAACTGGAAGTGGTGCTGTGGCTCAAGTGGTATAGAAAGCTCGCCTTGAGCTGAAGAGCTGAGGGACAGCACCCAAGCCCAGAGTTCAAGCCCCACGACCGACAAAAAAAAAAAATATTGTAATGTGATGTCAGAGGGGTTACTTTTAATGAGTACATTTCTTTTAGAACAGTGTTAGCTCCTCCCTCATTTTCTTCCACCCCCCCCCCACGTTGTAAAATTCATTTCCAAGATAGTGTTTAGAGAGCATCACTGTTGCATTGGTTTACCCTTTGTCCCATCCTTTCCCTTCCCCAAATCAAATAAACATATATAAGACAATGGGTTCAGAAATAAAAAAGAGTGTCAACAAGGAATAAACTAAAGAAAAAGAAAGAAAAAAGAAGTAACTGTAAACACTACAATAAAAAAAAAGCACTTGTTTCCATTTCTTGCAGTTCATTTCAATTAGCATCATTTTATATGATCATTTGCACATAGGTATTGGAGCCACTGTGATCCTTGGCTAAGAATATTCTAGACATATTCTAGTTATTTCAAATGAGGGAAACTGTGCAGCCTGGTTTTTTTGGTGGGGGGGGGGGGTCTGGCTTACTTCACTTAATATACTTTTTTCCAAATCTCTCCATTTCCCTGCAAATGGGGCAATGCCATTCTTTCTGACGGAAGCATATAATTCCATTATATATATATATATATCACAATTTATTAATCCATTCAATTACTGAGAGGCATCTGGGTTGATTCCATATCTTAGCTATGGTAAATAATGCTGCAATGAATACGGTTGTGCTGGTAGCTTTAGTGTGGCCTTGTATGTGGCCATTTGGGTAAATGCCCAGGAGTGGGATTGCTGTGTAATAGGGGAGCTCTATGTGTAGTCTTTTGAGGAACCTCCATTCTGCTTTCCAGAGTGATTGAACAAATTTATATTCCCACCAACAGTTTGGTAGTATTTCCTTTTGGCCACATCCCTGCCAGTATCTGTTATTATTATTAGTTTTCTTGATAATGGCCATTCTAACTGGGGTGAAGTGGAATCTCAATGTTATAAGATGTTGAAGCTTTCTTTATGTGTCTATTGGCACAGGTCAAAACTTCCTAAGTAATAATTCAGAAACACAACAAATCAAAGAAAGGCTGGATAAATGGGACTGCATTAAACTGCAGAGTTTCTGTGTAGCAAAGGACAAATAGCTAGTAGGATAAAGAAAGCCCACAGATTAAGAGAAGATCTTTACTAACAGCAGATAAGGGCCTCATATCTAAAATATACTTAGAGCTCAAAAAAATTAAACTCCCCAAAACCAAATCCTCAAAGAAGAAACAATCCCATTTCTAAGTGGGCTCAACTTCTCCCAAGAAGAAATAAGAGCTGGGCGCCAGTGGCTCATGCCTATAATCCTAGCTACTCAGGAGGCTGAGATCTGAGGAATCCGGTTCAAAGCCAGCCAGGGCAAAAAAGTCTGTGAGACTCATCTCCAATTAACCACCAGGAAACTGGAAGTGGCACTGTGGCTCAAGTGCTCACCTTGAGCTAAAGAGCTGAGGGACAGTGCCCAAGCCAGTGGTTCAAGCCCCACGACTGGAAAAAAAAATGGCCAATAAAGATTTATTCTTTCTTTAAAATTTTATTGTATTGTCAAGGTGATGTACAGAGGTGTTAGTTACATAAGTAATTACATAGTGATCACATTTGTCTAGCTTGTTACCACTTCCCTCATTTTTTTCCCTCTTTCCATCCCACCAACACCTACCCCCACCCCAAGATGTACAGATCATTTCCAACATTTTGTCTTGTGACTATCACTGTTGCATAGGTTTCCCCTTTGTCCTTTGTCTTGCCATTTCGAGTTGTTCCCTTTCCTTCCCTAGTTCTTGATAGCAAAAGCTATGCTGTTGGAAATGGAAAGAATATAAGTTTTTAAAGAAGTTGCCTGTCATCTTTGTATAAATGAGAAAGGATCTCATTTTTCTAGGACTGTAGGACAGTTTACCTGGTGTTGATCTTCTGATCAAGTTCAGTGTTGTTGATCTTCTGATACTGTAGTTGGTATACTGTACTTGTATCAGAACAATAGAGTTTTGCAATAGTTAAAATTTGAGTAAAATTCCAAGGATGTTTTCTGCTCCCTTGAGTTTCTACAAAGATGCAATAGGATGTGGCAATTCTCTTGAAATCTCTCCACTGTAAAGAGGGGATTTTATTCATAGATCAGCCCCTTCTTTTGCCCCATGCTACTCTGCTACTGACATATTTATTCCTTACATAGTTCTTCATGTCAGTTCACCATCATGGAGCTGGAAGTCCCTTCAACTCTTCTCTCTGCCTCATCCTTAACATCTAATGAATCTCTTTATTTACCAGCTCTAAACTATAAAATCTGCCATCTCTTCTCTGTCACCACTGCAGTGACTTTGTGACTGCTATCTGAAGACTTGGGTCTCAGCCTAGACCTCACACCAAAATTTCCATTCTGACCCGCACCCTTGTTTGGGTTATTTTCTTGCTTTAAGGCTGGTAACATTCTTTTTCATTTTCTTTTTTTTTTTTTTTTTTTTTTTGGTCGGTCATGGGGCTTGAACTCTGGGCCGGGATGCTGTCCCTCAGCTCTTCAGCTCAAGGATAGTGCTCTACCCCTTGAGCCACATTACCACTTCCAGTTTTCTGGTACTTAGTTGAGATAAGAGTCTCACAGACTTCTTTCCCAGGCTGGCTTTGTACTGAGATCCTCAGATCTCAGCCTCCTGAGTAGCTAGGATTACAGGTGTGAGCCACCAGTGCCCGACTAGCATTTTTTCATTTAACTGGTGAAGGCCAAACTCCTCAAGTGCAAAAGGTCTTCATAGTGTAATCCCACCCACCCTCAACTTCATCTCTTTCTGGCTTCTCCCACCCATGAACCCTGAACTCATCATCTTGCATATATTTTCCTTTGTGTTTGGAGAACTCCTCACTCCTCAAGATGCAACTCAAACATTACCCAATTTTCAAAGCATTTATTGGTTTCAACAAACAAAAAAATGTCACAGTTCTTCAACTTCTTTTCCACTACATTTTCTGTAGCATCTGCTCCTATGACTTACTGTAACCATCTGCTTGTGCATAAGGCTTTTCTTCAAAGTATTGTGAACTCTCAGAGAGCAGGGCTTGTCTCTCACCCATCTTTTTTTCCAAGCATGTACTATGATGCTTCATTTGTCCTGAAACATGGGGCACCCATAGAGCATGTTTCTAACCTTTTAATTACAGTATTTCATGTGGAATTTGTTCCTGATTCTCATTGTAATACATAATAGCATCCCAAAGATTCCCTGTTATAGTGATCACACAGACAATTGTCAGTTTCTCTCCTGACCTCAGTTTCTCCAGTCCTTGGACTTGTATCTTCCCTGGAGTTCCTTGGCAAACATCTGAGAATTGAATTGTCTTCTTTATAGTGCTTTCATCCCTAAATTCACTTATCTGTCTCCTCCTAGGCTTCCCTCATGTTTGGGACCTTGACCAGGACTAATTTGTTTTCTGGTTTTCATTTCAGATCTTGGGGAATGTGTTAATTCTGCACTAATATAGAGATTCCTTTTTTCTCCTAATACATTTTATAATCCTTCCAAGGAGAATGCATAGTCAAGTGACTTGCAAATCTCTGGTCCTCTGTTCCCATAACCTTGAATCCTGAAGAGACTAAAGTGAGGTTGGAATTGTAATTGTGTTATTTATTAATGTGCACATGCCACATCAATGTATTGTTTTCCTTACCCATTTTTAGGAATTCAACAAAAATATGTCATATGGTATCAGTACTTCTTTACAAATTCAGGGTTATTATTCCCTATCACCTAGATATTTTGACGATTTTATCTTCTTCTTTTTGCTTTGTGACAATAACACTTGCTAGGATGGCAATTCATCCTCATCCACTCAACCGTTCCCACCCCTTTTCAAGCCATAACATTTCCTATTTCCAATCCTCCCTGGGTTTGGAAAAAAATAGCTTGGCAATGGTTCACTAAGAATTGTAATTTAATCCTTTGGAATAACAGGCTTTTCATCTGTGCTCCCTGCAATGATCCGAGGATCTGCCGCACAATCAGTTCTTTAGAAAAGAACAATGCAACCCAAAAGAAAAGAAAGTGCTGGAGACGTGGTGAAGAATGTGAAGCCTTTTATAAAATTTGTAAATAGAAATTAACCCTGAGAATAAATGGCATCATAATTTGAATTATTGCTCTTTTTCAAAGAAAATTAGGACATTTTGGACAAGCAAATGCAAATGAGCCAGTGTCTGTGCTTTTGATCCAGGCTGTATAAATACAAGGTCATAACTAGGTAGTTTTGTGTTTACATTGGTGGAGTCTCAAAGTATGCTTATAGATCCTGGAACAATGCTACATTCAAGAAAGAGCAAACACAATCTTAATTCTTACCTCCTATGGCCCTTGGCCTCAGAAGTGTTCATCTAAGTTGTTTCATATTCCTGTGTTTTATGAAGCAGGTTATTGTAAATTTTTTTTAAAAATCAGTCAGATACAGTCCTATAAGTCTATAATGTTACTCTTATACTTATTTAAATCGGATTGCTCTGTTATGAAATGTCCTCCTTTTGAGACAATTAGAAGCTATCAAGAATTTTCCTGGTAATTTATCACCTCATTTTCAGTCATTATCACTGCTAGTCAACCCTGTGTTCCTTAGCCTTAACATCATACAAGGTTCACCAGGATTCAGTAGGTGTTTCATGCCTATAAATTACACCGATTATTTAGCACCAACAGTCTGTTGGAGAAAGCAGACTGGTGCCATTTTAAGTGAATAAGAAATAGATCCAATGTATAACAAGAATGTGGGAGTATTCCAGACAAGAAGAGATAAGGAAGATGACTTGGTATGTTTAGGGAAAGGTAAGGGAGTTAAAATTTCAAACCTGTAATGCAATCTTCCCTAAAGACAAATGCTTTGCAAGACTCCTTTTATTTCTCCCAATCTGGCCAATAGAAAATAGAGCTGATCAGAAGGCCTACTGAAGAATGTGGAAAAACTGCCCATATCTATGGCACAAAATAATAGCCTAGAGTATGATCCTCTCAAGTGTTCTAAGTCTAAAGTTGGTATGTAAATTCATTGTCTGACTCTCACCTCGATTAGCACAGACTGCTGATGAAACATCCAGAAGAATGACCCATCCAGTAGCCCACACAATGTGGGAAAAAGTTAATTATTCTTTTATTTTAAACAAGGAAAGACTTCCTTTTTTCTTTCATAGAGTTAACCAAAGCATTAAGAAAAGCTTAAGAATGGAGTGTTAGAGACAGTATTTGTGTTACTTCATCACATACTCATATAATTATTTTGAAAATTTGGAGTAAAAGAACTAATTCATGTCAATAAAATTTAATTTATTTAAATTTACTGAGAAACAATTTGTTCAAAGACATCTTGTATCTGTTCATGAGTAAAATGTGAATATAATCATGGAATTCTTAGCATGCATGAAAATCACACTTTTTAAAAATACATGACATGTAATATGATTTTTGGCACTTTAAAGGAACTAAGTGGTAAATTATTATCAGGGTCTGATATGCACTTGGATAAGATGAAAGATAGTCCATATTTTAAAGTCTAAATTTTCTATAATAGTTACAGGTCCATGGTATCTTTAATTTACTCCAGTTGACATCTATGCATATAAATGTATCTGGAAGAGGAAGACAATCTAGGTTTCTACCTGAGTATTTTGTGTTCTTGGCATGAAAAAGTTCCCATTATAGAAAATGACTATAGGGCAAAAACAAAAAAAACAAAAAAAAAAAACCCAAACCAAACCAAACAAACTAAACCAAAAAAACTCAGTGCTTAAGAAGATAGAGAGTCCAAGAATTCTTAAGTACCTGGGAAGACTTAACAAGCGAATATAAAGAAGAAATTTGGTAGGTTTTATAACAAGTACCTTTCATTACTTATTTGTGGCTCTGGAAATGTTTTTTCTACAAACCTACACAGACTAGAAAAATAACTGCCAACCCCTTCCGCAGTGACTGATGCCATTTGTGAGGCTGCTTCTGGCAGAAAGAAGACTTTCAGAACACTGAAAAAAAAAAAAAAAAGGAACATACAAACATTGTGGCTTTTTATTGTCTTTATGAAAAGCTAATTTATTTTCAGACCTGAGGCCTAGGGGGCAATTTACATGGCTGAATATGAGCGCTCTCATGGAATGACTGCACACCTGCCCTTGGTGAAATAGAAAGAAAAACTCTCTTGTTCAGTAATATGCCATATGCAAATTGGGGGATCAAAGGCGCACGACAGCTGGCAAGTAAAGAGCATTTTACAGTTCGTAGGGAGTACTAGTATGAAGGCATTCAGAACCACTACCCGGCCAGCAAAGGTGCATTGCTCAACTTGGGGAAACTTAGCTTGAGTATGAGAGAAAAATGGCTTTGGGAGAAACAGAGAAATGTTATGGCCCAACTCCCAAACTCATTGGCACTGATATTTGGGCATTGAGCAAAGTGGGAAGAACCATTAACAAATTCATTAATTAAGACACTCTTTGTATTCTGACAATCAATGAAAAACATATGTTTAATCTGTGCTGTTCTTATTTTATTTCTATTTTTATTGCCAAAAAAAAGATAGTCTGCTCGAATTTCATAAAGATAAGTCAGTGGCATGCTGGTTATATTTCCAGGGCACAACTTCAATTAGCTTTATACGAAATGACAGCCACCTTTGAGGGCCCAGCCCTCACTCAAATGAAGAAGGAACTGCTGACAGGACTTAGAGGCAGTGTAACCTATGGAAAGAGCTCTGAATCACCTGAAGCCTCCATTTGCTTACCTCCATTTGCTTACCTTACATGGGGCTGATTACCTGCTCTGCCCACCTCCCACTTGTGAACATCAAAGCAGGTCTGGATAGGTGAAATAACTGTGTAACGTGTAAGGTGATATACAACAAAGGATTATTTTAAAGGAATGGATTCACTAATAGCTATTTTTCAGAGATATGAAAATAGCTGCAAATTCCTAAAGAGTCGAATGCAATGATTTGATCCTTATAGTTGAATTAACAAGCAAATGCATCTCTTATTTAGGTGAAAGAGCTGAATAATCTTTGCAGGTTCCTCTTCTCCTTGTATTCAAATTTTGTTCCCCCCTATGTTTTCAAGCCACTGAACTCAGCCACGACTTCAATAAGGAGGTCCCAATGTTGATTAAAATGGACTATCCTGGCACTTATGTCCTAAATCTAATCACTGAAGATAAGACTGAAGACAAAACAAAACAAACAAAACCAATGTCCCATTTCATGTAATCTCAGAACTCTGAGCTGCCTTAATTCTTGGTCCACTGACCAAAAAAAACCCTACCATTTTCAGCAAGAATTACACAGATCATTGTTTTTCTATGTAAGCTTTATGATTACACATTCATAATATACAGAGAAACATCATTGCAACTATCAGGATTTAATTGTGCTTACAGAGTGTAATTTATTATTGAAGTTTTTTTCTCTTTCTAAAGAAATTAAATCACCATACATATTCTCACACAATTCCTAGATTAGATGCCCTTGGCCAGACAAGCCAGGATTCTTAGAGGCTCCAAGTAAGATAATTTCTGGAACAGTACTTCTTTCTCTCAATTTTCACTTTCTTTTAAGCATTTGGTAATTACCTTGATTGTTGTTTTTTTTTTTTGGTCGGTCGTGGGACTTGAACTCTGGGCGTGGGCTCTGTTCCTGTGCTCTTCAGCTCAAGATGAGCGCTCTACTGCTTGAGCCACAGCGCCACTTCTGTTGATTGTTTTTTCTATTGCACATCTTTTCTACACACATTAAAGAACTAGCAACTGGTGGCCTATAATAATAATACTATAATAAACTAAAATAAACCAAATAATAATAATGACCATGCATCATGCTTTTTCTCTCCCCTCCTCTGAAAATGGCCTACAGACTTGAGGGCCTAAGAGTCCCACCAATTCTCATATGTCTTTAGGTGGCTGAATTTTCTCATTTTGTAAAATTTTGTAAAATAAGCACCCTTGACTCAAGGGTCTCTATGGCCCTCTTAGCTTTGAAACACCCATGGCTTGTTAAACAACACCTCCTAGGTAATCCAATTCATTCATGATAAACACACACACACACACACACACACACACACACACACACACACACACACAATTTCAGACATCTATTGTGAAAAGGTTTCCTATCTCCTTTATCAACTTGAGTTTTTCTATTTCTACAACTAACAGCCATCTAATAATAACAACAACAAAGCCAAAAACTGAAGGTGTTGTGCAAAAGACCATTTAAATCAATCTTTCTGCAACACTTGCCTACTTCCTGGGATTGAAAATGAACTTGAATGACCAAGGCTTACGGAGATGATCCCTGGAATGCTTATGGGTACCCGAACAGCAAAGCTAATTATTAGCTAGCCACTCTAGTTAACTAATATCTAACCTGGGCTTTGTCATTAACTGGCCAAGTGGCCTAGAATAAGCTACAGCTTCCTTATCTGTAAACTGGGAATTGGGCCACTGACCTAGCTCTTAAGAAGCATTTGTAATCATCATGACTACCTGGGACCATCTGAGACTCTTTGGGGGATTCATTTACTCTTTGGGGCCATTAGGGGAACCATTTAGTATTGTAGCAATGATTTACTAATGTTGCCTCAAATGGCCTTAAAGAGTTAATGCACTTCCATATATACCTCCTGCTTTCTCTGTGTAAATCAACTAATCTATCAGATGGTGCTTTTGGTAAATCAATTTTCCTGATATAGGTGAGCATTTTACTTTCTCACTTCTTCTTGGCTCATAAAAGAATCAGAGGCCAACTCTTAATACACATCACACAGTAGTTGGGATTATTTATGAAACATGGAGTTAACTGCTGTATTGGAGGATGTGAACATTTATCTGCCAGCAAACTTTCTTGTTACATCTAGCCTCAGGGAAATAGGGACTTAGAAAAAAGTGAATCCTATCTATAACTTGAATCCATTTTATTTTATTTTATTTCCTAGTACTGGTGATTGAATCCAAGGTCTTATAATACGTGGCAAACACTCTACCCCTAGGTTACCCTCAGCCCTGGGGCCCTTCTAATTTGTTTATCTCTTCAAGTAGCATTTCTGCTTTTTCTTGCATTGTCAACCTTCCCCCTACCTCCCCGCCCCCCCACCTTTTGGTGTGTTTGTCCATTTTTGCTATTTTTTTTCTTTCAGTCCATGGGAAGAGCCCTAATCTTAGATAAATCATGCCCTCCTTTGGCTTTGTGAATGCCTCTTCCTTGCTTTCTATTCATTCTTGTGAAAGAGAAGTCCATACTCTATTCACTACTACCCACTATTACTACCCATTACACTTCAAGCCTCATCTTCTACAACTCTGTATTGCACTTTATTTCTTCAATGTCTGTTTTAATCAATCATGAAAGTGTCTAAAATTCATTGAGTACTACCAGGCAGTTTTAAATACATTATCTCATTTTGATCATTACAATCACTATGAGTTCATTTCTATTATTAATCCATTTTTTACAGGTAATAAAACTGAAGCACTGAGAAATTGAAAACTACATAGTTAGCAAGGAGTAAATTAAAGCTAGAACCCAGGCAGATGGTCTCCATAGCCCATCTCATATCCATAATTAACACTGCTTCAGTGATATAGTAAGCTCCACAAATGCAGGAGCCAAATCTTGCCCAGGACCACACATGGAAATGCTGAAACAATTACTACAGTCTAATAATATCTAGGGTGGTATATGCAGGGTACTCTGTAATCTTATATAGGCCCACATTTCCAACTCCTTATATAGCTGGAAGATTGACCCTTACCTACATGGCTTATCTTCCAGCTAGGTGAGGAGTTTTCTAAATAGGTCAAAGAGGTCCATACCTCGGCCTTTTGTACATTCATTAACTTACTCACATACTTACTCATCCATTCATTCTTTTACTCATTATCCATTCATGTACTGAATACCTCCTGAAGAAATGAAAGTCTTGTGATTAAAATGAGCTAAAAGAACAGAGAAGAAAGATATATAAAGAGTTCAAGAGTGTCTCCAAAGAAATATAACATGAACATTAAGTTTCCAATTCCTGAAATATGCATATTTTCATGGAAAGTGTCCATTCATATTCCAGGGTTCCTCTCAAATGTGTCTCAAAACCTACTCCATGACAGAGTTTGCAGATATTGTACTAGGTGTCTCTGTGTGACAACCTCCCCACCAGACAGAGATCCACTTGGCCATGATGTGTGAATTCAGTCGTAGCACAGTGGGTTCCTGGCACAGAAGAGATACTCAATAAAGAAGTGCAGGATAAACAAACAAAAGAATGGTCCTTTTGTGAAAATATTTCTTCTGGGCTGGGAAGGTGGCTCAGTGGTAGAGCGCTTGCCTTGCAATTCCTCAGCACCACATAAGCAGAAAAAAAAGCCAGAAGTGGCTCTGTGGCTCAAATGGTAGAGTGCTAGCCTTGAGCTGAAGAGCTGAGGGACAGCGCCCAGGCCCAAAGTCTCATGACCAGACCCCCCCAAAAAAAACAAAAAAGAAAATGCTTCTTCTTAATTGATTGTACAATTCTGCACTAACACAAACCACAGAATTTAGGTTCTAGTTTGTTTAGACTAGGTCTATAATAGAATAGATCATAAAGATGTAAATAAGAGAACTTGGGATACACCTAGCATTATTTTATAATTTCATTTTAGATATGGATATATAAACTAAAAGATGTATATTTTCTCACATATATATACACACATACACATACACACAATTACCTAATTATAACCTTTTGACTACTTGGTGAATATAATAAGAAAAATAAGAATTCACAGCACCCAGAAAGTTCTCTTATAGGCTCTGGACATTCTAGAGAAGACTAACACAATGTTAGTATACTTTCAGAAAGAAATGAGATCCTACTGAATCTTTTACCATGAATGAAAAGGTACTATTTTCATTATTAGAAACAGGCCCTAAGTATTAGCCTACTAGTGTGTATGTGGGGGGGGGGGAAAGCCTTCTACAGTTTTGGACCAACTTTTGCGGGGGAGGGAGAGACAATGGGGCTGCTGTCATTTGGAAGAGTTTTGACAATTAAGATGTGATGTGAACTTAAATCAGTGTCCTCTTCTCTACAGCTCTGGCTCTTTTGTGGGGAAAAAATTGTTACAGGTGATATTTGGCCTTTGCAATACTATTTCTATTTGAACGAGTAAACCTGAGCTCCCTCTTTCTCTTTCCAGATATGTTAATCACTTGCCAAGTGAGTACGTTGGAATAAACAGGAGTCAGTAAACTTTTGAGTAAGGAGCAAGATAGTAAATATTTCTGGCTTTGAACCACAGATCTGTGTTGCAACTACTTCACCCTGTCATTATGGTCAAAAACAGTCAGAGAGTATATAAACAAATGGGCATGGCTGATTCCCAATTCCTAGCATGTCTATTTTCCAATACAATTTTATTCACAAAAACAAGCAGGGGACCAGGATTGGCCAGTGGGTCGTAGTTAGAAACTCATGGACTAGCTTTTTTTCTGCCAATAACGGTGAGAGTTCACAATTGGGAGACAGTTGGGGTGGGGGTGGGGCGGGGAGGAGGAAGCACACTTAAAGAATCATTGGTGGATGAGATTACTATATTTGACTTATCTTTTCACTTGGAATCTTTTAACTTTGTAACATAATGTCCCTATTATATTTAGCAATTAGAGTGCCATCACAAAGTAAAATGTAAAACCATTATTCCTTGAAAAGAGAAAAGTCTTGTGGTATGAAATGATGCATGCAAGGAGTGTGGGTGATAATTTACTCAGATAATCATTTCTATTTCAGTTCTATGGCAAGTATTTCTGGAGATGGCTCACAGAAGCCAGATCTTTAAGATGTACATGCCATAATTAACCTTTTTATATACTCTGATAGAAATACCAATAGTTTTCCTCCTTAGCACTTTTAAATTATTCATGGTCTATGCAAATAATTTAAATTGAGAAGTGATTATTTTATTTATTTATACCTTGATCTCAAAACAAAACAATCATATTCTTCCAGTCAGTTTTACTTTCTGCATAAGTTCTAGACATGGAACATGTCTGTTTTTCTTTTCTGTAAGAAGGATAGACAGCAGTTAGCATCTCTGTGCTCTGTGCTCTGTGATTCCTGAGTGTGGTCTCTGGGCCAGCAGCAGCAGGATGACTGACCTGGGATCTTGTTAGGAATGCAGATCCTCAGCCCCACTCTAACCTACTAAATGAGAAATGCAGAGTGGGGGCCCAACAGTTGGATTTTGATACCTCGTATAGTTTGAGAAACACTTGTATAGATTATCACTTGCTTGAAAACAAGTTAAAAAGCGATGAAACAATAGTGATGAGACACAACTTTGATTAGTAGGAGGAATTAGAAAACCCCAGAAGGACCATTTCCAGCCAGGGATAAGTATGTAGCCACATCTGTTATCAAGACATGCATTCACAGCCTCCTGGACTATTGGAAACGCGACTTACTAGGTGACATGATTCTCCCCACAACTTCAGGGTTCACAGACTTGGAGTAACAGAAGAAAGGAAACGGCGCCCTTGAAAATTTACAACAGAGTCAAAAGAGAAGTTGGATATTAAGGGAGAAGGATGAGGGGCAGGAGGGAAGGAGGGGGAAAGAGAGAGAAAGAGAGAGGGAGGGAAGGAGAGAAGGTGGAGGAAGAAGAAAGAAGGAAAAAGAAAGAAAATAAGAAAGGAAGGAAGGAAGGAAGGAAGGAAGGAAGGGAGAGAAGAAAGAGAGAGAGAAAGAATAGGAAGTAAGCACTGAAGTTTTAAAAACATTTAGGAATCATTCTTTTAATTCTTCTCATCACTCCTAGCAAGCTCTGCTTTGATTTGAGATATAAATCCAATCAGTTTTTTGTTCTCTTGTCTCTCCACTGGACAGAGCCATAAAGCAATAATTCACAGCTTTCCCTTCATTTATATATCGTGCAGCTGTGAAAAGCAAAAGCAACGGAGATGTAAACCTTTAAGTTAGTGCATAGGGCTGAATGTGACCCCACCCTCATTCTTACATTAAAATCCTACCCCCACTAACCCTTTATGAGGGTTTCTAGAGCTGGGGCCTTGGGGAAGTGTTGGGAGGGGCCTTCATGAATGGCATTAGTGTTGGTATTAAAGAGTCCCTAGTCCCTTCTTTTTTTGAGGAGTCAGGAAATACACTATACCAGCTGGCACATTGATCCTGGACTTCTGTTGTTTATACCATCTAATTTTGGGCATTTAGCTATTCATGGTCTGTTGTGCAGAGGGGAGGGAGGAAGAGGGAGAGAGAGGGAGAGAGAGGGAGAGCGAGATAGAGACAGACAGACAGAAAGACAGACAGACAGAGACCACGCGCTAGAGAGACCGCGAGAGAGAGCGCACACATGCTCGATGCTATTAGGGCTTGAACTCAGAAACTTGTACTCTCACTCAGCTTTTTCTACTACAGCTGGCTCTTCATTTTGCTGGTTAATTGGAGATAGAGTACTATAAGCTTTTCTGCCCCTGCCTCAGATCTCAGCCTCCTGAGTATTGAGGATTATCGGTGACATGAGCCACCAGCTGCCAGGCAGGAACATATGTTCTAATACTAATACAATCTTCTAGTCTTTTAGCATACTGTTAATTTTAGAGCCTCATCAGAAAATCATCTTTGGGTCCATACAAAGACATCTAAAGTGAGATAATTCTCTTATACACAAATGCCATAGTGATTTTGGAGGTGGATAGAAATCACCTTGTCAAAGAAACTAAAACATTTTAAAGAATAATTCCATCAGTTTAGTAAAATGGAGATATATACCTTTAAAAAACAATTTAAGTAATACAGAATAGTACAAAGAAAGAAGTAATTTTTTCCAAAGAAAAAATTATTTTCTGTTCACATTTGGGGGACAGAAATGCACAAGTGAAAAAAAAAGAATAATCAGAAATAGTTTCAGAAGCAAGGATGATATAATATGTACTATTTTTTAAAAATGCTATTTTTTGGAGTAAGTTTAGATTTATAGAAATTTCACAATGATAATAATGTTTTTGTATATGCCTTACTCAGTTTCCTCTACTGTTAACATATTAGTGTAACAGTATTGTAATACATAATAAAACTACATATTTAGATATTTATTAATGCATATCTATATATAATATACTTACATTATATACTGTATATAAGAATATTTTTGTAAGGAATTGTCTCACAGTATTAAGAAGACTGAGAAATCCCAAGGTCTGTGGTTAGCAAGTATAGATCCAGGGAAGCTAATGTGTAATTTCAATCTGGCAGGTCAGAAAACAAAACAAAACAAAACAAAACATCCCAACTCAAGGCAGTCAAGGAAAAAGAACTAGCCCTTACTCAGCCTTTTTGTTCCGCTCCTATCTTCAATGGATTGGGTGAGGCCCACCCACACTAGGGAAGGCAGTCTATGTTAAGCATCTACCCATTCAAATACTAACCTCATCAAGAAATGCCCTCATAGACACACCCAGAACAATATTCAATTAAATGTCTGAGCACTCTATGGCCTAGTCAAGTTGTCACACAAAATTAACCATCTCAGCTATACATGCTATTTTTAAGCTACTAAATAGAATGTCCAACTAGCCAGATCACTTTGTAAGCGACACCCTTCACTTAAAGTGCTCCCAGCGAGCAGCAGATTTCCAAATGCCCTTACAAGTCTGTCCTATCAAGTCAGCTGGGTAGCTGGAAACTTTCCATGAGTTAGCTAGGCTTGAAGCCATTATTTTTTCAATCACATAAGTTAGTTACATGTTATGAAAACTAATAAAATGTGAATGCAAGAAGAAATTTTTGCTTCTATAAACATTAGGTTGAGTATGTTAGAAAAAGTGGATCTATATAAAGGAATTCAAAATTTGAATTCAACCAGGTATGAACATGGCAATGGTAAAATACTGAGAGGGAACATAGAAGGACTTTGAACTGAGAGTCCTTCTCAAATGTCTTTCAGTTCTTGTTATATTTTTTTAAAAAATTGAAACTGAAAATCCTAGAAACTGCCTTATTGGTATAGTTCATGCAAAAAGAAAAAAGTGGTCATGAGAATTTCCAATCAGGCAATCACTCTCAAAGAAAAGATACTGGCCTCAAGTGAAAGACTAGAATGTAGCAACTGACTATATGGTTTATATTAATGTCAATGTTTATAAAATTTTTTTTAGCACTTCTGGGCTTATTTTCAATATTTATAGGTTTTATATTAAGACATTAAGTTTAGTTACTTATAACAACTGCTTTACCATTCCTGGTAGTTTTCTGTTTCTTGCTCATTCTTTTGATTCTATATGTTATTTCTTTAATGTTATTTCTTTAAGTCTTCATAAACAGCTATTCTACATCTAACAGTTAAGACAGCGTACTTCCCACATGCTTTGTAGGCTTTGTGAAGTACTGTGCGCATGATTATGCATGTGGAATCTGATGGGGTAGCCTACAGGGTGCTTTCCTATAAAGATTTAGTTTGTGCTAGTTGCTGGAAGGACAAACAACCTCTGGCCACTCTAGCTTTCCATGAGGATACTGGCTTAATGCCACGGTCAAGTTCAGTTCTCTCTCCTGGCTGCTGACTCTAAACTCAGGATCCAAATCGCAATTTATAATATTCCTACAGGCATTGTCCCTCAGTTCTTGCTCAGTACATTTATCTATTCATGGTTTCAAACTCTAACCTGCCTTTACTTGGTCTTTGTAATTTAATTTTTTTAGAGGGGGGATTAGAGCTTATTTATATACTTCTAGAGAGTCTAGTAACAAGACAAAATGTTTGGTTTATGGTCTAATTGCACTCCTTCAGAAATGTCATTGCCATTGGGAATGGAAGACCTAATCTTTTTGTTTTGGTACTGGTACTGAAGATTGAATTCAGAGCCTTGTATTCACTTGTTTTTTGCTTAAGGATGGCGTTCTACCACTTAAGCCACACCTCTACTTCTAGCTTTTTGATAATTAATTGGAAGTAAAGAATCTTAGATACTTTTCTGTGTTCCAGCAGGCTTTGAACTACAATCCTCAGATCTCAGTTGGATTATAGGTGTAAGCTATCAGCATCCAGCTTTGCAAGACTTATTTTTAATTTGTGAAGTTAAAAAAAAAAGTCATTTGGTCTCAGTTTTCCCAGCACATGGTACACTGTTATGATTTAAAAGGGTCAAAGATCTATGATTATTTTTGTATTTTCCATTTTAAAATAACCAAACTTGGGCTGAGAAAAACGAAATGACTCATCCAACTCATGACAAAGGGGGACTAGAAACTGTTTTATGTCCAATTTGGTAGTTTAGAAAAAAAAATCCCTCCTTCTTTCCTTTTTTTTGTTGGTTGTGGGGCCTGAAATCTGGGCCTAGGTGCTGTCCCTCAGCTCTTCAGCTCAAGGCTAGCTGAGCCACAGCACCACTTCTGGTTTTTTCTGCTTATGTGGTGCTGAGGAATTGAACCCAGGGCCTCATGCATGCAACGCAACGCAAGCATTTTACCACTGAGCCACCTTCCCAGCCCCTCTCTCTCTCCCTCCTTCCCTTCCTTCCTTTCTGCCAAGTCCTGGGGCTTGAACCCAGGGCATGAGCAAGAGCTGTCCCTGAGTCTCTTTGTGCTTAAGGTTAGTGCTCTACCATTTGAGCCAAAGCACCACTTCCAGCTTTTTTGAGTAGTTTATTGGAGATAAGAGTCTCACAGGGACTTTTCTGCCTGGGCTGGCTTCAAACTACAAACCTCAAATCACAGTCTCTTGAGTAGCTAGGATTACAGGCATGAGCTACCAGCACCTAGCAAAATCTTTTAATACTAATTAGACTTGATTTTAAAAGGCATGTTATGTTAAATTCCACCTAAAATTGTTTATATCAAGTTCCTTAATTTTATATTTATACATAATCAAGTCTAGCACAACTTTCCATGTATAATTACTTATATACATAAATATATCCAGGCCTATAGAGTAACTTTTATAAACACTATTCAATATACAGAAAAGCATTACTATAAGTAAGATATGTTAAGAGCACTTAGAAAAGCTGTAGATGTAGAATTCTAATCTTTCCCTAAAAAACATGGTCTTTAAAAATAAAAATAATTGTGCATGAAACATTTGTGTTTGTGCACAAGAGAAATGATTCCTTGGGATATGAGAGACATTGGAGAGATATGGGGAGAAATAATGGTCTGGATTTGTATATACTAGGTTTCAAGTAACCTTTTAAATAATTTGTCCATTGAGTTAATTCCAGGGTAAAATTATAATAACATGAATGTGTCAATAAGGAGAATAAGGTAAGTTTTTTGGTACTTTTTTATTGAAAAATGCTATACAGAGGGATTACAGTTACATGAGCAAGGTAATGAGTACATTTCCTCTTGAGCATTGTTGCCTCCTCTTTTGTTTTCCCCCTACCATCCTTCCCTCCCCACCTCCACAACTACCCCCCACCCCCAAGACCTTTACATCAAATCTGAATCTCTGAAACTACTGTAGGACAGAGTAGGAGAGACACTTGAACTTACAGGCACAGGCAGGAACTTCCTGAACAGAGTCCCAGGGTCACAACAAATTGGAGAGACTCGACAAATGGGACTACCCTAAAATAAAAAGTTTCTGCACAGCTAAAGACATAGCAACCAAGCTAGAAAGACAACCAACTAACTGGGAAAAAAATAATTACCAGCAATATGTCAGACAAGGGGTTAATATCCAGTATATACAGGGAACTCAAGAAACTAATCCCTCCCAAATCTAACAAACCAATTACTAAATGGGCAAGGGAACTAAAGAGAGACTTCTTAAAAGAAGAGATAAAAATGTCAAAGAAACACATGGGTAAATGTGTACCATCCCTGGTTATGAAGGAAATGCAAATAAAGACAACCCTGAGATACCACCTTATACCTGTCAGAATGGCCCACATCCTGAAGTCAGCCAATGACAAATGCTGGAGGGGATGTGGAGAAAGAGGAACCCTATTACACTGCTGGTGGAAATGTACACTTACACAGCCACTTTGGAAAGCAGTCTGGAGGGTCCTCAGAAAGCTAAATATTGACCTCCCTATGACCCAGTCATACCACTTCTAGGCATCTATCCTGAACAACAGGAACCAGTATACAAGGACACATGCACCTCTATGTTTATTGTAGCACTGTTCACAATAGCCAGGATATGGAAACAACCCAGATGTCCCACAACAGATGAATGGATCCAAAAATTGTGGTATCTATACACATTAGAAAGGACAAAATGGGAAATGGATGGAGCTAGAAGAAATCATGCTGAGCGAGGTAAGCCAAGAGCAAAGAAACAAACGGTACATGGTCTCCCTGATAAGTGGATGTTAAATCCAAAACGTAAGGTGATACAACAAAATTAACAAGGCTTAAGAAACAAAGAACTTCCACTCATCTGGTTGAATCACTACTAAATAACCTCATGCTGGTGATCACATGTATGGTATATATGTGTACACAGGAGGGAAACCAGGAGGACAACACAGAACTAGAGGGAATCAGGGAAAAACATACAACAGTGGGACTCATCAGCTGCACTGGACATTGACCAAAATGAACTAAGCAACTCAATGGTAGTGAGGGAGGGAACAAGTGGGAAAGAGGGAAGAGCTGACACTATGCAAAACAAAAGAAATGTACTTACCACCCAATGTGGAAGAAATAACTGTATTGCAAAGCTCATAGAACTCATAAGTGTTATAGACAACATTAGACAATTTGCCCCATGAAAGTTAGAATATGTTTGTGACTTTAACTAAGCATCACTATTCCACTATACTGTGAAATTTGGGAAATTATGTAATCACTTAATCACAATAAAGAATTTGAAAAAAAAAAGAAAAATTCTGTACAGAGGGGTTACAGTTACATGAGCAAAGTTGCTCATTGTTGCTTTGTTTTCCCCCTACCATCCCTTCCCTCCCACCTCCACAACTACCCCCCCTCCCCTGCCAAAGTTGTAAAGCTGGTTTTCAACATAGTGTTTTGTACATCTCATTGTTACAATGGCCAACCTGTATCCTTATTTAATGATTTTGTTTTTTCATAAGGTAAGTTTTCTTATGGGCACTATCTGTCAAGAGTTCTCTAGGAAATCTGTCAGCATGTAGTCTCTACCAACACAAAATTAATAATATAATCCAGAGAGAGCAAGGGAGAAAATTAGAAGCAATCAGTAAGGCTGACATTTCAATGCAGGGAATCTTGCTGTCAAGAGAACCTGAGAGGAATGGATTATGATACAGCACTCCAAAGTTATGAATAGCTGCTAAAAGTGACAGTAGACTTCTTAAATATAACTATTTGATACTTTTAATTTTTTCCATTTTGTTATGTTTATGCATTTCAAAGTTGAACTAATTAGGACACTTTTCTTTTTCTTCTTTATCCCCCCCCCCAACCCCCCGGCTTTGTGGAACTAGAGATTAAAATCAGGACCTTGTGTTTGCCAATTGAGAGATTTTTTTTTTTAATATTTTATTTTATTTAGAACATACTGTATAGAGGGGTTACAATTACATGGGCAGGATAATGCATACATTTCTTACCAAGCATTGCAGCCTCCTCCTTTGTTTACCCTTCACCTCCCTTCCCAGCCTCCCCCCTCCCCCCCACCCAATCATACCTCCCCTCCCCCCCACACACCGACATTGTAAAGCTGGTTTTGACATGACATTTTTTACTTCTCATTGTTGCAACAGGTCCACCTGAATCCTTAAACGACTTATTTGTCCCCATCTCCTCCACATGTTATACTGACATCAAATATAGTGAAAGCGGGGGTTACACTGTGGGGGAGGGACATACAAAGCAACAAAGAAATAATCTTATAAATGCGTTAGAAACACATGCATGAAAGAAACGAAAACATTAAAATACATATTTAAGGGTTCGTTTTCCTAACATCACATTATCTGACCTTTTCCGCTTGACTCATACCTATACTAGATATTGCAAATAAGGGAAACCATGGGACCTATGTTTCTTTGGGCCTGGCTTACTTCACTTAATATAATTTTTTCCAAGCCTTTCCATTTCCTAACAAATGGGGAAATGTCATTCTTTCTGATGGAGGCATAGAATTCCATTGTGTATATATACCACATTTTCTTGATCCATTCATCTACTGAGGGGCGTCTGGGTTGGTTCCATATCTTAGCTATGGTAAATAATGCTGCAATAAACATAGTTGTGCTGGTAGCTTTAGTGTGGTCTTTTTTGTAGACATTAGGGTAAATGCCCAAAAGTGGGATTGCTGGGTCATAGGGGAGTTCTATGTGAAGTGTTTTGAGGAACCTCCATACTGCTTTCCAAAGTGGTTGAACAAGTTTACATTCCCACCAACAATGAAGTAAGGTTCCTTTCTGTCCACATCCCCTCCAGCATCTGTTGTTGTTAGAGTTCTTGATTTTTGCTGTTCTAACTGGAGTGAGGTGATATCTCAATGTTGTTTTGATTTGCATTTCTTTTATGGCTAGGGATGTTGAACATTTCTTCATGTGTCTATTGGCCATCCTTCTTTCTTCTTCAGAGAAGCTTCTCTTTAAGTCTTTCGCCCACTTATTTATTGGGCAGTTGTTTCTTTGAGGATTTGTTGTTGGGTGGTTTAATTTTTTGAGTTCCAAGTATATTTTAGATATGAGACCCTTGTCCGTTGTATGGCTAGTAAAGATCTTCTCCCAATCCGTGGGCTTTCTATTGAGAGAGATTTTTTTAATCTAATTGAGGGTATTTCTTAAAGTTCTTTTTAGATGACTTGGCCATAAACATCTCTTTTTGAATTTTTTATTGATTTTCTTTTCTCCAGAAGACTGTCCAAGATCATTTTAGTGTCTTCAATTTTTATTTCCATATCATAACAAAAGGAAGGATGTTTTTCCTTCTTTTTCTTTCCTATTCACTTTTTTATATTTTGCTTCCTATACCCCAATTCTACCTCTCTAAAATCTCTGGCATGAAGCTCTATCTACTTCTTAGAAATAGATATTATTTCAGCCAAGTGAGAAATAAGTTTGACTATGACTGTACTTAGGGATTTTCTTTTTGGAGAATTGTGAACCTTTAAAAATCTGTTATGTGAAGATTGTTCACAGCATGAGCTACATGTGCTACTACTTTACAAAGCACGCACAGATGAAGGAATTTATGAGTTTCTGAGTGGGGGCTGAGGCTGGAGCACGGAGTGGCAGTCTGGTCACCTGGAAGGCTAGGACACACTGATATGGAAGAAGGTGATTCCAGCAAGCAAGTCTGTAAAATGGTCTTCCCTCAGTCACCTCCAAATTATTAGCAATTGTTATAATTTACTAAATGATTATTTAAGGAATTGCTCAAGGCATTGGTTCATTCTTTTCAATTTTAAGTATTTATATACTAATATGAAACATTATTGAGGATGAATAATTTAAATGGTTTATATTACTCATACTTTAAATCTGTTAGGAAGTTTAAGAGTGAAATCACTGATCTATTTCATTGCCTGCAGGTAAGTGCAGAATTTCCAAAGAGCTAGCCCAGAAATAAGTGTGTACCCTGTCTCATCTGTGCTCCCACAGGGCTAGAAGACATGGTACCAGCAATGTACAAATTTTTGTGCTCCAAATGTCTGTTACTTTGTTATTTTTTAATAACAATGATAATTTTACTTATTAAAGAAACTGTCCAATTCTCAGTAACTCAACAATGGTAGAAGCTGTGTCTAATTAAACAATAGATTGTTTCTAATTGCTTGGAAAATGTCCTTTAACATCTTAAGACAGAGGCAAAAGTGGGAGCAGAGACTTTCACACCCAGAGCCCACCGGGAAGCAGCAGGTGCCAGGTGGCATTTTCTCAGGAGACCCAGATTACTCATTATTTTAGTGTTTATGCTAGTGAACACCTTCAAAGTGAAAAATTAATTTCCCTTTTGGATTACTCCAGACATTATTTTTAATGCTGAAGTTTTCCACATCAGCCTTAGTCACATTTTTTCCTGTATCACGTGGTTGTTTCCAGAAGCGCAGTAAAAACAGATTTTTAAAAGATTTCATTTTCCCCCAGATTTCTTTGCTAACATTTATAATGACAATCCTTTAAAAAAAATAAGACAGAAAGAAAGGCAGAGAGAAAGAGATAAATGAAGGAAGGAAGGAAGTAAAGAAGGGAGGGAGGGAGGGAGAGAGAAAAAATTAAGACAAAAGGGGAGGGAGAGAGAGAGGGAGGAAGAAAGGAAAAAAGAAAGAGGAAGGAAGAGAAAGAAAGAAGGAAAGTAACAAAAGAAAGAAAGGGAGGGAGGAAGGAAGGAAAAAAGGAAAGAAAAAAGAGAAAGTAAGGAAAAGAAAGAAGGAAGAAAAGAAAGAAAAGAACAGAAAAGAAAAGGGAAAAGAAAGAAAGAAAGAAAGACAAAATAGGTATTTAACACTATGTGTTAAGTATGAGATAAAATGTTTTATTGGGGAGAAGCATAAAGTTCTCATTTGTACATCCAAAGGATGAAATTCCATCCACTTCTGTCTAAAAATTCCAAACAATTACAACATGAAGCTTTCCAACCAAGGCTAAGCTGGAAGACATTAAGACCTTTTTGGACCTATCTGAAGTCATGCCTGTCCATTTACATCTGTCACCCCAAACATGATCTGCTGCAGAATGGCAGGGACAAAAGGCCTTTTTTATCTATCCAGCTGCCTCCTGGCCCTGCCAGAGCATCCCTGAGCTGTGCACAAGCCAGAGGAGCATGAAATCAACTGCTTTCCTCTTCCTCTTCTCACTGATCCATGCCTACACTGACCCATCCATTCCTCCTGTTCTGAGTTGCTGAAGAAGCTTCTCTGGCCAACTCCTTCTTGGCCAAGTCTGCACATGGGGCAGCCTCTGGAAAGAAGCACATTCCACACAAAAACCTCCATGTCAGCTTCTTCAGCACTAGCCAGGCAACATTTAAAGGAATTTTTGCTGTCATTTCCTTTGAAAGGAGTTATTAGGATAAATTTTTTAATGTCCTTATAAGACACTATAACAAGTTATTAAATTTCTCTAGTAGATAAAATGCACCATAAGCCATGACAGTAGAGTGAAAAATAATCTCACATTTTACTTCAGCATTATGTAGTAGTGCCTATGCATGAGGTTTGTTTTGGTTGGGTTCTTAAGAGATGAATCTTAATTATATGGCCCATTGAATCTAGAGCACAGTATAGAGATATGAGGAGTGGTAGGGCAATTCCTATCTGGTTAAGTTTAGTGGAATCATCTTTTTTCTTTCTTTTTCTGCATATTTGTACGTCTGATGAGACTAACTGCTTTAGGATTCAAGTTCAACTTCATTCTTAGAATGACCAATAGGCTTTGTCATTCTAAATGGAAGACCAGCAGGCAAAGATCACCATTGCTGGAGAGAAAGGAAAGAAAGGAGAGATATCCCTCTAAAAGGTTCATCTGGAAAAACCCTGGAACATGCTACCTTAAGGTGGCATGTTCTGAAGCCCAGGGGCACTGGGCTTCAATTACAGTGACTGAGAATAACTAAATGAGAGTGAGATACTGAATTGTACAAAAACATATGAATTTCTTCAGCTGCTATTCTAGATTATGTCACGTTATGCAGAATATATGTGCCAACACAGGTACTCCTTTGCTTCAGTGAAATTCTATTTTATAGAAAAAACAATTGTGTTTAGTTTGGCTGATTATATCCATCCATCCATCTATCTATCCATCTACCCACCCAATCCATCTGACCATGTATTCAGAACTTATTTTTTATTTTTATTTCTTTGGGGGGTGGGTCAAGTTGTGGGCCTGAACTCTGGGCCTGGGTGCGGTCCCTCAACTCTTCAACTCAAGGTTAGTGCTCTACAACTTGAGCCACAGCGCCACTTCCAGCTTTTTTTCCCCCTGCTTATGTGGTGCTGAGGAATCAAACCCAGGGCCTCATGCATGCAAGGCAAGCACTCTACCACTGAGTTATCTTCCCAGCCCAAGTATTCAGAATTTATTAAGCAACTACTTAATATGTATAATATGCTGTGAAAGAAATCATATGCTTCAAAATCTAAGCTGAAGTGACATGATTAAATTCTTGAAAATGACAAAGAAGAAAAGGAGGGCACTTAACATTTCTAATGATGATAAAACAGTTCTATAACCATGAGCTTCAAATTTTTTCTGACTGTATTTTCTACCAAAATGTCAATGAAGCAGAAATCCAGTTTAAGAAGTTCTCAGGCTGCAAAGTATTTTTTAAAATTCATCCATAAATATTGACTTCCATCCTTTGCAACTAATATTTCACTTATGAGGACAGACAACAAAAGCTCCATATACTGGCTGTTGATTGTTACTGGAAGAGTACTTCGTTAACTTCCATTCAGGCAGAAGAGTGGAAAAAAGTGCATGGTGAAAGAGTACCTACCAGAGGCTAACCTTTCCACAGGCAGAAAGCACATTTCTGAGAGAGGATCTGATGTGGGGGATGGAGCATATGTTCAAGAACACACTTGAACCAGCGATGGCAAAGTAGGAGAAGAAAAGGTGATCACCCCTTTCGGACTGGTGATGACAAATACTTTCAAACTAGTGTGAATGGCCAATCATTTGAGATCCAACAACACAAATCTGTTTGGAAGTTATGTATTCATTGAGCACTGAAGCTTCCTAATACAGGTTAGTTATTAGCTTGTCATTATGTATCTCATGAGTGATTTAGAGAGGTGGTGTTTACCACATAATAGCATTAGAAAACAAAAGAGGAATGGTGAGAAATCAGAGTGCTCTGTGTTCTGAGATAATATGCAAATGTCATTCGTGGAGAATATCAAGAAGAAAGTGAGCTAAACTGAGCAGTGAGTAGCACAAGCTCTGAAAAAAAAATACCATCAAAAGAAGGATTACAGAGCCCCAGAAGGAAGAGAGGGGTATAGAAGTTAGGAAAGATGTTGGCCTGATGGGGCCCTTGAGAAATGGGGTTCAATAATGAGACTAGTACCCAAGACAATATAGGTAGGAAGTAGCTCATATTTACAGTTTGTCACAAAATTACAACCTTTTTTCATTTCACTTCTGTAGCTGATCCATATGCTGGACCACTATCACTACCCCCACACCACCATCATTATCATCATGCTAGATACTCTTTTCATGTCTTCTTGTTGTTTCAGAGTATACTAGGCAAGGCCATTTTTCTTTTCCAAAAGAACTAAACTAATCTGAACACATTTTCCTGCAGGTGCTCTGAATAACCACAATTTGTTCTCTGAAGCATCTCTTCCCATGATTTTCCTTTAATTGACTTACTTACCTGACATTTCATCAAACCTGTTTTGGTGGGCAACCTGATACTGTTACTGCTATCTGAAATTTTTACTCTGAAATAAAAAGTGGTAAGGATGGAGTCTTGTCCTTTGTGTTCAATGTTTCGTCAAGTGCAAGGTACATTTCTGGCACTTTGTATTTAGCAAGCTTAACAAAACACACCAAGCTGAAGGATATCACATCTGCTGTCCTTCCATGAAACAAAAACAAGCCCAGTGGGCTCCCATGGGTAGGGTGGTGATAGATTACACTGGGTAGAGAGGCCCTTATCACCATCCACATGAAACAGAGTAATGTTTCCAGTCTACCTCCACAAACGCTAGAAAAAGCCTGAATGGAGATCATGTACACCCAGAAAACACTGCTTTGCCTAACTAGTGTCATTTCTACACTGTGTAATAGTAGTGTACTGCCAAGTGTAGAAACTCAGAGTCACTTAAAATTACTAAGGTGGTAAACCTAACACGGGTAGAGAGAGTTTCAGTAGATAGTCTTTCAATTAGGGAAAAAAGGAAACTACTGACCCTTGGTACTCATTTAACACAATGCTTTAATCAAGAATGGGAAGGCAATAAAGACAAAGAAATTACTTTCAGGCTTAATTCTAGAGACTATTTGTACTGAAAAATCTTATCTAATAAAATATTTTATGACTTCTTGATGCTATAAAGTATTTTCAAGTTATTATTTAAATAATGAAAATTAGAATTTATAAACTAACCTGCTGTTTTTTTTCTTTTTCTTTGTTTAGACTGAGTCTTGAGAGACTGGCTACTAATGCTTTCTCCATGTGTTGAAAATGATGAAGATCTGCATCCTTGCATTGAAAGGGAAAGAGGGCCAGTGAAGATGAGAATTTTTTTTTTCCAATAATGAATATGGCAACCATATTGGTTAAGTATTCCATCGGCTAATATTGTATAACACCATTATTATTCATTGCAGAAATTAAAAAGTTGAAATAAGAGGACCTAGTATATTTAGAACCTTCTTTAACTATATGAAAAATAAAAAAGGATGGTCTTTCTTCTTCCGATAATTGTTTTTCCTATAAAGTGAGCTCATCCCTCAAGAATGTGGACCAAAGGGAGAACAACAAGGGAGGGGGTAACAATGCTCAACAAGAAATGTCCTCATTGCCTTACTCATGTAACTGTAACCCCTCAGTATAGCATCTTTACAATTAAAAAAAAAAAGAATGTGGGCCAACCACCAAAAGGGTTAATATTTCCAATTTCTTCAATGAGGCTAGGTTACATAAAAACAAAATGTCACAGCTCATTAAAACATCAGGCATTCTATTTTATAGTATATATATAAATCTATACAATCCCATGATTTTTAGGGAGCCATGTAATTTAATAAGTGCTAATCAATGCTGCTTTAACAGAAGACAGAAGAAAAGTTCCTTCCAGGTAGATATTAAAGAAAACAAAAAAGCAAAATGCATGGCAAAATATATTTATTCATATTCATTCATATGATTTATATCTCAGTTGTTTAATCTAAAAACTTAATCAACCCTGTTTGAAAAGGTATGCAATAAATACAGAATTATCCTTACCAAATTAGTGCTGGTACAGCTAATCAAATGAAAAATTTAAGAAGCTAACTTATCTATAATACAGAAAAAAATAGAATGAGCAAAATTCCATTGTGCATATATGCCACATTTTCTTGATCCATTTGTCATTGCGGGGTTCTGGGCTGATTCCATACCTTGGCTATGGTGAATAGTACTGCAATAAACATGGTTGTGCTGGTGGAATGATATTGTATGATTTGTAAAGAAACAGACTTGGAAAAAAATTATGTTAAGTGATGTGAGTCAGGCCCAGAGAGACAAAAGATCCTTCCATGTTTCCCCTTATATGAGGAAGTGAGAGTTAGCTTACAAACTCATCAGTAAATACATTGGGTGGTATGCAAGTGTATACAAATGTATTAACTGAAATAGTAGATTCAAAGGAGATTTAATTTCCCTGAGGGCTGTGGAGTCTAATACATCCAGAATAGTGGTCCTCTGGATAAGTGGTGAGCCCTGTACTCATGAAGGCCTCCACCCACTGAGCTGTATCATTCACCCCCAATAAAACATGCATTATGTCAAAAAGATAGTAATATTCCTTACAACACCAAAATCAAAGTTCAGCAAAATACAATGTCAGGAAATGGAGTGGGGTATGAAGAGGAGAAGAGGGGGAAGATGCAGATAAGAACCTAATGTACATCCTGCAAAATACCTGGCGCTGGTGGCTCACACCTGTAATCCTAGCTATTCAGGAGGCTGAGATCTGAGAATCATGGTTTGAAGCTGGCCCAGACAGAAAAGTCCCCGTGAGATTCTTACCTCCAACCACTCAAAAACTAAAAGTGGTGCTGTGACTGAAATGGTAAAGTGCTAGCCTTGAGCACAAAGAGGCTTAGAGACAGTGCCCAATCCCCAAGCTCAAGCCCTACAACTGATTTTAAAAAAAAAGTGAGGGAAGGAGTGGGTGGAGATGGGGGAGAATGTTGAAAGGGGTGACATTGTATTCATAAACTGACTTATTAATGGCAAACTCTTTGTACAACTACATAAAGATAATAAAAAAATTTAAAAAATGGGAGCATTCAGTAAATATAATACATTCTAGTATGGACATCTAAAAGTTTGCCTAAAGTCTTTTAGTGTAGACTCAAGAGCAAATTTTGGTGTAGTAGGGACAAACCTGCTATCTTCTTTCAACTAATAGTGATTCAATTATTAATCTTTTCAATGAAGTATTACTCAGAACACCCTAGATGTCAGGTAGCATTATGTTATGAATCCCAAGATGGCTATCAGGAGTAACTAGCAAAAGATGTGTATTCTTATCCCCAAATCTATTTATCAGTTTGATGGACAGATATGGATTGGCCAAGGCTAGGCTATATGTTTATCATTTTGGTGTGCAGGAATTGTACCAAGTAAGATGGTTGCCTCCAAGGCCACAGGATAGCTGTAAGCATATGGAAGTATATGTCAGGATCCATTCAAAATTACAGAGTAGATAAGATTGCAAACAATCACAATTCTGTGATTGAAAGATCTGGAAGAGGACTGGGAATGTAGCTTAATGGGAGAGTGCTTGCCTAACATGCTTGAAGCCCTGGGTTCGATTCCTCAGTACCACATAAACAGAAAAAAGCTAGAAGTGGTACTGTGACTCAGTGGTGGAGTGCTAACCTTGAGCAAAAGAAGCTCAGGGACAGACTCTGAGTTCAAGCCCCAGGACTGGCAAAAAACAAATGAACAAACAAAAACAAAGATCTGGAAGAGGAGAATATGGGATAGTATGGAAGTGTGGAAGTTCATCCAATTCAGTTTAGGGGAATAAGGTCAGACTTTCCAGAGGGGACAATATCTTACAAAACTTTGTATATTTAAATAAGTGGAAAAGGAAGGCAAGAGCATCCTAAACAAGCAGAATAGAATTTAATATAAAGATGATGAGAGAAGGCAATGCCTACTAACTAGTGCAAGACATTGTTCAATAGAGAAAGAAGTACGCAAATAGGAATATCTGATGTTGAGGGTGAAAAGGTGGGTGAGAGCTCGTACAATTGCTTTAAGACTCTGCAATTCTCCAGAGACCCCACTCTTGGATATAAGCTATATCCCTTAATAAATCGCATCTGCTTTTAGTGTAAAGGATAAGAAAGAGAGCCTTAACAGGCTGTAGGACTGAAGTTGTGACTAAGAAGGCATAGTACATATTTGAGAACCTATGGTGTACAATTATCAAGACCTCCACTTCAGTCCCTTTCTCCAGATAGAGAGTTTCTGCTACTTTCACTTTCAAATAAACTTTTCTTTAAAAAAGTAAAAAACTTATGATTGAGTATAGAGTTGAGAAGAAAAAATGAATAGATTCATAGGTTTCTTGCTGTTCTAAAATCTGTATGTAATTGATGGGAAAATGCTGAGTGGACCATACCACGTAGGTGTTTATAACCTTGGTGTAAAGGAACTGTACCAGGGGCTAAGATAGTTCCTACTCAGAACCTCATAAAGTGAGGAGGGAATTCCTCCAAAAAACATGGGGCAAAGGAAAGGAGATAAGAAAAAGAGTTAATGAAATGAGAAGAGCAGTTACATAAATTAGTAAAAGCCAAGAGGATATATAACAGCAAGTATATATTATATTATATATATATATATACAAAATAATGTATGTAAAAATGGATTATTAGGGATGGAGACTGATTTGCATGCCAACAGTGGCAGATAAACATAGATATGACTGTAGAGGGAGAGCAAAAATCCTGAGAAACACCAACATTTTTGGAGTGGAGCAAGGAAAATAAGTCTCTAAGGGTCTCAGATGAAAGTTAGAGAGATGGAAGGAAAATTAGAAAAGTAGTGTATCCAAAATCAAGGATGGAAGATAATTTCAAGAAATTATGATTGAAGCTGGGCACTGGTGGCTCACGCCTGTAATCCTAGCTACTCAGGAGGCTGAGATCTGAGGATCGTGGTTCAAAGCCAGCCAGGGCAGGAGAGACCCTATCTCAAATAAACCACCAGAAAACCGGAAGTGGCGCTGTAGCTCAAGTGGTAGAGTGCTAGCCTTGAGCTGAAGAGCTGAGGGACAGCGCCCAGGCCCAGAGTTGAAGCCCCACGACCGACAAAAAAAAAAAAAAAAAAAAAAAAAAAAAAATTATGATTGATCAATAGTGATAATTGCCTTAAAGAAACAGACATAGGGTGGGCTATTGAGGTAGAATAAACTCCATGAAGGTTTTCTCAGGGATGGGAAACAACTTGATTTTCCAGTGAAAAATGTGTGATTAAATGAATAAGGTAAAGATTTAGAAACAATACAGACCATTCTCTCAAGAAGCTCACTGTAAAGAGAAATGAGTTCATTGTTAAAGTTGAATGGGAAAGATAAAGGTGTTCATATCACAAAGGAATTGATAGAGTAGGAAATGTGAAGACATACAATATAGGAAGACTACTAAAAAAAAGCACACTACTTCTAGAAAAACAAGTTATTTCTAAAATGAGATCACTTAAAATACTTGCATAAAGCATTTGGAAATAACAAAATGCTCAAATAAGGATATGGGATGACCCATTGTAACAATGAGATGTACTAGACAGTATGTTGAAAACTAACTTTACAACTTTGTGTGGGGTAGGGGTGGGGGAGGGAGGAAGTACTTGGGGGGGGGCAGGAAAGGGATATTAAGGGAAAACCAAAGGAGGGGGTAGCAACGCGCCATAGGAAATGGACTCATTACCTTGCTCATGTAACTATAATCCCTCTGTAGAGTATCTTTACAATAAAAATATATATTAAGAACAAAAAAAAGTATTGGGAAAGAGAAAGCATTTTTCAAGGACAGGTCAGATCGGGTTAATAAACTCAGAGATAGGAAGATATGAAAACATAACCCAGAACACACAAGGAAAACTTGGCAGAGAGAAAAAATTCTGAAATGAATCAATCCTCAGCACTGAAATATACTGTATTGTCTAGAATCAGTTTTTAACATGAGGACATACATAGTCATTATGGGCAGAAGAAAACACAATCTGAAAACATGGAGAATGCTCTAAGCAGACAAAAGGCACAATTTATAGAGACTTGGTAAGGAAACAAGCCTTTGCCAGACAAACTACAAAAAGTTTGTAATTCTACTTTGTTGCTTTTGAGGAATCTATTTATAGGTAATTTAATAATAACTTATTTATTTGGCTCACTTATTCATTCAACTGACTGAGGAGTTACTATATGTTTTAAAGTATGAATCCAGTAGACTCTCAATGAGAGAGCACAGATTCTTAACTGGAAGGCAGTATGAGGGCTGTACTTTAAAAAAGCTTATTAAGTTTACCTGCTGTCTGTGTAAAAACATTACAAGTAAAACTTGACAAAAATCTTTTGGCTGGTAAAATACAAGGAGGGTACAATGAGAAAGACATTACAATACATAAAATAGGAAAAAAAATAGTGGCTTAAAGAGCTCAACCATTTCTCTTTAGAAGAGATTCAATATAAAGATAAAAGTTGACAACTCCTTCCTCCTCCATTGAGTTCAATTTCTAAAGAGAGGCTGGAAATACTTAATTATGAAGGCAAAGACACATTTATTTATTTATTTTTCTGGTATTGGGGATTGAACTCAAGTACTCATGCTCTCCCTTGGCTTTCTTTTTCTTTATTGTGATTAAGTGATTACATAATTTCACAGTATTGTGGGATAGTGATGCTTAGTTAAAGTCACAAAGACACATTTAAAAAATCTTACAGACTATTAGTTCTTTATAGTTCCTACAACTTAAAGGTTGAGAAGCTCAAATATCTACTGGAGGTCAAAACTTCCAGATTTTCCTTCTCCTGAAAGAAGAAGAGAGTTTAGTCTTCCTGTTTTAAGCTGTGTTAACTGATGGCTATCGTTGGTATGATGTGAGACAGAAGACTACATAAGCCATAATTATGTATGGATAACATACATTCAAAATTGGGACGAGAATGAGACTACAGGAGAGAATGAATGTTTGGAGCTGTATTCTAGACGCATTTGCCTATTTGCTTCTCAGCTTCCATTTGTTTCTCTTTTGTCCTGAGAAGTCCTATTCAAATGACTAAGCTAACAATGTTATGCCTAGCATCGTAGTGTACAGTGTACCCTGCGGCTAGGTGTAAGAACTCAGCTTTGTTCTGCCCTTGTTTTTCAAACAAAACCTTCTTCTTCTCTAGCCTACCAAATGTTCTGAGCTATTATGTAGAAATAAATTAATTTTAAAACAAAATAAATTATGTACCCTTTGAAAAAAGAAAATTGAAAAGAAAACCACACACAAACATACAGGTACAATGAAACTGACATCACCCCATTCCTTCTTTCACATGCTTTGGAGTCATATCCAACACCTGTGGCCACACAAGGGGCAGACTTGGCTGCCGCAGAACCCAGATGTCAGACACTGGATTGTACCTCTCTGGCAGCACTCCTAAGTTGGAGCCTGTCTCCCTAACTAACTCTGAAATGGTTTATTGTCTGACTCCTTCTCTGGCCTCCGTGGTAAGTAACAAGCTGTCTTGAGGATAGTTCAGAGTTAGCTTGCTGATGGGTGCTTCTGGATGCAATTATCTTTTCCTTTACCTATAATTATAAGGAACTTCCTTCCTTTCTATGAGTGAAAATTGGGGACTACGCAACTATATTCAGGTTTCTTCCAAGGACAAAATAAGAAGCTTTTTTCTTCGATTGTTTCTTTTTTGATTCCTAATTAAAATTTGATGAGTTCAACTTTGTTTCAGTATGCAGAGTGAGTTTTTATTAATCCAAAGTAAAATCGTTTCTTGGGCACCTCTCCCCTAAGAAGTATTGAGTTTACTTCTTAAAACTAATTTTTATAGGCCGAAGATTAAATTTTTGTTTCTTTAGGACACTAAGAAGCCATAACATCATTGTTATGATTGCTAAAAATAATCATATCAACATATCATGAGTTCTTTTGGTTCCTTAAAGAAGGTAATGATTACATTTAGTCTCACTTCCATACCACATGCAAAAGAATGGCATTAAATGTAAGATGTGGCTATCTTTGTAAAGTGGATGGGAGGATAAGAGGCTCCACTTAGGATGACATGTTCATAGCCCTTCAAGAAAGGTCTTCTGTTCAGCACAGGTTAGAACACATTTTGAGAAAAGACTCATCAAGTGAATTTGTTGAGAATTTCACAATGTATTTACACAAACCTAGAGGGTACACATCTATTATATATCAAGGATATATAGTATAATCCTTTGCTCCTAGGTCACAAAACTGAAAATCATGTTATCCTACTGAATACTAAAGGGTAGTGTAAATAATGGTAAGTATATGTCTAAACATACCTGAGTACAGAAGGGTTCAGTAAAAATACTATGCAAAACCATCTCCTCTAAATTCAGAAAGAGTCAAGGATATCCACTCTCTCCACTCTTCTTCAAGATAGGATTAGAATGCCTAGCTAGAGCAATAAGGCAAGATGCAAACATAAATGGGATCCAAATAGGGAAAGATGAAGTAAAACTCTCCTTCTTTGCAGATCACATGGTCCTGTATTTAAAGAATCCCATAGAGTCCACTCCCAAGTTACTCAAGCTGATCTGAAACTTTGGCTAAGTAGTAGAGGGTATAAAATTAATCCTCAGAGGCTGGGAAAGTGGCTCAGTGGTAGAGTGCTTGCCTTGCATGCATGAGGCCCTGGGTTCGATTCCTCAGCACCACATAAGCAAAAAGAAAAAAGCCAGAAGTGGCGCTGTGGCTCAAGTGGTAGAGCGCTAGCCTTGAGTTGAAGAGCTGAGGGACAGTGCCCAGGTCCAGAGTTCAGGCCCCATGCCCGGACCCCCCCCAAAAATAAAATAAAATAAAATAAAATAAAATAAAATAAAATAAAATTAACCCTCAAAAGTCAATGGCTTTTCTGTAGGCCAATAATGAGAAGAGTGCGACTGAAAATCAGGAAAGCAACTCCTTTTGTAATAGCCACCCCCCAAAAATAAAATACCTAGGAATTACCTTAACCAAAGGACCTCTATGATGAAAACTTTAAAAACCTGAAAAAGAAAATTAAAGCAAACTAAGGAAGTAAAAAAACCTCTCATGCTCCTGGCTTGAGAGGATTAACATTGTGAAAATGGCAATACTGCCAAAGGCTATCTACAAATTCAATGCAATCCAAAAATTCATATGGAACAATAAAAGACCCCCGAATAGCAAAAACAATTCTTAGCAGAAAAAATCTTGGTGGAAGAATATCAATACTAAACTACAAATGCCATTACAAAGCTATAATAATCAAAACAGCTTGGTACTGGCACAAGAACCGATCTGAGGACCAATGGAATAGAACTGAAGACCCAGAAATGACCCTGCAGACCTATAGCCACCTAATTGTTAATAAGGGAGCCCCCCCCCAAAAAAACAGGGTGGAAAAAAGACAGCCTTTTCAGTAAATGGTACTGGCAAAATTGGTTAAACACCTGTAGAAAACTAAAGTTAGGAGCTGGGAATGTGGCTTAGTGGTAGAGAGCTCACCTAGCATGCATGAAGCCCTGGGTTCGATTCTTCAGTACCACATAAACAGAAAAAGCCAGTAGTGGTGCTGTGACTGTAGAGTGCTAGCATTGAGCAAAAGAAGCTCAGGGACAGTGCCCAGGCCCTGAATTTAAGCCCCAGGACCAGAAAAAAAAAGGAAAGAAAGAAAAAGAAAAGTAAAGTTAGATCCTTATATATCAATTCTAAATGGATCGAAGACTTCGAGGTAAAAGCAGACACCCTGAAAACATTACAGGAAGGAATAGGAAAAACTCTAGAGCTCCTTGGCACAGACCAAACTTTTCTTAAGAAAGACTCAGAAACACAACAAATCAAAGAAAGGTTGGACAAATGGGATTACATTAAACTTCAGAGCTTCTGCATGGCAAAGGATATAGCTAGCAAGATCAATAGAAAGCCCACGGATTGGGAGAAGATCTTCACTAGCCATACAACAGACAAGGGTCTCATATCTAAAATATGCTTAGAACTCAAAAAATTAAATCTCCCCAAAACAAGTCCTCAAAGAAACAACCGCCCTATTAATAAGTGGGCTAAAGACTTAAAGAGAAACTACTCTGAAGAAATAGGAATGGCCAACAGACACATAAAGGAATGTTCAACATCTCTGGCCATTAAAGAAATGCAAATCAAAACAACATTGAGATTCCACCTCACCCCAGTTAGAATGGCTATTATCAAGAAAACTAGTAATAATGGATCCTGGCAGGGAGGTGGCCAAAAAGGAATGCTATTGCACTGTTGGTGGGAGTGTAAACTTGTTCAACTACTCTGGAAAGCAGTATGAGGCTCCTCAAAAGACTACACTTAGAGGTTCCCTATGACCCACTTCTGGGCATTTATACAAATGACCACAAACAAGGTCACATTAAAACTATGGGCACTACTATGTTTATCACAGCATTATTTACCCTAAGATATGGAACCAACCCAGATGTCCCTCAGTAGATGAATGGATTAAGAAATGTGATATATATATATATATATATATATATACATATATATACATATATATATATGTACACACACACACACACACACACACACACACACACACACACATGTGAATTCTATCCTTCCATCAGAAACAATGACATCACCCATTTGCATGGAAATGGAAGGACTTGGAAAAAACCATATTAAGTGATGTAAGCCAGACCCAAAGAAATATAAATCCCATGGTCTCCCTTATTTGTAATAATTAGTATACATCTAGGATAATCTTAGAAGATGAACAGAATAGCTCAATAGCTATGTACATATGAGCATTTAAGATGACGCTAAGTGAAACGAATTCCAAGACATGGACATAAGAGGTTTTCCTTGTTGTTTCTGTTTTCAATGTACTACTTGATTTCTTTTTTTCTTTTTTTTCCTCCCCTCTATGGTTTATCCCCTGTTGTAACTGTATTCGATTTTGGTACCCTGGGTATTGAATATACATTTATCTGAACTAGGGAAGGAAAGGGGAACAACAAAATGGTGTGACAAGGGACAAAGGCAGAACCTATGCAACAGTGATACTCACAAGACAATATGTCGGAAATGATCTGTACAACTTGGAGGGGGAGTTGGAAGGGAGGGAAAGAGGGAGAAAAATGAGGGAAAGGGTAACAAAGTAGACAAGAAATGTAACCACTACCTTACTTATGTAACTGTAACCCCTCTGTACATTACCTTGACAACAACAACAACAAAATGCTATGCAATAGACATTTTTCAGTTCCATTATAATCTTATAGGCTCACCATATAGATATGTGGTCTTTTATTGGCCACAATGTTGTGATGGGACTCATGATTATGCAGCTATAGTCATATAAGTTAAAGAATATATATATATATATATATATATATATATATATATATATATATATATTTATCTGCTATTTACAGAATGATGAGTTCTGGTAAAACTACTGAATGTAACCTCATCTCCAACCTAACATCATATCTAACATCAAATTATGTAAAATGTTTCAAATTTTTCTTAACTTTTATAAAAATGTATTTATGCCTTTGTCACTGATTTAAACTTGTTAAAAGGTTAAATATTTAAATTGATGCTAATGTATGATTGGGGCAATAGACATGTCATCTATGTGAAAGGTTCCCAAATAATTTATGTGATACAAGGAGGTAGAGTTTAATTTTCTATCCTGAAAGTATGAGTTGTACTTTGAGAATTAATTCCAAAGAGTAGAGTTTGAAAGAAAAAAAAAAAGAGGGCTGGAAGAAATGACTTCATAGCAGAGAAACATGACAGTATGAGGGTTAATTTTAAGGTCTTGTATTGGCTAGGCAGGCCCTCTATCACTTGAGCCACCCAACCCTTTGTTGCTTTAGATATTTTTTGAATAGGGCTTCACCCTCCCAGGCCGTCCTGGACCATGATCTTCCAGTTTATGCCTCCAGTGTAGTTGAGATTAGATATGTTCTACCATGTCCCGTTTACCTGATGAAATGGGTCTCACCTAACTTTCAGCTTTGGCCTCAAAGTTTTACCTTCTTGAGCTCTGCCTCCAAAATAGTTTGGAGTAGGTGTAAGCCACTAAATCTAGCTCTAGCATGTATTCTTTTTGTGTGTGTATGTTCTGGAACTGGGACTTGAACTCTAGGCCGCGGGCTCTCAACCACAATTTCATACCTGGTTGGCAACTCTACCACTTGACTCATACCTCCCATTCTGGATTTTGCTGGTTAATTGGAGATAAGAGTACTTCAGATTTGCCTGTCTGGACTGGCTTCAATCTGTAATTCTCTGGCCTCCCGAGTAGCCAGAATTATAGGGGCAAAAGCCACTGGAGTGTGGCTAGCATAAACTCTTGATATGATATGATTTCATAAAAGAAATCTTAACCTCTATAATTTGTTCCCAAGCCCCACAACTCCAGTTTAACCAGATAAAAAACAAAATAAAAAACAAAAACACCAGGTGCTGGTGGCTCACACCTGTAATCTTATCTACTCAGGAGGCTGAGATCTGACAATTGCAGTTCAAAGCCAGCCAAGGCAGGAAAATCCATGGCACTCGTATCTCCAATAAACTACTCAGAAAAAGCCAGATGTGTCACTGTGGCTGGAGTGGTAGAGCCCTAGCCTTGAGCAAAAGAAGTTCAGGGACAGGGCCCAGGCCCAGAGTTCAAGATCCAGGACTGGGGTGCAGAGGGTGGAGGAATCTAAGGGTCAATCTATCAAATTCCTGACTATTATTCCACAAAAATATCAAGACCCTAAAAAAAAAATGGTCTGGGAGAAACAGTCATTAAACAAGAGACTCTAAAGAAATAAGATGACTAAATATAATACTGGATAGGATATTAGAAGAGAAAAAATGATAATAGAGGGTTAACTATGAAATCTGAACAGAGTATGGAGTTCAGTTAAAAGTAG
Source organism: Dipodomys merriami (assembly GCF_024711535.1). Lineage (NCBI taxonomy): Eukaryota > Metazoa > Chordata > Mammalia > Rodentia > Heteromyidae > Dipodomys > Dipodomys merriami. Next base: position 45,439,340 of record NW_027206068.1, on the reverse strand, counting down.
CAATGTTGTCAGTTAAAATGTACCAATGTTGACTCCTGTGACAAAGAAGGAAAAACTGGTGAGGGAAATCTCCACACTCTTAAGTTTTCTGTAAGCCCACACTATCCTAAAGTAAAAAAGGTCACTTCAATTAACAACAGATGATTAACCTATTGCTATATTGATTGTAACTGAGTTCCTATGCATCAATCAATACATCTCTCTTTTTCTCTTACTTACATGCATCTATCCACCAAACCATATGGCACAATGAATCATTTTCTTAAAACGTAAGAATATTTCATCTGTAAAGCTAATGTAGCCAGATCTACTTTGAGAGTCTTAGATTTCCCAATATATTTAGGTCATGCCCTCAGTAATATGCTACAAATGCCCAAACATACTATCTACAAACCCAAATGTCTCAGTAGCTTCATCTACTGAATACATATATATGTTACTATTATTGAGGACATGATTAATAGGTAATGCATTCATTTCTGAAAGTGACATATGCAGTGTTAGATTACTGCTAGCAGTGTTCACTTACTGATCAATTGTAATCACAGAAGGAAAGATGATGAAGCCTGATATAACACACTTTCAGAACATGAGTGAAATTATTCCCTTAAAAGTCTTTGGGAAATATATAATTTTTTTCCTGTTGTTTACAAGTTCTTATTTTATTTGCAGGAGGATAAAAGAGTACTGGTGTCAATGATGTTTACTTAAAAGAACTAGTGTGTGTTTCTAGAATTGGTAATAACAATTGTGTTTTGCTTGAAATTTTAATGGTATAATTTTAAAAGTTAGTATCATCAACCAAATAACAAATTGTCCTGAATTTTGTTTCTATAATTCTATTTTTAGGAAATAATGCAAAAGCCCTTATAGAAAGTTGACAAATAAGCAAACACATATAATTTCCTGAATACATATTAGCATTACAAATAAAGTTTAGAGTTGGGCAGGGTTCTGTAAATCTTTAATGGCATAACACAGGAGGCTGACGGCGGATTTCAAGTTCAAGGCTATCATGGCTCCATAGTGAGTTCCAAGTCAACTGGAACCACATAGTAAGACCCTGTCTCAAAAAAACCAAAACCAAAACTTAACCAATCATCAACAATAACAACAAAAGCAGAAACAAAAACTGCCAGTCATGATGGAATACTTATAATCTCAGTTATACCAGAGGTGGAGATAGAAGAATTACAACATGAGGCTAGGCCAGGCAAAAGATCAAGACTGTCTGAAAAACAAATGAAAACAAAAGTGCTGTGAGTATGGCTTAAGTGGTATAGCACTTGCCTAGCAAGTATGATGCCTTGAGGTCAAGTCCTAATACTGCCCCTCCCCTCCAATTTAGTAATTCATATACTTTAGAGCAATTTATAATAGCAGAAAAGGAAAGCAACGAAAATCCTGATGAGAAAAAAAATGGTTCACTACAACATTTTTACCTAAAGGAAGACCAACTAGCATACTTTAGAACTATTTTTGATAAAAAAAAATTGGGATACAGAAAATCTACAAATAATATAGGTAGCTATTTTTTTATACATTTGTAAGCCATATGATTAGTAGAGGTCCTTTGCAATGTCTTAGAAGACTGTGTATATCCTCAGCTGCATGAGCCACTAGCACCTGACTAACGAGATGCTTCATTAAATCACTTAACATTTCTAGGCTTTACTTTTTCTTTGGGTAAAGGGAGTTGTTGGATATTTAATGTTTCTTTTGGGTTTCAAGTATTAATGATTTTCATACAGGATAATATCATTTAAGTGAACATATCACAGTTATTTTTGTAAAAAATAAGTCATTAGTAATAGTCTTACCAAGTTTTTTGATGATGTGGATCATTTAGATGTTCATGATTTTTTTCCTTTGAATTGTTCTAGTTTGATTAAGTAAAGACTAGTGACCTTACTACTTCCAATATTCTTCTTTAAAATTTATATATAAGAATTCTTTTCTCTCATTACAGCATTTGGCATGCCTTAACTATTTGCCTCCTACAGAATCTATACTTGCATTCAGACATAAATAATGCAAAGAAAACCATTTTTATGAATCTTAAAATAATCAAAATATTTATTTTAATTCACATTTATTTAAATAGAACAATTTTGTAAACAAATATTTATAAGTACTTATAAACATGGTAGAAATAAATATAAATAAAATGTGTAATTAGTTTAGAGAAAATTTAACATATTCTAGACAAGTTGACTATGTTGCTCACATTGTTTTAAAAATATATTAACATGAATATTAGAAGGTGTATCTTCACAATACAGAGCACATTTGTGTCAGTGATAAGTCATATTCCCTATATTGATATTTTATGAAAACTATATAAGAATTAATTTAATCACTAATTTGAAATGAAGTCTATTTTTGTCAATAGAAATATTCCTTTAACTTTACATAATATAGTATTTTTATTAAGACCATACAACATTTATTAAACAAGCATGTATAACATATTAAAATTCATGTACCTATATACACAATGTTTAGTTTTGTTATGGCACTTTCTCTTTATGAAAAAATATGCTTACAAGTTTGGCACCAAATCAGCAAATCATATTCTACTAATTAAATAAATGCAACTTATATTTTCCATGGCATAGAAAATTCCCTATCACAACATGCCAATCTTCCCTTTAAGCTTACTGACCAATGTCAGCTCTCAGTTTTACTTGGAATAAATAAAAACTAAAAGTCTTACCTAGGTGTTTTGCCTACACTTTAATTGGAAATGAGTTGAGTATGTATAATAGTAAAATCTTTCCACCTGTATTGTGGCCAAAAAATTTCTAGATAATGGTGTTATCAGCAATAATAAGTATCATTCTGAGATGATTTTCTTTAGGAGGCTGAGAGGTTGAAAGGAAATGTGGCTCCTCCACAAACTAGAAACATATGTGGTAAGGAGAGCAGATGCCAACTGAGGCAGAAGCAAAGCTCTTTGGAAGGATGGTGAGAAAGCATGCTGGGAAGGGGTGGAAAGTCAGAGAATAAGAAGGCCAGAATCACACAGGTGGGAAGGGCTGCTCTGGGTCTAAGAAAATGGAAATGTGCCACTCAACAAACAGCCTGCAAATGGTTTAGAGCAGTCCTATGCTGGCACATTGTAACTGTGTTTAGGACAGGTTTTAAGTTTCCACATCACTTTGTCTACTTTGGGACTGAAGGAAGTAAAGGGAAACTTTTTCTGAACTCATTCATAGACACTATGGCAGAAAAAAATGGAATAACAGACTAAACTTTTTTCAAAATCAGAAAAGACTTACTATTCATTCTAAGCTCAGGCTAAGTTGTGATAACCCAGGCAAAAGCTTCAAGTCACATTCACAGTACTTTGAGAGAGCAGCTGTAACAACCTATTCTTCTCATAAAACCTTGATAGCTTCATTTTTATATTTATTACATGGGGGGACAGAAGTAGAACTGAAGTTAAATTTTATACAAGTTGGCTTTGAAAATAATGCTATTTTATTGGCTTTATGATCCTTGCTTGTCTGTAGGCCTTTAAAGAGTGAACTGTCAAGAACATCAAACAGGTTCAATAAAATAGGTAATTTTTTTTTTTAAAGCTTAGGTACAAACATACATGAAGATTACGAATCACAGAGCACTGAGTTTTCAAGAGTGAAATCATACCAAAATCGTGACAGGTTCTCGCTGACATCATAGGAGAGTAAGTGGTCAGGAAGGTCGCTGATGGTGCCCTGCACTGCCAGCACATGAGGGGCCAAGGTGAAGGGTACGTCGCTCAGGAGTTCTGCCATCAGTGAGCTGTTCTCCAGCATCTGGCCTGCCTTATTTTCCATCTCAGGGCTTGCTACAGTCATACTGGATGAGTTTTCTTTGCTGGTCTAAAAATACATATACATTTAAAACATTTAGACCATATGAGCTGCAAGGTTTAGCAGTGGTAAATGTGGCATCAATGTATCACAAAGATTGATTAGTGTGGAATACAGAAATACTTCCAGATTTGAATGTAAACTATTCATGCGTTTGAGAGATACATACATCCAAGTCTCTGCCAGGATTTATATGAATTCTAAACACCCCTTCTTCCTCAGATTGGCCATCCATACCCTCCTTATATACAAACTGGCATTCTTGCTATTTTCCTAGCCAGATAATGTCTACAAAACTTGACTCTGCTTTTCCAAATCCTGTGGTTGCTTTGGGGTTCTGCTGAATGTCCAACAACACTGCAGACTGTTGTATTACATAGTTCCAAGTGATTTTGCTTGCTTCTGTTTCCTAATGCTTATGGCGACATAAACCTTGGACCTAACGTTATGTTTCCTGTACATGCTCTTGATCAAACATAGGTTTGATCTCTAACTGGACACCAAGTTCCAATGTAACTGATGCATCTTTAATTCCCTACCTTCCAGGCTTTCCCGCTTTATCCTAATTACTTGATATTTTATCTCTAGGGTATACCATAATGATAAAGATTGACTTTTACATGATCTAACATGTCACAAATATGCAAAAAAGAGCTGATATACTAGTTCAATTCCTTTCAAACTGATATCTCCTGTAAACATTATTTATTAAAAGATGTACAAGGGTGTTCATTACACAGGTCTCATCAAAAAGTCCTATATTGGGAACTATTGAAATACCCATCAGTAGCAGAATGAACAATAAATGAAAGTTTCTTTATACTCATGAAAATGAATGAGCTCTCATTACAAGTAGCTGAGCTCTAACTCAAAATGATTTCTAAAAAAAAAAAAAAAAAAGTGGAGTGTGGTGGTTCAAACCTGTAATCCCAGCAATCTGATGACAGAGGCAGAAGGATCTTGAGTTCTAAGATAGCCTGAGCTTCATAGTAAGATCCTCTTTCAACAAAACCCCAATAATCCTTACCCCCCTTCTTTATAGCAACCTACCAAGCCCTTCCAGACCTGGCTCTGGTACTTTCCTATCTTTATCCCGAAAAAGCCTGTTCTCCTTCACTCTTCTCCATTCCTACTGCCTCCTCCTTGTGGCTACTTCACTCCCAGCCTATTTCTGCCAAAGACTATTGCTTCTCTTTCCCTCTGCATGGGAAGTTCTTATCTTAGACATACAAAGAGCAACTTCCTTCAGTTCCTTCCAAGTACTGGCCCATTTCCTGACCATCTTATTTAAGGCCGCATACTCTTCTCTCACCTGTTCACTGTGCACTCCCCATCTTCCCCTCTTGCTTTCTGCCTCTCCACAGACTATTAGCAACTTGCCGTATTCTATGTGATTTATTTTTATCACCCTTCAGAAAGTTTACCGTAAATACTTAGATAGGTCCTAGAGCTCAATACATGTTTATTGAATGGATGAAAACAGACAAGAAGTTTGCCTGCTCAGAGTTTATATTCTAATGGCTATAAGTTCCCATAAGAGAAATAACATTTTTTTGTGAAACATTTTAGTGAAGTGCAAAATTCATACAGAAACTAAACATATATGTCTAACCATTACTCAGATGAAGAAAGAGCAAAGATGCTGAATAGATGTTAAGTGTACAAAAACACAGTTCTGTGTATATGCTTAAAAATACATTATTCATTGCATAGTCCCTAGAACACTGTGGTTACTTCAGGTTTCTTCCTAGGACGTATGAAGTGATTTGCTTCTTTCAACAAATAGTATGTGTGTAAGATTGATTGATATTGCTGCATACTAGATAAAAAACCTCAAAGAACATATTACTTCTGAGGAGATATATTCTGTCCGATTTCTACAATCTTTCCAGTCGTTGTGTTAACAGTAGACAGTGGGATAGGTGACCAGAAAAGGAGGCAGGAAGATGCTAAGGACAGAGATGATTGTGATTTGATTAGGGTTATGAAAGAAAAAGTGAGAGAGGAAATGGTTAAATCTTATATAGAGTCCAACAGTAAACCAATATGGTTTGTTGATGGACTAAATGGTAGTATACATGAACAGTAGCATAGTTGAGGATAAGTTTAAAGTACTTGGCCTAAGCAATAAAAAGGATAGAGTCAGCATTCATAGGGATGAGAAAGAGGGCCAAGAGAGCAAGTGTGAGCAGAAAGATGGTTCACTGATGGTCAAGGTATACTGTACTCATAAACATAAGCAAGCTGAATTGAAACTCCTTTGTATAAGTATGTAAAGATAATAAAGGAGCTGGGAAGTTGGCTCAGTGGTAGAGTGCCTGCCTTGCATGCATGAGACCCTGGGTTCGATTCCTGAGTACCACATAAGAAGAAAAAAGCTGTAAGTGACACTGTGGCTTAAGTGGAAGGGCCCAGGCCCAGAGTTCAGCCCCGATGACCAACCAAAAAAAAAAAAAAGAATAAAAAAATTAAGAAGGAATTCAGTGTTCAAGACCTGAGGTACCTAGCAGTCATCAAGTGGAGCTGTTAGGCAGTAGGATGGCTCCTAACTACTCCAGGGTCACAGAACAGGAGGATCAAGATTTGAGGCTAGAAAAAGTTAACAAGAACAAACAATATGCCAAGTGTAGTAGCATGCCAGTAATCCCAGCTATTCAGGAAGCATAGGTAGGAAGACTGAGGTCTGAGGCAAGGCCTAGGGAAAAACAACAACAACAACATAAAACCCATTTGAAAAATGACCAAAGCAAAAAGGGCTCTGGGTACATCAAGTGGTAAAGTGTTTATCTACCATGCAGAAGGCCTTGTGCTCACACTCAGTGTGACCTAAGTAAATAGTGTTTCTATGAGCTGGCTGCTATAGGAAAACTGAAAAGGAAGCAACATTTAGGTGCAGCGTACCAACCTTAAGGTTACTTGTCAGGGAGATGGAACAGGCAAAATTCTAGTCACAAGGATGGGGTGCAAATCTTAGGTCTCCCAGTTCTTAATAAACAAATAGCCTGGGTTATTTAATTTCTCATGCCTTAGTATCTTTAGCTGAATTATAAGAGCTATGATAGTATCTACTTCATGGGATGGTTATGAGGATTAAATGAAGTAATATTTACAGACAAGAATAGTGAAGGAAGTGAATTAAAACTTTAGAAATATCAGGGCTGGGAAGTTGGCTCAGTGGTAGAGCACTTGCCTTGCATGCCTGAGGCCCTGGGTTCGATTCCCAGCACCACATAAGCAAAAAGAAAAAAGCCCGAAGTGGCGCTGTGGCTCAAGTGGTAGAGTGCTAGCCTTGAGCTGAAGAGCTGAGGGACAGCGCCCAGGCCCAGAGTTCAGGCCCCACGACCGGACCCAAAAAAAAAACAAAAAAAAAAAACAACTTTAGAAATATCAGATCCTACTTGGCTTTAGAGAAGTCTAGAATCCCTTTTGTGTTTGACATTCACTGATGTTCAAATAATCTTTTTCTTGTCTTTCATCTTAATCTCAGGAACAAATCTTCCCCACATCAGTTACTAAAATCCTGTATGCAAAATTCTTTTTACTTATGCACAGAATGCTATCCAGTTTTCATGACCAAATCATTCCCTTCTTTAAAGATGAGGTATATTATCCATAATGTTTTGCTTTCTAAACACACAATTTTTAAGGCTTATCTCTCTAGCAGCAATATTTATTCCTTTGTTAATGCTTTTGTTAATCCTCTTTCCTTTCCTTTACAAATCTTTCTTATCTGCCAGAGCATTATTCCTTGAGGACATATCCTGTACAATAAAGGATCTGAAACATGTGGTTTCTTGTTCAGGTTCTCCTGATAAAACTGCTATCTGACCCAAAGGCAGTTGCTTCACTCATCTGGGGCTCAGCCCTCTATTTTGAAAAATGAGTGATGAGGGACAAAAGATGCTGCTGCTGCTGCTGCTGCTGCTGCTGATGATGATGATCATGATAAAGATAGCCACTAACATGATGAACACTTCCCCTGTGCCAGGCTATACCTAAGTTGTTTCAATGTATCCACTCACTAAGTCTTAGAACAGCCCGGGTAAGTGTGCCCCCACTTAATGACTGGTGATAATGAGGCACAGCCAGTTAAAGAAGTTGTTCTAGTTCAATTGCTTATCAGTGATGAAACAGAATCAAGCCCAATGTGTTCTTAAAGGCTACATATTTCAGACATGCAGGGGTAGAAAAATCTTTTTCTGCCAAAGGCCATCTGAATATTTATAACATCGTTCACAGTCCATACAAAATTATCAATACAGACAGACAGCCACAGGCAGCCACAGCATTAAAGAAGCATATATTTCAGTCAGGTCATGTACTTTATGTGTTTGAGGAGCCTGAGGACTGAGCATTCTTTCTGTCTTTGCCTAAGTTGAAAGTTTTCATAAACAAAAGGTAATAAATGTTTTAAGTTACTTAGTTTATCAATAACATGGACAAAGTGTTCTAGCAAATGCTTTCTAGAATGATCTGAATTTCAGCTGGCTGCATGTATTACTCCAGCATCTCCTTAACAGTTGGCTGGAGTGCAGCATTACAGTCTCCAAGGAGGCTGCCTGCCCTCTTGGCAGCAGAGTGAGTGCCATGATGCAGCTGCTGTTGGCATGCTGAGAGCTGGAAGGAGAAACATCATAAGGCAAAACAAGAGTATAATCACAAAGAAAATGTGGGCCAGAATTCAAGGACCCCACACCCACTAAACCTGATCACTAAGCCTCTAGCATGACAGCCACTGGAAGCAGAGGTGGGGGTGGAGATCTGAAGCAGGTGCCTGAGACTCTGGGCAAAAAACAACAGTCTCTTAGACATGACATCTTGTGATTTTTTCATTTGCATAATAAAATGGGTCTTTAATAAGAAGAATTAGTATGTTAACCACAATGGAGCAGAAGAAAAGAATCAATTAACCTTTTGGTTAATAGCCAAATTTTAGAGAACTACTTCAAATATTATCTTCATAAAGCAAAAAAAAAAACTTCATAAAGCACAAAAATACTATGATAATAGTTCTAAGTTCCTTTATGTAATCTAACTTTACTACTTCTTTCTCAAATTAATGCTTTCCCTTACATGATTTTCATATGAATACACTTCAGAATTTGGTTAATCTTAAGGAGAAAATAAATTTCCTGGTCTGTATCTTTACAATACAGTTTACAATAACATGTTTTCATGTTTGTATAAAAATAATTTCTTGTTCATCAGTTACTCTGTCAAAAACCAGGCCATACAAATTCAAATTCCTTACGTTCTAACTATCTTTACTTCAAAGAGGTTTACAGGCATTATACCTATTTCTTACAGAGGCTCTAAAGATTCATGAGGTTCAATTTGTAAAATCTTCTAAGAGATTAAAGAAAAAAAAACACTCCAAGAATATGAGGCATCTAACACTTTTCAGTAAATGCCTAGAAAAATGAAGTCACTTCCCCAGAGCAACAGAAGGTTAGTGGTATCCTTGTGAACTTCACTAGTGGGTGTATGAAAGCAAGGAAATTCTATCTATCTGTTAAAACCTTTTAGGAGGCTCCAACTTTACAAAATTACTAAGAAATAAAGACATTATCTATGTAGCCATATCTATATAAGTTATGGACATTTTATTAATATGACAACACTATATTTGATAGCTCTTTAAAGCCTTGGTTTTTTTCCTGCAACTCATGTCTCCAATAAAATCTATAAGAAGAAAATACTGATGCATTAAGATTTAGAAACCAATCCTAACCAAAATAGCAATAGAAACCATAAATGGACTTGAAACCAGGTAAAAAGCACCCATCCAACACATTCAATTTATATGCAAAGAAGAAAGCTGTATCAAACATATTTCTAGAAAGCAAGTTATGAAAAGAAAAGACAATGTAAGTGGCTGCTTTTCTATGCCTTTAAATTCTATAAATAAAAGACATGCTTCTTTGAACAATAGCTTCAACAAGCAACACTGTCACTTTATCTCCCCAGATAACAATCCATTCTATTCTGGTTTCAGCTAGTATCTGCTTGCATTACATCAGCTTCTTGTGAGGTGAGGTAAAAGGGCAAATCTGAGTTAGAAGCATCAGGGGACAGAGGTTAGGTGAAGGTGACACAGGCTATGTCACAGAGTAGTCAAGTCTTAAAATGTTTTTCCTAAGAAGATGATGACTATGAAATGTGTATCTAGCTGTTAAAAGCAGAAGACACGGTCTTTGCACCTAAGCATGTCCTACGCAATAATCTCCTTACATTTTGGAGAAATTAGATTTCAAAGGGAGAGACTACTTCATATATATATATATATGCATATATATATATGCATATATATATATATATGTATACACACATATGTATTTGCCAAATCATTGGTACCCAGAATAGTATCTGTACAAAGTAAGTGCTCACTTAGTGTTTTTGAACTTAAACTGAATCTGGTCCTCTTGTTTTTCAGTTACGCTAGGTACTGACTTCATTATTATTTAATTTTTGGTAGTGTCGCTCAAACCAGAGCCCCAAGCATGTGTGAAGCGCATGTTCTACCTCTGGGTTTCCACCCAAGCCCAGATTTGATTTAAAAATTAACAGATTAGGCCAAATAAACAATTAAAAGCTGAGAACACATAGTCACAGATACAGATCAATTAGTCAGGAGAAAATGAACTCACAAATGACCTCTGTTTCCCCTGTGGCTGTGGTGTAAGTTTTCCATTATAGGAGGAATGTAAGTGCAAGGAAGATATTTGTGTAGCACATGAAGAGGCTAGGTTAGAAGACATTTTCTCTCTCTGACATCACTTCAGGTCACATTCTAGCTTGTAGTATTTGTTTTCTTTTCTTTCTTTTTCCTTTTCCATTTCCACCTATCTGGGCCTCTCCCATCTTTCTGTTAAAAAAAGACTTAAGGGCTGGGAAAGGTGGCTCAGTGATAAAGTGCTCTTCTTTGCATGCATGAAGCCCTGGGTTCGATTCCTCAGCACCACATAAGCAGAAAAAGCCTGAAGTGGGGCTGACTCTCAAGTGGTAGAGTGCTAGCCTTCAGCTGAAGAGCTGAGGGACAGTGCACAGACCCAGAATCCAGGCACCATGACCGACAAAAAAAAAAAAAAAAAAAAAGACTTAAAAATGTTCTCCTGGCTTCCTCTTTTCAGTACTCTAGCTGAATGAACACAAGTGAAGAAGAGGAAATAAGCAGACTGTCACTTGCTTCTATAATCTGTTCCATGTATTGTTGGAAATGTGGTTTGTCTGAAGCTGGAATACTGACTTTACTAGGTGAACAGCAGAAAGAGTAGAGAGAAGCATTTTAGGAAAGGAATAGGCAGGAAACAGTGTGTTCAAAGTGGAATCAGAATTCAGTACTGGTTTTGAAAGTACAAAAGCTAGCCCAGTGATTTTTTGTTGTTGTTCAAATGGATTTAAAGTTGGTTTATAGAACTACATGATCTCTAACCTTAAGACAATTCACATTCCCCAATAGGACTTCTGCCCTCATTATTCACAGCAAGTGTGTCACCTTCCTCTTCACTGGGGGTGGCTAGAAAGCCACCAGCTTCTCTGAAAAAAACAAAAAATCAGCTGACACTCTCCGCTCCCTGCTCCACCCAAAAATGTTTCTGAGTTTGAATCCATTGGCCTATTAAAGCTAACTTCTCACTGGCACTGCACATCAATCCTGTGCCCATGATTCAATGACAGGGCTTCATCAATTAGGAGGCACTTCTGTATTGCTCATCTTTCCTGTATGCAATTAATTAACTATTTAATTGCTTACAGGAAAGCAATTTTCCTCTAGTCCAAATTGCCCATTGACATATTACCTACTTAATTTCCACTCTATCTTTCTACTCTTTTCCATATCAGGCTGGCACAGTTGTTAATACTGGCTATGGAGAGTTTACCCCTCACTCATTGCAATGTGCCTTCTATATCTGCCCCTTTACCAACTCTGCTGTCACTAATAATCACTCTCTTGCCATATTTAGAACATGTCTGAAAGTGCTAATCAAATATCATCCCTTTGTAGCATTTAATGACAGTGAAAGGCTCTCTTGAGTTTTGATTTCTTGGCTTCTGTGCTACTTTTTAGTTTTGCCCTCTTTTCTAGCCTATTTCTATAATGATGGTTTCATTTCTGTTCCTTTATTCTTCTTAATCTCAACACAGTTTTGGATGAAATTGTTTTTGGAAAAGTTATCTATGAAGCCTATTCCTTTACTCTTCTACTTCCCAGAAGGTAAATATAGACATAGATTTTACTCCTTCAGGTTCACACATACATACATCAGTCTCTAGCCCAGATTCCTACTTGGACTCCTGGTCCATATGTTCACTTTAATTGTACCCTTGCCCCCCTTTTATGTGTATCTCATTCCCTTTTGAATATCTCAGAGGCTTAATTCAACATGTTCCAAACCTCGAACTTATCTCCTTGCCTACCCTGAATTTCATGCCAAATTTAATACTTTTCCAAAATTGTCTGCAACAATAAAATGTATGTACTATAATATAATTTCACATGAAAATGTTTTTACTGGACATTATAGATAATCTATAATTCAACCTAACTGAGCCAGATGAGTTAAAGCCTTCTAGTAAAGACCATTGTAAAGGGAAATAACTACAAAAGTAATCTGTCTAGTCCAAATTAATAGTTCAACTAAGCATCTTGTCATAATTGAGTACAACATGAGGCTATGTTTGGAAGATTGAAGTATCTGACCACAGAAAAGGTTACTGAATAGCTTAGAATTTTATGCACATATTCTTAAAGCTTCTCAGATATAACATGTGTCTGAAGTATTTGATACCATTTATATTAGTTATACCAGATTCTACTTAACTTCAATTTGTATAGCATTATTTACTTTGAGTATTATTCAACTTCTTCAGAATGTGGGCTAACTAGACCATATTTTTCCAGACAAATTCAAAAGAAAACAATGAAAAATGATCTTGAACATCTCCACAGTGCTGAATATTAGTTTTTCTCAAATGAATGATTTTCATTTTATAAAACAATAAAGCACTTCAATTGTCTGCATATACAATGTACTTGTACTGTGTGATTTTTTTTTTGTTTCTTTTTCATGTTCTTCCCTCATGGTATAATCCCCGTTTTCACTGTATTTCATTTCGGTGCCCTGAATCTTGTATATATATTTTTCTAATTTGGGAAGGGGAAGGGAAATAACAAAATGCTGAAATAAGGATACAGGTTGACCCATTGTAACAATGAGATATAGAAGACACTATGTTGAAAATGAGCTTTACAGCTTTGGGTGGTGGGGGGAGGGAGAAATTGGGGAGGTGGGGAGAGAAGGATTGGTAGGGGAAAAACAAAGGAGGGGGTAATAATGCTCAATAGGAAATGTACTCATTACCTTACTCATGTAACTGTAACCCCTCTGTACAGTATCTTTACAGTAAAAATATATATTAAAAAAGATTTTTAAAAGATTGGGTAAACAAAGCAAGGTTATATATAACTAAAAAAAAAAAAAAGGAATAGGTAATTCCTATTTTTCTGCTTATGTGGTGCTGAGGAATTGAACCTAGGGCCTCATGCATGCAAGGCAAGCACTCTACCACTGAGCCACCTTCCCAGCCCTGATACTTTCTATTTTTAAGGCTCAAAAGAAAGTTTATTTACATTAAACTATCTATTACTTATGTGATACTGATTGAATAGAAATAATATAAAATATAGTCAAAATAACAAAAAAGGTAAATCTAATTATCTTGAATAATAGGTACACATTGGTATTCTTTGAAGTGTATTTTAACAGAATGAATGTCTGAAATTCTTCTTTTTTTTTTTTTTTGCCCATCTTATGGCTTGAACTCTGGGCCTGGATGCTGTCCCTGAGTTCCTTTTGCTCCGGACCACAGTGTCACTTCCAGCTTTTTCTGTGATTAACTGGAGGTAAGAGTCTCAGGGACTTTCCTGTCCAGACTGGCTTCAACCTGCAATCCTCAGATCTCAGCCTCCTGAGTAGCTAGGATTACAGGCGTTAGTCACTAGCACCCAGCCTGAGCATCTGAAATTCTTATGCCCTAAATAATAGATATGCATACATACATATGTATGTGTGTATTTCTATATTATATTTATATTTAAATATATCATCATAAACAAACATACATATGATAAATAATGATGAATGTAATTATTTCATGCTTTGGGTATAGCTTGATAAATAGTTAAGTCTATTTTATAGATCTTAATTTTCTTTTTCTTTTTTTGTAGGTTATAGGCTTGAACTCTGGTCTGGGTGCTGTCTCTGAGCTCTTCAGCTTAAGCCACAGTGCCACTTCCAGTTTTCTGGTGGTTTATTGGAGATAACAGTCTCACAGACTTTCCTGCCCAGGCTGGCTTTGAAACACGTAGATCTTAAATTTACATTGAGAATTTTATGCTTTTTCATCATTTTCACTACTATTATGTCAAACATAAATATATAATTCGAAAGGTATGTATGTTGGACCTGTCATGCCCACAGTCAGAACTCAAAGATAATTATCAGTAGGATCTTATGTTCACTCTGCAGATAAACCTCTCTAACCCCAGAAAACAAGTAATTCTTCAAGAAATAAGACAATTAGATGAGAAAGATTTATTTTTCTTTGTAATTTGAATTGGATATGTGAATTAGTCCACACACTTCGAAACGTTACTGTTGGTGAATACACAACTGTGTGTTTTCAAACAAAGAAAGGAAATATATGATACCAATTGATTCTAGAAATTATGAAGGGGGCTAATCAAATTCCACTCAAAGAGTATGTAAGTGATAATATTACTCATACTTGCTGTGCCTAACCCAGAACCCCACTAGAAAAACTGTTTGCTGAAATGGAGAGGTGAACAGAAAGCTGTGTCACTTGACCTTGGCTTTCATTTGCAAAAAGGTTATATTTCAAAATAGAAGATGGGGTTGGAAAAGTAAATACAGCTGTGTTTTCTCCACTCCAGTGTTAAGAAAGTAGGAGCCATTCAGAATGGCCAGAGGCTGGATCTATTGGTACACACTCAGAACATGCTTTTATTTCATTCATAGCCACCTAGGAAGGTATTTTTTTTTAATCACTGTAAAATGTTTGCAACATAAGAATGACACTTTGAGCATTTTTTAGTGTACAATTCAGTGATATAGTACATTCATGATGCTGTTCAATAATCACCATTACCTAAACTCAACCAATAAAATAACAATTCCCCATTCTTATATTTCTTGATTCCCTCTTAACTTTATGATACTTTTTGTTTCTATAAATTTGCCTGTTTTAGGTAACTGATACTCTTGGAAATGGAATCATACAATTGTCTCTCTTTGCCTGGATTATTTCACTTACTAAATGTTTTCAAGTCCATTCGTACATATTGTAACATGTATCTGAATGTTAATCCTTTTTAAGGTTGACTAATATTCCATTGTATATATTGATGTCTAGATTGTTTTCACCTTTTGCTATATTCAGAAATATTTTTAGAATATAGTTAACTTCATGGGAAAGCTGGGAAATATTACAACAGGACTGTCAGGATTCACTGAATAAAAGGAAAGCTGAGAATGAAAGTATATGGAAGAACTTAAAGTAACAAGAGCTTGAAGTGAGGGAAACACAAAATATGGTTCCCCACTTACTTTGAATCACAAGTATGTCTGGTTACATCAAATTTATTTTTATTTTTTTATAATGCACACTTTGTCTGGCTTAAAAATCATAAAGTAAGTCAACTTTGTATCTTGTGAATTAAAATTTGAGTATACTCGACACTTTCAATCTTGTTTGAAACAGCTCATAATTACTTTTTCATCTGCACTGAGACTCTACAGAATTCTTCTTTATCTTATTATAAGGGGACTAGATGTCCTTACCTACTCTAAAGGAAAGTTTATCCAATAAAATAGTGTGAATAATGGTAATCAGGGAGAAATATGTGTCACAATGGTTTCCAAAAAATCATGGAAAAAAACCCCTAAAGGTTATATAGCTTGGTAAAATTTAAAATTATGCTTTCAACAATTTAACATTATGCTTTCAACAAACTTTATAGGAATGACCTGGCATTTCTCAAAGGAAAACACACAGTGTAGTGGGAAAGTGAAGACAACAGAAATATTCATTAACATATAGCTGACTTGTAGAATCAGCCTGCTGAATGAATGAGCACTTACTTTCTGGTCACTCTTCTAAGTTCTATATATTATTTCATTTAACCTTTTCTTTATAAAGTAGGTACTATTTTCCTCTCCATTTCAGCAGATAGGGAATGGAGAAGTACAAAGAATCTACACAGTATAATTTAGAAATCATAAACTTAAAAACTATTCTTTGCTGCTTCCCAACTCTGACACCGTTTAAGGAAACCTTAGTTCATTCTTTTTAAAATGCATTTCAGCTGTTTCTAAGGACCAGACAAGGATCTTCTCTTTCAGAGGAGATTGCAAAATACTTTTCTCTTTCCATCAAAATCAAACAAAGAAAGCACATGGAATGTGGAGGAAGCCAATTTTGTTCAGAAAAAACCTTGGGTGTTGTATTATGTGTCATTTTTATATCCAGCTGGATATGCTAATTCTATGCAGATCTTAGAAACCCTAAAATTACATACTGTTTAGACTATTTTAATCCCTGAAAGCACTGTTATGTTCCCTGAATAATACATTTTTAAAATAACTGTTTTACCTTTACCAAATATGTTCTAGTTAAATTTAAAAGCTTAAAGTAACAACATGCTGCTCTTGGTTCATGAGAATGACTCTTCCTGAGATTGGTCCTCTGTGGTCAATTGCCCAGTGACAAGCACTGACTGTATTATATTGCCCACATTCTCCAGCCTATAACACTTGGGGAGCAATAGCAAGAAGTTGCCAGATGGCTGGGACCTAGGCTGCAATCTGTTCTTAGGAAACAAAAAGATACCTTCCTTTAATGGGCTCTGATACAAGATCTGTACTCATATCACATGATTCTGAACTATGCTAAGAGATTATATCAGAGGCTAGAAAAGAGAATGAGAACATTTCCGGAACTCAATATAGTTGCAAGCCTCTGGGTGGATCCTTGAATGTGGAAAAAAGAGGAAGTACATCATCACTATTTATGCCCAAAGTAGCACAAATAAAAGTGGCGCTTTCATGCTCAAAGAGCACAGTTGATTTCTTAAAGGCCCATAAGTACATTTCACTTCCTATTTATTAAATTGCTTTGAACTGAAACCTAAATAAAATTGATTAAAAGTGTCATAGTTTAAAATAGGAATTTCATGGTGATTGCTAAATAGCTATAAAGGAACAGCTGGGATCACAAACTAGAAAAAGTAAAATGAATTCCAAGTTTAAAACAACTTTAAAATGCTAAGTAGACGATTACTAAGAAAAAAAAAAGGAATCTTCCTCATGAGCAAAAATGTACCTATTGGTGTTATCGCTTTGGTTCTACTTTCACAATCTAAAAGTTAATTTGCTTTTTGAAGAGACTTGTATGGACAACAGTATACAGTATATACTATTGTGCAGCCTGAGTTTTGTACTGTCTCCTAACACGGTTTACACAAATTTAGGGGAAATCAGTGTGAGACACATACTACATCAATAAAACAAAAGCCAAATGATCATTTCAAATAGTTGTTTCAAAAAGTTCAGAAAAAAATGTGTGACATACTGAATACTATTTCACAATTCTTCTCACAAATTTCTTACAAAGTTTACCTATGGGAAGTCTAAGTTGTATATATTCTAACAGTAAAAAACTAGATCCTTTTTTCCTAAGATCAGGAACAATTAAATAGAAAAAATATTATGTTATGAAGCAAAAGATAATAAAGGCAATTTGAACTACATCAATTTGAACTACAATGTAAATCCTATCAGAATTCCAGCTGCTTTCTTTGTGGACATTGACAAACTGGTCATAAAATTCATTTGAAACTGCTTGGGATCCAGCATCACCAAAACAATTCTGAAAAAGGAACAAATTTGAAGGATACACTGTGATTTTAAAACAGTAATAGAAGAATATTATATAAGTATAGAGATACAGATTAATGGAATAGAATTAAGGATCTGAAAATAAGTCCAATATGAATGATTTATGATTAGAGTGCCAAGACTATTGATGGGGAGTTTGAGGGGGAGGCAGTCTTTTCAACAAATAATGCTGAAAAACCTGGATAGTTACATGCAAAAAAAATTACACTTCATATCATACACAAAAATTAACACAGTATAAATAAAAGGTTTATAAAAATGAAACTATAAAACTATTCAAAAGAAAAGAGAATTAAGTCTTTGAGGCTTCAGCTTAAGCAATGAATTCTTAGATATGACACTCTGAGCATGAGTAATCAAAAACTGATTAGTTTTCATCAAATTGTAAACTTTTGTGTTTCTAAGAGCAGTATAAAACTAAAAAGAAACTCAAAGGAAAGGAAAAAAAATGCAAATCACATATTTGAAAAAGGATCTATGCATTTAGAAGCTATTAAAAAAAAAAACAAAAAATTTTCAAGCTCATATATGTAATCCTAGCTACTCAGGAGGCTGAGATCTGAGGATCATGGTTTAAAGCCATCCCCAGCCAGAAATTCCATGAGACTCTACCCACCAAAAAGCCAGAAGAACTGTAGCTCAAGTGGTAGAGCACTAGTCTTGAGCACAAAAGCTCAGAGACAGTGCCCAGCCCGAGTTAAGCCCGAGGACCAACATGCACACGCGCACGTGCCTGTACACACACACACACACACACACACACACACACACACACACACACACACACACACACACACACACACACACACACACACACACACACACACACACAGACAGAATCATATAGGATTTGAGTAGACATCTTGCCCAAGCAGACATGGTAAAGATTAATAAGCACATGAGAATATGCTTCAGATCACTAGTCATCAAGGAAAAGCCAACCAAAACTATAATAAGAAACCACTTCACAGGCTAGACTTGTAGCAAATAGCTACAAGACTTGTACACTAGCATGTAGTTCAGTTCCCAGCACCTCAACAAAAAGATACCACTTGCTACCTTGTAGTTATAATTTTTAAAAAAAGTCAGATCCTAATAGCTGTTGATAAGGATGTGGAGAAATTAGAAGTTTCCCTCATGGCTGGTGGTACAGCCACTTTGGGAAATACTCTGGCAGTTTCTCAAATGGTTAAACAGAGTTAAAACAGAAATTCCACTCCTACATATATATGTATTCAGAAGAACTAAAAATATATTCAAATAAATACTTGTACACAAATGTTCATAGCAATATTATTCACAGTAGCCAGAAAGTAGAAACAACTGCCCATCAACTGGACAGATAAACAAAACATGCTATATCCACATAAAGGAATATTCTATAGCAGTAAAAGAATAAAAGGAGCCAGGCCCTGGTGGCTCACGCCTGTAATCCTAGCTACTCAGGAGGCTGAGATCTGAGGACCGTGGTTCAAAGCTAGCCTGGGCAGGAAAGTCTGTAACACTCATCTCCAATTAATCACCAGAAAACTGGTTGCTGTGGCTCAACTGGTAGAGCGCTTGCCTTGAGCTGAAGAAGCTCAGGGACAGAGCCTAGGCCCAGAGTTCAAGCCCCACGACCGACAAAAAAATAAATAAATAAAAGGCATGTCGTATTGGTTCAACATGAGAGATCTTGAAAACATTATGCCAAAAAAAAAGAGGCCAGTCAGAAAGACCACGTAATATGACTTTATTGATATGAAGTACTCAGCATAAGTTGGTCTAAAGGCAAAGAAAAGAGGCTGGGTGGACAAACTTATTTTTACTTATGATAGATCAAAATTATTTGTTTGGGTAAAATGAGTACATTGTGGCTCTGACAATTTCTTTTTTTTTTTTTCTGACAATTTCTTAAATAATCAGACTAATGAAAGAAATATTTTCATTCTTTTGTCCAATGCTTTTGGACATCACAAATTCACAGAAGTTAAAATTTTTATTTTATTTTATCTATTATGTTTAGATGAAATTAAAAGGATTCTTTTTTTGTGTATAGCTTTTAACTCTAATAGACTTTGTAACCCCCCTATCCAATATTACCAGCGCCCCAAATTCTTTTCTTTACTTTAACTGTTAAGTTTGTACTACTAATTATCCTTCGATATAGGAACTAAATCAAACAAAAAACAAGCTCTCCCATCACATTAAAGATAGCTCCTAAAAATTACTTTTTATGTTTAATAATCATCAGAATTTTGAAATAAATTTATATTTATTTGGCTTATAATATACTAACATAACTACAATAAGAATTACAGGAAAAAAATTTAACATTTGACCTATATGGTCATGGCAAATATAACCTAAAAGTATTAATTTACACCAATTTTTTTCTACCAAGTAATTAGAGATGCTTGTTGTGATTTCAACCTATCTCTCAATGTTAGAAATGAGATTTCCTTCTGCAACAGTGTTTATTTTATTAATTTTTTGAGCCATTACTGGGGCTTGAATTCAGGGCATTGCCCTTTTCCATGGCTTTCTTGTTCATGGCTGGCTCTCTACCATTTGAGTCATACCCCACAGGTGATATTTTAGGAGATGATTAGGTCAAGAGGGCGAGGACAATAATTATCTTCAAATGTTTGTATTATTAAAAGAGTAGGTCTGTTATAATAAAAATGAATTTGACCATCATTAGCTAGAACTCTCATATAGTCTCCTGCCACAGATACCTATCTATCTATATCCATCTAGATAGATAGATATAGATATAGATATATAGTTGTTTTTTTTTTTGGGGGGTCCGGTTGTGGGGCCTGAACTCTGGGCCTGGGCGCTGTCCCTCAGCTCTTCAGCTCAAGGCTAGCGCTCTACCACTTGAGCCACAGCACCACTTCCGGCTTTTTTCTTTTTGCTTATATGGTGCTGAGGAATCGAACCCAGGGCCTCAGGCTTGCAAGGCAAGCGCTCTACCACTGAGCCACCTTCCCATCCCCTAGATATATAGTTTTTGTCAGATGTTAGTGCCCACCAACTTGAACACCCTAGCCACTAAGAGGAATAAGAAATAAGTTTCTGTTCTTTACAAATTACCTAGTCTGTAATATTTTGTCACAGAATCACACAGTAGACTAAAAGTATAATCAATAAAGCTTTCAGGATAAAGAATACAATGCTTTGGAAGTGGATAGAAATTTAAGTTCAAGCAAACAAGGAATGATATAAAATTTTTGATTGATAAAGAGCTTGTTAGTATATTTTAAAATGGATAATGTCATGTATCAAATTGCTATAGGAGCTCAATTTACTGGATTAATTTGAAAGAATGACACAAATATATTATGTGGAATTCCATCCTTTGCAACTATGATGGAATCATTGCACTAGGATTTATAATATATAAAACTATATTTCACATTGACATGGTATTATCAAATTGCTATCTGGAGTAAATTATAGATTTAAACGGACATATCCTGAATGTCATAAGCTAGAGTATGAAAAGACACCAACACATCCATGTACATTGTTTTACTATTCACCATAGCCAAGAAATGGAAACAGCCAGATTCCCCACAATAGATGAGTGGATCAAAAAATGTGGTATGGTACCTGTATACAATGGACTACAAAGAATAAAATAAGGTATTTTACAGGGAAATGAACAAATCATGTTAGGTGAAGTAAGCCAAGCTCAGAGACAAATGGTACATGTTCTCTCTGATATGTGGAAATTTGACCTAAAGTACAGCAGTGGAGCTCACTAGACACCGATGAAAGTGAATTATACAACTCATGGGTGGAGACAGGAGGGAGGGATTGGGAGAAAATGAGGGAACAGAAAACACTGTCTGAAGGGAAATGTACCCATAACCTGACTCATATAATTGTAATCCCTCTGTACATCACCTCTATAATAGCAATAAAGTAAATTAATAACAACAAAAAGTATTTCTTCTATCATTTTCTTTATAAGGTAACTTGAACCTGCTCATGTTTTAAGAGCTCTGTAGTTTTTTACTGACATAAAAATGTTCCCTAATTTCTACCAAATTTTTCTATCAAAGGTTGACCTATCTTTTAGGTCCTATTCGAAATGTAACTTCTTCTAAGAAGCTTTTATGTTCTTGATCAATGTGATCACTGTCTGGAATCAACCTGTCTACACTTTGTATGGTACTCACTGCAGTCTCTAGACTCCAGGCTCTTAGAGAATATTAACACTACTCTGCTCATCTCCAAATCTCCCTGGTGGTCTGTATGTAAAAGTGGGGCTTAAGAACCATCAGTGTAAAGAACTGTTAGAATAGATATCTTAAAGGAGGCTGTCACTAAACTTACCAATTAAAATCATAAGTTTCTCTTTTACTTAGGATAGCAGTGGAGACAAATGGATATAACACAATCTTCCTGATCTCTTCATTTTTCTTTCTACCCTTCATATAAATAGAAGTACATTATAGTGATTAAATGTCCTTCTGAAAAAATAGTGTTCCTGGGCTATATCTGAGACAAAAGAGTAAGTACTCATCTGTTCCTTTCTCATTGTGGTAAATACAGGGAATATGAAACAACATGTTTGAATTAAGAGACAGAAAGGAAACGGGTTTTTTTAAGGAAGGAAAAATTACAAAAGAAAAACCTGTTTCACAAAATGTAGTCAGTGGAAAACCTTTCAGCTGAATGTCAAGACTGAGAAAAATCAATAAAACCTTTGAAATAAGAACCATGTAAAAGGCCTTTTAGACACGATGGCAAAATACAAAGCTAAGGCTTCAAGAACATAAAATCTTTCCCAGTAACAGCAAAAGCAATTCTTCAATATTCAGGAGGTTCCACAACCTCAAAATGTGCCTTGCACAATTGCTTACTACAAAGATAGGGACAGTCAAGATTCAAAAGGGCAGCATTTTCAAAAGGACTTTTTACTAAAGCTGTAATTAGTTGTTCAGGCCAAAACTGCATACATGTCTAATTGCACACACAATTGGCTAATTGTATCTTCAAAATAAAGGGTAAAGGGTTAATTGTATCCACATCTGGCCATAAAGAAAGAGGTTGTCCTTTGAAAATATGACATTACACTTAGAAGAAAATTTGCATTAAACAACCATGCCTATTACTACTAATAATTATAATAATACCACATGCTTACAAATTAATACCTTTCATCAGTGATCCTGAAAACACTTTACAAACATTAATTAATTTCACAATACCCTTATGAGGTATGAAAGACGATTAACCCAATGGTGTCAATGAGGAAATACAGTAAAGTTAGGTAATTGTCAAAAAGCTCCCAGACCAGGCCCTCAACAGTAGCTAAGGTCACCAGGGAGGTTTGGTTCACATAATCCACAGAAATGAGTTCAAAAGCAACACAGAACTAAGTAATCCAATTTCAGAACAGTGAAAACTAGCCTGTGATTTAAAAATCACTTTGACTTCTTTTATTCAAAGTACAGGGAGGGAGAAAAAGAGACTTGAAAGAATGGAACTAGTAAGTAAAACTGTCCTTCATTTGATTTTATGGTCAAATGGGATGATTTTTAAAAGATACAGAAAGTAATATGGTACATGACCCATGAATGACATTTTCAAAAATATGTAAGAGATGGATATTTATAATATCCTAGCTTAGCAGCTGTGAGGGGAGGACCTTTTGAATGTAAAGACAAGGAGTAAAGGACTGTAAGTAAAACTAATCCTATCTCATTTCTAACTGAGGTAGATTTACTTTGAATTGCTAGTCAGGGGTTTCCAACATACTGAAATATACAAAAATACCTAACCTACTGCAAAGCATTAAAGTACATAAGCATATCATTAGTATTTTTGCATAACATATATTATCTTAATCAAAATCAAATATATGGTATCTTTAACAACAAAATATACATTTTAATGATATCTCTTTCTCCCTTATTTTTTTCTATCCATCTCTTTCATACTGGGGATTAAGCCCAGGGCTTTGTGTGTGCTAGGCAAGCACTCTACTACTGAGCTATAGTTGCAGTTCTTGATTTATCTTATAGAATTAAAGAACTATTTTGTGGTCATATCAGAAAATACATTGTTTCAAAGGGCAGGAGGAAAAAGATTGTACAATTTTTCCCCTAGAAAATGCTTAGAATAGTGCACAAATAGACCAAAAGTTGAAAGTTAAGAGGAAGAAAAATCAGTCAAGAGGCTCTGCAATAAATCACAAGAGAAATTATAAGGCTTGATTGCTGGTCCTGGCATAGGAGTAAAGGAGAGAACAAATAAGGAATTTTCTGACAGTGTAGCAAATAAGTAAATGTAAGGAAAAAATGAGTTGCCTTATGGCTAAAGGCTGCCTCTAAATCTAACATGACTAAAGAGGTCCAGGTAGCCATTATTACATTTTTTTTCTAATGCTTTGTTGGGGTTACTGTTAGTAAAATGAACAAATATTGTACCTTTATTTTATACATATTTTTCATTTATAAACATTGTATCCAAAATTATATCCAAATATGAAATGGGCCTTCATTCAAAATGAAAATAAAATTTGCTACTTCAGCCATGATTTGAGGTTATATGTGGTTACATTCTAGCTGAGGTTTTGACACTTTCCTTTTCTATATATATATTTAAAAAAGAAAGATGAGCTTTCATTCATTCTCAGAGACTCAAATGATTTGTGCACACAAAATATATTCTATCTCCTCATGTTGCCAGGAAGAACACAAAACTATGATCCAAGTGGATGCTTAAAAATTACTTGCAGAATAAATTAAAAAAATATTAAGTCAAACAAATCATCTGTTCCCTAAATCTACAGTTATTGCTGTTAGCACTGGCTTATCTGTAGAATGCAAATGTGCAAGTGATTGCTGTTCTTCAATCAACAACAATTCAAAATGTTCATCAAGAAAGATCTACTTTCTAAATGATTCACTGTGTCTCCAAATTTGTTATGAAAAAGATGCTTAATGTATGGCCAAGCCTCTATTAAAGCTAGAGTTAAGAACTGATATAGTAAAAAAAAAATGTATGAGAAAAATGCTTGGGAGATATTGCAATATTTTCTTCATAATTTTTCCTTAACTAAAAATTTTATCCCTTGTAATTGCTGTATTTGGGGTGAAAACCACTGATTTTTAAAAAATCTAGTTAAAGGATAACATTACTGTCAAGAAAGTTAATTAATCACATGCAACACAGAATTCAAACTTAAATTTGACATTCAAAGTCTTAAGGAATCAGAGCCAATCACTTTTCTTGTCCTAATTTCATCTTATCCCTTGGGAGTGGTTCTTAAGACATAGACAGAACAACTGGTTATACAAGCACAGGAACAGGAGGAATGCTTGGAAGCTAGATACAGGAGACCTTTATGAGTGGTGAAAGGGTAGGGAAAGGTCAGAAAACAAATGACAAGGTCAAGGGCAAGGCAGGTCAGGGGCTATCAGTCTTCTTTTCTGCATCAAAGCCTTTAGTGGCAGCCATTTAGC
Source organism: Dipodomys merriami (assembly GCF_024711535.1). NCBI lineage: Eukaryota > Metazoa > Chordata > Mammalia > Rodentia > Heteromyidae > Dipodomys > Dipodomys merriami. The sequence goes on along the minus strand of NW_027206068.1, from coordinate 45,414,044 downwards.
CTCTGCACATGTAAGTGTATGTGTGTGTTCACACAGAGAACATCAAAGATATAGCTTCCAAGGCCTGAGTAGATTCAGGAAGCCAAGTACCTGAACTCTGAAAAGCCTGGAATAGAGCTCTATCCTACTCAATTCTACTTCAGTAATGTAGCAGTTAAATGCTTGGATTGAGTCCATTTGATTTGAGTTTGAAGAATATATAAGATATGTAACTTGTACAAGTCATTTAAATTTTCTGAGTAGCAGTTTTCTCAACTATAAAATGGGGAGAATTAAATGATAATGTGCATGTAGTGCATTTAGCATAGTACTTAACCACAGAAGATCAATACTTCATTATTATTACTGAATACCAGACCTAGAACAACAGGGGTTCTAACTTAATTTCTCATTTAACCAAGTAAAAATCCTTTCACTGTTGAAATGCTCACTTGTAAATTCAAATGAACTCAGTGAAAATATTTTCACTGAAAAGTTCTTATCAGTATTTCCCAACCAAAAATAGCAATATTGAATGGCAAAGTCTCATTTATTCCATAGCTTTTTGAACAATATCCAATAACTTGACACATTAAAGAAAATCGTCTTTGAAAATGGCCTTGCAATGGTTTTTTGAACAGCAACAACAAAAAGGTCATCTATGGGTTTTCTTGGGTCAAGAACTGATTCTATAAATGGCCTAGGAGAGAAAGTATTTACAAATTGTAATTTGCTGCTGGTTAACAATAATATTAATAAGAGCCAAAAACATCTCACTGAATGTAGAATCATCTTTTGTCTTAAACAAAGTGTCACTAAGCCAAATAGCCTTTTATAATAACTAGTTACAAACTACTCATTTTTGCCCCACTGATTTGACTTAGGTTAGTTTTATTTCTTGTTACTGGTGCATTTAAAAAATTTACTAGCTTGGCATTTTCTTAAAAGTTACCTTTTAGTTTGAAAATAAAATCAGTTTTACATGCCTGAGAATGGCATAAATGAGTTAAAATAATCTTTTATACTAAAAATTCAAATAGTATTTCAAATACTAAAATATTTTAATATAAATATATTAATATCTTAAAATAACAGGTGATATAAGATGGATGTGATAACAGGTGATATAAGATGAATGTGATAACAGGTGATATAAGATGAATGTGGAGTGTCTGCTTTGTTATTTTACTTTTCTGCCAACTCTATTCATTTCTTTATTGTTACAGGTCTTTCTTACTCGCTTCAGCTACAGTGATCACTCTCTGTATTCTGAACTTATCCTGCAGAATATGAACTACTCCTGTTTATGCAAACATGATTTAGTTTTTACTATACTGTCTATATGGGCATGTTATATCACATAAATATGTCTATTTGTATGATAGTCTAGACAATAAAACATGAATAAAATACTCAAAGGCTAAAAACAATTCCTGCATCTCCTTTGACATTGATCACAGCATTTTGCAGATAGTGGGAGATATAAATATTTTCTGAATAGTCTTATAATTTGATTTTAAAAATTGTATCCTTGGGAACATTCTTTTATAGTACAAGTTCAGCCAAGCCCTGGTAGCTTACGCCTATAATCTTGGCTACTCAGAAGGCTGAGATCAGAGGGTCCCAGTTTGAAACCAGCCCAGGCAAGAAAGTCCATGAGATACTTATCTCCAATTAGACACCACAAAACAAGTGGGGAGCTTTGGCTCAAAGTGATAGAGAACTAGGCTTGAGCAGAAAAATTCAGGGACAGCACCCAGGCCATAACTGACAAAAATAAAAACATAAGTTTAAATATAATGTCGGGCGCCAGTGGCTCATGCCCGTAATCCTAGCTACTCAGGAGGCAGAGATCTGACGATGTGGATTCAAAGCCAGCCCGGGCAGGAAACTCTGTGAGACTCCTAGCTCCAATAAACTACTCAGAAAACCAGAAGTGGTGCTGTGGCTCAAGTGGTAGAGTGCTCGCCTTGAGCTGAAGAGTGCAGGGACAGCACCCAAGCCCATAGTTCAAGCCCTATATATATATGTATGTATGTTCCAAATAATACAAACTAAATAATTCCATAAAGAAAAGAGCTAAAATTGCTCCCATTTGAGTAGGTCTAAGATTTCCAGTGGCATATTAAAGCACTTTCCCCCTTAATTACAGATAAGTATAATGATAGAATAGCAATATGTCTAAGGTAACATTTCTCAGCCTTCCTTGTTGGTAATGGTAGCTAATGAGATGTAAATAAAATCAGTAATAGAGCTTTTGGGGAAAAAAATCACTTCAAGTGAGGTAGTTTTCGCCCCTTCACCATTTGGCTGGGGTTGGAGATCCAACAGCTATCTTCTAATCAAAAGGCAATCTGGTATATTCACACATTAAAAGTTGTGAAGACAGACAGAAAAAGACCAGGTCACTGATACTATCATGAAGTCACTCATACCAGCTTTGAACTGGTTAATTTGGGACTTTTTGGGTGACAAAAAATATGGTTTAAGTTACCAATCTAGGACTGTCCATTATTTACAGTTAACTATATTTTCTGATTTTACCTATATATATATATTCTGATTTTACTGCATATATTACATGGCAGTACCATACTATTTAAGGGGTGATTACAAGTTGCCAAGATCCTCAAAAACACCTTTATTTCCTGGTACTATAAAGCATATCATGCCTGTGTTAGTCATTCCTTGAGACAGGGATTGAAAACTGTTAAAATGCAAATGTCTGAGAAGAGTAATGATTTCTATTTGTCAGATTCTATGGTCGATATTAGAGATTTGAAGTGATTGTTAAAATAATGTCCTATATTCAGCTATCTTCCAGACTTCCCCAGGAGACGGAATTGGAAACAAACTTTAACAACACACTCTGATGTATGAGATCATAAATGTAAGTTGAGGTAGGATAGCAAAATTAACTCAAGGATGATGAAGGGTGGCCAAGGAAAAAAAATCACAGAGGAAATGATACCTAAACAGGATTTTAAAAAGCAGATAAGACAGGCCATATGTTTCAGTCAGAGGAACAATGCATAGAAAGTTGAAGATATAAATGTTTGAGTCATTACAAATATTTGTGGTTGCTACAGCATTGTTAACATTGAGGAAGAAGTTAACAGAAGGGGGAATTAGGTCATACCAGACCAGGAAGAGTATATAGAATGCCATCTTAATCAGCTTGACTTCATCTGATAAGTAGTTATAAAGGTATACCAGAGGCATAATAGTGTTTACTCAAAAACTCTCTATTGACTGTAGATTTGGAAAGAAGTGGAGTAGAAATATCACCCAGAAAACCCTAGTAATAATCCTAATGATAGCAAATAAAGATGTGCAAGTTACACAAGGTGTTCTCATGGTGAAAAGTACAGAAGAGGTAGGGGGAATGAGGGATGGGAGGGCCAGCCAAAGGAAGCTAAAAACTTTCACCTGGATGGCAGAATTCACTTTATACATGAGTCACTTCTTAACAACTTGTCCTCAACATTGTTTATAAAGCAAACCGGATATGCATGGTCTCTCAAATTCACTTTTAAATATTTTAAATCTGTGATTATACTGTTTGGAATTTCATACTAAATGACCCAAAAATATGGGCATGTGAGGAAAGGAAGCATTTTTGCTGAAGTTATATTCTTAACTCTAAGCATAAAAATTATTGTTTCCTAAGGAAGTATTTCCCTTTATTTTTAAAAAATGAAAATAAGTAGTCTACCCTTTCTATATCCCCAACAAAATGTACAAATGAGAAAGCATACTTGCAGCACTTAATATTACCTCTAAGTACTGGGTGAGGTAAGAAAAACAAACAGCATAGTGTAGAAGAGCTCAGCTTAACATTTATTTACCCGACTCAGAAGTGCTCCTAGGGTTGCCAGACCAAATACAGATAATTTTTTGGTCTAAATGTGACCTAAATATTACATGAGATAAATTTGTACTAAAACATCTATTATTTTAATTCCAATTTAAAGGGACATCTCTATTTTTATTTGCTAAATCTGGTAATCCTAGAAATGTCTGGTGTCCTAAGGTGAAAAGTTAGCCAGGCTAATCATGTATTTATTTTTTGTGGCAATTCTGTTCCCTTTATACAGTAATGAAATGTTATTAGCTACATATGAGGAAATTATAAAGCACAATATAAAAATGTGAAGATAAATGCCTACTATGTTATAAAACCTTTTCCAACAACATTGAGTTCTTATGCTTTAAGCATTGTATCTTGTTTAAAACATTGAGGAGTAGTTCCTCATTAATGAAACATATGAGCCCTTTTAGGAAATAATAAATAATATCTATTACAGATTATGAGTACTACAACAATCAAACAGCCCACAAGAATATAGGAACATAAATTTTTTTTTTTTTTTTGGTCTGCTGTGGGGCTTGAACTCTGGGCCTGGGCGCTGTCCCTCAGCTCTTCAGCTCAAGGCGAGCACTCTACCACTTGAGCTACAGCGCCACTTCTGGTTTTTCTGTTGGTTTATTCGAGATAGGAATCTCACGGTCTCTCCTGCCTGGGCTGGCTTTGAACCACGATCCTCAGTTCTCAGCCTCCTGAGTAGCTAGGATTACAGGCGTGAGCCACCAGCGCCCGACTCATAAATTTTTTTTCTAAAGACATGCTACTAAATGTTTTTTGAGCAAAGCATGAAAAATGTCAGAAAACACACAGAATGGTTTGTATGTTCATTGGGGTCTTACTACTATGTCCTTAATTGGTCTCTAGATAAAAACAGAGTGAGAGTGGCATTGGAATCTAGGACAAAGAAGTGAGAATTCAAGGTGAGAATTCCAATCATTCAACCTAGGTAGGAATCATACTACATTTACACTAAAGCATTACAGTTATTTTTAAAAATGTACCTAAAGCTTACTTTCATTACTTCTAGAACCCTTTCATTTAAGGCACAGATATAAATTGAGTCTACTTATAGGATGGATATCAGACCTTTCTACTGGTGGGATTCAGATTTCCACCTTGCATACATACATCAGCCTAAGATAAAGGAGCTGTTATTCATAAAATTGAAAAGCACTCCTCACTAGACACTATGTAGAAAATGAACTATACAACTTGTAGGGGAGTAGGTTAAGGAGAAAATCTGTGAGAAAAATGAGGGAAGAGATGTTCAAAAAGAAATGTACTCATTACCTGATTTACGTAACTGTAACCCCACTGTACATCATCTTTATAATAACAATTTTTAAAAAGCATGCTCTCATTTCATGCTAATTGTATGGTCGTTTTCATGACATAAAAAGATTGCCCAAGATGAAAGGCATTGGAAAGAAAAAGATCAGGTTAGGGTTTTGTCTTGGTGGGGGGGGGGGGGAGAAAGGGAAGTAGAGGAAACAGATGGGCTTATTACTTTTTTTAAAGAGCAAGTAGATGACTAGTTCAAGGATTACATTTATCTTTACAGAATGACCTTTACAGACTCATTTACCAACTGCTCTTTGCCTAACATGTGACGTCTACTTATCTCAGTGTTATAGAACCTTTAAGTTAATGTCAAACAATTCACAATTAATGAATTTAAAATAAAGCTGGATGTCAGTGGATCATGCCTGTAATTGTAGCGACTCAGGAAGCTGAGGTCTGAGGATCACATTTGGAAGGCAGCCCAGGCAGAGCCTGCCTACAACTAGCTACCACAAAAGTGGGAAGTGGAACTGTGGCTCAAGTGATAGAGTGCTAGCTTTGAGCAAAACAAGCTCAGGGACAGTGTCTAGGCCCTGAGTTCAAACTTCAGAAGCAGTGGATGTGCATGCGTGTGCGCACACGTGTGCAAACACACACACACATATCTTAAAAAAATACACAGATTTTTGTGTGCAAAAATCTTAATTAGGAAAGAGAAGCAGATTATGTATAAATGCTTGCTTCCTAGTCCTTACAACATGTAGTGCAGCTTTGGTTAGTGTCCTAAAAAATCTAATTTTGGAACACTGATATTTTAATCAATAATATACAATAAAATAGTAATAGAATGTTATTCAGAGGTCATGAGGAAACATTAAATTCTGGTAATCAATGATATAATTCATAGTATATTTTAATCTACAAATTAGGTCTCTGCAGACTTGTATTCATTTACATTTGCTATCATAAACATCACCTGATACTAAAAAAATGCATGATAGCTCTCAAGGGAAGAGGTGAATAACTGAAGTATAGCAAGTTCATTTCAATCATCTGACTTCACAACAGCCTAGTTTATGTCTTCCATAACTACCTATCAACTGCTATCAGTTAATGGAATCAGGGCCAGTAATTCCAAAGAACATCTGCTTCAACCTGTAGCCCTTGAGAAAAGAGAAAAAGTGTCTCAAACTTCCAAAACAACTGACTGTGTAAGGAGTACAAAACTGAATCAAATATACTATTGCTAACATTTATTAGGCATACTAAAATTTTAAGGCCTATTAAATTGGTATTGTCCTATAAAACTAAATGTCAAATGTAATTTTAAACATTTTTGGTAGCCACATTAAGAAAATTAAAAGAAGAAAAATTAGTTTTAATTTTTATTTTTAAAAATTTTATTTTTAAAATTAAATATCAGAAACACTATCATAGTAACTTGTAATAAATAAAAATGTTGAGGTTTTTTAATATCAAATCTTTGTAATCCAGTATATGTTTTACGTATGAATGTACACTAGACACATTTCAAGAGTTTAGTAGCCACATGATTCAAGTAGTGAATGTATCAGGCAATCTAGGTAAAATTTCATAAACTTAAAAAAAAAGTCTTACTTTAAATACTACTTAGTGTTTACTTGTGAATCAGACTTGGAACCACTAATGAGGGTTTATTTGTTGTTTTGTGTTAATGAACACAGTAGACTGCAAAGTATAAAGCACTAAAAACAGGGATTAAATCAGAAAAAGTCCATGCTTGATTTTTATTAATAACAAGTATTTTATATTAAACTACTTGTTTACTTGCCATTTATTAATTGTGCGGAATTTCAGAAATTTTCATTTTTCTTTGAGGATCTAATTGGCCACATTGTTCAATATTCAGTGAAATATTCCCATCTTTCATTTGTTAGCTTTTTGACTAAAACAATATTCTAAAGCAGCAAATTACATAATCCCTAAAACCAAACTGGTTTATGACTAACTGGTAAGAATTCTGGATTCTCCTCATGAAAATAGTTTGAAAATAATCACAAGAATAACTACCAACAAATGAGCACACTAAATTCCAGACTCACAAGCTCTTTGTGGCTTATGAAAGTACAAAAGAGAGTTTAAATACTTGCAAGCTAGCCGGGCGCTGGTGGCTCACGCCTGTAATCCTAGCTACTCAGGAGGCTGAGATCTGAGGATCGCGGTTCAAAGCCAGCACAGGCAGGAGAGACCGTGAGACTCCTATCTCCAATAAAAACCACCAGAAAACCGGAAGTGGCGCTGTAGCTCAAGTGGTAGAGAGCTGGCCTTGAGCTGAAGAGCTGAGGGACAGCTCCCAGGCCCAGAGTTCAAGCCGTAGGACCGACCAAAAAAAAAAAGAAAAGAAAAAAAAAACAAGACTTGCAAGCTAAACTGATATCCAACAGGCCATTCTGAAGAGTTAATTCAGAGATGATCCTTAACAAAAAATAAGTGACAGCGATGCCGGTATTTCATCCTCATATTTGAATATTTACAAGTTAGTATTTTTAAATTTGAATAATCATAGTTTAATAAATTAAAATGTGAACAATCACAATTTAAAAGACTAAAGTTAAAGTTAAAAAATAAATGATAGCCCAGTTTTCTCATTTGTTAGAAAAATCTTAATTTCAAGTTTGCATTTTCAATTGATTTATAGGTATAGAAAACACAAATTTAGTGTTTTTTTAAAATAAAAACACTTAAAAGATCTTTAGCTGCAAGCAAATTATTCACTTTAATTGCAGAAAATAAGATTAAGTAACATAGTTAAAAATGTTGAAAAACTCATTACCATACTACGCTTTCAGATATAATTTGTCTATAATTCTCACAATATATCATACTCCTATCTCATAGCCTCATGTGCCATCTTTGTGCATTAGAAACTTAATATTTAATTGAGAAAACAGTGGGATTGTTAACTGATTTAATGAGTGGTTAGCCCTGTGATTCCCTAAAATTTTCTTTTCAGGTCGTGGGGCCTGAACTCTGGGCCTGGGCGCTGTCCCTCAGCTCTTCAGCTCAAGGCTAGCGCTCTACCACTTGAGCCACAGCGCCACTTCCGGCTTTTTTCTTTTTGCTTATATGGTGCTGAGGAATCGAACCCAGGGCCTCATGCATGCAAGGCAAGCGCTCTACCACTGAGCCACCTTCCCAGCCCCCTAAAATTTTCTTGAGTGACAATTACTTACAAAAGACTCCATTATAGGCTTCAAAATCCTGAAGTTCAATCATGGTCATCTGTCTTGCTTGATCTTGAAGAGTTTTAGAAGTATAAAGCATTTTTTTAAACCACACCATCTTTGGTGGAATAATAACCCAGAACCTTTCAAAAATGGAACAATGTTTAACAGAATTTTGTCTAAAACAGATATTTGAGAAAATTTGTTGCAATGAAGGGAATGCTGTGATATTTCAAAAAGTACATGGATGAGAAGCAAGAAAATTATAATTTATTAATTCAGCTAAACAGGTTTTAGTTAGATGACAAAATGAAAAACTCATCAGTATAAGGTCCGCTCCTGGATGGCTTCACCCTCCTCGAAGCAAAGTCTCCACCCAGTACCTGTGTTACCTAGGCAACTGGCACACCTGGCAGAGGTCACATCTGCATCCGATGAGGTCACATCTGAATTTGATGTGGCCACACCTTTCTCCACCCATACCCTAGATAAGGCCTAGCCTGGGCCAGACTCTCTTCTTTCCAGCTCTCTCTCTTTCCCAGGCCTTTCCCATGTTGGAGGGCCAACATGGCCTGGTGCCAGCCAGAACAATGAATAAACCTATCCCTAACCTGAATACCACGTGTGGTGTGGTTCTTACTCGGCAACCTCTTTTTAAAAACCTAACATAAATGGTGCCAAAACCTGGAAAGAGCTTAAAGTCAGGACAGGTGGGATTCCTCTCCGTTTTTCTTTTCTTTTCTTGTTTTTTCTTTTATTTTCCCCCCTTTTTTGCTCTAAGGAATACCCATAATTCTGACGGCCTTTTTGCGAACCAGTCTGTCTACTACAGACACAGCACATCAATACCACTGCTGGCCTCTGCATCCACCTCCAAGCTTCTACATTTTGGTGAGTGAACTACTCTCTAAGGGTTCTCTGTCCCTCAGTCTCTCTTCAGATGTGGTACCATGCCGGAGAACCTGCTAGGCCTTTGACTGAAAGGCCGGTCACCAGGGTGCTTGACTCTGGTTGCTTGGCCACTCCTCCCTAGAGGGCTCTGTGGCAAGTTGGGACATCCAATAAGCCCTCCTTCACTCACTAATTTTTTTCTCTCCTATGCTTTAATGGGGTGCTGTGTGTCACTCCAGTGTTGTGAAACCCCTCTGAAATGCCTCCTGGGCTCCCTGGAAAGCCAGAGTGCCTATTTTTTTATGCTGTTCTCAGATTTAGACAATTTTTGCCTCTGCAATGGTACATGGCTAGAAGTCTGTTTACTTTTAGGCTCTTTTTGCTCTCTCTGCTAATCCTGGCCAACTTTTTCTCCTTTTTTCTACAACTTTTTGGCTTGTGCCCTGAAGAGTGCGATGCAGGCTGGGTCCCAGGGACCCCCTCTAGGTTCCCTCTCAAAGGCTAGCCAATGTAGGCTTGATCTATTTGTTCAGGCTTTCTTTGCACTTTTTTTTTTTCAGAAATTTGCCATCTTGAGTTCGCCATCTGGGCCACATGGTGAGTTAAGGGCTTGGCCCCATCTTACCCATACCCTTCCACCAAGCTTACTACTCCTTCCATCCATCTATTCTAAGGTGCCTTGCTAACAAGTTGCTCTTTTCACAGACCCTGGCTGGTAAGTGAGGCCCAATCTTCTGATGTGCTTGTTAGCAAAGATGTCTAAACATTGTTGTCAAAATTTTAGGTTTTGAGTTTTGCCTTTTTTGTCTTGTGTTGTATTCTAGTACTGACTACATGATTCTAAAATATTGGGCATATCTGTGCTAAGATTCTCACATCTAATGAGTTTTGTCATTGCAGAATATTTCTTGGCCAATTCTTGATAAGGACTAGGTAAGCTCTATTCTATTTGATCTCCTTGTTGCTTTAATTGGAAATAATAAAGGGTTTTCGTGGCAAAGATTGCAGTTCAAAGCCAGCCCGGGATGAAAAATCCCTAAGACTCCATCTCCCAACTAATCTGCAAAGAGCCAGGATGGAAGTGTGGCTCAAGACTGTTATCTTGAACCAGCAAACACTGCAAGTGGTACTATAACTCAAAGTGGTTTAGTGCTAGCCTTGAGCAGAAGTGCTCAGGGATAGTGCCCAGGCCTTGAGTTCAATCCTCCTTGAATACCAACTGGGACAAGCCATCCCAGCAACAAGCACCTAGACTCAGCCAGTCTGGGGAACAAGGGACCATGGAGAGGAGTAAGAGGAGATGATCTCACATCAGCAACTTTGTGCCTGCCCTTTCAAAATTAACCAGAGTCGGAGGTCAATAGAAGTAAGAAGCCTGCCCATCTAGCATCCATACCTGTCTACCTATTAACTGGACAGCAATTTATATTCTTGACTTTGTTACCTGACTTCTCCTCTACCTTGTCACCAGATAGGGACATTTCTACCAACATTTTTCAGCCCCAAGTCCTTCCTCTTGCCCTTTATTTGCTCTCTAGTATTTTTTTTCCAGTCCCTTAATGCCTCATGAGACTTTCTCCAGACTTCATCTAAGGACTCACGCCACCAAGGGACAGCTGCTGCTCACTGCCTTCTCTGGGAGGGGACCAAATTCTACCCTTTAACCCCTACTGTTGATGCCCCTTGCCAGCAGGAAGTAGCCAGAGAGAATCTGCGCCCTATTTCATGATTATTATAAGGCTGGAATGTAAGGTCCACTCCAGGATGGAGAGCAGACTCCATTCTCCTTGCAGCAAAGTCTCCACCCAGTACCTGCGTTACCTAGGCAACTGGCACACCTGAAAGAGGTCACATCTGAGTTTGATGTGGCCACACCTTTCTCCACCCATACCCTAGATAAGGCCTAGCCAAGGCCCAGATGCTTTTTCCCAGCTCGCTCTTTCCCGTCTTTCCCAGACTCATGGAGGGCCAACATGGCCTGGTGCCAGCCAGAACAATGAATAAACCTACCCCTTACCTGAATACCACTGGGTGATGTGGTTCTTATTCGGCAGCCCCCCGCCCCTTTCTTTTTTTGGGTCCGGTCATGGGGCCTGAACTCTGGGCCTCGGAACTGTCGCTCAGTTCTTCATCTCAAGGCTAGCGCTCTACCACTTGAGCCACAGCGCCACTTCCAGCTTTTTTCTTTTTGCTTACGTGGAGCTGAGGAATCAAACCCAGGGCCTCATGCATGCAAAGCAAGTGCTCTACCACTGAGCCACCTTCCCAGCCCTCGGCAACCCCTTTTTAAAAACCTAACAATCGGGTATTCTTCTAACAAAATAACTTATTATCCAACTAAAAATGCTTTCCTTTTTTCAAACTGGTCCAATGACCTTTTTGTCAAGTGTTATTTCTTTATAGTTCTAGCACCCATTACATACCTACAAATGCCCCCACAGAAATCATATCATAAGACTGGAGGTATGGCTCAAGTGGTAGAGTATCTGATTAGCAAGCATGTGATATATAAAGGTGGGGGTAAAGTTTGAAAGGCAGTAAGTTTATGGTTTGAAGAAAAATCCCTCAATAATTATTTATCAGTCAAGTTCTTAATTTTTGTGAAAGAAATACTGTACCATGGGGCAATACACATACATAAAGCTCCTTAGGAATCACAGCTTAAAAGTAAGAGAAAAAACATTTTAATCATTTAAAAATAACATTTAAAATGTATCCAAGTCAAGAATGGATGTCAAAAGAGTTATACAGAAGGGAAAAAATCTAAAATAGCTAAGTATTGACTAATGATATATATAACCAATACAAGATAATTGAGGCAGATCAGACTGGACAAGAGGTAAATGACACCTTAAGACTTAAGAATTAGAATTAACACTGAGTTAACATAATAGGAATTATTCAAGTTCTCTTGGAATATTAACTGAAGCTGTGAAGAAATGTGAGAATTATTCAAATTCAGAAAGATGGAGTAATTTTATAAACTCCTACTACTGATACATGGGTAAGTAAAGAATTTGTACAAAGTTACAGATTCTCAGGGTTAGCAATTAAAGTAGACAAGTTATTTTCCTTATGCTAAATGTCCTTGTACAGATCAAATATTCAACATTTACTGAGTGGCTGACACATGCCACACACAGGGAACACAATGAGCCAAACTAGATTTCCACTTCATGATGTTCTTGGTCATGATGCACAGAGATAGAGAACAAACACATACAAGGTGCTGACAAAGGGCTTTGTTCAGCCTACGTGAGACAAAAATGGCATTGAAAAAAGATATTTGAGCAAAGATGTAAAGAGTAATTAGGATTTTTACAAGTAAACATAATGTGTAAACATAAAGGCAGCTTTCCAGGAAAAGGACAGAAACTACATGGCTGAACTAAGGAGAAAGGCATAAGGGGAAGACAGGCTATGCAACTCTGTACATGGAACAGACACGGAGCAGGACCAGATCATAATGTGCCACGAATATCAGCAATCATGTATCTATCAAGCCTCTGATGCTACAAACTAAGGCAACCACATGATCAGATTTACGAGTGAATGGACTGACTACAGGTATGACTGGGGACTGGGAACTTTTATAGAAACATTTGCAAGAGGCCATGTGAGAGACAATATACAGCTGCAATGGGAAATGATCAATTGAGAGCCGAAAAAGTCAAGGACAACTCATTTCCAAGCTACTGACTCAAAACGCCATCTGTTTCCACACTAGTACGCATTCCATTCTGGATTTTGGATGACCGTGATTCACTGTTCTTTGCCACAGTCCCTCTGTTCTAAGGAATGTCCTAAGTAGTACGAACTCAGTAAGACAGAAATGGTATCCCCCAGCAATTCAATGGTGATAATGAGAGAAAAGTGTTACTTATGTCTATCACTCCTCTCTATATCTTTGGTAACCACAAGCAGCAAGCCTGTGAAAAATGCTCCATTTATTTCTAAATACATACCACATAAATCAATATATGGTTACCATGGATCTCAGTGGCACAAAGCACTATAGAAAATAGAAATAAAGTGCAAGAGCAGGTTTAATAGGGTTATTTTTGTAGTGAAGGCAGGGACATAACACACTGCAAAGCAAAAGCTTTGTGATCAATAAGGTGCAAATATGAACCCTAGCTCCTGTAATATTCTTGAGCCTTATGTGCATCCTCTATAAAATATATAAGTAATACTGTTACCTACATTTGAAGTTTATAAAATGTGTAAAAGGTCACACTAGCACCGTATTTAGCTTATTAGAGATTTAAAAAATGAAATATTTATCCTTCTCCATTTCTCATTCACCTCTGAATACTCAGACTTCTTTCTACTTATCCCTCTATCCTTACTGGTATCTACTATTGGAAAAATAAAGCTCCTACTTAAGAAACAAAGGACTTCCACTCATCTGGTCAAATCACTACTAAATAACCCCATGATGCTGATCACATGTATGGTATATATGTGCACACTGGAGGGAAACCAGGAGGACAACACGGAACTAGAGAGAATCAGGGAAAAACATACACCAGCGGGACCCATCAGCTGCACTGGACAATGACCAAAATGAACTAAGCAACACAATGGCAGTGATGGGAGGGAGGGAACAAGTAGGAAAGAGGGAACAGCTAATACTATGCAAAACAAAAGAAATGTTCACATCACCCAATGTGGAAGAAATAACTATATTACAAAGCTCATAGAACCCATAAATGTTATAGACCATGATGGACAATTTGCTCCATGAAAGTTAGAATGTGTTTGTGACTTTAACTAAGCTCACTATCCCACAATACTGTGAAATTTGGGAAATTATGTGACTACTTTATCACAATTAAAAATTGGGGAAAAAAAGAAAAGAAAAATAAAGCTCCTACAAACTAAACAGATTGAGACTGCAATTTTCTTAATATTCTTCCTCCCTTTTGTCCTTACTAGTAAGGATTTGATCTTATTAGGGATACCAAGTGCCAAGCAAGAAAATATTTACCAGCCTCTTCTCCTTTACTACCAGGGGTTGGTGGAGTTGTGACTCAATATGGCAAGACTCAAGAGATTTGAGGGGAAACTTTCTAAACACAGGTACTTCTATTCTCCTTTTAATGTCTTCCTGTTTGTTTCCTGGAAAGTAGAGACAATGACTATAATAACTATCTTGCAACCATCAGAAAAAGACTCAAGTGGATGTTGGCTTTCATATTCCTGAGCTCCTGAAGCAAGAAATTCTTTACTTTCCACTACAGTTCTTATCACATAGGAAAGAAAACAATTGCCTTTCAATTCCCTAACTCACAGCTGTCTATAACTTCCAATATTCAGTCCTTTCAGCCTACTTTGACAAGATTTTCAAGGCATCAACCATAACTGTCTTTCAATATGAAAATTTGAAGTGAGTTATTGAATGTCCAGCATATATCAGAAGATGTATCATACATAGGTATTACATAAACATAAAAGAACCATCATTTCCAAGGTAATTTCTTTGTAAATTAGTCTCTTTTATTATATCTTCCATACTGACTTAAAACCAACTTGTAAGCCATCTAAAAAATACATCTACATCAACTCTTTTTTTTTCTTTTTTTTTTTTAGTATATAAAGAAGGAGTCAACCAAGTGATTGATGTGGCCGGAGTTGCAGACTCCTGGGTTATGTTTTGCCTGAGAGCAGCTGGATCCAGGTAATGGCCTGGCTCCTTTCATCAGTATCTTACAATCATCCTATTAGAATGGAGGTCAATGTGACCAAAAACCAGACCCCATTTAGGCATGGTTAAGTAAGGTGTCCAATGTCATACACATTCTCACAGTAAAAAGAAAATACATCTATGTCTACACACGCATGTACACTTATAAATGTATATGTAATTTCAGGGTTTTGTTTTGTTTTTGCCAGTCCTGAGGCTTGAGTTCAGGGCCTGGGCACTATCCCAGAGTGTCATTTGCTCAAGGCTAGCACTCTACCACTTGAACCACAGAGCACTTCCAGCTTTTTCTGTTTATGTGGTACTTAGGAATTGAACCCAGGGTTTCATGCACGCAAGGACACTAAGCCACATTCCCAGCCCTAATTTCATTTTTTTAAAGAAAGAGAAAACTACATTGGAAGTTATACAACTTATAAGTTATTAAAATAAGCCAGGTATGGAAGAATATACTTATAACCCCAGTACTTGGGAGGTGGAGGAAGAAGGATGGAGATTTAGGGGCCAGCCTCTGCTACATAGTGAGTTCTAGGCCCACTAAGGTTATATAGTGTCACCCTGTCTCAAAAAGAAATACATACATCAATAAATACTTAAAAGTATAATGATTTAATATAAGCATTTCATAAATATATGCGCATATTTTAAACCTTTCCTTTACAAAATCAATCTGAAGCACCTAACAGTGATTCACATTAATTTTAAAAATCTTTTCAGGAAAAATAGAGAATAAGAACAAGAACAAAAAGGAAAATGAAGTATGCACATGCATATTTCATTGGATCCTGAATAATTCCTGAAAGTCAGCTGTAAATTTACATCTAAGCTTCATCCTAGTCAAAATAAAATGGAAAAAAATGATTAGGTGCAATATTCACAAAATCGATGAGAATGAGGCAACTACTGCCTGTAGGAGAAAGAAAGCAGTAAGAAAGCAGAGGACCTAAGAGGCACTTCCCACAGGGTAAACTGTCGAATGTGGCAGGCCATGTCTTAGTAATACCTCCATAATAATTCCAGAGTATATTCCACACAAGAGCTTCTCACAGACTTATTCAGTCAAGCTAATGAATAGTGCAGGGAAGGAAATTTGCATAGGACCACAACAATGCAGTAGAATTATACAGTATTCCAATGGGCTGGCTTGAGGTAGCAATAAATCCCAGAACATCTTGGTGAACCAACAAATGCCTGCTCTCCCAACTATTCTCTGATAGAAATCAACTAAAGTAGTATGGTCATGCAACCCTTTGTGGATTCTGGGAAAGTTTTCACAGCCTTTTTATAAATAGTTCTTCTATCCAGGTCTACTTCTGGAGTGCTCTTATAAATATTATATATCAGTCTTTTTCCCCTCTTAAAGAAGTGGCATAAAAGGGAAAGAAAATATAAGTTGCTACTAGTTTAAAAATTTATAGCCTTTAGCTTTTTTATTAGAAGGTGCTAATATGTGGATGCATTTTGGTTTTAGGAAAAATCTATGAATTCACTCTCACAATGATTATGTAATTAAATTAAAAGATGATGTGTGAACGTATGTTCCTAAGAATATGCCATCCCAAACCAGACTTTAAATGATCCTATTGTATGGGTGAAAATTAATCTCAGTTATTCAACAGGATAGTGAGAACACCCAAGTTCATTAAAAAGAAAAACAAAACAGTAATCAAACAACAACAATAAAAATCCAAGTCAGTAAGGAATAGGACCTGCTAAATCTGAAATGAAAGGCAAAACCAAAATAAATGTAATTGAAATTAATTAAATTCTAATTTTTCCTATGTACTTGTGCTAGAATATTTTTGTATTATCACTAAAAGAATTCTTGGAAAGATACAAAGTGGAATATCTAGATAAAGCCAATTAGAACAAATACATATTAGCATGCTACCATTCCATTGCCTAAAGAAGGAATCTCTAAGCTATGTGAAGATATCACATATATGGCTGTACTGAACTCAAATTCTATTGATGCTGTCTCAAGAAGTTGCAACTATAATATGAGCCAAAGTAGGACAAAATAGTGATCATTTGCTACTAATTAAAAACAGGATAGGAAAAAAGACAGCCATGGGAAATAGGGAACATTTGTTCTCCCAACATAGACCTGGCTCATCTTGATGACTTTGTGGCTTCAACCCTACAAAACTGAAAACTAGAAACAGTAACAAGGTGAGTACTTTGAATAGAAACAGAACATTTTATAAAGTTTTTAGATGATAACTTATAAATTGGATAGAAAATAAGATTTGGTATGTAAAAAGCCAGTAGTATGTTCGCATTTTAAGTCTTCCTTCTAAGCTTATATATTTAACACATATATTGGATCTAGCTCCATGTAATGCAGTAACAAGGTTCCAATTCTTTGGTATATTTTCATTCAGAAGACAAGGTAGGCAGTTAAAGCTATATAACTTCAACAAAACAAAGATTGCTGAAGTCAAATAAAGATCCTAGTGGTCATTTTAAGCTATATAGTTTTATCAGCAGAGCTACAAAGCAGCAGGTTAGCAGGTTTCTGGCAAGGAATAATTGGTGCTGAGTAACAGATTGTATACAAGAGCAGAAACACTGTGTAAAACTTATATTACTGCCTTACCCATACCATATGTGCATTTTGGATGGAAACAGTCAGCTCTCACACACCTCACATGGTTAGGCCTACTAGTATGATGAATGAGCATAATGCTGCTAGTTAACCCCAATGGAAGCCAGAAGAAAGCACTAAAATTAAGAATTTTCTATTGTAATTTTTTCCAGTAAAATTGAAATTAGAAAACAGATGCAGTAGTAACAAAACATGCAAATTTGAAGTTATAGAAAAGACTTTTAAAAGCTTGGAGACAAAGATGTTGGGTTAATTCATCTTCACAGTGTTTGGCACAAATAATCTAGCTAGTCATATCCAAACATAAAACCCAAGAGTGTATAGAGTTAGGCTGAGGGTGCAGTCAATGGTAGAGCACTTGACTAGTATGTATAAGACCCTGGATTTGATCACTAGTAACACAATTAAAAATATTCTGTACCAAGAGTCTATAAAGTCAAATAATAATGTTATTTATTCTTTAGTACAAGTACTTAAATCTATCATTTCACAATATAGATTATGTTAGTGACAGCAATGATTGTTTTAGTAATTCTGGTAGGCTGATAATTTACCTGCAAGGATTACTAAAGTATTTCTTCTTAATCAGCACAAAGCTTGATTAGTCTGTTCCTAGAATCTCTTTATTACACACCAAATCCCTATATCTTTTTTTTTTTTTTTGTCGGCCGTGGGGCTTGAACTCTGGGCCTGGGCGCTGTCCCTCAGCTCTTAAGCTCCAGGCGAGCGCTCTACCACTTGAGCTACAGCGCCACTTCCCAAATCCCTATATCTTGACCCACTCTAATCAAAACAGTAATATAAAGATTGGCATTTAGGGGCCAGCACAAATAAGGTCTTGGATTTGGTCTCCAGCACAGGAGATGGGTGGAGCAATGTGTGGGCACAGAGTATAAGTTAGCAGTTGGTGGTAAAACTTCTATTTGATTTCCAAGAGGAAAACAGACATGATTTGTGGAGAGGAAGAGATCTCAGACAGGGCATCTAACTTTCCTAGTTCATGAACTAAGAATCAAAGTTGAAAAGAAGATTAGCAGTGTTCAAAATTTTAGTGAGCAGAAGAGTCCTGCAAAAGTATACTTTCTTCTCTATTCCATGGCCAAGCAATCCAAAAATAAAGGTTGCTATTCTACAAAATCTTCTAAAAAAGTATATGGATGAGAATATGAATGTATTACAGAATAAAATTTGCTGTTTGAATTACAAGGTAATAATCAACCTATGCTCCATTTCTCAAAGAAATCATAAATTTGAAAGACATGTTAAGAGAAACAAGGAACAAAGATCCTGGCATTTCTCTGGCAATGTTGTATTTTTTTAAAGTAACTATAAAAGTAGAAATTAATATCTTCAAACTCAAAGTCTCAGCATCATAGATGGAAGATTTGTAGGTAAATAAATGTTCAAACAGTACTCCACAAAATGCTGTAAAGTTTTTTTTGTGGGGGTGGGGTGGGTGGGGAATAATATGCCTTTTAAAGTGACTTAACGACATTAGAGTTGATTAATAAGAAAAGTTTAATCCATGCTACTTCAAATGAGATCTGAAGAATAACCTCCAAGTCACCTTACTCTTCTCCCTGCTCGAAAATCCTGGGTGATGGGGGACAGATGTTTGGACAAAATCTGATCAGAGGTAGTGCCTCTGTGATCAACTAATTAAGAGATCTTAAACACAAACGAGCTAGGCAGGAAGTGCCAACATATCTTCCTGAAAATCATTTTCAATAGGAGATTATTTCAGTTTTATTATCACACAAAGTAATTCTTCCTATAAACAAAAAATACCTTTGAACACACTGGTTTCTCAGCTACAATATTACTATTATTTAAACGACCAGATGTATTACTATCAACAAACTGGAAAATCAAAATGCAGGAAAGAATGACATAGCCTATCAGCTCAAGTGCAACGACTTTTAGTGTTTTTATGTATCATATCATCTTCCTTCTTAATTTTTACATAGAAGCAATTATAGTGCATATATAGTATTATATATTGTATGTTAACTGAAATTAGCAACTCAAATATCTCTATATGTTATCAAAAGTTCATCATCAATGTGTTATGAAACTGAAAAATACTCTATTCTGAATATAGTATCTCTACTGCACATGAAACTGGTGACTATTTTCTCAGAATAGAGTGTTAAAAATGGATTTACTGTCAAAATATATTAACATCTTCATGCTCTTCATACTATTTGCCAAGATATTTTCCAAAAATAGTTGTACCAACTTAAACTGTCTTTGGTATCAATATCCATTATATCTGTATTTGAACTATGAATATCTTGTGAGAATAAACAGTTTCATAATCATCTTTGTACCACCAACACTTGGAATTTACACACTTGTATACTTACGTAATACTTAAAAAGAAGTTAAAACTGAAATCTTGACATCCTTAGATGAATATTTTCTATGTTTGAAACTTTTCTTGGGAGTCATCCTGAGTCCCTTTTCCCCTATATTATGCAAGTCCAATTCGTTTCTAGACAACACAGACCAATTTTTAATGGGATAATCTTATTCTGCTCCCACGGGGTTATAACCAAAGTTTACATCATATGGAATTCACAAAGCCATAGATGTTTTCATTATTTAAACAACTATCTAAAATAAAAAGTGAGGAAAATTAGTTGTCTAGAGAGTCTGAAGGCTCCTACATCTCTATGAAAAGATAGAGGATAAATGAAACACACAAGAAGAAAACTGAACATATTTTACTGGCATGTCTATTTTATACTTTTTTTTCAAAAAGTTATGTTTAGGCTGGGAGAAGGGGATATACAGGAAAGGAGAGATTTTACCAAAAGGTACAAAATTTCAGATACAAAGACAAATAAGCTTTAATGACTATTATACAGAATGTGTCTATAACAAATAATTCACTGTATATTTCAAAATTACTAAATGAAAAAAGCATGTGAGATGTTAGGTTTATTAATTAATCTGATTTAATCATTCAAAACATTGTAAACATATCAAAATATCTTTACATTCCAGAGACTCTAATATCATGTAATTAACAACTTTAGAAAAAATTTTTTATTATTTCTACACTGACTTACTTATGGACTTCGCAACTGCTTATAAATTTCCTAGTACAATTAGCTATGAATTGGCTTAACTATTCAATGAGAAATTTATATTAAATATGCAATAAGCTACTTTGGTTAACAGAAGTTGAGGGTATTAATGCCAAAGTTTATACTTATAAACTATTTTTGTGTCTTCTGTCAGTATAACCACAGGACTACTGCAATACCACCAACTGATAATAATCTTTATAAATCCTACTGTGCAGCTATACCATCTGTTAGTTATTATTTTATGTGTCACCACACACATATGTGAATCAGTTATCACTCACGATAAATACACAAATAGAATTATGGTTTTGTGGAAGGTTTTTTATGATTGTAGTTTATTATCTTTAGGCTAGTAAGTAAATAAAATATTCCTCAGTCTTGGAGAGCAAAAAACAAAATGTAAATTTTAAAAATTATCTTCATAATTATATTAAAAACTGACACATATCCACAAAATATATCTACATAAACAAAAACAGCAAGTTCATTGGCAGCTAATATAATTCCTATTTTCATAATACAAAACATTTTCTAAGACTGCACAGTAGAAAAGAGTAACTATGTATTTTCAGTGTTTATTCTCTTATGAGATGAATCAATCATGATGGCAACAACTCAAAACTGGGCCTCCTCTGAGTTTGTTAGACTAGCAGAAGGCAGTAAGTAGATAGAACATCATTACAATTTACTATCAAAATCTACCCAGAACAGTAATGAGAAAAAGAAGGAACAGAAGGATGTGGATAAATCCCTTAACTGGATAATTAGTTCAAATTATAACTCTTCTTACAAATACTAGAGTTTAATGACTTTAATAAGCCCAAACATGGTTTTAACTGGAAACCATACTATATACCAAAACATTATGAACTATGCTAAATTACTAATGACTTTTAAAGCATGGTCTAAATAACGTACAACTTGAGAAAATTATGTTTTAATGACTACAAACTCAATGATATTTAATGAATCCTATTTTAGGTGATGGTATCTTAGGATCATAC
Organism: Dipodomys merriami; assembly: GCF_024711535.1. Classification (NCBI taxonomy): domain Eukaryota; kingdom Metazoa; phylum Chordata; class Mammalia; order Rodentia; family Heteromyidae; genus Dipodomys; species Dipodomys merriami. The sequence goes on along the minus strand of NW_027206068.1, from coordinate 45,392,411 downwards.
ATAGGCAACTACAAGGTAGAAACATTAACTAAATCAACTCATTTCTGAAGGAAATCCTAAACTATGTTAGTAGAGGGAATGAAAAAGAAATCAACAACCTTCAAGAAGTACTACATGTAAGTAACTACAGAAAAATTGCTATTGGCTGACAGCTCATCTAAGGCATGAAATCTTTCTTAATTCTCCATTATACTACTTTTTCTTCCACTGAATTCCCACATCTATCTTTGTGATCATGGGGTTTAAAGAATTTTTTTTGTTCTGTGTTAATTGTAGTAATGTTGAATTTTCTAACTTTCCATGAATAGACTGAGGATTCCTGTAAGTCAGAATTCTTGAGTTTTACATATTTTTATGTCCTCACACCCCTGTGTCTAACATGATCCCTGGAATTTTGTAGGCATGTATGTTTATCTGAATTTACCAAAACCCTTATTTTAGTATAGTAAAGGTCCTGAGAAAAGTAAGTTATATTTTTGTAACTATGAATGCTTCATGGTTCAGTTTTATGGAACCTCTATTAATTTACCAACTTTGTTCTCATTATAAATAATATTTCTAGATTTTTTTATTATTAAAATAATAAAAATCAGGGCTGGGAAGGTGGCTCAGTGGTAGAGTGCTTGCCTTGCATGCATGAGGCCCTGGGTTCGATTCCTCAGCACCACATAACCAGAAAAAAAAAAGCCGGAAGTGGCACTATGGCTCAAGTGGGGCGTGCTTGCCTTGAGCTGAAGAGCTGAGGCCAGGCCCAGATAGTACAATTGTGGTAGTACAATAATTATAATTGCTTACTCACATGTCTCTATATTTTACAAGGTAACTGATGTAAAAGTGCCAAAAATAAAGACTTTTAAGTAAAAACTCTTTTTACAGTGAGAGAAGATTTAACTGTGTAACAATATAAAACAGAAAATAAAACTTAAAAAAATAAAAATATAATAAAAAAATTAAAAATTAAAAAAAACTTAATAAAAATATTTACTCATAAGTGATCCCTTATTAACTCAGTTATCCACCCATAAATTACAAGTGGGCATTACATAACATCACATATGTCAAACAGTATGAAAGTTCTGAGGCTAGGAAAGTATAATTCCCTGTAACCCTGGAGTCATCAAGCACAGTGTAAGTAGTAAGAGGACACTGTGGATGTCCCTGTCTGAAGGAGCAGAATAAAGGGCTCATAAATGAGGTAACATTTAAACACAATTCAGGGTCTAAAGCTGGGCGCTGGTGGCTCACGCCTGTAATCCTAGCTACTCAGGAGGCTGAGATCTGAGGATCATGGTTCAAAGCCAGCCCAGGCAGGAAAGTCCGTGAGACTCTTATCTCCAATAAAAACCACTTGAAAACCAGAAGTGACACTGTGGTTCAAGTGGCAGAGCGCTTGCCTTGAGCTGAAGAGCTGAGGGACAGCGCCCAGGCCCAGAGTTCAAGCCCCATGACCGACCAAAACAAAACAAAAACAGAATTCAGGGTCTAAGATTTATTTTTTAGGCTTATGGGTATTTGTGGTATAGAAGTAACAGTCCGCTGTTCATTTTTAGAATAATATTTCAGAAGAAACTGCTGTTCTAATAATAATCTAGTAAAGAGATGAAGATGAAGTTGGGGCAGGAGAAAGCAGATTTGGAAGATAATTGGTAGGTACACAGATTTTATGAGAGGGTGAGAAAAATGAATCCAAATGACAAGCCTTTGATTTGGCAGATGGATGATGACATTAAATGCAATCTAAGTCATAAGTTAACAAGTTTTTATTATATATCTTCTATGTATAATACACTCACATCTAACAGATGAGGTCTATTTTCATTCTAGTGAGAGAAAACAGAGTACACATGTGAATAATCTAAGCTAGTAAAACAGGTAATGGAGAAAATAAAATGAAGTTATGTAATGCTGACTATGGGGGAGGGACACTATCAAAGACTGTCATAAGAAGTGACACTTAAATGAGAATAGAGGAAAGATGTGAAGCTCTGGTTTAACGGGGTGGGACACCAAACAGAAAGGCTGACAGCAAAAACAATGTAATCTCAAAAAAGAATAGGAAGGCAGTGTTTTGTGGGGGTATGTAATGAAAATATAGAGAGAAATGAAACTAGAGAAGACTGAGATCCCTATTTATTTTTCTTACAGTGATTGAGTAGTTAGAAGATTTTAAGAAAGGAATGATGTCATCTGATTTCTACTTCTGTCACGCTAAGGAGGAAGACTGGAGGTAGAGTCCCGGTTAAAGTGATAGATTAGACTGTTCTAACAGTGACAATGTGGAGAAGTGGTTGAAATCTAGACGAGGTTAAGATTACAAGACTTGCTGATGAGCCAGATATGGCATTGAAGGGAACAGAAGAGCCAAAAGTGATCCATGGGATTCATTTCTAAACCACTACAAAGAGGGGAGAGATATTAAAAGGAGAAAACTAGATAGAGAAATTATTCAGGATGACAGGGACAGAAAAGAATAGTTCTTCTATGTTCAAGTAAACTTCTAAGTAAAATATAAGTAGATAGATATACATATAGAAATTGGGAGAAAGGTCTGCGTGGAAAATTCTTTAAATTCTACAAAAACTTTAAAGCCATGAGACTAAATAAGACTCGTCTTGACTATATCAATAAATATAAGGTAGAGAGTATGAAGCAACTTTTAGATTTTTAAAAGAGAAACAATGATTTCCATTTTAAACACTTAAGGTCAAGATAAATGTTTATCTAAAATATTTTATTACTCTTGCAGTATTATTTAATTCTGCAGTCTCCTTTACAAGGTCTCTATTTTTTATGCTATCTCAATTAGCTTCCTTACAGCAAACACTATCCTTCCCCTAATGCCAAGAAGCTATTCAGAAAGCACTTCTGAAGCATTTTTTATAGCATAAATACAAACATCTGGCTGTAATGATTAAAAATTTATTAATTAATAAAAAAATCTAGAAAATAGTACAGTAATGAGCCACTTTAAAATCTCTTAAGGACTATGACTTAAAAAGCTCTTCTCCCTAAGAAATAATCTTGGAATTCTATCGATGGGTCGACATTGAAAAATAACCAGTATTGGTTATTTTTGTATGCTATTGTCTGAATGTTAGGGGAAATATGAGGGAATTCCTCAAATTCATACATTTAAACCAAATTCTGAACATGGTAGTATTGAGATGTATGGCTTTAGGGACATAATTAGGCCACAAAGGTGGAGCAATTGTGAATGTGACTGGTTTCTCTATAAGGGGCTAAGACACTAAATAAAGTTCTAAGTGAGAACTCAATGAGAATAGCATCAAATGTGAACCAAAGCAGATTTTTACAAAACAGCAAATCTGCTTGCACATCAATCTTTCCAGCACTCAGAACTTTAAGAAATAAATGTCTGTTGTTTCTAAGCTATCCATTGTATGATATTTTATTATAGAAGCTTGAATATAGTAAGATACTAAGTGTTGAACTTGGGTAATAATGGCTGATTTCTGAACTATCCTGCTGGTCTAATCTCAAATAATCAAATATTTCCTACCAAAGATGCTACTCAGGGTCAGCACTCACTAAGTGAATTAATGAGAGATCAAGATGCTTCTGTAAAAGACAAATTTTTCTTTGTCCTTGAATCTTTATCTTTTTCCATCCCTACTTACTCATGTTCTTACACAACACCTTTAGTTCAATTAGAGCTTAATAAACAACTACTGTAATACATGAATAAACAAGTGAACACTTTCATGAAAAATATGATTTTTTTGTTCCTTTTCATGAATCTTTTCTTACATCTTTAAGGTTTTTCCCAATTACAAAATATCTGCTCAGTGAAAACAATATTAATATAAAAATAAAAATCTCTTGTTACTTTCTACCTATAGCTCCTAGTTGTACTAATTTTTTCATTTAACAAACATTTTTGACTGCCCAAGTTTGCTAAGTATATGGGGATACTACAATAAACAGTCTGAGTCACTAATATCTCTTTCTCTCTTTGTCTCCTCTCTGTTCCTGCTATGTCTCCCTCTCCTCTTTCTCTTTCCCCCTTTCTCTGGTTGCAGGTAGCAATACCCTCCCCCCTGCAACAATGAAATGGTCCACAAGGAAAGAGTAGAAGTTATTATTATTTATCCTCAGAGAACTATACATTAAGTGTCTTGTCTAGTTTACACCAGAGAACTCTTACTGCATTTCACTCACTTCCAAAGGTTGGCTACAAAGGATGTCACTCTGTCAAAAGATTCAAAATCCATGGATATCTCTCCCACCCTAATACTTAACATTTTTCTTGAAGATGATTATTTCAGTGGATAAGCAATGTTAATATATTTCTATATAGTATGCAAAAGCATCTTGGTGATATTTTCAAGTACCCTCAAGGAGCAAATAGCTTTCTCATGTAAAAAAAAATACTTTCATCTTTCTACAGAACAATGTCAAGTGCTACACAGGAAAAATAATTCTGAATACATTTTTCAAGCCTTTATCTATAGGTTCATATATTATCTATTTAGTCAACTGTGCTAAAAAAAATAGTCCAGATGCTTTAACTTTTGCACTCTATCCACACACACCCCCATCCGCACTTTTTTAACAGAAAGTTTCTACTTCCAGCAACAGGAAAAACTTAGCAACTGGACAGTCATTCTTTGTTCTAGTATCCCCTGACTTTCTGCAGATCACCTGTTTCTTGGTAACAGCACCAGTCTGCATGGAAAGAGTGGAAGCTACTGTTTATTCTCAGAAGACTATGTAGTAAGTGACTTGTTTAGTTTTACTCCAGAGAAGTCTTACTGCATTTCACTCACCTCTGAAGGTTGGTTGCCTTCTACCTCAGAAGTTTTACTTTGTAGCTCATTTGTTGTATCTCCTGAGAAGAAAAAACAGAAACAAAACAACTTTACCATACTATTTTGTTTTCTATTTATTTGAATTTTTTGTCATTATATATTCCATATCAACAGAAGCAAGCACTATTGCTTGCTGTATAATAAATAATTTATAAGAATGAAGCCGGGCACAAGTGGCTCACGCCTGTAATCCTAGCTACTCAGGAGGCTGAGATCTGAGGATCGTGGTTCAAAGCCAGCCCGGGCAGGAAAGTCCGTAAGACCCTTATCTCCAATAAACCATTAGAAAACCGAAGCAGTGTGTGGCTCAAGTGGTAGAGTGCTGGCCTTGAGCTGAAGAGTGCAGGGACAGTGCCCAGGCCCAGAGTTCAAGCCCCACGACCGACCAAAAAAAAAAAAAAAAAAAGAATGACAATTTTGTATAGGTCTCATAAATCATCCATAAACACATATACTTACAACATAAATCAGAATATATTCTGCTTTATATAGGTTTACAATGGAAAAAATCAAATAAATTCGTATTTTACATATCATGTCATATTTTAGATATGGCTTGAATAGAAGACAATTTACTTTAAAATAAATGCTCTTTATGATATGTATAATTAATTGTCCTCCAAATTAATATTTTTCACGAGTTACTTTTTATAAATGTTGTCTCTGGATTTCATTGGTGTAGAAATGAATCTCTATGTATCAATGAACCAAAATGCCTATCAATAGTTATTGGCAGAAAAAGACAATGAACAAATACATCGATTAGCTTTCAATTAATCCTTTGGTACCTAAAGCTGGTGCCTGGGTGGGTGGTATTAATAAATTAATTTGAATTAGGATGATTTGAAAGACAACAGGACAGGTATAAACATAGTTGAACAAGTTTAATATAGGCTTAACTGATTTACTAATGACCTATTTCAATTTAATTATCACTAACAGTTGGTAATTAACATGTGATAGGTATACAATCAATTAGCCTACTACTTTAGACTTTAATAAAAGGCTAATTTAGCAATTTGTAAATTGTTCTTCCCACAAAAATGAAGCAGGATTAGGAATGTCTACTAGAGAGAAAATTACCAAATTTGTGGATGAAAGTTTGGTTGACACTACAGGTCAGAAGAAGGTTTCTTTTTTTTTTTTTTTGGCCAGTCCTGGAACTTGAACTCAGGGCCTGGACACTGTCCCTGAGCTTCTTTTTTTTTTTTTTTTGGGTCCGGTCGTGGGGCCTGAACTCTGGGCCTGGGCGCTGTCCCTCAGCTCTTCAGCTCAAGGCTAGCGCTCTACCACTTGAGCCACAGCGCCACTTCCGGCTTTTTTCTTTTTGCTTATGTGGTGCTGAGGAATTGAACCTAGGGCCTCGAGCATGCAAGGCAAGCACTCTACCACTGAGCCACCTTCCCAGCCCCAGAAGAAGGTTTCTATATAGGGCATAGTATTAAGAGTAATGATTGTGGATAAAGCATGGAAAACATTGAGTGTAATGGTTTTGTATGAAACATAAAAGTTTAGTTTGTCAGTGGCTATGATGAGGAAGAGCCCTGTGAAAATTTCAAAGTCATAAATAAAATTCTGTTAAATCCTAAAACCATGAAAAAACTAAAGATAATTTGATTCCCTAAATATTTAAAATAATATAGTCATTAGCTTTGTTCACAGTTGTATGTAACATTATTATTGTTGTGCAAGGCCCAGAACAGGTGTTCAATAAATTAGCAAATTTCTCTTTATAGTTTCTCACTTATAAATCTGTCACAAAAGACTTCAATGTATTTTATAAAAAACTGTATTTGAGCATAGAGTAAGGCTTTAAGGCAGATTTATGGAATACCACTTTGAAATACTATTACTAGTGATTCATAATTATGGCATGACTTATATTTTAAACTTATTAATAGGAAAGTACTAGGAACTTTTGGGTTATGCATATAGGTAACAAAGTTAATTATTGTTACATAAAAAAATCAACCTACTCTTGTAACTCAGGATGTCAAATAACTTGACTCTTTAAGTCACTGTTTATACTGATCAGTTACAACCAGTTGAAAAGGAGCCTTATTTTTGAAATCCCCATTATCTCTGTCAGTTAAGGATATGATATCCATCTCTAATTTGCAGAAGGAGAAACCTTTGCAGATGGAGAAACTAAAGTACAAAAAGTTTAGTTTGCTAAGTAAGGATACAGACAACCAAAGAAATATGGTCTGCATAATAACTCAAAGTATGTTTAATGACACTGGGAAAAAAGAGGACCCTTTGAGGCCAGAGATGTTGAACATTTCTTCAAGTGTCTATTAGATTCTAGGAGAACTCAAATAATGTAATTCTTTAAAAAGAACTAAGTCAAAGCCTAACAAGTACCAGGAAATGGGTACTTGCAAGAGAGGAGGGTGGAGCCAAGGGGCAAGGAGTAGAACAATGAAGAGGAGAAGGGGAGAGAATGGAGGCAAGAATTCATTGTGTATACCACAGAATTGAGAAAGGGAAGGGGTGGGTTTGCAGGTGGGGGTGGTGGTGAAGATATTGGAAGTGATAACCCAGATCAAGATGCATTTACATAACTTCTGTGTTATTTAAACCTGGGTAGACTCAATACATAACCTGAAAATTAAGAAAAGTAAGGGAAGGGTTGGGACAGGTGAGTGAAAATTTGAAAATCTGGTCAAGATTCAGTGTATTCACAAACTGCTTTGGTGAATGGCAACTCCTTTGTAGAACTACTTAAAGATATTTTTAACAACCCCCCCACACAGTTGTACATAACAAAATATGTATAACTCACAATTAAAGTCACAGCCTAAGAAAGATGATCTCTTAAAATAATTACTATTTGACTGTCATACAGGCACACAAACGCTGTATATGACTAAATTATCTAGCACAAAATCTATGCTTCTTTTGCCATTTCTTATTTCAAGGTGAGTATCTACACAAAATTTTCTTCATTTTTTTCCCTACTGTTTGAACAACCAGGAAGGTTATCAGCCAGTATTCTTGACATCATACAACACATCTGCCTGGAAGCAATGCAGAATCACTATTTACTGAAATGCCATGTCTGGCGATGACTCAGATAAGACAGTAACTGATTACAAGGAAAATTGCCATCTGCAAGATTATTTCTCTATAAACAAAGGCACAAAATGAAAGCAGAACAAATGATTGAAGGACAGAATAAGTCACAATAAAATACAGTGCTTAAATGTTTTCCAACTGAAGAATTATTTTATCACAGGAAAATTCACTTATATTCTATGTTTTCTATAACCCACATAAAAGTTAGACAATTTGGGATATAAGGAATGTAAAACAAGGTACCTTAGTTTCTAAATAGCCTTAACTTTTGCTTACATGTTGGATGGACTAAAAAAATTCATTTGAATTGCAGTCACTTAAAAAAATTAACTGATATTTTCACAATATTTTACTTTGCATAGGTTTTAAAAAACATCACAGTTGGTTACTGTTGGGCAATAAGGTCTCCCCCACTCCCCTAGTTAACAGGTAAATGAACCATCAAGCGTCAGAGGCACTTGGTGACCTGCCAAGGTCTTTTAGATAGAAGACAGTCACATTGAGGCAGAACCCATCTCCAGGGTCTGATGAAGAGAGCTGCGATCAGTGGAAGTTAAAGGTCAGAGTGTGAAGAAAAGAGCCAACAGCTCTGAAAGGAAATTTTGAAGGCAGGATTTGGTGCTGGTTCCACTCCAGAACTCCCCCCCCCTCCATTCCCTTTTGCCACCCTACTCCTCACAGCTTAACTTTTCTTCCCTTTCTGAGGTGATGTCAAATACTTCTGCCCAGAACAAGCCTCTATCCTTCCTTCTAGTCTTTTCAAATAAACATAGTTTCCTTAATATTTTTTCAAAAGTTTGTAAGAACAGAAACGAAGTAAAAAATTCCTTTTATATCACAAGTATGCAATTTTGTTTAAAATGTAGGTTTTATTTAAAGGATTAAGTAAATGACAAAGGTCACATATATATACTAATAAAATTTTGTTAGAATTTAAAAGACAAAAGTAAAATTCTCCAATAGTTTAGATTAAGAGTTAGCCATTTCTATTAAAGGCCAGACAGTAAATATTTTAGGTTTTGCAGGCCATATGGTCTGTGTCACAACTTCACAACACGGTCATTGTAGCCAAAAGCAGCCACAGACAATATGTAAGCTAGTAAGTATGGCTATGATCCAATACAATCTTATTTATAAAAACAGGTGGTAGGCTGTAGTTTACCAAACCCTGTTTTAGAGGAATATATACACTGCACTAGGGTTAAAAAACTGGATAATAGCCGGGCGCTGGTGGCTCACGCCTGTAATCCTAGCTACTCAGGAGGCTGAGATCTGAGGATCACTGTTCAAAGCCAGTCCGGGCAGGAGAGACCATGAGACTCCTATCTCCAATAAACCACCAGAAAACCGGAAGTGGCGCTGTAGCTCAAGTGGTAGAGTGCTCGCCTTGAGCTGAAGAGCTGAGGGACAGCACCCAGGCCCAGAGTTCAAGCCCCACGGCCGACCAAAAAAAAAAAAAACAAAAACAAAAAACTGGATAATATTTGAGCTGCATAAGGACATGAAAAAGGGACAGTCATTGAATGACTATCATCTTAATCTTATTCTACTTGGTGCAGAAGGAAGGCAGGAGAGGAGAAATGGTGGCATAAAGAGTGAGCACTAGGAGCAAGGGAAAACAGAAAAGATTCCCAGGCATGGGAGTCAATCTGAATGTCTCTGTAGTTCACAAAGGGGAGGCTTGTCTGGAGGTCTTGATGAGGAAATCCTTGGTTTATGCTCTATTGACTTTATTCCTTACCTCACTCCACTTCTCTGTCTGTGGATTGGTGAGTTAGGGAGTACTTAGGTGCATATGGTTCTGTCCCTTCTCTTTCTCTCAAGAATGGAAAAAAAAAAAAGAAATGTACTCATTATCTTGCCCATGTAATTGTAACCCCTCTGTACAGTATTTTCATTTTATGTCTCTTCCCCACAATATAACCCCTGCTTTCACTGTATTTGATGTCGTTATAATTTGTGGAGGAAAGGGGAAAAACAAATCATTTAAATAGGGATACAGATGGACCCACTGCAACAATGAGATGTACAAGTCCTTATGTCGAAAACGAACTTTACAACTTTGGTGCGGGGGTGGGGGGGGGAGGATTGGGTGGGGGGAGGATGTGGGGAAACAAAGGAGGAGACTACAATGCTTGATAAGAAATGTACTCATTATCTTGCCCATGTAATTGTAACCCCTCTGTACAGTATTTTCACAATAAAAATAAAATAAAATAATTAAAAAAAAAAAAAAAGAATGGAAGACCACACGGAATTTGTTACTCTAATCCTCTTCAGCAGCCTCCTATTTAGGGATGCCTGCTCCAGTCCTTCACAGCTGAGAGAAACTCACTCTAATTCTGGGAGTCAGATTAAGAAATACATTCTTCTCCAAGATCTAAGTTACATTCTTCCATGAAAGCTTGTTTAGGCAATATTAGACTTTAATCTCCATTAGTCCCCTTTTACTCTTTTAAATCGACCAGTTCTCATCTGAGAAGGGGGATGATGTTAGTTAGTAGCATGCCCTTGGGCAGAGGAGCATCAGAAAAGGGTTCATGTGGATGAAGCTGGAGCATATTTGCATGCAAAATATCATGATGGCTGTTTCTTCTTTTGTCTAATAGAGAGGATTTATCTAGAACTCCATATCTGAGAATTCAATCTACAAAATATTGCTTCCAAGGATTTCACATGGGAAAAAGATACTTCTATAGTCAAAAGTATAAGAAAAACCTGCAAAACATGAGTTCTTTCTGTTGATTTTAAATTCATTTTTGCGTCTGAGAAATTCTACAGGAAGGAAATCTAAAAGTTTTTTCTACAATGTATTGGCTCTCAAGTATTTGATTCACCTGGCACCTATTAAATATCTTTCAGCGTCTCATGAATACTCTATGGTAAGACCTAATTCAATATTTCTGAAGTTAAGGTTGATTATAAAATATTTTAACTGACTCTTCAGAAGACTCTCAATATGGCCAAATTTATTCACTTTTGAACATTTACTTGTAATGGGTTAAGACACACTTTATTTCCTTTGAAGATTTTTTTTTTCATGACTCCCTATTAACTCATTCTATTGCACTGCGGGGCAGACTAGCAATAAGTGGTTATATTCTACCACAGAATTCTGATTTCATAGTGGCTGATAATCAGCAGAGGAGGAAAGGATAGCTAGGATCTTGAAGACGTAGGAGAAAACCCTACTACTTAAAAATACCTCCCCCACAAATTCAACCAATTAGGGATTCATTAGAGTTAATGAGCTCCTCTTTTAAAATGCAAATACCCTCTGGGAGTGTTTTCGTATTAGTCATTCACTATGTGAAGTAGTGGAAAGAACAGTGGAATAGCCACACCATTAACTCCTTTTCAATCTTCAGTCACACTCATTATACCAGGCCCCCTGGCACAGTGGAAAGAGAATAGCTTTAAAATCTGTCAGAACTCAACCCAAATCTTTTACCATATCTATGACCTTGTGAAGTTACCTTAAGTTCTCAGAACCTCTATTTCCTCATCTGAAAAATGGGAAGAATGTTACAAAGACTAAATGAGAAAATGTTAAACACTAAATATAGAGGAAAGGAAGGGACTAGAGACAAGAGAAATGTGGTGTTGTAGCAATGGTATCAACTACTGCTCTGCCTTTGTCACAGAGCTATTGCTGTTTCTTCATAAAGTCGCGATAAAGTTGTTATGTTGAAAGCTAACCTTCACTATGATAATAATAGGAGCTGAGGCCTTTAGTAAATAACTGGCCAAGAATAGGATTAATGTTTTTATAAGTGGCTAAAGACCAGTTATCTCTTTCCATTGTGCCAGGACATTGCTATCAGTTTTGTGAACCAGAAAGCACTAAATACCAAATCTGCCAGCACTTTGAGCTTGGAATTTGCAGCCTCCAGAACTTTGAGAAATACATTTCTATTGTTTACAGGCCACCTGGTTTATGATATTTTGAGATAGCATAGTAGCCCACAAGGACTAAGATTTTTAGGGTGACAAAAGAAGCTCTCGGATGCTCGGACAGCTTTATTATATCCATTTAAAGAGGGCAAACATAGTAGTATAACCCAAGGCTGTTGAAGATGTTAAAGCACTCCATACCTGTTCCCTCTCCATACTTAGTAACACATGGGTTAATTTATCTGATTAAATTTAATATAAAGTTATGTCTCCTACTTCTTTCCTGCCAATTTAATCCCTGTTTTCTACCATAATGGATAGAAAGAAAAAGTGCAAATTACTTAAGACATGGCTTGATCAGGAGCCTCAGAGGGAAATAAACCAAGAACATGAACAGTTAAATCACAAAAGAAGGAATACACTTAGGAAACAAAGACAGGAATAGGTTCAAGCTAAGAATTAAAGAAAAACAAATTAAAACAACACCAAGTACATTAGCAGTTCAAAAGTGAAGGATGGAATGTTGCCACTTTAATAGTAACAATGTAATGCTCAGTAAACATCTGCTGATTTGACTTCAGGTGGGAAAGGACAGCAAGAAAAGAATTCTACACACACATTCACTAAGGACTTATAAAGAGAATAACTGTTAAAATGCAAAGAACAATTTAAACTAAGGGTTCAATAGAACAGGCAATCTACTTTAAAAGATACTAGTGTGACTTTAGTTTTAATATATATTTCCAAGCCGGGCCCTGGTGTCTCATGCCTGTAATCCTAGCTACTCAGGAGGATGAGATCTGAGGATGGGGGTTCAAAGCCAGCCCAGGCAGGAGAGTCCATGAGACGCTTATCTCCAGTGCTCCACCAGAAAAGCGAAGTAGTGCATTTCCATTAAAAATTTAGACATCATATTAGATTCTATCTTCATGAGTGCTATTAAAATCTTGCTTGCTAGTTTACAGGCTTAGGGTCACCCTAAATAGTTTACTTACTCTGGGATGTAAGAATATAAGCAAATCCATCCGAGATCAAACCCACTGATGAGCCCAGCCATTCTGCTCTTAATTTGTTTTAGATGTTAAGGTGGCTTTGAGATCTAACTTGTTATGTGGAGCTATAGAATGACCATTTGTTTCCATGTGATTTCAAATCAATCCCCAAATCAATTAAGATGTTTAATACTAGGTAAACTGTAAACATTCTTACGTTTAGACTGGAAAATGAAAAACTTGAAAAGACCAAATTAATTTTGTGCACTGGTATATTATTCATCCATCAAAGGAGAGATCCAGGTATATATGCTACAACATGGATGAGCCTTACTAAAGTAAGCCTGTCAAAAAAGAAATACTATATAATATTACTTATTTTATCATGCTGCATAAGTCTGCTTCAAAAGTTTGTACACCTTTATAAATGTTATTAATTGTCTTCCCTAAAAATTTATGTACTAAGAAGGTAATCTGGACTATTACTAAGCCTACATCCCAAAATGCTACTACTAGTAGAAAGCTTTGCAGAGGACTTCTCTTGATTAGTCTCTGTGGACTATACTACTCCGAGAACAAACATGATACACCAAAAAATGTGTAGTGTACTTAGCTTGAAGCTTAAATTTTCAAATAAAAAAAAAAGTAAGTTCATCTATCTCCACCAGTTCTCTGGTTCCTGACAGAGTCAATGTGCTGTCCCTAGAATGGCAAAGATGAAAGCAAACAGCAACAATGCAAACACAGGTTGTAGATAAATGCTCACCAAATCACTCAGACTGCAGACCTGAAGACCTACAGCAGATGTGAATTCCAATCCTTGCTATAATTTTTTTAAAAGACTGTGAAATTATTAAAAGGTATATGAATTAAGTTTTAATATACTGCATGTCCATGTTACCATTACTTTTTTTGGATCCTCAGGTATGATTTGGCAATGCAAGAACTTTGTAACATTAACATATTCAATTAAAAGTAAGTCTATGGGGAAAAAAGTAACTCAATATTTAATTTCTTTCAACCAATAGAACAGAGTTATAAATTATGGGCTCTTATTTTCCTTACACAATAGTTATCAGAGGATTTTTCTGAAAATATTCCAACACTGAAGAAAAGATGATACAAAAAGTCATAAATCACATATCACAATTAGAAGCAAAGCCATACATGTCACATATAATGAGAAGCATGACATTATAACTAGATGAAGAAGTTCAATTTCAAAATGCAAAAGAGGTTGGTTTTATTAAAAATAGAAGACCTGTCATTCAGATATATAATTTGAATGTGTGAAATTATTGTCCTGAGGATTACAATATGCAGTCTCATATTTAAAATGTTAACATAAGGAAACAAACTTTCCTTTAATATCTTAGGTACAAACTAGACATTGTGGACAGTACTTGTAAAGCTACAGATAGGAAAACAGAGGAAGTGAGGGAGGAGGAGGAGGAAGAGGCTTCCACCAACACCACAGGTAAGCCTGAACCCAAGTCCAGGGAGGAAGTCGAGGCCATTCTAGAAACAGCAATGGGGAATCACCAACAAGCTTCCTCAGAAAGAAGCACTTGAATGGGTCCACCACAGTGTTTAGGGTTGCAAACAGACCTGCCTCCTTTGAAGTATTTATGTAAAACATAATATGCAGAGTGGAAAGGAAAGTGAAAGTCACTGGATGGCCTGGATGTCTCTGTCCCAAAGGGAAACAAAGCAAGGGGCTGGAGGTAGCAAGGAGCCAGGCATTCACATGCATAAACAGAGGCAAATGCAGAGGCATGCAGTTGCCACTGTAATAGCACCACTCACGTATTTCACTGTCTAAGAAGCACCTGGGCTGCAAAGTCCTGAGTGTCACAAAGAGATCCTGATTTGGGAAGTCTGGTGAAGGGCCCACAATTCTGAATTTTTAGCAAGAATTCCAAAAGATTCTAGAGCAAAGACAATATTTTAAGGAACACTGAAGCCGACTGACAGCCTTAAATAGCTAGAATATTATGGATGTAGAATTAAATGTAGAAAGAATATTATGTCTACATTAGCATAATTGTCCCCTTTTTTCCTTCAGTCTTTCTTCCTATCTTGTTTAATTATTTATAGACTATGTACACCTCTATATTATGATTGGGCTCCATAACATTAGTGGCCCCAAAAGAATTTAAATCAGGGTCTCAAAAGTGCATTTGTATATCTGTGTTCATAGCAGCACTATTCACAATGATGGAATCACACACACACACACACACACACACACACACACACACACACACACACACACACACACACACACACACACACACACACACACACACACACACACACACACACAACCCCATTGGTATATTATTCATCCATCAAAGGAGAGATCCAGGTATATATGCTATAACATGGTCGAGCTTTACTAAAGTAAGCCCATCAAAAAAGAAATACTATGTGATTCCACTTCCATAATATACCAAGATTCAGAGACAGAAAGCAGAATGGTGATAGCCAAGGGCTGAATGTTGGGCAGGTAGGGGAGAGGGGAGAACAGAGTCTTTTGTATATTGGGTACAGCCATAGTTTTGAAAGCTGAAAAAATTTACCCTACATTATGAATATATTTTACAAGTAAATATAAATATTAACAAAGATGTGTTTTCCTCCATTTAAAGTAATAAAACAGTGTAAGTCTACTATTCATCAGCACATCTATTTTTTTCAATTAACATTAATAACTGTGTAGTAGCATATACAGATGCTATAATTTTAAGAAAATTTAAGAAAATAGGAAAAGTCAAGCAAAGGAAAATTTATTTTCTTTCTGGTACAAAATTTGTACTGGCTTTACCACCTGGCTACAAGAAATAATTCACCCAGCTCCCCAGCTAGTATGCATTGCAGTATAAAACTATAAGCAATATCAAGGAGCACACTTTAGTAACTCTCTGACAGCATATACTGACATTTCTGTTTATCTGCCTGCTGCTTTGCATTACACTATCAGTGACAATACAGTGCTAGTTATACTAAATATAAACATGTGCTTTTCCTTTTAAAACCTTTTTAAAAATGAAGGTTACAAAATATGGAAGGTTTTAAGAAAATTAAAACAAGAAATCTAAAATAAGGTATTTAACACTGAATATACAGATGAAGTACAGTTCTAGATAACATAAAACATCAGAGCTAATATGAACATCCTCTAAAGAACAAGAGATATGTTTCAATCTTCTTAAGTCATCCGGTCACTAGGATGGAAAGATGTTGGTAACAATGAAACTGAGGTGTTGGTGAAGAGATTAAATATTAACGAATATTTTAAGGTCTCACTGCTAGCTTGTGTTTCCTTCCTTTCCTTAGAACTCATAGGAAAATAGCTAGATGAGGTGGATTTCCCCTGTAATCTCAGCTATTTTGGAGGCAGAAATGGGGGGGGATCTTGGTTCAAGGCCAGCCTGGGCAATATGTTAGTGAGGTTTCCATCTCAACAATGAAGCAAGGAATAGTAGCTCACATCTATCATCCCATGTGGGAGACACATTTAGGAAGATCTTAGCAACAATGGGATATTCTATCTGAAACAATAAAAAGTGGTAGGGTGTCTACCTAGCAAGCATGATGCACTGAGTTTAAACAGAAGAAAGAAAGAGAGGAAGAGAGGAAGAGAGGAAGAAAAGGAAGAAAGTAAGGAAGGAGGAAGGAAGGAAGGAAGGAAGGAAGGAAGGAAGGAAGGAAGGAAGGAAGGAATCAAAGAAAGAGAGAGGGAGGGAGGAAAAGTGGGAAAGAGGGAAAGAAAGGAGGAGAGGGAAAAAGAAAGAAAGAAAAGAAAGAAGAAAAAAGAAAGGAAGGAAGGAAAGAGAAAGAAAGAAAGAATGGAAGAGAGAAAGAGAGAAAGAGAAAGGAAGGAAGGAAGGAAGGAAGGATGGAAGGAAGGGAGGGAGGGAGGGGGGGAAGGAGGGAGGGAGGGAGGGAGGGAGGGAGGGAGGAAGGAAGGAAGGAAGGAAGGAAGGAAGGAAGGAAGGAAGGAGAAAGAGAGAAAGCAAGCAAGTAAATTTCAGGAATAGAGGAAAGGAAAAGGAGAGTCATAATTAAACTTTTGAGAATCTACTCATTAGTAGATGTAATTTTTTTATTGTGAAAATACAGTACAGAGGGTTACAATTACACGAGCAAGGTAATGAGTACATTTCTTATCAAGCATTGTTGCCTCCTCCTTTGTTTCCCCCCACCCATCCCTGCCCTCCCATCTCCACGACTACTCACAAAGTTGTAAAGTTCGTTTTTCAACATAGCATCTTGTACATCTCATTGTTGCAGTGGGTCCACCTGTATCCCTATTTAAACAATTTGTTTTTTTCTCTTCCCCTTCACAAATTATAACATCAAATACAGTGAAAACAGAGGTTTTACAGTGGGGAAGGGACATTCAAAGCAACAAATAACTCACCTTGTAAACACATTAGAAACAATAGCAAGAAAGAAAAAAATCACTTTGTCCTTATCTTAGGGTTCATTTCACTTAACATCATCTTATCTGACCTTTTCTGCTTGTCTCAGACATATACTAGTTATTGAAAATAAGGGAAACCATGGAACCTATGTTTCTTTGTGCCTGGCTTACTTCATTTAATATAATTTTTCCCAAGTCTTTCCATTTCCTAACAAATGGGGCAATGTCATTCCTTCTGACAGAGGCACAGGATTCCATTGTGAATATATACGCTACATTTTCTTGATCCATTCATCTACTGAGGGGCATCTGGGTTGGTTCCATATCTTAGCTATGGTCAATAATGCTGCAATAAACATAGTTGTGCTGGTAGCTTTAGTGTGGTCTTGTTTGTGATCATTTGGGTAAATGCCCACAAGTGGGATTGCTGGATTATAGGGGAGCTCTATGTGGAGTCTTTTGAGGAACCTCCATACTACTTTCCAAAGTGGTTGAACAAGTTTACACTCCCACCAACAATGCAGTAGGGTTCCCTTCTGTCCACATCCCTTCCAGTATCTGTTGTTATTTGAGTTCTTGATTCTAACTGGGGTGAGGTGGTATCTAAGTGTTGTTTTGATTTGCATTTCTTTTATGGCTAGAGAGGTTGAACATTTTCTTCATGTGTCTATTGGCCATCCTTTTTTCCTCTTCAGAGAAGTTTCTCTGTAAGTCTTTAGCCCACTTATTTATTGGGCAGTTGTTTCTTTGAGGATTTGTTGTTGGGGGATTTAATTTTTTGAGTTCCAGGTATATTTTAGATATGAGATCCTTGTCCATTGTATGGCTAGTGAAGATCTTCTCCCAGTCCATGGGCTTTCTATTGATCTTGCTAGCTATGTCCTTGGCCATACAGAAGCTCTGCAGCTTCATGCAATCCCATTTGTCCAAACTTTCTTTGATCTGTTGTGTTGCCTGTGTCAAGGAGACCTAAGGTTTCTCCTATTCCATCCTGTAATGTTTTCAGGGTGTCTGCTTTGACTCCAAGGTCTTTGATCCATTTGGAGTTGATTCTGGTAAAGGGTGATATATAAGGTTCTAGCTTTAGTTTTCTATAAGTGATTAACCAATTTTGCTAGCACCATTTACTGAAGAGGCTGTCTTTCTTCCATTCTATTTTTTTTAGCTCCCTTATCAAAGATTAGGTGGTTACAGGACTGTGGGTTCCTTTCTGGGTTTTCAATTCTATTCCATTGGTCCTGAGGTCTCTTCTTGTGCAAGTACCAAGCTGTTTTGATTACTATGGCTTTGTAGTAGAGTTTGAAATTTGGTATTGATATTCCTCCAGCACTGTTCTTTCTTTTAAGGATTGTTTTTGTTTTTTCGGGGTCTTTTATTGTTCCATATAAATTTCTGGATTGCCTCTTCTATTTCCTTGAAGAATGAGGTTGGAATATTGATAGGTATTGCATTGAATTTGTAGATAACCTTAGGAAGTATTGCCATTTTCATGATGTTGATCCTTCCAATCCAGGAGAATTGAAGGTTTTTCTACTTTCTAAGTTCTGCTTTGATTTCCTTTTTCAGGTTTTTAAAATTTTCATCATAGAGGTCCTTCACTTCTTTGGTTCAGTTAATTCCTTGGTATTGTATTTTTTGTAGGGCTATATTAAGCATGAAGTTGCTTTCCTGATTTCAGCCGCACTCTTCTCCTTATTGGCATACAGAAAAGCCATTGATTTTTGAGGATTAATTTTATACCCTGCAACTTTGCCAAAGTTTTGAATCAGCTTGAGTAATTTGGAATGGAGTCTATGGGATTCTTTAAATACAAGATCACATCATCTGCAAAGAGGAAGAGTCTTACTTCATCTTTCCCTATTTGGATCCCTTTTATGTTTGCATCTTGTCTTATTGCTGTAGCTAGGCATTCTAATACTAAATTGAAGAGAAGTGGAAAGAGTGGACATCCTTGTCTTGTTCCTGAATTTAGAGGAAATGGCTTTAGTTTTTCAGCATTAAGTATAATGCTGACTGTAGGTTTGTCATATACAGCCTGTATTGTATTGAGGAATGTTCCATAGATTCCTAATTTTTCCAGAGCTTTCATCATTAAGGGGTGTTGGATCTTATCAAATGCTTTTTCTGCATCTATTGAGATAACCATGTGGTTCTTTTATCCTTGCTTTTTTTGATGTGAGGAACTATATGAATTGGTTTGCATATACTGAACCAGCTTTGCATCCCTGAAATGAATTGAGTCTGGAGTGTCCAACTAGTTTGACCCTACAAAGAAAGAATCATGAGAAGAAAGATGTAAAGACCTGGGTCCTGAAGAAGAGAGGGGTAGCCTGATAAGAACCCAGGTAGCAAGGCTAAGGAATATGAGAATTTGTTTAGTTACAGAGTGGAAAGTCAAAATAGAATAAGGACTAACGTTTAACCAAAACGCTCCTTACCCCAGATCACAATAAACTAATGTGTACTCAATCTTCACAGGTGAGCCTCAACTCTATAATTTCCAGCCCCTAGTAGAACTCATGCCCCTTTTACTTATGCCTATATGTGCTCATACCTCTCTAACACAGTTCAGACATCTGAGATCATCCTTTAGTTAATTATTATACTTGCTGCACTGCTGCTGTTCCCACTAGACTATCAGTTTCATGAGGACAATGGCATGATTACTTTATTTGCTGTAATATTTCCAGAATTGGGATAATGGCTGGTACCAAGTAGACATATGGCAGGCTCTTAGTAAATGGCTCTTTTCTGGTGGTTCCATTGCAGTAAATGGAAACATAGTCAAAAGACAGGAAAATAAGTTTCTGATGAAACTATGAGTGAGATGAGGGAAGCTGAAGAGGGATATGTTATGAGTGGTAAAAGGAGATGAGTTTATTAATAGTGCTTTGCACTAGGTGAAAGGCAATGACTACACTAAAGGCAAATAATCACTCTCACATAAGGTTTGGACAGGATTTCTGCAATAAAAAGCGGCAGTAAGAGACACAGAAACACTTCCCACAAGTTTTGAAGGGTAGAATAAAAAGGGCAAGGACACAATGGAGACCTTGACATTACATTAGGAAAACTGATAGGCCTCTACATATATGGGAAAAATAATGGGGTGAAAAGATTTTGCTGAGCTTTATTTAGTTACAGGGAGTTTTAGATGATTCCATGAAACATCAAAGATGGCTGAGACAGCAAAAAGAATGCTGCTTAAGTATTGTTATTTTATAACAGTGGTATATTTTTTAGTTCACTATGAATATGTATTTGACTAATTTTAAAACACTAAGAAAAATACCACATCAGAGCCTGATGCCAGTAACTTATGCTTATAATTCTAGTGACTTGGAAGGCAGAGATCAGCTGGATCACAGTTGGAGGCTAGCCCAGGCAAAAACTTAATGTGACCTCCTATCAACCAATATCTGGACTTGGTATACATGCCTATCATCCTAGCTATGGTGGGAAGAATAAACAGAAGGATTAGTGTTCAGACTAGCCTGCACAAAAAGCAAGCCCTTAGCTGTCACTAGTAGTTCATTCCTTTAATCCTAGCTACTCAGAAGGCTGAGACATGAGGATTGAGGTTGAAAGCCAGCTTGTGCAGAAAAGCCCATGAGACTATGTCCAATTAACCAGAAAAATGTTGGACTGGAGGCATAACTCAAATGGTAGTGCACCAGCTATGCGCAAAAAGCCAAGACAGAGTACAAGGTCCTGAGTTCAAAACCTAGTACTGGCACAAAACAAAAATAAAACAAAATAATATAAAGCAAAAAGAGATAGAAACATGGTTCAAGCTGTAGAATGACTGCCTAGCAAGTGCTCCGAGTTCAAACCTCAGTACTGCCCCATCCAATTATATATGTTAGAAAAACATGCTAACAATACAAGTTAGTAAAGAACCTGTTTAGCAAGTGCAGTCTTAAGTTCAAACCCCAATACCACTAACGGGGGGAAAAAAAGGAGGAATACATAACAACAAATTTGCAGTACTTTTTTTTTTGGTCATGGGGCTTGAACTCTGGGCCTAGGTACTGTCCCTTAGCAATTCAGCTCAAGGCTAGTGCTCTACCTTCAGCTCAAGGCTAGCACTCTACCACTTGAGCCACAGCGCCACTTCTGGTTTTCTTGTGGTTTGTTGGAGATAAGAGTTTCACAGACTTTCTTGCCTGAGCTAGCTTTGAACTGCGATCCTCAGATCTCAGCCTCCTGAGTAGCTAGGACTATAGGTGTGAGCCACTGGCACCCAGCAAACTTGCAGTACTTTTAAACTCAAAGACATCTATACTACTAATCGGGAGTTATATTAGTATGTAAAGAAGGAATTACTAATTTCAAGTCTGGTTAAATTGTGACAACACTGGTTTAAATTTATACATATTGTATGTGGCTTATGTACCTAAACATAAATTTCTAATTATCACCACCAAATTCCATAGTATTGTTTGCTTTTGTGAGCTAGACACTCAATCCAGAGCAGGAAATATATGGCCCCCAGATATATGAAAGATAATGCTTCTCTTCAGCTTCTGGTGCTTATCTGCCTGCATATAATGATATTCTACATATCCAAATGGTCCTTAGCAAAATAAGAACCCTGGAGTTCTTAATTGAATTCTTATTATGTATTAGTAACAGCATATCTCTGATTTCAAATGAATTTAGCAGATTTCTAAATTCAACTGTATAAACACCTAAATGCAAAACACATTAAAAACCTCCAATCTCTATAACATTTTTTCTTTCTTTCTTTCTTTCTTTTTACCATTTGTAGGATGAGAATGAAAAAGAAACATTCACCAAGCAGCTCTATTACACAAAGTTGGCTCAGAGTAGCTGCTTCAGTCAAATCAACTTGTCTGGGGCAAATTCTTTCTCTTCTTCCACTCATGTGTGAACTTAAAAGGAAGCAAACCTTCTCTAGCTGTCAGGTTCTCTCTCTTCATGCAGTGACAAAGCACATCAACATGAGATGAGCAAAGTACCTGGAGATCAGAGCACACAGTATCAACAGAAAGAGCTTCCTGGGTCTAAGGCAAGAGCAAAAGTATTTTCCCAATGTGGCCTCCAAAGTGGAGAAATGTTGAATGCTTAGCTGTCTGTATAGCCATACATCCATTTACTATCTCCTACCAAAAGTTGGGTACAGGATAAAGTATATGGTTCTTTGTAAGTATCTGACCCTAAGACTTTATAGCAAATGGTGTGATTGGCAATTTCAGACTGGGAGTAAGATGAAAAGCTATATACTTTAGTGTATAGCTAAAACTGTAAATGGAGATTACTTGGTGTGCACACATTAATTTTAGTTATCCAAATATCTGTTTCTCTACAAGATTATAAGCTAGTCCTATTTCCTAATGTGTATACATATATATGTACAATCATATATGGCAAGAGAGAATGTTCAAAAAATATAGTCTATTTATGTCTGTCATTCTTCTTTCCCTGTCACTTCCTGAATAATTCAGTTCTAACAAGGAAGGCAGCAGGATGCTGGAGTCAAGAGAGAGAATGACATGGGAAAAGAATGGTACCAACAGTCTAGATCAGCTCATTAGCCTACCACAAACAGGGAACAGAAGAGCATAGATCATGTCATTATGCCAAGAGGTACTCAAATAATGAAGAGGACAACATGAAGGGATTCCACTGTTCAAAACTGGAAAATTTTAAGCATCAAACAAAACATAATTCTAACATTATAATCTATTAAACAGAAATCAACACATCTAATGATATAAATTTTTAAAATGACTAAATAGATGTGGAGAAACATCTTCCTTGTAATAGACAGCCAACTGATGAAGAGTGAAAAAGGATGGATGAAATTATAAAATCACCCGTTGGCAACTACCATAATAATAATTTTCAGCCAGGAAATATAAATAGATGCTAAAGCAAATGGGTGAGAGGTTTATGAGGAATAAGTTATTATATAGTCTCATTATACCACCACCAAAACACGATAATTAAGAGATAATGGTAATTTTACAGTGGAGCAACCTGGTAAACATGACCTTAAGTAAATGGCTGTAGTTAACACTTTCAATAATGTAGTAATAGGAACTGTGTTACCCTACAGGATGAAACAAGAACACATTACTTCCATGAAATTCCTAACAAAAATTCCTGGATCATAATCTCAGTCTAATTATAAGAACATGTTAGAAATCCTCAAATTGAGAAATATTTTACAAAATAATTGGCCTATAATCTTAAAATATCTAGGCATTAAAGGTCAAGGAACACTGAGTAACAAAAAGAGAATAGGGATTAAGGAATTGTGACAGCTCTTTCTGTTTTCTATCGTGGGGCAGCCTAGGGTAAAAAGGAGAGCTTCACATCTGCAAGCTCTGCCTCAACATATCCTGAAGGAGAGAGAGATTGGTTCAGTAACCCAGGTGTCAAGCTGGCTAACAAGACAGCTGGCTTTCCAAGTACACTATCAGATCCTTCAGTATCAAGACAGAAGAGTATCATCTATTTCACAGTGTCTGGAGCCAAAGCCAAGAAATCTTGGAGAAAGGTTTAAGGATGCAGAAGTATGTAGGAGGAAAAAAATATCTTTTCAAGTACTGGAAAACTCTGATGGGGATAGAATATGACCCAAACATTAGTATCTATGGCTTGGGCTTCTTGGTGGAGCCAGGTAAGCCAGATTTCAGAATCACAGACAAGCATAAAACATGACATACTGGGTCCAAACACAAAGCCAGTAAACAGAAAGTCTACATGATGGGACTATCCATCCCTTTCCATCCAAAAGTCTAATAGAAAGTTTTCAGCAAAAAAAAAAATCCAGTATGTGTGTGTGTGCGTTCCAAATTCTATACAGAGAGAGAGAGAGAGAGAGAGAAAGAGAGAGAGAGAGAGAGAGAGAGAGAGAGAGAGAGAATGTATGTGTGTGTGAGAGAGAAGCAGGGGGATAGAGAGATATCTGAAAAACCAAATACATGATTCTGAACTAGATTGGTTTGCTTGAAAGACACCTTTAGGATAAAACATAAACAGGGCTTTGATAGTTAAATTTTTATGGTTGATACAGATGTTCTTTTAGAAAATACATATTAAATATTCAGAATTAATCATATATTGTTATTTCCAAATGAGTTTTGAAAAACTCCATGTTGTTCATGTTGTTATACTGAAGTATGAAATTATTTTAAAACAGAAAATAAATAAATGAAATGAAAAGATGACTAGAAGAGATAGGTACAGAAATAGATATTTTGGTAGACATAGGAATACAATTCACAAGCTCCCTTAACCCACCAATCCAAACCAAAAGCTCTCCAATGTCACTGACCCTACATGAATTCAATTTATTATTCATCTACTTGTTCAATTGAGTACCTCTTGGAACACTGTGTACTAAGTTGAAAGGAGGTAAGATGATGGGGAAAAGTGTTCCTGGCAGAGAACAGCACATTTGAGAGGCAGCACAGTTAAGGATCTGAAAGTTGTACTATGTGTCATGATTGCACAGTAGCCATACAGTCTAGTCTCCCATCCTTCAGGTTTCCCATTCCTTCAATCCATTTCCTGCTTGCTTTTAGATACAGATATAGACATTCTCTCAATGCTCAACTATTTTATGGCCCCACTGTGATTAGGAAAAGGTCCAATTCCCTCATGCCCAGGATCTGGCCCTTGATTTTTCTTTTTCACGCTTCAGCTATAAGTCTTTCCTCCCTTTTCACCTCTTCATCTC
This sequence comes from Dipodomys merriami, assembly GCF_024711535.1. Lineage (NCBI taxonomy): Eukaryota > Metazoa > Chordata > Mammalia > Rodentia > Heteromyidae > Dipodomys > Dipodomys merriami. Next base: position 45,367,478 of record NW_027206068.1, on the reverse strand, counting down.
CAACTCTGTATCATAAAGCAGCTTTCAGAGCCTCAACATGCTTCCTTTCAAGGTGTGCTGCTCTCTGCAGTGAACACTTTTCCCCATCCCATCTCATCTTCATTCAAGAAAATGCTTTGTTGATGTTAGCTTTTAAGTATGCTGTTTATTTCTAGCTCTGATGTTTCCTTTCTACTTAGTTTTAAGGTGCAAAGTTTTTAATAAAACTCATTAAAAAAGCCTTATAAAAATCTGTTGTGGCATATGTATTTCCAAATTACATACATCTATTTGCATGTATGAATATATGTGCATATATGTATAACTAACATACCCTTGTGTATGTGTATATCCCACCATAAAAAAAACTAGAGTTTTGGCCCCTGTAACAACCAGAGGTATAAATGGGGATCTGAATTCACTGTGTCAGATTCCTGCTTCCCAGCCCTACCTGTTTGCCTCTGTGTACACCACTGCTGAGGACACACATCCAACTGCTCTGCAGCCCTGCACCATGAGAGGGAGATTGTGTACATACAGGCAGGCCCGCGGCAACCAGATTGGCACAAAGTTTTGGGAAATGCTAAGCGATGAGCACAACATTGACTGCACTGGCAACTACTTTGGAGGCAGCAGCTTACAGCTGCAGAGAATCGAGGTGTACTACAATGAGGCAGCTGGCAACAAATATGTTCCTCGGGCCATCATGGTGTACCTAGAGCCTGGCACCTTAGACTCAGTGAGATCGGGACCATTTGGCTAGAGCTTTAGGCCAGACAACTTCATATTTGGCCAGAGCAGGGCAGGCAATAACTGGGCCAAGGGCCACTACACAGAGGGAGCCGAGCTGGTGGACTCGGTGTTGGATGTAGTGTGGCGGGAGTCAGAAAGGTGTGACTTGTCTCCAGGGTTTCCAGCTGGCCCTCTCCCTGGGAGGTGGCACCAGGTCAGGCATGGGCACCCTGATTCTCAACAAGATCTGAGAGGAGTACTCAGACCGCATCATGCCCTCCCCCAACGTGTCAGAACCGTGGTGGAACCCTACAACACGATCTTGTCTGTCCACCAGTTGGTGGAAAATGCAGATGAAGCTTTCTGCATCGACAAAGAGGCCCTATAGGACACCTGCTTCCACACCATGAAGCTGCCCACGCCCACCTATGGAGACCTGAACCACCTGCTATCAGCCACCATGAGCAGGGTCACCACCTGCCTGTGCTTCCCCGGCCAGCTGAATGCAGACTTGTGCAAGCTGGCTGTGAATATGGTGCCCTTCCCCCGCCTGCACTTCTTCATGCCTGGCTTTGCACCCCTGACAAGCAGCGCCAGCCAGCAGTACCATGCTCTCTCAGTGCCCAAGCTCATCAGCAGATGTTTTGACGCCAAGAACATGATGGTCGCCTGTGATCCCTGCCATGGCCACTACCTGACAGCGGCTGCCATCTTCTGAGGCCACATGTCCATGAAGGAGGTGGATAAGCTCAACGTGCAGAACAAGAACAGCAGCTACTTTGCAGACTGGATCCCCAACAACGTGAAGACGGCTGTGTGTGACATCCCTCCGCATGGCCTCACGATGTCAGCCACCTTCATCGTCAACAACATGGCCATCCAGGATCCCTTCAAGCGCACTTCAGAGCAGTTCAGTGCCATGTCCCAGCGCAAGGCATTCTTGCACTGGTACACGGGCAAGTGCATGAGATGGAGTTCACTGAGGCTGAGAGCAATATAAATGACTTGGTGTCTCAGTACCAGCAGTACCAAGATGCCACTGCTAATGAACAGGGGAATTTGAGGAAGACTTGGTGGAAGAAGAAGTTTAAGACTTCCCATTGCTAACAGTGCGTCAGGAGTGTCAGAACCTGCCTACTACTTCTCAAATGAATGGTGCTTTCCTGAGCTCCTGTTGTCCTGCAGTGGGGTCCTTGCTGTGTATCATCATGTGCAGCCTTTCCTGTCAGGAACTCACTGATGGTGAATGTAAAAATGCAGAGTTCTTTTAAATATGATTGTTTTAAAGCCCTATTTATATAAATAAAGAAGTATACATTTTAAAAAAGACAAAAAAATAACTAGAGCTTCAAGTTTTTATATTCCATTCTATGGTCACTAAAGATACTATATTCTTTTTATTTTGACAAGGGTAAATGTATTTAATATCCACAAGACATGGTTTATAAGCCATTCAGAGCAACTTATAAAAAAATTCTATAATTGATCTGACCTAGATTCATTTCACACTTAGACAAGATGGGTGCAACAATCTGTCCCTTAGGAGGATTAAATGAGACCCTAGACAGTCACTTCTTAAAAATCAGCAAAACTACCATCCCAAAAGAGAACAGTTAATCTCTGGATAAGACTTTGCCAGTTAGTATGTGAGTCTACACAAGAGATTATACACTAAACATTGTTATTGTTGTTGCTGCAGGCACAGAAGGTCAATAATATGGATTAACTAGGATTAAAGTATTATTTTCTGATTAAATTTGTGGTTCAAGTTTCTAGGTACTTAAAAATCATGTTTAAGATTAAAGAAAAATATCAGTTTAATTTAAAATTAATAAAAAGAAAATAAAGCAATACATTCAAAAGTTTAAAAACCATAAGTAAACTCTGTAAAGAAAAATAAATGTTTTATTATATATACAATAGCATATATATACATGACTTAGCTGTATTTTCTTACTTCTGAGAAAGTAATAGATAATATATGACAAAACATTAGACATGTACACATAAGCAACTGTATTCAGATGAGTAAGTAATATAAGTGGTAAAGAATGATCGAGAAGGCACATAGGAATATAAGAGAAAAATATCTGAAAACAAATATGAAAGTATTTCCCCCTCATTTCCCTTGATGTTTAGTTTTCATTAATATCTTAAAATTTTCTCTCCAAGCTACTATATTCTGAGAAAAAAAAATAGAGAAGCAAAAATGGAGAATAATCAGAGAGAAGTTTAGAAAATGAAAGAATGAAAAAGTTAAAAGTAAGATAGCAAATGAAGTTGTTTTAATAACTCCTTTGCCAAGTGTGAGAAATTATTTTCACATTCTAAGATGTCATTTTGTTGTTGTTGCTGTTTAATGTGTGCTTTGCTTCATCATTCACAATATATTTCATCATACACAATATATCTTACTAGAAGAGTACAAGAAGGCAGTGGGACAAACAGGACTGAAAAGCACCAGCAGCAGGACTTGGAGAGCACTGGCAGTGGACTGGTAGAGTGCTATCAAAGGCTATCCATAAAGGCCCAGCACTGAGCACAGCTGACTCTAAACTGTCTCTCTCAAAGTTGAGTAGGAAACTAGACCCAGAGTCTTGAGGCCAAATCTTTGACTACTGAGCCACTCTCCCTCCAAACCAAAAATTTTCACTCAGATATATAAGTCCCAGTATAAAAATAATAGTAAAATGAAGACACAAGGAAATAGGTCTCCCCCAAACAACAACAATTCTGCAACAAAGGAACTGAATGTAAGTAGATAAAATCTCAAACAAGGATTAATGACAACTAAGATCAATGAAATTAAAGAGGATATGAATATGCTAGTACATATGATAGTACATGAACAGTATGTAGGAAGATATAATAGTACAAAAGTTAAATGGCAACGTCTTTCTAGATAGAAATGTTGCAGCATTATCTTAAGAAATTTTGAAAGGTTTATAAACTTTTACCAGCAAAATCAATTTTAAGATTTATTCTAAGCTAAGGTCAGAAATTTGTTAAAATATTTATACAAAGAAGTTAATTATACAGTTATTTCTAAAAGCAAAAATCTGGCAAAAAATAACTAAATGAACAAATTACTTATCCATATAATTGGATATTATATAGCCACTAACGCTTGACTAAAAACTTATTAATGCAGTCATTTGTTGAGTAATGACAATTCAGGCAATGAGAGATTGCATATAGGCTGTCATAATAAGCATATAGGAGCCAGGTGGTGGCTCATGCCTATATATAATCTCAGCTACTGGGAAAGAATAGCATCATGGCTGAAACCTAGCTTAAGCAAAAAGTTAGCAATGTTTTATCTTAAAGAACAAGCGAGGAGTGACAGTATCTACTTGTAATTCCAGCTGTTCACGAATTAAAAGTGGATAGATTGTTGTGCAAACTACCTAGGAATAAACTTGAGAACCTACCTATAAAGTATCTAAATGAAAAAGGGTGTTGGGCATAGCTCAAGTGGTAGAACATTTACTCAATTCAAGACCGTGAGTTCAAACCCCAGAACCACTAAAAATGATATAAAAAGTATTCATGGAGATCATTACTATGAAAGCAATAGTCACTGGATTTGACAATGAGGTTAGTGATGGCTTTGCCCTATGAATTTCAATACAATGAAGAAGACAGAAATGCATCACAAGAAAACAAGGGTGGTGATGAAAGAAAGTAAAGGTGAGAAGGAAATGGAGTGACACAGGAGACAGTGTCAGATGGCAGCTAGGGAAGCTCAAGGAAGCTCACCTTTTCTGGCAAAACTCAGTAGGAGATTATCTACTGTGTCTAAGAAAGAGGGGGCTGGGGCTGGTGTCTGCCAGAGTAAAGATTAGGTTTGGGTTTACTCTTGTAGGAAAGTGGTGGGTTGGAATCAAATACAGATAAATTATAGGATTATCAAGGAGCTTTGTAGTACTCACAGACAAAGAATCTCTTAATTTTTAAATATTGGCTGTATTCTCTTTCGTTAGCTGCCAAGGGTTGGAGGTAAAAGCAAATGAGCCAAGCAGCACCATAACTATGTAGTATTTAACTGTCTTTCCTTGGGACAAACAACCTGTTTGTATGTAAAACTGGTTCCACTCTACATGTGAACAAAGAGTATTCGGCTAGCTGGGATTTGAATCCAGATCTTTGTATTCTAATTCTGGTAACTAGGATTTCCAGTAAACTTCCACTGCATTGTACTTCTGTCTTCCACCACTGCTATCCTGAAACCTGACCCAAACCAATTCCTTAATTACTATTCTATCTTTTCAATCCATCCCACACTCGCCTTTGTACACTACTTTGTCCATGTTCTACAGACTCAGGGGTCTATGCAGAAGTCACAGAATGGCTTCAAACTTGCACAGCTGCTCAGAAAGGGGAAAGAAAAATTTAGTGCCCATCAGAGTCATTTAAAAAGGAACCAAGTAACAAGCTGAAGTCCTGTTTGTCATTTAGAATGAACCCGGGCCTGATGATCAGTTGTTTTCTAGGATTTATGGTAAGAAAGATGAAAAGAATCAGCACAAGAGTCAAAGAAATTACAGCTGGACCAATTCTTTTCTAAAACCTCAGTCCACTATAGGATCCTTCTTCCATAATGCCTCCCAGGTTGGGGTTGAAAGAGTGGTAATATCTAAGCAGTAACACCTCATCCCTTCATCCAGCTCTCTGAACTCTATCTGAAATCAAGTCTTGGAGTCTCCTTTAGAAAATCATCCATATAGTATGTTGTTTGGTGCTGCATACCTGCAATCCCAGCATTTTGGAGGCAAAGACAGGATAGAGTTTGAGGTCAACCTAGACTTGTAATACTGTCCAAAAGAAAAAGAAAAAGAAAGAGGGGGTGAAGAGGTGGAGTGGGAGAAAACCAGTCTATGATAAAGGCTTTCAGTAAACCTGAACTGGTACCTTTATTTTGCCTAGCATGAAACTTTTGTTTTAAAGTATGTTGAAGATCCAGTATAAAAACTCACAATGGTTAAGTGTCTAATAATAAATCTTGATTATTTGTGAATAAAACTGTTTAGTTTTATTTTTTTTAATTCAGCTCTCTGACCTTGAAACTGTTATTCTGCTACTGTAGACTGTGATGTAAATTAAGGCATTTCTATTCTTATTTCAGTCTGCTGCATAAAGTAAGTATATGCTTTTTAAAGTCATCTGACAGGGCTGGGAAGGTGGCTCAGTGATAGAGCACTTGCCTTGCATGTTCGAGGCCCTGAGTTTGATTCCTCAGCACCACATTAAAAAAAAAAAAAAGAAAAAAAAAAAGCTGGAAGTGGCACTGTGGTTCAAGTGGTAGAGTGCTAGCCGTGAGCTGAAGAGCTGAGGGACAGCGCCCAGGCCCAGAGTTCAGGCCCCATGACTGGACCCTCCCCCCCACCCCAAAAGAAAGTCAGCTGACAACCTAATGTTGGTTGCACTTTTAACTACAACAAATCTATACTTCTGCAGCTTTATTTCATTATTATTTGATGAATACACTTTAAAACTTATCAAGAAAAATGTAAAATTACAGTTCTTATAGTTTCCAGTTTCAACAACAATACTCTAGCATTTATATAGAAAGTGATTTATATAGAAAGTGATCCTAAAGATCACTAAATTGCTTATTGCATTAAACTTAACATAAATATAACTGTACAATTTGTCATTGTAAACATTATTTTGAAAGCAGATCTTTCACAAGCTACATCATCTTAAACACTGGACTTTATAGTCTGGACTTCTTACAGAAACAAAGACTTATTCTATAGAGAGCATCGCATGTTTTTCTAGGGCTAAAATGATACTGTGAAAAAGCAAAATCCTGCTACCAGAATTATAACAATATCTCTGATTTTAAGTATTAAAAATGAATACATTGAAGGTGAAATCCTTTCTTAAAAATAAAGCTTCTGTTATATTTAATCCACTTTCACACAGTTTTTCTTAATTACACTACAGCTGTCTGGTAAGGCACAACTGACTACTTCCATCATGAAAACAAACTGTACCCTACCATCTAAAGTTCTCGATTAAAAAGCAAGGGTTTTTGTGAGCCCAGAGAAAACGGGTGCAGCTGCTCCATTTCACGAGGCAGGCACCTCTAGTCCATTCAGCTGTGAAGAATGGCAATGACTGTAAATTGTTCTTCCTGATCGGTTCCACAATAAAAACAAACCACACTACTTTCAATTTTTCAAAGCCAATTTTTTTAAGCCTCCAGTACATTGGAAACAAGAGTTGTGTTCTTCTGATTCATGGCCTTTGATTTCTACATAAACGTCCCTGTATGCATGTAAAAACAGGTCCCTGCAGGATACTCACAGACTGTATATATTAACTTACCAGATGTACCAGAAGATAGAAACGCCATCAGCCTACCTTTTAAAGCAAGATACTCTTTAACAGCTTAAACTGCCTGTGACTAAAGGATGACTGCAAAGAACATACAGTATGTGGGGAAGCATTAGGTAGTTCATGAGAAACTTCAGCATGTTCACAGAAAGTGCAACAAATGGTTTTTGAACTTGTATAGTAACAGTCTCTATTAAAATCCATAGTATTAAACTGAGGTCAAGGCACACATCTGCATTTTGCAACTAAAACACTTGAAATCTGATAACAGTCAAAATAATTGATGATACAGTTTTGTTAAGAAATTCTAAAATGTTCCCAACTTAGCTCCAATAGTTAAACTTGAGATCTCCAAAGTATTTTTCTTTAATCATATACTTAGCAATTAAAAAATATTGAGTATGTCTCACCTATACTTACTCCTCTATATTTACATAAATCATACATAATCTGCTTACTTACAAACATGAGCACTGTACTAATATGTAATACACATTTGAAAACATATATGAAAGTAGACAATTGTTAAGAATGGACTAGAAATAATTCACAATAGAAGTTTTAAGACTTTGCACATTTCTAAAAAGTACGTTCAAATGGCTCCTGGCACACCATTTCCTTCCTTCCCACCCATGTGCATCCTAAGTGCCAAGCTATATCTTGAATGCCTGTGGATGAATTCTTTCATTCACATTCTCTGAATACTGATTCTGTAAATTTTACCTTTGCTATCAAAGTTTTATTTTTTTGTGGAAAACTAAAGATATAAAATTTATAATAGTTTTAATTCAGACTCATAATGAGGATTGCAATGGAACTTAAATGTTATCAAACAAGGAAAATAAACAAAACAAAAAGACCAGGTCTATGAGTCCCTCCCTTACTTCAATGAAAAACTGCTGACATGAAACTGCCAAAGATTCCTCAAAACCACAACCAAAATCACCTGAACAACAAATAGGTTCCTTATGAAAACAGCATCTAGAAGCTGCTTCAAGTGACTGTACCCTCTAACCATGCTGGCCTTTTCCATAAGTCACCTGCTGATAATTTACCTTCCTAGAACATCTACAAATCCATTCTGTTCTGAAACCTTAGCTATATGTATTTCAGACAAAAGAGTTCTCCAAGTAACAGCTCCTTGTTTTAACCAGTCCCTATAAAAGGCAATGCAAATGATACATACTAAGTAAATACCACTTGTACCAGTTTTTGCAAAAAGCAAAAACAATCATTTTTTATACACATGTGAACGCACATGTGCGTGAACACAACACAAATATACCTCATGCTTGTCTTGTTTCTCCTCACTTGATAAGCCACTCCACCAATGAGCTGGGTACAAAGTAGGCACTCCATAAGCATTTGTTTGGGGAAGGGATCAAACAAAGCAAAACCCACCCTGATCTGCTTCTCAGTCATGTGAAGAGGAAGGCACAATAGGTATTCACTGTGTGTAATAAAATAAATGTGAAATACTACTAATGAAGTCCTTTTCATAACAAATTCATTCTAAAATTGAAAACACAATTCTCTAAAATATCTATAAAATAAAAAATAAACTTAAAATAAAACAAAAACAACATAAAGAACACTTGTTTTTGAAATGTTTGTGGAAGCTAAAGTCCTGAATTAAAAGAGTCCTGAATTAAAAGAGCAGATGTATGGAATGTTCACTATGTCTACTATTTCACTTACCAGGTTGCCCTGAAATAAGTGTCTGAGATTCATTCTGACTGGTGTGCCCAAATGGGTAAATTACACACACATAAATGCTAAACTTCTGGATAAAGCAATAAAAGATCACTACTCATTCAGCAATTCTTGATTCAGTCCTCACACTCCAATCAGCTCCATCCAGTACACACAGATGCAAAAGAACTAATTAATTGTTGAATGATTAATTCAATAAACATTTCCTAATAAATTAAAATTTTTAGATATTGAGGGAAATACAAAGATGAATAAATAAGAAGGTCACAGTTTGGGGAAATAGGAAAGCATCGTTAAAATATGTACATAATTATTAAATACATCATAGTAAGAGCTCTAATACATTTGTACATTCACTCAACCACTATGTTGAGGACCTAGCAATGAAAAAAAATGGAAACAACAAAAATAATATCAAAGAGCTGAATTAATAAATGATCAAACAAAATGAAGCAAAAACTGAGGGCAGGAGTCCTCAAGACAATTCAGCTGAACCTTGGAGGATGAACAGAAATTTATGGGCAATAGAAGAAAGTAGTGTATGTCCAGGATGCAAACTGCAGAGATAGGAAGATGGAGGTGATACTACCTCAAATGCCCTTCCATTAGACTCTGAGAAAAGAGAAAAATCTTTCTAAAACTGTGAGGGCGGAAAAATTATGTTTTCTTTTATGAAAAACATGAAGGCCACTTTTGTGTTTTTGTTGTTTTCTAAAAAAATAAAATTTTGTAGGCAATAATTTTGACTAATATTTCACTTTAATTTGGATGAACCTGCCAAGTACTAGGTAACTAATAAACGAATAAGTAAACAAAATTAAGAACTGAAACAAATTAATACATAGGCCACTATATGCCAGAATTACAATTAATGAGGGAAAAAGTATTTCGAAGGTACACTAGTTCTGAATAAGGAAAAAAAAATCATAATGAAAAAAGTCAGCATGTATGTTCCCTTTTTTCCTTTCTTTTTTCTTTCTTATCTTCCTTCCTTCCTTCCTTCCTTTCTTCTTTCTTTCTTTCCTTTTATTTGTTTCTTCTAATTCTTTTAAAAATATTTATTATCTAGGGCTGGGAAGGTGGCTCAGTGGTAGAGCGCTTGCCTTGCATGCCTGAGGCCCTGGGTTCGATTCCCCAGCACCACATAAGCAAAAAGAAAAAAAGCTGGAAGTTGGGCTGTGGCTCAAGTGGTAGAGCACTAGCCTTGAGCTGAAGAGCTGAGGGATAACGCCCAGGCCCAGAGTTCAGGCCCCACGACTGGACCCCCGCCCCCCAAAAATATTTATTATCTTAAATATATAGAATGCTTCACAAATTTATGTGTCATCTTTGCCCAAGGGCCATGCTAATCTTCTCTGCATTGTTACAATTTTAGCATATGTGCTGCCAAAATAAACGCCAGCATGTTCCCTTTAATACTCATAGTATATAATGTGTTTGTCAGAAATTAATATATCTACAAGAAAGCAAATTACTAAAAGTGGAAAAAGGCAAGCATATATTTAAGTGACAGAGGCTGTCAGCCAGATTGCTTGAGATCTCATTTAACATTGCCTCCTGGAATCTTGAGCAAGTGACTTAATCTCAGCTCCTTTATATATGGAGTTACAATAACATCATCAACTTCAAAGAAACATTTTGATGGTTAAGCTCAATGATACATGCAAAGGTCTTAAAAATAGTATTTTGCCCATAAGCATTAACTGTTATTGAAGTAGCAGTGGTCATCACTGCCATTATATCCTGGGGCTAAGTACTGTATCCATATTAGCCTCTAAGGATCTCCTGGAAAAAAATCTTTAGCTACTTATTAACTCTATGAAAATGCTGTTGTGCAGTACTAATGCTCTAGAGTTGAAGGTAAAATAAATATGCTTAGCAATGCAGATTGTTTAATCTTACTTTTGGCTAAGAGCTTAATTTCTTGGAATGCTCACTATTCATAATAAAGTCATGCCCATACACACTCATGTCATCTTTAGGGGGTGAAAGGATTGTGAAAGGCACAACTTGAATCATTTGTCTGAAACATTTCTTCAGTCTAGAGGTTCTGTAAAAGCAGAATGAGGAAGCAGGCCTATAGAATCCACTAGAATATGAACCCCAGTAAACAAAATGAAGGTGTTTGTCCTGGTCACCAATGTGTCACCAACATCTAGATCTGTGCCTGAAACAAGGCATAATATAAATATTGTGTTTTCAAATTAATGTCTAAACATACAAATGATCAAATAGGAAATTCTAGATATAGTAAAGTAATGAAAAAATGAGTGTTAGGAAAGTTTTCAAAACAATCACATCTTTGAGCTTCAAATGAAATGTTGAGTTTACTCTCAATATTAACCAGCTTACAGTATCAAAGGAAAGAAAAAATTAAGCACCTTAGAGAAGCTGGTGGTGATTGCCTAAAGAGAATTACATGTTTTCCACCAAAGCCGCACCTGCACCATTTAGAATAATCAATTCAACAAGAAGCAGTTATGAATATATAAATTATAAGGGGTGCAGGGGTTCCTTTATTATGCAGTAACAGCAAGTGTTTCCTGCACTTGCACCTGGTATACTACTTCTAAACTAGGTATACTACTTCTAAACTACATGAGAACCTATTTTATTCAAGACTGTAAGGTCTGCTCCTGGATGGCGAGCAGACTCCACCCTCCTCGCAGCAAAGTCTCCGCCCAGTTACCTGCATTACCTGGGCAACTGGCACACCTGGAAGAGGTCATATCTGCATCCGATGAGGTCACATCTGAATTTGATGTGGCCACACCTTTCTCCACCTATACCCTAAATAAGGCCTAGCCCAGGCCTAGATGCTGTTTTCTAGCTTTTTTTTTTTTTTTTTTTGTCGGTCGTGGGGCTTGAACTCTGGGCCTGGGCGTTGTCCCTTAGCGCTTCAGCTCAAGGCGAGCACTCTACCACTTGAGCTACAGCGCCACTTCCGGTTTTCTGGTGGTTTATTGGAGATAGGAGTCTCACGGTCTCTCCTGCCCGGGCTGGCTTTGAACCGCGATCCTCAGATCTCAGCCTCCTGAGTAGCTAGGATTACAGGCGTGAGCCACCAGCGCCCGGCTCTAGCTTTTTTCTCAGCTCTTTCTCAGCTCTTTCCTTCTCTTCTCTTTCCCAGCTCTCATTCCCAGGCCTTTCCCAGCCATGTGGAGGACCAACATGGCCTGGTGCCAGCCAGAACGATGAATAAACCTTCCCCTTATCTGACTACCACATGTGTGGTGCTGTTCTTACTTGGCTAATTCTTTTTAAAAACCTAACAATGACCAAGTTTGAAACCTGAGGTAATATCAATTTATTGATCAAATGAACTTAATGTTAAACAGTAAAAGTTTTATTTCCTAGTATAAATAGCCTGAAAATGTAAGTAATAAATATTATGTCAATGGACATGTCTTGGATAAGCAACAACTTACAATAAAATATATTTTTGAAAATTGATTGATGGAACTAATCACCTATGTCCCTCTGGAGGAAAAAAAAAGTGTCTGCTGCTTATTTGAAAGGTTGCTCCATTATAATAAGTACCAATGCTTCATTTGTTCATCCTTTGTCCCTCCATTTCTGTGTTGCTCATACCTTCCCAAAGACAGATACACAAACAAGACAAAAAGAAAACAAAAAGAACTAATTTCCATTTCCTGCTACAGTATAATCCCATGTCATAGCACACTCACTGTCACAATTTTAGTAAAGTCAGAAAACTGTCAAAGTTGAGTTCTAACTACTACATCTAAATTCTAATTTAAGAGTCTATATGAGGGGCAAGGAAGGTGGCTCAGTGGTAGAGCACTTGCCTTGCATGCCTGAGACCCTGGGTTCGATTCCTCAGAAAAAAGCCGGAAGTGGTGCTGGGGCTCAAGAGGTAGAGTGCTAGCCTTGAGCTGAAGAGTTGAGGGACAGCGCCCAGGCCCAGAGTTCAGGCCCCAAGACCAGACTCCTCGCCTTCCCCGCCCCCTCCCTCCCCCCCCCCCCCCCCCCCCCGCAAAAAAAGTCTATCTGAAACAAATGCTCTGAACTGACTAAAGTTATTTTTCTATTATTAGAATGATATGTAACTAAGGAGACGTGTTCAACCATTTATTACATGCTTGAGAATTTTCTTGTCTAAGTTTAGTAAGTATGTTCCCAAAGAAAAATAGTACTGATGAATAAGCCTGTAAGAATCCCAGGCTCACTTCTAATTAGCAGCCCCTTTTCTCTCCTATCTTCAAGAAGCTCATCGTTCTATTCTACCACCAGATCTTCAGGATACTCACACCAGTCTTTCTCCTCTGCTTTAAGTACACTGTGTTCTGCAGCGCTCTTCAATGTTGCTACTGACTTCCTTCCTCACTCTTTCCCACTGTTTCATCTGTTAGGTTAAATGTACACCACCTTTGGATTTCCACTTTATTTAACTGTTATAATCAGTCTCAGACAATTGAAAGCCATGTGGACAGGGCTCTTCTCTATCTTGCTTGCTCTTATCTATCTTACTTACTACATATTATATTCTAGCACAATGCTTAGAATCAGATCAATAAATATTTATGAAATATATGAATTATCAGCCAACCATAATTGTTATCCATAACAAGAATGCGAGTTTTACCAGGTGCTGATTGCTGATACCTGTAATGCTAGCTATTCAGGAACCTGTGACTATGAATTATGAGGTTCAACATCATCTCCAATCATCCAGCAAAATGCTGGTCTGGAGGCATGGCTCAAAGTGGTAGAGTGCCAGCCATGAGTAAGAAAGCTCAGTTAAGAGCCCTAGGCCCTTGAATTTAAGCCCTAGTACTGGAAAACCTCTCTCTCTCTCTCTCTCTCTCTCTCACACACACACACACACACACCTCATTTACACACACACACACCTCATTTACAGTCCTCAGTACAAGCCTAACCCTGACACAGAAACAGAAGTTAGGGGAAAAACAAAGGAGGGGGTAGCAATGCTCGACAGGAAATGGGCTCATTACCTTGCTCATATAATTGTAATCCCTCTGTACAGTATATATATATATATATATTTTTTTAAAGAAATGATAAATGGGTCCATAAAGCAAACTTTAAAAACTATAGTCTCTAAAGAGGCAAATTTTAGGGTCTTAGTATAAAATTATTAAATATTCTTTATAGTTTATTTCTTTTCATAAGGTTTTTTATAAACTAGTACAGAATGTAAATTTATCTAAATTAGTTTCTGAGACAATCAGGATTTTATTAAATATTATTATTTAGCACAAGAATATTCTGCTAGCACTAAAGGGAGTATTTCAAGGGAAAGATTTTAAGACCCGTTGTGTATTTCACTGGTAAAGAGAGAAACCAACAAATAGTAAAGTGATAAGTGACAGGCTATGAGTGAGAGTTAAATTTAATTCCAGTTTTTGATCAATAAGAATGTTGTCCTCACTGGTATTAAGAAGAAATCTGTGGGAAATCTGTGTTTTGTTGCTTTTTTTTTAAATTGTTGGTAGGGAACACTAGGAATAGGACTTTAATCACCTACAGGTGAGAAGTCAAAACATTGTATTTGTCTATACTTAAAAAAATAAGAGTCATATTAAGAATGAGAGCAAAAAAATGTCATCAGTAGTAGGCAGTGACAGATGAAGTACAAGTACAATCAACACTAGGACAGAATAGCAGGTATACACAGGGAAGGAAGTGCTTTGAAAACAAACAGCAGGCAAGTTGCTGAGATAAGAGGTAACACAGTCAAAGAAATTTTAGATGCCTAGATCAAAAGGGGTGCTAAGAGAAAGGGCAGAGTTCCTTGGCAAGGACATCTGGAGTGTTCCTGAGTGTATACACTGAGCCACAGATTGTAAACAATGAGGCAGAGTAATCTAACCAGTACAGACAACAGTAGAAATATGATCTCATTGTTAAAACACGCTGTTTCCAATCATTTGTGGCACTGTTACCTACTGGAGTTTTTCATGAAATCCAAATTATTTCAAGTAATCCAGTTTCCACCATTGACTTAAAATGCAATTTCACAATGTGTACAATTGGCTTAGTTACTATGAAAGAGTTCATACTATCCCACCCTTCCAAGGTTGCTCATCTTAATCTAAGCAAACTGTCTCAAACAGTTTGTATCTAAGTAATAACTTGGTATGGTTTTATTTCTTAACCAAAGTAAAAAAAAAATCTCACTTTAAAATGTTATTTTTATTAAGTCAATTATTCTCTTTTGGTAGTTACTGAAGTACTCTAGGGATAAAACTCTAGAGATAAAACCCAGAACTTCACTGGGCTTTGGTGGCTCACACCTGTAATCCTAGCTACTCAGGAGGCTGAGATTTGAGGATTACAGTTCAAAGCCAGCCAGGGCAGGGAAGTCTGTGAGATTCTTTTTTTTTTTTTTTTTTTTTTGGGTCCGGTCGTGGGGCCTGAACTCTGGGCCTGGGCACTGTCCCTCAGCTCTTCAGCTCAAGGCTAGCGCTCTACCACTTGAGCCACAGCGCCACTTCCGGCTTTTTTTCTTTTTGCTTATGTGGTGCTGAGGAATCGAACCCAGGGCCTTGAGCATGCAAGGCAAGCGCTCTACCACTGAGCCACCTTCCCAACCCGTCTGTGAGATTCTTATCTCCAATTAACCACCAGAAAACTGGAAGTGGCAGCTGTGACTCAAGTAGTAGAGTGTTTGCCTTGAGCTGAATAGCTGAGGCCAGTGCCCAGGCCCAGAGTTCAAACCCCATGACTGACGAAAAAACAAAAACAAAAACAAAAACCCAGAACTTCACATATGCCACACAAATGCTCTACCAATGAGCTATACCCTAAGTTCCAAATACTATAATTTCAATTTCCAAATTACTCAAAATGCTGGTTTGCAAGTTCTTGGGCTGGTAAAAGACACACAGAGTCTTACTATTGACAATTCCTAACGACTTCTGCTTTTCTACTTTATTATAACGAGTTTGCAAGATGACCTCCCAAATGTCAAGGGTTCTTTGTGACTGCCATATCCCATTGCAACCTCCTGTCTACTCTGCTATCTGATATTACCTGAGCTCCCTTTCCACATTACAAAGCATTTTTTCTTATTGAATATCAATTTCACATTGTTTGCACCTTGGTGTATTAGCTTGCATTTTCTTAGGGTGAATCTCAGTATTTCCTAGAGTATATCTAAACACTTCTCAGCATCATTGGACATTTCTCTCACTTCCCTGTTTAAGATGATACCATCTTTATTATTTTCTGTAAATTGAATGACATTCTTCATTTCTAATTGTTTACTTTTAATGAAGATATAAAGGAAAATATACAGTAAGGAAAAAGCTGCTTCAACTTAGTAAGAGTGTATTTATTTAGTTATAGTAAATCATCATTAATAGGTTAGTAAGCTTGGTTTATTTATTATACAAATCACCCAATACTACTAATTTTATGTCCAGCTTTAAGCAAACATCAAGATTTTCCAGTAGCATTTGATTTTATATGATGTGTATATTTGGTTCAATTACAATCTCTTTATTCAGGTTTTGAGATTAAACTAATATATAGATAATGATTATTTAAAAAGAAGCAATAGTAGCTTTTTATTTCAAACATCAGACCTTAAATACATATTTAAATTAACATTTTAATAACACTGAGTTTCCAATGACTACAAAAGTATCAGGTTTTAAGTGAATAAAAAGTAATTCTAATATCAATTATTCATATTCAATATTTTAATTACTATATAATTGGACTTATGAACATTACATATACTTAAAAAAAATCTTACTAGATTGTTTATAACTTTTGTTTCCTGTGCTCAAAACATTTTAAGACACAATTTGGCTAGGGAATTTCAGGATATGTATTTCTTCAATATTGAATTTACATAAACATAAAACTTCTGTTTTATATTCTTGTTTATTTAATATCACTCTGCTTTCTTTTGATTGTGCTAGCTTAAAAGCATTTTAAAAATCAAACATGCTAAAGCAAATGTTATTCAATGCATTTAAAGCTATATTCTGTTAAAATGTAAGTACAGATTGTGTGCCTTTGACTTAAAACAACCTTTGAAGAAAAAATACACTAATATAACCTAGGAAAGTTACGAGTTAAATGTGCACTTCAGGAAAGAAATATGGCAAGTCCATGTATGTGGGCCAGTATAGAGTGATGTTTACATAGGGACTCTGGCTCTGTACTATATTATGACCCTTGTCATCGCCTGCCCTGAAGCAGTTACATATGTCTACTTCTACTAAGCAAGTTTTTCCTGTAAGGCAGAAGCAAACTGAACCCTTTGTATCTTGCCTGAAGCCTCCCATAGCACTTTGCACAAAGTACCCATACAATGTCAAATTATCAGAAGAGCCAAGTTCTTAACTTTGCCTTGATAGACAGCACCACAAATAAGGAAAAAAACTAACTTAGATGAGTAAATTGTAGTAGTAAGAATGTTAATAAGTAACATCAAATGAAAGTATTAAAATGTGAAAAAATTAATTTACTTAAACCAATTTCAAAATCAAAATTTAAAAAGAGAAAGTAACCTTTAAATTTTTACTTTATTCTTTTAATTGTTATTATAAAAGTGATGCACTGAGGGGTTACAGTTACATAAGTCAGGTAAAGAATACATTTTGCTTGGCCAATGTGACACCTTCCCTCACTCTCTCCCAGTTTTTCCCTTCCATCTCAACTACAAATTGTATAGTTCATTTGAAAAAGTAACTTATCTATTCTTCCCTAAGTTAGAGGCTGGGAAGCTTTAATTTTGTTTGAAAATATTTTCTGAATGAGATGCTTCCATATGACAGAGACATGGTAAATAATTTATAATAATCTGAGAACAGGTGCTCCAATAAAGATAACCCATTGTGTAGAAAATACATTCTAAAACAAATATTTTTAAGATCAGTTTTGCCTTAGCTCTGGACACTAATAGCTCCTGGAAAACCTGAAAAATGATCTTTTAAAGGCAACAATTTGTAATTCAAATCAATGTATATTTACTAAGTAACTAATGTGTACAAAAGAGTAAGCATGGAGATCTGAGTACCTGCAAATGAGATTAAGAAGTAATGTTCACAGATAAAGGAAAGGATAGAAGGAAGTAGTAAGTGTGAGAAAATGAAGGATGGTGTAACAGTGTTTAAAAAGAAATGTACTCATTACCTTACTTATGTAACTGTAACCCCCGTTTTACAATAAATTTTTTAAAAGTTAAAATTAAAAAAAGATAGAAGTTGTATGCAACACAAAAGAATCTATCAACATTCCCAGATGTCCTAATGGGTAGAGAGCTGAGATTCTAGAAGAGATAAGTGAAAAGCATTGGAATGAAAAAACAAAATGATAAGCTTAATGAAATGCCTGAATTAGGAACGATTCTTGTTTTGTAAACGTATTCCCAAGGAAGAGGTTCTACTTCTATTGAGGTTACTATCAATTTTGCTATCATTCAGATTTGAAGTTTCCTCCTTCCCCTTTGATAACAAATCCATACACTCTCAACTATATGTAACTAGGGTTACAGATTGTTTACTAAATAAATTGTTTTGGAATACACAAGGGTGTTACATCTGAGAAGAGCATCCACACCACAGGTATATGTTGTGTATTTGTTTTAACCATTTTCCAGCAGATGGCAGTCAAGTGTCTTATTCTAATAATATAACAACAATGTCACAAAAAAGCACTTTCCTAAATCCTATCCCACAAACATCTGAAAACAACAACAACAACAAACCCACCAAAAAAGGCTAGGAATGTGGCTTACTGGTAGAGTGCTTTCCTAGCATGCATTAAGCCTGGGGTTCAATTCCTCAGTATCACATAAGCAAAAAAAGCCTGAAGTGGCACTGTGGCTCAAATGGTGGAGTGCTAGTCTTGAGCAAAAAAGCTCAGGAACAGTGCCCAGGCCCTGAGTTCAAGCCACAGGACTGGCCAAAAAGAAAAGCAAAACACTGAAAGAGGGATCAAACTTTTCTTTGCAAAAAGTCTTTAGTGGTTCCAAGTGCAGAATTCTGTCAAATCAACATTCAAGTCTTGGATACTATGTTCTTAATTTTCTTTCATCTAATCTTTCACTAAAGATACCCTATACTTACATTCAAACCTAATTACTCGCTGTTTTATATATGCCTTATCCTTCCTCCTTTTCATTCATTTATGTGTTTATTATGCAGGTGGCAAGGCTTGAACTCAGGATCTGTAGCTTTATTTTGGCTCAAGACTAGCAATCCACTGCTTGAACAACAGCTCCACTTCTGTTTGGATACTTAATTAGAAATAAGAGTCTTATGGACTTTCTAAATGGGCTGATGGTGATCCTCAGATCTCTGCTTCTTGAGTAACTAGCATTACAGGCATGAACACTGGCACCTGACCCTGTCTTTCTACTCTTATTCATATGATTTCTTCTTTCTGAATTATCTCCAAACTATCTTCCTGTTAGAAACTCTAAATTATATTCAGCAGTACATTTGGGATGATGTTTTGGATAAATGAATTTTGTCAGTAGCAAACCCCAATCCTTCCCTCTAATTTTGGTTAATATTTCCATTAACTATTGGTATATAACAAGCTACTTCAAAAACAATGATTTTTTTTTAATCATACCTCACAAATTTGTAGTTCAGAAATTCAGGCATACCTAAGTACTGTTCTGTTTATTGATGTGAGAAGTTATGGTGAAATTTACCATTCAGCTAACAAATAAGTGATCTGGAGAGTCCAAGAAAACTTCATTCATACAGGCAATGAATGGACAGAATACAGTTGAGCTCAGTGGGGAATGACAGCCCATATCATTTACATACATGGTCCTTACAGCAATGTGAACCTCAAGCTAGTTGGGAGTTTTTATATGATGGTTCTGGGTCCTAAGGGTAAATGTTCCAATGAACAGGCCAGAATCTGTGACTAACCCCTGTGAGTCAGTCTCTACCATACTCTATTGGGTAACACAGTCATAAACTTGTCTGGACTCAAAAGGAGAGGACAGAGACAAAACTTTTCAATGGGAGAGTGTCAGAGAGTATGAAGTCACGCTTTAACACTGAAACAGTTAAGAGTACAAAAAGTGGACCATCAACTAATACCAGAGGGAGAAGTCCAATGTTTGCTACTGATCCAAACCCTACTAATCTCCCCCATCAAAATAAAACATATAAACACCCCTCATTTTATTTCACCTATAAAACATGAATTTGTTCTGATTAAGCCATATTTCTATAACTTATTGTCAAGTGCCATAATAAAATCTGGTTCATTTTGTAAGAAAATTTAGAATGGGACTTTTGATTTGAAGAGAAAACCCATATCTCACATAATTTACTATAGAGACACATTAATGAGACTATGAAGTTATCTTGATACCAAAATCCATTCAGACTGTAGTTTAACCAATCATGTAAGTAGTACCTTTTGAGCTAAAAAAGATGTACTCCAATCTTACAATAAAAAAAGAAGGCAGGCACTGGTGGCACATGCCTGTAATCCTAGTTAATCAGGAGGCTGAGATCTGAGGATCATGGTTCAAAGCCATCCTGGGCAGAAAAGTCCCTGAGACTCTTACCTCCAATTAACCACCAGAATACTGGAAGTGGAGCAGTGGCTCAAGTGGTAGAGTATGCTAGTCTTGAGCTGAAGAATTCAGGAACAGTGCCCAGACCCATAGTTCAAGACCTACCACTGACAAAAAAAAAAAAAGATCCACTGAATGACTAACCCTTCTCCTAAATTCATCTGTTGTATAAAACCAAACACAGTTGGGCATGGGTGGCTCACACCTGTAATCCTAGCTACTTAGAAGATGAGATCTGAGGATCATGGTTCAAAGCCATCTTGAGCTAGAAAGTCTTTGAGACTCTTATCTCTAACAAACTACTCAGAAAAAAATGGAAATAGTGCTGTGGCTCAAGTGGTAGAGTACCAGTCTTGGACAATAGGAACACTGGGCCGACGCCTAGAGTTCAAGCCCCAAGACTGAAAAAAAAGAAAACACACACACACACACACACACACACACACACACACACACACACACACACACACACACACACACGCGCGCGCACACACACACACACACACACACACACACACACACACACACACACACACACACACACACACACACACACACACACACCAGACTGCATGGTACTTTTCTATAACATGTGAATACTTTAATTTTTATTTTTTGGAATATGAAGGGGTTTAAAATAGCTGTTCTTTGGTTAATCTAAATTTCCTTTCTGCAACACAGCATACAGAACTTGACCTAATGCCTCACTCTCTTAAAAAAAAAAAAGCCTGCAATATGTTCAAATGGTTGTCAAGGTTTAAAAGTGAATACAAATAATAAGAGAGGCAATTCCAAGAGGAATTTTTCTTTTGATGGAGAGGATTAGATGGAAACATTCTAAAAAAATGAAAAAAGAAATACCATCTGGAATACTTTTCTCACATTTTGGATACCTCAAAATATGACAATGTAAAAAATAAAGGATCAAGGAATCCTGAAGTTCACAGTCTCAGAATCTCACACTCAAGAGGATACCCTGAATATACAATGTAACAGATAATTAGTTATAAATAGATGCTGTCTCCTAATTTTTTTCTCCTTTTCCAACCACTAACACATTGAGATCATTCCTCTCTTCTTAAAAGTAGTAACACATATCCCAAAGAAAGGCAAAAATCCCATGTATTTAAACAAAGAAATGTACACTAATGTATGGCAAAACAGATCAGAGATTCTATCATTTCCTCTGGGATAGGAAGACATTACATACTAGGGCAATACTCAGAAATCTCAGGAAAACTCTTTAGCACTGATGCCAAAAATCTGCAGCTCTGCAGCCAGAAAATTTTAAAGGAAATCCAAGCAGACTGTAAATTTAAATGTGATTAGTAAAACAGTAAAAGTTTCTAGAAGATTACATAAAGGAGTGTTTTCTTGATTTGGGGTCAGACAGATGATTTGCACAGGACCTAGAAAGTGCTAACCAAAAAGGAGAAGATGATGAATTCAACATTAAAATTAAAAACTTTTTTATACATCAAAAGATCCATGTAACACGGGAAAACAATACAACATGGGAAACTAAAATGACCAACAGATAAGAAGCTGCTGTAGTCATCCATCTTGGCCAAACTGAAGATAAGGCCTATACAAAGTGGAAAGGGAGGGCAAAGAGAAAGATTCTGAATCATCCATAGAACCTCAACTCAAAGCATGCTCTAAAAGTCTGCCCCAATCAAGGACTATTCTGTTAGCTATTCCTATTCATTTTAAGTCAAATTTAAGTGAAGTTTCTCTGTCAGTTTCTTCATTAATAATTTCACGTGACAGTTCGGATTTACTTTGTCAACTCCTCTAAATATATTGACAAGTTTTACATTTCTGGTAAATCTACGAGGCCCATACCACCATCTCCTCATTTGTCATTTCAGTAACACTACAACCATAACAAGTACTAGTAAATCTAAACTGAGGTTGTTACTCTCCTGATTTCACACAAAAAGTGATCTTTTAATTTCCTAATAACTGTCTTCAACCTCAAGGATCCACTTGACACTATCTCAGTTTTAGTGGTTATTGCTTTTCTGCCATCACTACATAACTGTTTCTTTCTGGCTAATCCTCTCTGCTTTCTCTAGTCCCCTGCTGCCTGGGCACAAAGCTCTAACAACTATATACACTCAAAACAGCATGATTTACTTTTTTACTCATTTGTTCATCTAACACACTTATTCCATTCATACATACCATATATCACAACCCCTTAGGCTTTCATTATTTTTATTTTTTGGCAGTACTCGTGATTCAGGCCCTTATATTTGCTAGACAGGACCCTACTTATCAGTCCTGCCTCCAGCCTCTTTTATATTGGTTATCTTTAAGGTAGGGTTCCACTTTATGTCCTGATTAGCCTGGGCTGTAACCCTCTTTCTTATGCTTCTTGGTGTCAATGAGGTTGACAGGTCAACCCCATATGCTCAACCATTCTGGGTTCCCTGTGGCTGGTATGACAGATGTGAACTGCACCCAATCATTGATTGAAGCAAACTTTATGGTTGTGCTGGCTTCAAAATGTGACTCCCTCAGGTTCCTCAAAAGACTCTACATAGAGCTCCCCTGTGACCCAGCAATCCCACTTTGCAGCATTTACTCACACAGAGCTCCCCTATGATCCAGCAATCCCACTTTAGGGCATTTACTCAAATGATCACAAACAAGGCCATACTAAAGCTACCAGCACAACTATGTTTATTGCAGCATTATTCACCAGAGCTAAGATATGGAACCAGCCTAGATGCCCCTCAGTAGAGAATGGATCAAGAGAATATGGTATGTACACACACACACACACACACACACACACACACACACACACACACACACACACACACACACACACACACACACACACACACACACACACACACACACACACACACACACACACAATGGAACTCTATGCCTCCATCAGAAATGACATCCTCCCATTTGTTAGAAAATGGAAAGACTGAGCCGGGCGCTGGTGGCTCACGCCTGTAATCCTAGCTACTCAGGAGGCTGAGATCTGAGGATCGCGGTTCAAAGCCAGCCCGGGCAGGAGAGACCGTGAGACTCCTATCTCCAATAAACCACCAGAAAACCGGAAGTGGCGCTGTAGCTCAAGTGGTAGAGCGCTCGCCTTGAGCTGAAGAGCTGAGGGACAGCGCCCAGGCCCAGAGTTCAAGCCCCACGACCGACAAAAAAAAAAAAAAAAAAAAAAAAAAAAAAGAAAATGGAAAGACTTGGAAAAAATTATATTAAGTGAAGTAAGCCAGGCACAAAGAAACATAGGTCCCATGGTTTCCCTTATTTGCAATAACTAGCATATGTCTAAGACAAGCAGAAAGGGTCAAAAGCTATCTACATATGACCATATAAGATAATGCTAAGTGAAATGAACCCAAAATAGGGGTTCTTGCTATTGTCTTTAACGTATTTATAATGCACTATGTGAATTTTTTTTTGTTTCTTTTGTATGTTCTTCCCCCATGTTATAGCCCCTGTTTTCACTTTATTTGATTCTGGTGTCCTGCATCTAGTATATACATATTTCTAATTTGGGGAGGGGAAGGGAAATAACTAAATGCTTAAATAAGGATACAGGTTGACCCATTTTAACAATGAGGTGTACAAGACACTATGTTGAAAATGAACTTTACAACTTGTGGGGAGGTGGGGGTGGAGGGAGGAGTTGGGGAGGTGGAGCAGGAAGGGATGGTAGGGGAAAAACAAAGGAGGGGGTAACAATGCTCAATAGGAAATGTACTTATTACCTTACTCATGTAACTGTAACTCCTCTGTACAGTATTTTTACAGTTAAAAAATGTGATCCCCTCAAACTCTGCATTCTGCATCTCAAGTAGCCAGTATTACTGGTCATGAACCCTGTTTCAAGCAATCTTAAATCCTATAAAATTTTACTTTTCTTTTATTCTCTCGTTTTTTTTACTTTTACTCTCTTGTTTAACTTTTATTCTTTTCTTTTCCTTTTTATTTTCTTCTTTCCTTTGCCAGTACTAGTGTTTGAACTCAAGGCCTCAAACTTGCTTGGATTGCTTGTTTCAGTTGAGCTCCACTACTTGAACCACATCTCCAGTGCAGCCTTTTGATGGTTAAGTGGCAATGGAATCTTAAGGATTTTTCTACTCAGGCTGACTTCAAACTTCAATCCTGCATATTTAAATCACCTGAGTAGCTAGGACTCCCAAGTATGTGTCATGGAATGCCAGTTGAAATACAATTCTACATTTTTGAAATTTAAATTGTAGGAGATACAAGGATGTGTCTTGCACTAGCAGTAGTAGTGAGACACTAACATCACACATAAACTAGTCGATACAGCCTGGTTATCACTGTTTAGTTTTTGAAGTAGTTTCCTACGTCCTACTACTCCAGTTTTTTCTTAATTCTTAAAAATGTCAGTAAATCTCTACTTTTATATGCTTGGAAACAATTTTGGAATATATTTGCCAGTGCAAAATCCTTTTCCTTAAGCCTGGCATAAGATGGTTTGTAGGGAGAGGCACAGGAAGAAGATAAACAGATTTTTCTCCCTTTTGCACACTGATTAAAAAAAAAAAAAGTACCACCAGATGTGAAAGGGAAAATTTAGACTCTGAATTCTGAAATTCAATCTAGCAATGAAGAAGAACCAATTCTTAAGACACAGTAGACTATAGCTATCTGTCATAATACTGTTTCTTCCTTTCAATGTGCTCTTGATTAGAGAGGGCCTACATCATTTTTTTACTTTGCTTAACAAGGTTTTAGTACCTCGATGAGTGTTAGTAACTCCTGATGGTAAAACTGTATATCTATCTTTGCTTTAAAAGTAAGAGGTTAGATAAGTGAAAAACCAAGCAAGACTACATTTCATAAATGGAGAGACTTTGCTTTACTAATAACCTTTCTGTATTTTTTTAAAAGGCTAATATGATGCATGTCCAACTCCTACCTTACAGATGAATATATTCCCACTCTACCCTAAACTGAGTCAAATATCAGTGAGAGAACAGATCAGCAAGCCTTAGGTGCATACTAAACCTGAGGATTTAATTTGGAGATGGATTTGAAACTTTTATTAAGATTCTGAACACAGAACATGCTCTCATTTATTCATTTAAAAAATCAGCTGTCTGAAAAGATGGTTCAAATAAAACAGAATGTTACATAAACAATTAACATAAGAAATAAATAATACATTGTTATGAAAAGATGTGTAATCCATACAGTAAAAGAAAAGCTAAAATACAGTATAGTGCATGCAGACTATGGTTTTCTCAACAAAACATGGATAACACACTACTTCTGTCCTTTGAAAAATTTAGAGCTGAAAAGCAATTCTCATATCTTAGTTGCTTTAAAAAATACACTCAAGTATTAGTTTAAACTTATGTGAATTAAAATTAAATATGAATAAATCATTATAAATTAAAATTCATTACCTTAGTCATATTTCAAGTTCTCTAGTCTCAAGAGATTAGTGACTACCTATTGAACAAAACAGATCTAAAATGTTACAGAAAATTTGTAAGAAGGATTGGTTTAGGCTTAGAAATAAGTGTGGATGATACTTCTTACTTTATGCATTCTGTAATATGTGTGCTATATTATTATGAAACTATATGTTATATATATATGAAACTATATAAATATACAACACATATTCACATCAAAGCTATTAACCACAAAGTTGGGTCCAGGTTGTAAGGGATCTGAAACTTAATGTAGATTTTAAAGAAAGTGTACAATTATAAATATAAAATTAGATGAAAAAGTAAAATAGAATTTAGATAAGAAAAATTTCCAAAAACTGGGCACTTTAAATAGTTGAAGAATATCATAGATAGATACTATGAAATCCAGAAAAAGATCTTCACTCTGAAGTTCAATCTGGCAAGCTACTATAAAAGTTTCTCTTGGGCTGGGATGGTAGCACAGAGGTAGAGCACTTGCCTTGCATGCATGAGACCCTGGGTTCAATTCCTCAGCACCACATAAGCAGAAAAATCCAGAAGTGGCACTGTGGCTCAAGTGATAGAGCGCTAGCCTTGAGCTGAAGAGCTGAGGGACAGTGCTCAAGCCCAGAGTCCAGTACCCCCCCCAAAAAAAATTTCTCTTAAAATTTTCATTACTCATATTTTAACAAATGATATTGTAATATTAATTTTCATAGTATAAAATGAATAATAAGTAATGTTTCTTCTAATTATGGTATGGAAACAAATTTTAAAATATTTTGCTTAGGAAAGCTTTTCTTGACTTTACAACTCATATCCAATTAACTTTTAGGATCACTGTCAAGTTTCAGAAAATTTCAATTTTTTTTTCATTTATAAGCTGTAAACTTTTGAGACATTTCCAAATTTTTTATGTGGTAATTAATGTAAATACTCTGAATTGAAAGCATTCTTCAATTATAAAGCTCACTGTAGCTATAAATTATTGTCATCTTTCTCCATATTAGTATTTGATGGTCAAATCAGCAAGAAAATTAAATCTTTTTTCAATATATCCAAATATTTTGCTTAATTAGATTTTCAAATAAAATTAATCTTACTTATTACTTTTATTTATAATTTCTCTATTTCTGATGACTTGCTGTTGGTATAATCTGACACTTCCTCTCTCTTTCTCTCCCTCCCTCCTTCCCTCCTTCCCTTCCTTCCCTCCTTCCTTCCTTCATCTCTTCCTTCCTTCCTTCCTTCCTTCCTTCCTTCCTTCCTTCCTTCCTTCCTTCCTTCCTTCCTTCCTTTCTTCCTTCATTTTTATGTACTTTTTGTTTGTCTGTCTTTTGCTGCCAGGCCTGGGGCTTGAACTCAGGGTCTGGGTGCTGTCCCTGAGATTCTTTTTCTCAAGACTAGTGCTCTACCAGCTGAGTCACTGTGCCACTTCCAGCTTTTTCTGAGTAGTATATTGGAGATAAGAATCTCAAAGACTTTCCTGTCTGTCTGTCTTTCAACCATGATCTCAGCCTTCTGAGTAGCTCAGATTATAAGGATGAGCCACCAGAGCCTGACTACAATGTACTTTCATACCTTTTTGTGTGTGTACACACTGTACATGCACTGTTCTGAGGGCTTGAGCTCAGGGCTAGCACTCTACCTCTTGAGCCACAGCTACACCTGCAACTTTTTTTTCTGAGACTCTTATCTCTGCCTCAGCTGAATTCAAACCATGATCCCAGACATGAGCCACTATGCCTGGCTCCTTTTTTTTTTTTCCACAATATACTTTTTAATTCCAGAATTTTCCCTAATCTGGATTTTGCTAGTTCTTTAATTAATAAATGCAAAGTCAGTTAAGGTTATGTATTCCCAACTCAATTTCCCTCTAGCCAGATCCAAAATGCCCTTGATAATTCCAAAGCAATCACATGTTTGGAAATGTAAGAGAAGGAAAGTCAGGATAGAAAAGGGATAGTAGTCTTAACCAATTGCGTTTAAATATGTTAAAATGTTTCAAATTCTACAAAACCATATGCCTATGTGAAGACTTTGGTAGAAGTCCTCCCAGGGTAGCCAAGTGGGCTTCTGTAAGCCAAAGCCTCTGAAACCTAAATCCCAGTAAATTATGTCTGGTCAACTTGCCTCTGATTACAGGTAAACAGAGTAGCTAGAAGATCTACTTAAGCCCAAATTACTTAGCTCAAACCCCAGAGGAATTGGGTATTTCTCTACACCTGTCCCTCTATCCTATGTGGAAGATTCAATTTCAGGCTGAAGGACACTTATAGGAAATGCTACTATAAACCCTAATTTACTTTCCCTGACTTTCCCACCTTGTAGAGGTAGAATTGCTTTAACTCAATTTCTGCCAGATTGAGATTTTCATAAATTGTAATCTTAATTAACCCAAAGTTTCTGATGCTTTAGAAATGTCTCCAATTTCAACTTCACCAGTCCATTATTTTGATTAGCAAACCTAGCCTTTTTCTCCTTAAAGTTAGGAAAATTTCAGCTTATTTTAATGTAAAGATTCTATAAATCTCAAATATTCTCTCTTTTACAAAATATGGGTTAAACCTATGATGCAAACCACTGGGGCGAGAAATATTTATCACATGGCTCAGTACTTCATAAGTTGAACAAATGTAACCTGTGGAACAACAAGGCACATAATATTATATTCATACCGTTCAGTTATACTCACAGATGAAAGCCTGCCTCAGAAACATCAAGCATGTCTATAAGTATGAGTCTCAACTGCCTTTGAACTCAGTTAAAGCTGAGTTTCAGTTTGATTTTACAATTTATCTTTTATTTTTGACAAAAAAAATTTTAAGGTTTTGCTGGAGGTCATTACATCTTAAGTATTTTTTGGGGGGGGGTCCGGTTGTGGGGCCTGAACTCTGGGCCTAGGCACTGTCCCTCAGCTCTTCAGCTCAAGGCTAGCGCTCTACCACTTGAGCCACAGCACCACTTCCAGCTTTTTTTCTTTTTGCTTATGTGGTGCTGGGGAATCGAACCCAGGGCCTCATGCATGCATGCAAGGCAAGGGCTCTACCACTGAGCCACCTCCCCAGCCCCACATCTTAAGTATTTCATTGATATTCTTTATTATCTCCATTTATTCTCTCATACTATTAAGCCCCAGCAATAGGATTAGAATAATTATTGCTTTTAAATACTGTAAAATCGTAAGAACATAAGCAATTAAGAGCACAAACTCTGGAGCCAACCTATTAATTCTTAGCTACTTTTTGGTACTATAATCTTGAGTAAGTCACTTAACCTCTAGGTGCCTCGGTTATGTATCTGTAAAATAGAGATTAAAATAATATCTACATCATGGGGATATACTATGGGATTAAATGAATTCATGTTTGCAAATACTTAAGAATGGGGTCTGAAACACAATAGGGATGTTCACACACTATGTTAAATATGAGAAATATATGAATCTATGTGCAATATGAAATGAGGGGTCAAAGATGCCAAAATGCAGAGATGTTGAGAAGAGTTTTAGTACTTTCCATCGCAAAGGTTATAAATACCAAACTGTGAAAAACAGTTTATTCAGATTAAAAGCACAAACACAGTTCTAAACCAAACAAATTTTTATATTATTAGTACCATATCTATTTGATCTTAAGGTGGACAAACATTTCATAAGCTTGGTCTGGTGAAGTCTACTGTATGTCCTGAACCCTAGCTGCATGCCTGTCATTTGATTTCCTGGAGCCTCAGTTTCAAGACATGGGCAGATAGGTGTAATTCTAGTTGACTTCTTAAGGTATCTATTAAAATTATATAAAACATACATATATATGCACTGGTTTCTAGCAGATATTCACTAGCCAGTAGTGAATATCTTCATATTATGCTATATACTATAGGCCACACTGCCCTTCACCATTCTAGCAGTATAATTAAGAAAATTTATAATCTCTATTCACTTTTGTTAAGACTGTCAAACAATCAATGTCAGACCTTGTCCT
Organism: Dipodomys merriami; assembly: GCF_024711535.1. Classification (NCBI taxonomy): domain Eukaryota; kingdom Metazoa; phylum Chordata; class Mammalia; order Rodentia; family Heteromyidae; genus Dipodomys; species Dipodomys merriami. Next base: position 45,337,746 of record NW_027206068.1, on the reverse strand, counting down.
TGACTGAGACTAAATAACATTAGTGAAAATTATGCTTTATGGTTATTTATAAATGAAAATGTACTTATATTGTTAAAATTTTATAGAACTTAGATAAACTATCATAGAAAACATTAATTTGTTCTTAGATGTTTTCTGTGTATAATATATAGCACCTTTTATAAAAACTTTCAAAAATTTCAATATATTACTTTTTAATCTCTTCATCGTATCTGTATACTAGGTCACAGCAAGTATCAGTGCCACGTTTTATTTTATAGAAATATAAAACTAAAGATTTATGGCTTGTCTCTTCCTAAGCATGTCAAAAACAGAATTCACATAATTTCTTACTGTTCTGTAAGAAGCCTTTGCCACGAGTACTGAGAATGCTATAAAATTAATATTAGAATGAAATTGCTAAATATTCCATAAGCTATAAAAAATGCTTGCCCACTCCTATTACTGGAAAATGCATTAACTAATGTCCCTCAAATATTTTTCCACAGATTAGGTAAAAACAATTCAAACCCAAAGAAGATACATGGCTTTAAATTGGACTGGTGGCTATGACGGAGTACACTGTTAGAAAGTAATTGAACCTTACTGTATCATCGCTTTGGTGAGATTATATAATGCCAGAATAGTCCTTCAAAAAAAAAGGAGTCAGACCATGTGAAGTAACTTAGGGTATTAAACTTCACTGTATTCATTGCCATTATTTACACTTTAAAAATAAGTAACTGATAAACTGAATTTACCTTATAATCCCAAACAGTTTTGATTCAACATCAGTATGGAAAGGTTACCATATTTTTGTGTGTATGCCAGTCCTGAAGCTTGAATATAGGGCTTGGGCACTATCTTTGAGCTTTGCTGTTCAAAACTAGCACTCTACCACTTGAGCTGCAGCTCTACTTCCAGCTTTTTTGATGCTTAATTGGAGACAGAGTCTCATAGACTTTCGGCCAGGCAATCCTCAGATCTCAGTCTCCTGAGTAGCTAGGATTACAGGTGTGAACCCCCAGCATCCAGGGAAAGGTTACCTTATTAAAGAACTATCGAAGGAAATCTTTGAAAAAGAAGAACCAAATAAAATATGGAGGAAATAACACTAATAGAGGCAAAGAGGACTCCACATAGAAGACTATCACGTACAGTGTGATGTCTCCAGTACAGCAGCAAAGGGGCATGAGTAGTGTGAGAAGTTTGGTAGTTCCTATGTTTATTGGTGATCATACTTAATTCCACGTTGATAGAGCAAGATTAAAAGTATATTGAGAAATATTACATTGTTTTCCACAACTCTAAAAATAAAGATTTAAAAGTACATAATGTATTGTTATTCACAAAAGAGCAACATATTGTATATAATTTTAACAGAAAAAAGAAATATTTAATAAAATTTGGTAAATGAGTGAGTAGCCATTATGACCACATTATTGATATATCAGACCTAATAAAAAATGATGATTATCTTGCCATAAAAGTGAATCTTAGGGTTGGGCAACAGTGGCTCACACCTGTAATCCTAGTTACTCAGGCAGCTGAGATCTGAAAATTACAGTTCAAAGTCAGCCTGGGCATAAAAGTCCATGAGATTCTTATCTCCAATAAACTACTCAGAAAAGCCTGGAAATGGTGCTATGACTCAAGTGGTAGAACACTAGTAGCCTTGAGCACAAAAAGGCAGTGCCCAGGCCCTGAGTTCAAATCCCAGGACTACCAAAAACAAAACAAAACAACAAACAAAAAGGAAACAGTGAATCTTAGACAAAAATATAGGTTCTACCTCATTTATTCCTGCTATATTTAAAGAAATTCTGACAATAAGATTGAACGATTAACCTAGATTTCCATTCTGGGAATAGTAATCTACCGCCATAGAAGGATTAATTTCAAAATAAAATTGTTATTTGGTTTATATTCCTATAAATCTTTCTTTCATGTATGGATGCTGAATTTACAATATGTTCCAATCAATGGAATAGATTTTATCATAAAGAATTGTATATAATTGTCATATAATTTTATGATACAACTAAATAATAAATCATAAGCATAAGTCAAATATATTTATAAATCACAGAATGAAAGCTAAAACATACCGTGCGTTAGCAAATGACTCCAGGCAAACTTGTTTTCTTCAAGGAAAAGTTTTTGTTAAACTAAAAATAATGAAGTTTTTTGTTATAAGGAGAAATTCCACAACTTAGCAAGCAGCTATGAAGATGGTTAAATTTCTAAAATCTTCATTCACTGGGCTTAAATCAAGATGGAAGAACCCAAACCCTCCACTTCTGTTTTGTGTTGAGTTACTGTTTTGGCAGACTTTATAACATCTTCAATTGGCTAAAAGGTTTATTATCTTGGGAAAATATATTTCCTCATTGCTCGATGCCACAATCATGCAAGATTTGAGACTTTTTGAATGGTACTATAATGAGAAGAGAACCATCCTCTGCTTCATAACTTGTTACCTTGACTAAGTCACTGCATATTCCTGGGCCTCATTTTTCCTTATTCATAAAGTAGGATGAAATATTTATCCCACATTGTTCTAGAGATTTCTTAAAGGATCAGAGAAATGCTCTATAGTACAAAAAGTGTTAAACAAAGTATTATTAAGAGGAGTAAAAACAATAATTATAGAAATAAGATTTTGAAAGTGCCTCAAAGTGCTAGAGCACACGCCTAGAAGTAACACATATCTAACCCTAACGACGCCGTCTGGATCTCTCTGATCTTAAGAATTTAAAAAAATACAAATAAAAAGAGTAGGTTTTTTTTTTTTTTTTTTTTTTTTTTTTTTTTTTTTTTAACCAGTAACTTCCAATAAACACTCGAGGAAAAACAAGGGTACACTTCCTCTGCCCTAGGATAGGTATCAAAACATAGCTATGTAATATGGTCTGTTCTCCTGTGACAACTCCAAAACAATACCAGGATTTGTCGGACTCATCTCTGTCCATTATTTAGAGAAAAGTCACAATAGTCTAATAGCTAGTGTTCTCATTTCTATTTCTCACCATGCACTTAAGGCCATTTTGCCTACTTAACAGTTGACATATTTCTAGTTAGATATGTGAAATACAGAATAACCATGGCAGTATCTTTCAGAAACAGTCCCCCCTACACACACTTCACTTAAAGAATAGAGATATTTTTAAAACACTTTTAAGTCTGACAATAGTAATAAGGTAAGGGATTGTCTATGAAAACAAAGAGAGATGTAAGATAAATTTTCAAGTTATAACTGAAATTATTTAAGCAAGGTGGCTTTTTTTTCTTAGCAAGCTGAGATAAAAAGCATAAAACATTTTAGGGACAGGACATTTGTTGGCATTCTGCCACTTCCTACACCAGATAATTTCAGTTACTGCTGTTTGTCTCATATGTTTTTTATTCTCCCTCTAGGGAAGTCAAAGCCTTTTCACTTGCAAACAAATTTTACTGTAGCTCTGGTAACTACTTTACAAGGTGATAAGCATTCACAAGAGGCTTTTATTAGGTCAGTAGCTAAAGCAAAAACTATGTGCACATATTTAGGGAACGTGTAATTGAGCACTTTAAATCTATTTGAGTTCCAAGTTAACACAATAAAATGCCAATGAAAGAGCTGGGAGCTAGAAGAGTAGGAGAAACTTTAAATTGTTTAAAATATAATCATTTGTGTATTTTCTTTGCCTTTAGCATTTCCTTTGATTTATTTCACTGAATCTCTTCTTTATTTTATAATTATATATTAATATATCCTATATTATTGTATTATATTATTTATCTATCTCATTTTATTCTTTTATTTATTTCCTGAACCTCTTAATCCATTTCTTTGATTTGACCTAGAGTATACTTCCCTGTATCACTTTTCAAACTGAACATGCAAAGTTAGAAAAGAAACACCTTTTACCATGTACAATGCCCCAAAGAAGAGTCCAAACTCTATTATACATGTAAACTTTGAGGCTATTAGTTAAGACACAATAAAGTCATCAGAAAGGCAAATCTGGGTGCCAGTCTTGGATAGCTGGAGAAAAAAGAAACAGCTCTGCAAACAAGAATGATGACTGGATGTAAGACATGGCCTCGAGAGACAGACTTAAGTAGAAAATGGGGGAAATGTGGGAAAAACCAGCCATTTGTAACTGTACTAGACTAGTTTTTACAGATTATAAAATGATACCAAGTTTTATAAATTTATGTCATAAATATAATAAAATAAACTCTGTATGGTATGTGAAGATTTAGTGTTTATTCTGACAACTCAACTTTTTCCAACTGTTCTACTACAGAATAGCTTACTGAACATGGGGTACATCTTATATCCCCAGACATGGCTCCATGTCTAACACACTCAGAGATACTAAAAACAAATGCTGCTTCTTGAATACTGAAGCAGAGAAGAAGGAAATGGATTACACCTACACACAAGTTTGTCATGGATAGGTCCCCTAAGGAGTTCTGTTACCCAAAATAAAATCACAATAATAATTAAAAATCAGAAAAAACAGTAGAATCCCAAAAAAATTATTATGAAAAGGCCACCCCTAGGAACAGGAAGTGTTTACAAATCCTATAAGTAGATAAGAGACTTCTATCTGGAATATATACGCACAATCCTTACAACTCAGCAAAAAGACAAACCAATTAAAAAAAAGCAAAAGATCTTAACAGACATGTAACCAATGAAAATAAGCTAATAAGCAAATGCAAAGATGATCAGCAATCATGAGGTAAATGAAAATCAAAATCACTAGGATGACTTCAATGAAATAGTAAAAAATTAGTTTGGGCCAGGATGTACAGAAAACAGAACCCTCATACTGTTGGGGGATTGTAAAATGGGGCAGAGCCTTTACAAAACACCCAAGCAATCCCTTAGCTTGTTAAAAACAGAATCATCACATAACACAGAAATCCCACTTGCAGTTATATACCCAAGGAAAAAAAACACATTTAAATATAACTTGTAAACAATGTTGCCCAATATTGTTATTGTTGTTGTCTTTGTCATCATCATTATTACTGGCACTAGAGTTTGAACTCAGGGTCTTGTACTTGGCTAGGCAAATGCTCTACCACTTGAGCCACTGCTCCCCAGCCCTTTTCTTCTTCAGTTATTTTTCAGGTAGAGTCTTTTGTTTTGTCCAGGCCAGCCCCAAACTGTGATCCTCTCACCTGGGCCTCCTACATAGCTGGGAATACAAGTATGTAACACCATGCTTGCTAACTTTTCGTCCAGGCTAGTCTCCAACTCCAATCTTCCTGATCTCTGCCTTAAGGAGCTGGGATTACAAATGAGCCACTATGGTACTTACTAAGACAGCATTATTAGTAACAGCCAAAAAATGAAGACTGTAAATGTTCATCCAACTGATATATAGATAAATAAAATGTAATGTAGGTACACAATTTACTATTGAGCAACAGTAAGGATATGTGCTCCAAAATGGATGTATCTTAAAAACAGAAAAGTGAAAGATCACATAGTGTATGATTTCAGTATGATATACCCAGAATTGGCAAATCTGTCTTCATAGATGGAAAACACTTGAGTGGTTGACTAGGGTAGGGAGGGAGTCACTATAATGGGCCCAAGTGTGTGTGTTTGGGTGACTGAAATGTCCAACTACATCAGTGACTACAGTAATGGCTATCCCACTATGTAAACAGCTTAAAAGCTACTGAATTGTATATTTTACATATGAACCTTATCTCAAGAGGAGTTTTATTTTAAATCACTTCTGTTTGGGAAAGTGGTGGCTTCTATAAGCTTAGTTGACCCAGCTTTAATTATGAGTAGGTTCTTTCTCTAACAGATTTACTTTGTTCAAAGTAGAAAAATTTTCAAAAAGATTTTAGAAGCCTGTACAAAAACAGGAAGAAAAAAATAAAATAATTTTCGCAAACATATTAAAATAAATCAAATAGTATATAATAAAAACCTGTAATGAATATCAAAATAAATATTATTGAATATTGTTTTTCAATGTTACAATTTATAAACTTATATCTGGTTCTTCAGGCTGCCTTACTTTTTTTGATAGATGATGTTTGTTAACTCCTTTGCTATTTCTAGTTGTTAGGAATTTAATTGATTGTTACAATGCAAGTTTTAACAAACAGCACTGCTACTACCCTTGGTTAGTTACCCTGTTCCTGAATTTCACAAAACACTTCACGCTACATTTAATCTCATTTAAAGAAACTTATTGCAAGAGCCGGGCGCTGGTGGCTCACGCCTGTAATCCTAGCTACTCAGGAGGCTGAGATCTGAGGATCGCGGTTCAAAGCCAGCCCGGGCAGGAGAGACCGTGAGACTCCTATCTCCAATAAACCACCAGAAAACCGGAAGTGGCGCTGTAGCTCAAGTGGTAGAGCGCTCGCCTTGAGCTGAAGAGCTGAGGGACAGCGCCCAGGCCCAGAGTTCAAGCCCCACGACCGACAAAAAAAAAAAAAAAGAAACTTATTGCAAGAATATGTTTTCGTATACATTTCATTTTGATCTTCCAAATAAAATTTGATTCTGCTATTTATCAACCAGTTCTAGATAGAAACAAGTAAAAATGTATGCTGATGTGAATTAAAGTAATATCTAATATATAAGTACATATATATTATCTCTTTCAAAGTTCAACAAGAACATAAACACACATATGAACATATGAGCACCAAGACCAACCTAGTATTTGCACTATAAAAGATATGTGCTTTATAAGAACAATTTTTCTGGGAGGGGGTAACAATGTTTCACATGAGATGTATTTGTTACCTTATTTATGTAACTGTAACTCCTCTGTATATCACCCTTACAATAAAATAAATCTCTCCACTAATCTTTTTTTCAGCATATTAAGAATGACTAACTGAATATGGTTTTATTTTGAGTAGATAGTACTTTGATGGGTTTAAACCATGTGTAAAATATCCTATAATAATGGTATTTTATAAAAAAATAAAGCATCAATATCAGAAACCAGAAAAAAAATCAAACAACAGACACTTTCATATCAGTCAAGCTTACTGTACAGAATTTCAAATCTGTGATTATTCATATTTTTAGTATTTTTAATTGACAATCATAAAACTTACTTTCCTAAATGGTAGGTCCTAAGTATTGGACTAATAAACTCCATTAGTTCTTCTGTCTGTAGTCAGAGTTAACGATCATCTCTTACTTAGAATACTTATTATTAGGAAGCCACTTCCTACCTGTTCTCCTCTCCAACTATCAGGAAGGTCTTTTAGAAACAAACATATCCTGTACTTATAAATCCTTCAATAGTTTCTCACTGCACTTTAGAACAATCTTACCAAAAAGCAGCCTGAAAATAGAATTAGAAGGGTTTCAGCCAAATCTTACCTGTTATTTCAATTTACTAAAAATAAGGAAAAGGTCACAGGACAAGTAAAATGATTGCAGAAAACAAACTGAATGTTTAAATCTGAATTGCTGCTGACAGGACACAGTATTTACTGTGTCCTCATTTGTGATCTATCCAGTTAAAAGTTTGATTTAACAAACTATGCTCGGGCTGGGAAGGTGGCTCAGTGGTAGAGCCCTTGCCTTGCATGCATGAGGCCCTGGGTTCGATTCCTCAGCACCACATAAGCAGGGAAAAAAAAAGCCAGAAATGGTGCTATGGCTCAAGTGGTAGAGCGCTAGCCTTGAGCTGAAGAGCTGAGGGACAGCGCCCAGGCCCAGAGTTCAGGCACCATGACCAGACCGCCTGCCCCCCCAAAAAACTATGCTATTTCCTACATACAGCAAGGTAATGTAAGCTACTTAAAAGATAAAGATGTAACAAGAAATAATATCTTTGTTTTAAAAGCTTGTAAGTTGTTTAAATATTGTGCCTAAATAATGACACTAAGAAATGAAAATAATTTCTCACTGTTTTTCTTGAAATTTCAGCCTGTTCTTTCAGGAATTAAACAAAATTCCATTCACTGCAGTACTCTTTACTTCTGCTATCCTGCCTTTCTCACCCTCTTCCCATTCTGTATCTCACCTATGACTTAGAACAGCTAATGGCTCAACCTTTTCCAGCTATCAACTACCTTCCAAATGTACCTATGGCATGGCAGCTGTAAACTGCTGTTTCATTGACAAAGGGAAAGACAATGCTAACTTTCAGACACCAGCACCATCTCAGAAAGGATGACATTTGGATCCTCAGAGAGGATGCTTCAGAAAATAAGAAAGCAGGAGAAACCCATTAAAAATTAGCTAAATATTTCCTACCTAGGTAGTCACAGCCTAAGCTGTTCCTTTTAAAAGAACAAATTTGTGGTAAAGCTAAAGCAAAACCAAAATGCTAGGACATGATAAATTAGACAGGACTCTAGGCATTCACATACAGTAAAAGACCACAGGAGGATACTCTTTGGGGAGGAACACAAAGGTGCAATGCCTGTATATCTCTGATCATAAAATATTTATAGAAATAAACTCCAAAAAAAGCAAAACTGATGTATATAGCATTTGGTTAGAAGGAGAAATAAAGTTCAGTTACAGTTACTGCTTGATGGAACATATTTTTTAAACAACAATATTAAATTTCAATACATTAATGTTGATCTACTAGCTCAGAGTTAACTGATTTTGAACAATAGTGCATTAAATATCACCAAGTCCTGCTGTACCAGTGGTTAACACTACATACTACAGTAAGGTATCCAACTCAAACAGAGATGATTTAAACTTTGTAACTTGATAAGTACAGCAATGATTGATTTTCTGGCACAGAAGTACAGGGAGAACAAGCCTCCATTTGGTTTGATTCACATTCAATTCAGCAAGTCAGACCCATAATAGAAAACTTAATAAAGTATACTAAATTCTTCCAATACCTAAACTGATTCTTGGCCATATTAAATACCTTTAAGAAACTAAATTAGCTGGGAAGGTGGCTCGGTGGTAGAGCGCTTGCCTTGCATGCCTGAAGCCCTGGGTTTGATTCCTCAGAACCATGTAAGCAAAAAGAAAAAAGCCGAAAATGGCACTGTGGCTCAAGTGGTAGAGCACTAGCCTTGAGCTGAAACGCTGAGGGACAGTGTACAGGCCCAGAGTTCAGGCCCCACGACTGGACCCCCCCCCAAAAAAAAAAGATTAAAAAAAAGAAACTAAATTTATTCTTTTGCTAAGTAACTGCTGTTCATGTTACATAAACCTTTTAATCAATGAAAAACAATTATATACCAAATGCTATCAAAATGGCACTTTTATTAGTATGTCTATAGACTCTATTTCTTTTTTTTTTTTTTTTTTTTGGGTCCGGTCGTGGGGCCTGAACTCTGGGCCTGGGCACTGTCCCTCAGCTCTTCAGCTCAAGGCTAGTGCTCTACCACTTGAGCCACAGCGCCACTTCCGGCTTTTTTCTTTTTCCTTATGTGGTGCTAAGGAATCGAACCCAGGGCCTCGAGCATGCAAGGCAAGCGCTCTACCACTGAGCCACCTTCCCAGCCCTAGACTCTATTTCTTAACTGATAATATGAAAAACTAGCTTATGTCATTGTCTTAAGATGATCAGTAAGATAAAGTTTTAGTAACACAAACTTTTCACTGCATAATAATTGCTAACATTTATTGACCAACATGTCTACAAGTGCAGGTCTATGCCTTGATAAAATATTTCACTTAATTGTAAAACTATCTCATAAATTTGGAATTATTATTATATTTTGAGGATGTGGAAATCAAGGCCTAAATACAATAACTGATTGGCCCAAAGATTCACAGTTAATTAGTATCTTGGGAACCAGAGTGATCTCTACTAAAAAAGTACAAGTTCCAGAGGCTCTTGCTTGGTAATTTGCCACACAAAACCTGTAGGAAATGCTTTGGTTCAACAAAGATTATTCAAGTTTTCTTATAAAGCAGAAAGCACCTGAGGAAACACTTTTCTTTTTCAAAGAGAAATATTTACATTCAACTTCAGAATGAGTTTTTAAAATAAAATCTATAGATTCTTATTTAAAGCACTCAAAAGAGATGAAAGAAAAGCCAAGAAAACACTCTTCATGGTAAATAATGCTGCAATAAACATAGTTGTATGAACCAACCCAGATGCCCCTCAGTAGATGAATGGATCAAGAAAATATGGTATATATACACAATGGAATTCTATGCCTCCATCAGAAAGAATGACATTGCCCCATTTGTTAGGAAATGGAAAGACTTGGAAAAAAATTGTATTAAGTGAAGTAAGCCAGGCCCAAAGAAACATAGATCCCATGGTTTCCCTTATTTGCAATAACTAGTATATGTCTGAGACAAGCAGAAACAGTCAAATAAGTTGATGTTAGGCGAAATGAGCCCCAAGATAGGGACTCAAATGGTTTTTCTTTCTTGCTATTGTTTCTAACATATTTATTAGATAATTTCTTTGTTGCTTTGTATGTCCCTCCCCCACGGTATAACCCCTGTTTTTACTGTATTTGATGTTGGTATAATTTGGGGAGGGGAAGGAAAAAAACAAATTGTTTAAATAGGGATACAGGTGGACCCACTGCAACATGAAATGTACAAGGCATTATGTTGAAAAAGGAACTTTACAACTTTGGGAGGGGCGTGGAGGGAGATGGGAGGGCAGGGATGCTAAGGGGAAACTAAGGAGGAGGCAACAATGCTTGATAAGAAATGTATTCATTATCTTACTCATGTAATTGTAACCCCTCTGTACGGTATTTTTACAATAAAAAAACTTATTAAAAAAAGAGAAAACACTTTTCATTTCATAAACAAGAAAATGTATTGTGTTAGTTTAAAAGAAAAAAAGCACCAACTTTCATGTTTCTCTGTCTCAAAATGTAGCTAATGGAAATCATGCTACTTGCCTGTATTTCTTGTTTTTGTTTTTGTTTTGCTCTACATAAAACAAGATATACAGGTTCAGGGAGAGAAATAACAAAATTGCTTAGGTAAATAAAGCAAAATCAATAATTTTCTGATATACAAAAATATTGAGGGTAAGCCTTATAAGCCTTAAGATATATTAGTAGCATTGCTGAATTTCAGAAAAACAAAAACTAAATAAAACTATTACTTTTAAAATTAATAAAGTAATGCAGAGTCTTTCCTAGTGAATGCTTTTTACCGAAGCTGAGGTAGTTGTTTGTTTTCTCCAGGCCCTGAATCCACAACATAACTAAACATTATTTGTTCTGGAAATTAAAAACTGCACAAAACAGAATCCAAATTTAAAAACTAATGGTACACTTCAGCTCTCTATTAGAGCAAAGGAAACTCTATTGATAACCCATTCCTTTTCTGTGTCCAGTGCTAGGATGCCTATTTACACAAGTTATCAGATCTAAGAACATCACAACAGCCCTACTAAGACCATGTCATCATCCTCTTTTCACAGCTGAGAAAACTGAAGCCCAGAGAGGTTAATTAACTCATCAAAATCTCAGCTGGCATGTAGCAGCACTGAGATCCAGATTTAGATGTCTCATTTAGTTAACAATGAGGGGGGTCCTCTAAAAAAATATGTTTTCTGTAAGCTTAATTACTTTGTCTCCTAAACATGACAAGATTCTAAAAATACGCCATTAGCTAACCTAGTGTACACAAGCCATGGCAGGAAAACCCCTTGGAAAACCTCTGAAGAAGAGACACAGCCAGTAAGATTGGAGAAGCTCTATGGAAGAAACAGGGGCCACATCACCTCTGGTTACCCAGGCTGTTTTCAGAATGTTTCCTAACCCTGGGGGATGGAAAGTGGCCAGTTCTGCAGGTAGGCACTCGAAGCCTGCCTCAAGCCACTATAGGGACACTAGTAGCTCATTATATTGTGGAAAAACTCATAATATTAACTAACTTTTCAATACACTAAGGAAGAAGTCTGTTACTTCATATTTTGTGCTGCTCTGTCACTGTACAACTACAGGATTCAAAGGAAAAGATTTTTAGATGCAATATTGATAGAAACTAACAAAAATACATTTTCAAGGGCTCTTGTGTATTGATAGGTCTACATTTATAAGAGATAATTTCAAATACATTTGGGATATGATGGATAAAGACAACTGATTCTTTGAAGGAACTAGAGAACAGATGTACTCTGAAACAAGACTCCTTCCCTTATGCTCAGCAGGTGAAGAGAAATGAACATCCATATCAGATGGGAGGTGGAAACTTGAATATTGCTTACTTTAGACAAAAAGCTGGAACTTACAAAGAGGAAAAGTCGCCAGTTTCTAAGTAGAGCTGAAAACAAAAACAAAATAAAACAACAACAACAAAAACCAGAAGGGATCAATCTCAGCAAGAGAATCTTACTGGTAGATATCTCCAAAGACTAAGCTTGTCAGATCTTAATAAGCAATATCCATATTTGAACTAAAGAGAGAAGAAGAGCAGCTTGAACTAAGAATGCTGAAATTCCCAATGGCAATCAATCTTCTCCGCAAGAGAATGCATGTAACATTGGGAAACAGCACACATTTGATGCATGTTACTACAATGTTCAAAAGACATCCCCTGCTTTCTCTCACCAAATAGAAAAGTATTTTAAGAAATACCACAGCTTAATAGGAGATGTAAAGGTATTTTATCAGAGAAAACAATTCTATAATCATGGACAGATGAGAAATCCATTCCTAATAACAAACTTTCAGGAATATGACTTGCATAGCAAAAATTCTATGGAAGGTATTTGTTAGGAAATGGAAAGACTTGGAAAAAAATATATCACGTGAAGTAAGCCAGGCCCAAAGAAACATAGGTCCCATGATTTCCCTTATTTTCAATAACTAGTATATGTCTGAAACAAGCAGAAATGGTTAGATAAGTTGATGTGAGGCGAAATGAACCCCAAGATAAGGGCTCAAATGGTTTTTCTTTCTTGCTATTGTTTCTAACATCTTTATTAGATAATTTCTTTGTTGCTTTGTATAACCCTTGTTTTCACTGTATTTGATGTTGTTATAATTTGGGGAGGGGAAGGCAAAAAACCAATTGTTTAAATAGGGATACAGGTGAACCCATTGCAACAATGAGATGTACAAGTTATGTCGAAAAACGAGCTTTAACAACTTTGGCAGGAGGGAGGGCAGTGGAGCTGGGAGGATAGAGATGGTAAGGGGAAACTAAGGAGGAGGCAACAATGCTTGATAAGAAATGTACTCATCATCTTGCCCATGTAATTGTAACCCCTCTGTACAGTACTTTCACAATAAAAAAAGAAATGTACTCATTACCTTGCTCATGTAATTATAACCCCTCTGTACAGTATTTTCACAATTTAAAAATTTATTAATTAAAAAAAATTCTATAAAACGTAAATCAAAGGCATTCCCAAGTCCTCCTAACTAAAAGTATTAGAGCAACACAATTTAAATTGCTTTTGTAGAAATTAATTATGAAAATACCAATATTTGGAATGAGTGTGAGGGATTTCCCACACTGCCTCTTCAAAAATATGTATGACAAATAGTCACTTGGATTAAAAATTTGCAGTTTTCTGTATGTGTATTCACATATATTATAGCCTTAAGTGTTGCCCTGAAGCCTGGGGATGTAGCTCAATAGTAAAGTGCTTGCCTAGAATATGAGAGGCTCTAGGAAAAATAAAATAAATTAAAATTACCTTGAAATTACTTTCCTTCTAATCTAATCCCATGATGTGTTATTTCTAACTATATCAACTTTTCTCTTTGACCATGCAACAATATGGATGTAAGGCACAATCATTCTTTTTTTTTTTTAAATTTATTATTATTTTTGGGTCCAGTCGTGGGGCCTGAACTCTGGGCCTGGGCGCTATCCCTCAGTTCTTCAGCTCAAGGCTAGCACTCTACCACTTGAGCCACAGCACCACTTCAGCTTTTTTCCTTTTTGCTTATGTGGTGCTGGGGAATCAAACCCAGGGCCTCATGCATGCAAGGCAAGGGCTCTACCACTGAGCCACCTTCCCAGCCCCGGCACAATCATTCTTATTTTAAACAATTTATCGGCTGTTCTATTTATATGAAGTGCACATCACCATTGATATTGTGAGACCCAACTGTAACATATCACAATTAGTTAAAATAGCATTTGTCTACAAAATTTTTTTTTGGTCCAGTCGTGGGGCCTGAACTCTGGGCCTGGGCGCTGTCCCTCAGCTCTTCAGCTCAAGGCTAGTGCTCTACCACTTGAGCCACAGCGCCACTGCCGACTTTTTGCTTATGTGGTGCTGAGGAATCGAACCCAGGGCCTCAGGCATACAAGGCAACCGCTCTACCACTGAGCCACCTTCCCAGCCCATGTCTACAAAATTTTTATTAAGCACATTTTTAAAAGTGTATGTGGAACATTATTATAATTGTGCATTTACCAAATATACAATATTTACAAATGTATAGTTTAGATTGAACAAAAATATTTTTTCTATAGTAGCTATAGTCTGAAATATTTCAAGAACATTGTGGGAAACTGCAAAACATTTTTAGTTAATGAATTTGGAGTTTAAAACTTTGCTTAACAAATGAAAAAGTGAGATAGCACTTTGCTTTTAAAGACCAAACATATAGCATAAGGTACTCAAAGCGAATTAATGGGAATGATATATAACAATTTCAATTTAGGAAAAATGTAAATCGTAAGGTATCTTCTAGACTAGACATCTGATTTAAGTATGGTTTAGTGTGGTATGGTTATTTTAATAATCTTTGTAATCTTTTTAAACCATCATTTTCACAATATTTCACAATATTTTCACAAATATTTTATCCTACATACAAGATTTTAATAAAACTTTTTCAATTTTTTTAGTATAGTGAGTAACATAAATATTATGTGATGTTTATTTTTAAATTTTCTTATTGTTATTATAAAGGTAATGCATAGAAAGTTACAATTACACAGTGAGTTAATGAAGACATTTCCTTTTGGATGATGTCTATGTGCTACTTTGATATATAGATAGATAGATAGATATGTGTATATGTATGTAATGTGTAATGTTCAAATTAGGGTAAATATTACTATCTCTTCAAACATATACCATTAATTTATGGTCAAATATTTAAAATACCTTCTTATAGATTAAAAAATGCAATGCATAATCTACAAGCATCCTATTGTGTAAGAGAACAACAGAGTTTCTTTTCCCTATATAACTCCAACTTAGAATAAATAAACCCAAAATCTTTCTTCCCTCTCTCTACTCTCATCAGTCTCTAGTAACTATCATTCTATTCACAACTGTTTTCATGCTGTTGCTTTTGTGTGTACCAGGGCTTGAATTTAGGAACTTGTGAAATTCCCAATTGTTGTCACTACTTTTTTTCCATTCATGGTTGGTGATCTTATCACTTGAACCATATCCCTAGTCTACTTGTATTGCTGGCTATTTGGAGAAAGTATCTTGAAGTCTTTTCTGCCCTAGCTGGCTTCTAATCAATATTTCACTTAACTGAGTAGCTAGGACTATAGGCATACGCCTCTGATGCCCAGCTCTCCACTGATCTTGATACTTATGATGAAACTTTAAGTCTATATATGTAAGTCCAGTTATAAATATGAGAATAGCAAATATTCTAAATTTATTTGAATAAAAATGAAATACAGATAGCTTTAAAATTGAAAGTAAAAGCACTATTTTTTTTTTTTTTTTGTCACCGTAGGGCTTGAACTCTGGTCCTGGGCACTGTCCCTCAGCTCTTCAGCTCAAGGCAAGCACTCTACCACTTGAACCACAGCGCCACTTCCAGTTTTCTAGTGGCTTATTGTAGATAAGCGTCTCACAGACTGTTGTGCCCAGGCTGGCTTTGAACCGCGATCCTCAGATCTCAGCCTCCTGAGTAGCTGAGATTACAGGCGTAATCTCAGCGCCCAGCAAAAGTACTAAATATTATTGGGCTAGTTATTAAAGACTAATTAAAGATTAAAATTAGATAATAATTTCAAAAATATAAGCTTCCTAAATTAATTGCATGCTGGCTTTGTGTCCTGGACAAGTCACCTGATCTCTCAGGGTGTCCATCTCTTCATCTGCAAAAACAGTGATGGTGCCAGCGGTGCCCACCGCAGAGGGGTGCCATGAAGACTGAGGTGTTGTGAGACACAAAACTTCGCATGGTGCAGATTACCTGGCACGGCGCACACAGCCCGCGAGTGGGAGCTGCTATTCTTCGATCCCTGAGAGCGTGGCAGACATTCTCTCCACATCACCTGCGGACTGAATACGTTTCCAGTTTCTAAAAGCCTCCCCGTATCAGCCACGCATAGGTAATGAACTTGATGTCTTCATAAAGCATGTATTTTGTGGTGATTATTTTAAGCTCTCTCATGCATTGTCTCATTTCATTAGTTAATGATAATTATGACAAAACAATAAAGAGTCCTTTAAAAAATAAAAAATTAGGGGGCTGGGAAGGTGGCTCACTGTTAGAGTGCTTGCCTTGCATGCATGAGGCCCTGGGTTCGACTCCTCAGCACCACATAAGCAGCAAAAAGAAAAAAGCCGGAAGTGGCGCTGTGGCTCAAGTGGTAGAGCACTAGCCTTGAGCTGAAGAGCTGAGGGACAGCGCCCGGGCCCAGAGTTCAGGCCCGATGAGTGACAAAAAAAAAAAAAAAAAAAAGCCAGATGCAAACCCAAGTTACAGAAACTACAGAATTCTGAAAACAGATGATTCATATCCATGGCCTAGAATGTCCCCAAACAATTTTACAGGAGACTCAAAGCACTGAGAAACTCATTAGCCAAGACAACCAAACTAGAAACAATACCTCAAAAGAAATTCTAGGAAGTGGCACTGTGGCTCAAGCAGTAGAGTGCTCGCCTTGAGCTGAAGAGTGCAGGGACAGTGCCCAAGCCAAGAGTTCAAGCCCACGACTGACCAAAACAAAAAACAAAAAACAACAAATAAAGAAATTCTAAGCTCTGAGTTCAATCCCCTGTACCATTAAAAAAAGGAAAAGTTCTAGAATATAGCACTGCAGTACTTTTATTATTATAAAAGTAATACCATTCACTAATACCATTGATTAAAACTATTATAACTTTGGAATGAAAATATACACTTTGAATTCTTAACAAAATATGAAAAGGGAGCTTATGTAATCCTTAAAGAATGCAAGAAAATTAAAATTCCTATTTTCTTCTCTAAAGCAAGATGTTCTATACATGATGCTTGTCTATAATTAATTTTACAAATACATGGGCAAGGTGTGTCAAGTATGTATTAGTATGTATTAGTAGCATCATGCTACTAATACAAATGGAGTATGTGAAATATAAAATATCTAAGTATAAACTGATGTTATCACAAACATTTAAAGAAAAGTTCAGTGACAGAGCTAAAAGTCAATAATGTATTTTAACAGAATATTCAACTCATGAATGGCTAGGATTAAAAACTGCCTTGAGATTAATTCTACACAATGTCTGATGACATCTTGTATAGTCACAATTACCACATGTCGCTAATTTTTTTGTATATCATTCATTTCATGTCATCATATTCATTTCAAAACATGGGCATTATCTATTCTAACAAGGGACTAAAATTCTAATTTAGGCGTATCAGATTTATATTGTTTGGTTTTGTGTTCTAGGATAGCAATTGTTATGGCTGGGTGAAAGATATTCTCACTAAGCCAATAAATAAAATCAGCAAAGAAAATCCTTCAGGGAAGTACCCAAAATGAATACTTATAACTTGGTAACATCTAAAGAATACATCAAGATTGCTGATGTCTTTCTTTGTTTAACTTGGCACAGCTGACCACCCTGAGATTCTAGAGTTCCTGGCCAAATAAATGACAAATATACCAACTAAGTATAGTACGCTACCACTGCTGTTTCTTTGGGGGAAAATGCTAGATTACAATAGTTTTTGTCTACAAAAATGCCTGACATTTCTAGCTTAAGACCTTTTGGGCCTAATAAATAACTCTACTTCTTATGACAGAGGTTTCTTTCATTGATGTGTATATTCAATAAATAGTAGTTCATCAGTTTACAAAATGTGTTATTTCACACAATTTAATATGAAAGAACTAGCAGGTGGTACTATTAAGAACCATAATTGTTTCATAGATGACCAACTTAATCTACTTTTGGAACACTGCCATTCTTTTATAAGGTTTTTCCACATAACACATTCAAAGTTTTAGTGCCCATATAGTCAGGGTGTTTATGAAATGCTTGTGCAACTTTAAACTTGACCTATCCCACTGAACTATATTTTATGGGATTGTGTTAAGACTGCTGTGTATTCATCCAGACCACATTCTTTAAAGAAACTTCAAGCCAGAATCATGGATGCAATTTATGAAATCACTCGGCAGCAGCTGGAGAATGTTTTCAATGAGGTGGAAAATCAGACTGAATGTTGGATCACCAAAAAATGGTGGTTATGTTGAAGCCTATAAATTTAAACTGCAGTGTTAAAATGCTGTGCATACTGATTCCAGTCATTTAAATTTTTATTCTACAAATACAACATACATTAAGGATTAAAGTTAAATGGAAAAAATTAGTATCTAAAATGTCTATGATGCTATATACATATATATGAAAAACTATGTTATTTTTCTAATTTTAGAAGACTGATGTTAAGCCATTAGCAAACATTTTATAGTATCTAAAAAAGGTTAAAATATTAAAATATTAAAAAAGGTACTAATTTTCCAAATGTCTTGAATATTTTTAAGCTTTTACAAATATAAAGATGAATATTTGAAAGTAAATTATTTCCTAATGAGTTGTACAACAGGGAGAAAAAATTTTAATCTGATAGACTGTTTAGCATGTTAAAATATGTGGTTTGATGTAATAGTATTATGAATTGGACTCTGCAAAAAAATGGAAATTAATGAAAAAATCGGTAAAAATCCAAATAAAGTTGGTGTTTTAACTAACAGTACTTAATCACTATTAATTTCTTAGTACTGACATCTACCATGGCTAGGTAAGAATTTAACACTAGCTGGGGGAAGAATAGAAAGAAATGCTACCTATAATCCCTGCCATTTTTCTCTACATTTAAAATTACTCCAAAATAAAATGTAATATTTTCAATGTTATGAAAATGTTGGGTTACTTTTTAAATCACCTACCTCTTTACCTGTTTATACTCACTGATTGTGACAAATTTTGTTTTCCAAAGTTAGACACAATAACATCTCCTACTACACTATTTCCTCATTAAGAGCTGGCATTAGTCTATATGCTTAAATCTGGGAACACCATGATTCTACCATGGCTAATGGAATATAGTGTAAATGATGTAATGTCACTCTTAACTTCCTGGAAGCTCTACTTCCTGTTCTCTGAAAGCTCACTCATAAAACAGCTGCCATTTTATTTTCATATCATTATTGTAGAGTGTACACTTCTACTTAGAAAAACCATGTTTGCTGTGAAACAGTGTGTTGCACTATACTGACAACAAATTATATTATCTAGAGTATACCACATCTCTTGGCTGCATCAAGAGGCCAAATACAGTAAGTACATTCTATTTTGTTTGACCTAATCACCTAGTAATATATTTCCCAGTTATTTTGCCATCACTAAGAAACTACAGCCAATAAATCTGTAAAGAAAAAGAAGCAGGGAGAGAAGAAAAGCTATTCTTATTTTAAAATATTTTCTATTTTCCTTCAACTTACAATTCTTCCATGAACACATGTAGGCAGTAGTTTTCCTTTCTGTTTATTACCACTGTCTGATCTTTTATGGTGTAACAAACTATACCCCACTTGATGGCATAAAATAACATTATTCTCTTTCATATTTTTATAGGCTTAATTGGGAATTCTTTTTTTAACTATATATTTATTATAAAGATACTGTACAGAGGGGTTACAGTTACATGAGTAAGGTAATGAGTGCATTTCCTATTGAGCATTGTTACCCCCCCCCTCCTTTGTTTTTCCCCTACCATCCCTTCCGGCCCCACCTCCCCAACTCCTCCCTCTACCCTGACCCCCCCTCTCCCCGCCACCCCCCCGTCTCCCCCGCCAAGTTGTAAAGTTCATTTTCAACATAGTGTCTTGTACATCTCCTCCTTGTTACAATGGGTCAACCTGTATCCTTATTTAAGCATTTTGTCATTTCCCTTCCCCTCCCCAAATTAGAAAAATGTATATACAAGATGCAGGGCACCGGAATCAAATACAGTGGAAATGGGTTATACTGTAGGGGCAGAACATACAAAAGAAACAAAAAAAAAATCACATAGTATATTATAAATACATTAGAAACAGCATCAAGAATGATAAAAACCTCTTGTGTCCCTATTTTGGGGTTCATTTCACTTAGCATCATCTTATATGGTCATAGGTACATAGCTCTTGACCTCTTCTGCTTGCTCTAGATATATACTAGTTATTGCAAATCAGGGAAACCATGGGACCTATGATTCTTTGGGCCTGGCTTACTTCACTTAATATAATTTTTTCCAAGTCCTTCCATTTCCTAACAATGGGGCAATGTCAATCTTTTTGATGGAGGCATAGAATTCCTGTGTGTGTGTGTGTGTGTGTGTGTGTGTGTGTGTGTGTGTGTGTGTGTGTGTGAGTGTGTGTGTGTGTGTGTGTGTGTGTGTGTTCACACCAGATTTTCTTGATCCTTCATCTACTGAGGGGCATTTGGGTTGGTTCCATATCTTAGCTACAGTATTGTGAAAAACATTTAGTTGGGAAATTTTTACCTGTGCTCTTTCATATTTTGGGGAGTTAACTGTCACCACAGACTATTGAGCTTGTTGTTCAGGTAGGCTTACTCAACATGACTATCAATTGGTGAC
This sequence comes from Dipodomys merriami, assembly GCF_024711535.1. Classification (NCBI taxonomy): domain Eukaryota; kingdom Metazoa; phylum Chordata; class Mammalia; order Rodentia; family Heteromyidae; genus Dipodomys; species Dipodomys merriami. Next base: position 45,317,019 of record NW_027206068.1, on the reverse strand, counting down.
TATCCAAGCTAAGGAAATGAAAAAGAGTATCTATTCATAGATTTATGCTTGTTCACTGTTTTTGTTCTTTTTTATTATTATTATGAAAATACCGTACAGAGGAGTTACAATTACATGGTCAAGGTAATCAGTACATTTCTTATCAAGCATTGTTGCCTCCTCCTTTGTTTCCCCTTCCCATCCCTTCCCATCTCCCCCCTCCCCCCTTCCCCACCTCCCCTCCCACCTCCACTCCCCCGACTCCTGGCCAAGGTTGTAAAGTTTGTTTTTCAACATAATGTCTTGTACATCTCATTGTTGCAATGGGTCCACCTGTATCCCTATTTAAACAATTTGGTTTTTTCCCTTCCCCTCCACAAATTATACCAATATCAAATACAGTGAAAACAGAGGTTATACCATGGGGGATGTTTTTGTTCTTTTATATACTATTTCCCCCTTTCTTCTCAGGAGTGATTTCCAAATTCTATATTAATGGTCTTATGGAGTCCATAAAAAAAACTAAAAACCGTATCATATAGTTTGGGGCATTTACAATTAAGATTAAAAAGCAATTTCTAAGTATTTCCTTCTGAATTACCCATTGGAAAGAATATTTGTGACTACATTTTAGCTGTGGTAACACCTCTTTCCAAAGATGACATATACTCTCAAACAGATGGCTTTATTTATTCTCACCAAGTCCCTGACGTATACTGGAAGATGAAACTATTATTCTTCTCAAAGATTAAAAAAATGGCTCAAATCCAAGTCCAACTGATTATTTAAACACTTTTAAGATATTTAAAATAACGCCTCATCAGAACAGGTTAATAGGCCAGAAGATGCATCTCTGAATACTGAAAGGTTAGTATACCACTTAAACACCAAACGGCATGCTGATTTACCATCTCTTATTTGCACAGAATTAGAGTCAGAACAGTTTATTTTTAAACATTGTAAGTTATAAACAATTCTGAATAAGAGCCTCTTTCTTCATTATTTTACATGTGAAAACCAAAGCCTTCCAATTTAAGATTGTAAGGTACTGTTAAAGAACATACCTATTGTAGTGGGAAAAAAATACTATTTCTATGGCCTTCTCTAGTTGAAACTATCTGAAAAAAAAATAGATTTGAAGTTTTCTGTGAGATACCTGTGAGACTCAACTGTTGACTGTGGTTAGAATACATTCAAAAGTATAATCAGATTGCATCATCATCACCATCACCTGCTCAGAGGCAAGTTGAAGAAACATGTGCTCAGGAAGCTGAAGCTGGCTTAGTGTACTACACTCTCCTGCGGGCTTGCCAAAGAGATTAGTCACCATTTTGCAGCTGGTTTCAAATTCAGTTGCTGCGATACAAGTGCAGATGTAATGGTTTACCCTAATTATATTGTTCCCATTTAATCTTTCTATTCATAGCATACTATATATTAGATCAAACTCAAGACTGGGTTACTTTCAAATGAAGACCTCAAAATCACACACTTTGATCCTACCCTAAAGCTCCCTGATCACATTTCATTGCTGTATCTTTTGGATCTTCTAAATCTACTTCAAAGTTGTTTTTTAGCTATGATTCACCATGTCAATTAATAATAGGGCAAGAAAAATTATTCTTAATTTTTTTTAATAAAAGAGAAGGTATGTCATCTCCAAAAAATCCTCTTTTATATTTGAAAAAAAATTTCCCATTTTCTCCCTTCTTGGAATTAAATGTACTAGCAAAACCTAAGAAAATTAATTCTAATCATTCATTTCTAAACCTTTTTTATACATACATTCCTTTTCCTAGCTCTACCCTAGTCCTGTTGAGTAATAAAAAGTGTCTTTCAAAATTAATTTAGAAGATAAATAAAGCGTAGGTTGCTATTATTTCTAAAAGATAAAAGACAAGAAAAGGTTTCTGCCTATTTCCGCAGGACACTTTTATCATCTGCCCATATTTAATATGTGTGTCAAGAATAATTTTTATTTAAAAAAAGATAAGCAGAATAATTTTAAAACCAAAGAAATAAAATTCTGAGAATTAATGAAAAAGAGAGTACATGTGTATTTCATATAGTCTTAATTTTATGGTACCTATTTCAATTTGTTGAAAGTAGTTGCTTCCTCAAACTAACTTACCAATGTGGTATTATAGGTATCCTTTTTTAAGTATAAATTATACATTTTACTTTCTTTACTTTTTTTTTTTGGTGTTGGTCATAGATATTGAACTCAGGGCCTGGTGCTACACCATTTGAACTACAACTGTACTTTCAGCTTTTTGGTAGATTATTGGAAGTGAGAGTTTCATAGACTTCTGGAAGTCTTATTAACTAAATATCCTTTTAGCTAAAAAGCTAAAATTGGATTGCCTCTAGTATTAAATTCTTATATAACTACATGAAAGAGAATCAATAGTACTTTTCATTTTCCTTAATATTCTAAAATAACCAAACACTATGTTTAATTAATAGAGTTTACTTCACACATTTTCATAGCAGATTATATTAAGTAGATAGTAACAGATGGGCAATTGTAAGCTCAAGCATAAGCAGTAGCACTAAGATCTATACAAAATCTTGAGGTCAAACTTTCAAACTGACACTCACCCAGACCAAAGTTCCTAAATCACTGATTACAAACTAATTTATCTATTTAAACTGTAAGTTTTCTTTTAAAAATACATGCTGTCTTATAAATGCTCTGTATTATTTATGCCCTAAAATGGGGAAAAATTGATGAATTAAGTAAAGGCCATTCTAGTTGATGTGACTGAACTATTTCTTCACTTAATAAAAACACAGTTAATGTAGAAAACCATAAAAAGGATGAATGTATCTTAAATATTTTATGTTCATTCAAAACAAATTATATTCATCTACTAATGTAAACTTGAAATTATATGAAAGAAATAACATTTTTCTCAGCAATGTTCCTTCTCGTGTTGTAATATTACTTCTTATTCAGTCTACTATTCAATATAACAAAAAACTATTTCTAGGACATTTGTAACCATGATAGGAGGTTTTATCTCTAAATTGCTCCTTTCCCCTTCTTCATACTTAGTTTCTAACTGACAGTCTTCATCTTACTTCAATTAAAAATAAGTACAAAACAGCAACAAGTTATGTTTTTCATTAACTCCTTGTGATTCATATGTTCTTAAGTCAGTTTTCACCTGAACTTTTTTTCCTTTTCCATTCATTTTTATTGTTATTATAAAGGTGATGTACAGAAGGGTTACTGCTACATAAGTTGGATAAAGAGTACATTTGTTTTTGAACAATGTCACCCATCCTCCTCTCTCAGTTTTTCCCTCCCATCCCCACCCACAAGTTGTATAGTTCATTTTCAATATAGTATTTAGTGAGTACCACTGACACATTTGTTCACCCTTTGTCCTACAATTTCTGTGCCCCCTTTTCCCTCTCAAAAACAGATAAATGAACAAACAAGACAAAAAGAAAACAAAACAGAAAAAAAACCTCATTTACATTTGCTCAAATTCATTTAGATAAACACTATGTGCTTAGTGTGATCAGATGCACATAAGTATTGCTGCTTTGTGCTCCTCTCCTAAGAATATCTTCCTTTGGTCTCAACTGTGTGTGAATGCCTACAGACCTGTATAATATATCATGTCCCAGCATTTATATATATATATATAATATTTATTATTTATATATTTATTATATATATTTATGTATTTATATATACACACACACACATACACACACACACACACACACAGTGTGTACTTGTAGATTTATAGGCACATTTTAGCTATTACAAATGAAGGAAACCATGATTTTTTAATATCATTTTTTCCGGTCTTTCCATTTCCTTACCAATCGTACAATATCATTCCTTGTGTGTGTGTGTGTGTGTGTGTGTGTGTGTGTGTGTGTGTGTGTATGTGTGTGTGTGTGTGTGTGTATCACATTTTCTTGATTTATTCATCCACTGAGGGTTATGTGGGCTGATTCCATATCTTGGCTATGGTAAATACGCTGCAATAAACATCGTTGTGCTGGTAGTTTTAGTGTGGACTTGTTTGTGTATTATTGGATAAATGCCCAGAAGTGGAATTGCTGGGTTAAAGGGTAGCTTTATGTTTAGTCTTTTGAGAAACCTTCATTCTAATGCTGCTTTCCAGAGTGGTAGAACAAGATTACATTCCCACCAGCAGTGTAACAGAGTTCATTTTTGGCCACATCTACGCCAGCATTTGTTATTGTTAAGTTTTCTTGATAATGGCCATTCTAACTGGGGGGAGGTGGAATCTCATTTGCATTTCTTTTATGGCCAGAGATATTGAACACTTTCTTCATGTGTCTATTGTCTATTCTTACTACTTCTGAGAAGTCTCTCTTCAAGTCATTAGCCTATTCTTCTGAGAAGTCTCTCTTCAAGTCATTAGCCTATTTATCAACTGGGTTTTGTTTCCTTGAAGGTTTATTTTGTAAGGGTTTAATTTTCTGAGCTCTAAGTATATTTTGGATAGTAGGCCCTTGTCTGATACATAGCTGGTAAAAAAAATCTTCTCCCATTCTGTGAACGTTCTATTTATCTTGCTAGCTATGTCCTTTGCCATGCAGAAACTTTTAAGACTGATGCAAACCCATTTATCCAGTCTTTTTAAAATTTGTTTGGTTCAGGATCTTTACTTAAGAAGCTTCATCTGTGCCTCGCAGCACTAATGTTTCCTCTATCCCTTTCTGTAATAGTTTCATGGTTTCTGGCCTTAGATTGATATCTTTGATCCATTTTGAATTGATTCTGGTACATGTGGATAGCCAATTTTGCCAGCAACATTTGTTGAAGAGGTTGTCTTTCTTCCAATCTGTGTTTTTCGTCCTCTTATCCAATATTAGATGGCTATAGGTCTGTGGGTTCATTTCTACACCAAAACTTTTTGATTTCTGTGATCACTATATTATTTTTAAATGTCTGATAAATATTATCTATGTTATAGAACATGTATGTATATTTATTCTAGCTCTAGCTCCTTCTATCTTTCTCCTTCCCTTCTTCTCCCTCCCTCTTAGTACTCTAAAATCCCAATACACAGATTAAAACAAGGATATTACATTCAATAAATTCAATAAGTAGAACTACGGTTTCTCCTAGAAACTGATGGATCTTTGTTACCATTTTAAAAAATAACAACTGCTACTTAAAATCTCTAACCTTAACTAAATGAAAACAAAAATCTTGTTTGTATTGTTTATCTAGCAAATAGAAAGTATTCATCCTTTGAATGTATAAACAATTACATATTTTCATGAATGCAAAATTTATTGAAATAAAATTCTTACTGGAAAAAAAAACTATGCAATGAAATAAAGGTTCTAAGATACTTCTTTTTTAATATAGTATAGGCTGGCCTGGAACTCACAATCCTCCTGCCTAAGCCTGGTATTGGGACTGGAATAAGGTGGTATATGCATATATTGGAATAACAGCCTTCTTATCAGGAAATTAACTTTGGTTGTCAATAACTTCAAGTTTCTGATTTAGGATGAATTCATTAAGCTTGCTATACTAACAGCTATAAAGTTTAGGCTCACTACTCACCAAGACCACTAGTGAAATTTCACTGATAAATCCAGTCCCAGGTGCTCTTGCAAGGGAATATTAAGAAATTTACTGCAGGGAGCATGGTTGTTTCTTCATAGAGTTGAAGAAAAGTATTTTCTATGGTGAAGGCACATCATTAATGGGGGAAAACTAAATAATCCAAACTGCATCTACTAAAAAACTAAAAAATGTATAATGTATTTTAACATAAGGCTTCGTACATTTGTCTATAACAACAACAAAAATCCTAGCTTAGTTCTAGGTGCACTGCTGTCTATGGCAATTCTAATATTTCCTTCTGATTATTTTTTACTCTTGCCACACACTTGACTTTTCTCTTATCATATCAAAAAAACTGCTGCAGGTACATGGTATAACAGATCTACAACTCTCATCAAGAAAGTAAAATAGATACATCTCTAAATCATTTTTGCCTTTATTAGTGTTATGAATTAATATTGAAAAATATTGCATTCCTGAAGTAAACTAAACTGCTGAAGAATATTATATATACATTGTGATTGTGATTCTATTTCTATGTAGTTCTAAAGCATAAAATTAAGCTGGAGTTACAAACAAGTATACACAAGGAATATATTTAAAAGGAAAATGAGACATATAGAATTGAGAGAAAGAATTTTACCTCTGAGGTATTAGTGGTAATGACATTGGGAAATTCTGATAAACTGTGGTGAGCATGCAAGTGTTTACTATACTACCATCCTGAATACCTTCATATTATTTTTTGAAACCTTTAAACAAGGTTTTTTTAAAAAATTATATTTTTCCTAAGTTTGATCTCTCTGGTTACCTTCTATTATTAAAATTTTTAACGTTTCCTAAAAAAATTACATTTGCCCTGAGTTTGAGCTCTAGCACCATACAGACAAAAAATGATTTTGCATAACCAAGAGCTAAAAATAATACATGATAAGACAAAAAGTACTACAAAAATAGAATACAGGGTAACATCAAACAGGTCCTTCTTTAGGGAAAGATGATTTTTTCAGTAAACCCTAGTCATCACCACAAGCTTCACTTATCCTTGTATACTCAGTACCTGACTTTCCTTTCAACACCAAACCTTTCAGAAGTTCACCTTTTCTGTGGATAGGGCCTTCTACTACATTCTGCTCTCTTCAGTTGATACTACTTGAAATGAACATCAACATTTGACCTCTCCAGCTTATTCATAGGACCTGTCTCCTAAGAGGACAAAGGATGAATCTTCTGACTCTAGATGAGGATCCATAATTGGACATGTCATTAAGATTCTTATCTATACTAATTATAGCTTACAACTACAAATCCATGTTAGAATTATCTCAATTTATTACACAATTATTCATATATAATGAGTAAATAATCCAGAAATATTTCAGAGCATGGTCAGAAAAACAAATAAAAGGTCATTTCAAGCAACTGTCAAAATTCCTTAATCATGAAGAAATTTACAAAACATATAAGGAAATGCTCGACACCAATGGCTAACTACTCAGGTGGCTGAAAGCTGAGGACCATAGTACAAAGTCAGCAGTCAGCCTGGGCAGGAAAGTTTATGAGACTCTTATCTCCAATTAATCACAGAAAAAGCTGGAAGTGACACTGTGGCTCAAGTGCTATAGCACTAGCCTCAAACAAAAAAGGAGCTCAGGGACAGTGCCCAAGCCCTAATTTCAAGCCCTAGTTCGGGGAGGGGGGGGGAGTAGAGGGGAGGGATGTAAGGAAACATTACGTAAGTTAAAAAAAAACTGGGTATGACAGTTAATTAGGTTTTTGTTGTTGTTGTTGTTGTTTGTTTTTGTTTTTGTTTTTTGTCAGTCACAGAGCTTGAACTCTGGGCCTGGGCCTGGGCGCGCTGTCCCTCAGCTCTTCATAAGGCTAGCCACAGCCCCACTTCTGGCCTTTTCTGTGGTGCTGATGAATCAAACCCAGGGCCTCATGAATGCAAGGCAAGCACTCTACCACTGAGCCACCTTGCCAACCCATTTAGTATTTTTAATAACTACAATATTCCTCTCCTCTGATGTCTTCTTTCCCTCTTCTCCTCTATTTTCCTACCTTATCTCTTTTCCTTCTTCTCTTCCTCTACCCTATATCCATCTCTTTCCTCCTACCCCAAACACTAATAAAGCTTTGCTGGCTAAGAATTTCTAGGCTTGTATATGTACAATGTGTTTTTGGTATTTTGTACTATCTCTTTTTTTGTGCTGGTCCCAGGGCTTGATCTCAGGGCATAGGCACGATCCCTGAGAAATTTTCCTAGACTAGTGCTCTACTATGTGAACCACAGCTCCACTTCTGACTTTTTTGGTGGTTAATTGCAGATAAGAGAAAGAAACATTTCTTCCCAGGCTGATTTTTAACTACAATCTTCAGATCTCAGCTTCCCAATTAGCTAGGATAACAGGTGTGCCATTTTGTGGTATCTTTATGCCACAAAATAATGGCAAAACTTGTAATAGTTACGACCACTGTAGATGTTAAATCCTTTATCTCTAGTAACCATAGTTTCTGATTTCAGCCATCAGCTTAGTATTTATTCAATATATGATATAATTTTAAGATTGCTAAAACAGTCGTATGGAAAGTACATTACTATTTTAATGGTACAATTTGCTTGTATTTTTGAGGTCTGTCCTAAAAGGACAGATATACTGACTCATGTTAAAAGGTTTCCTTTAAACATTTCAAATTATAATGTACTGGTTCATTATTTAAAAAAAAATTCTTAATAGAGTGTTAAAACCTGATATCATTATATCCAAAATGGTAAATGCTGTCTAACAAATATATAGGTGATTGAAACAGGGTTACTATCACATGGGTTTCAATACAGAAACAACCTATATATCTACAAAACTAAAGCTGAGCAATCAATTTTGTCTTCATGTACAAGTAGCTTATTCAACATTAACTAGTAAATCAAGGGTGACACAGGAGTGTTGTAAATCACAAAGAAAAGATTAATTTTATTCTTAATTCCCACTTGAATATATGTATAATGTTAAGTTACAGACAGTTAAGGAGAAGCTGTTGTTTCTGAATATGTAATTGCTATTTAGATGATAATGGCATGGATGTCTCAGTGGAGCCATGATCCCAATTTGAATAAGGTCTTAATGAAGGAGGCTAGCAGAAGAATGATGAATGAAATACAACAGTGTCAGCAACAGACCTTAAAGAAGCAAATTACTTTCAGAACCTTTGTAATTCAGGAGGAGCTGCATTAAAAAAAGTGACAACTAAAGGATCAAAAGCAAGACCTTTGCAAACTAAACATGCTTAAAACATGACATCACTGTCTGGGCAACAAGGCATTGTGCAAAATAGCTCAATGTTTGGGTTTTACAGCTCACATTGCAAAATAACTACATTAAAAGACCTGGCTAGGCAACCCAGTTTCCTTAGAAAGCATCTTTATATTTCAAGTTAATGACATTTTCTGAAAGGAATTTAAGTACACAATGATATTGTGGCTGATCTTTAAAAATGACTAACAATGGCTTTAAGGCAAAATTAAGCTGAACTCTGGATCCTAGAAAACTAAAGAGGATTTTTAAGCTCCAAAATATTATTTTATTGATTGTTAGATTCATGAAGCATACAGTGCAACATAAAGTGATATAATCACTTTATGTATTCATATTTAAAAATCAATTTCACTTTTAAAAATTCACACTGAAACAGTGTGAGAGCATATGGCAACCCCACTGCCAAAGAGAACATACGTTTCACATGTAGAAATGATTTATACCCAAGGTAACATTGATGATAGTGCTAAAAACTGAACACAGGCTCTGGGCTTCCAAGGAAGTCACTTAAGGAAAAAGTGCCATAATTACAAACTTACTTTTGATACTCATGACAATCTTTTCTCATGGTTCCAAGTTGTTATAATTAATAAGCTTTATTCCCTATTAATATTGCAAGCAGGACGAGTTTAGTACTATAGCAGATACAGTATTTGTTGTACATACCAGTATTCACACAGCTGCTGAAACTGGTTTCTACCTTTTTATTCCAACTTCTCAAAGCAATCTTACCAAAGAATGCTAATGCAATAGCTAAATACTTGCAATCAGAAAACTACTCCTCAATACTAATTAATTAGTGCCCTCACAGTCATTTTACTGCTAGATTTTTTTTTTTAGATTTAATATCAGCAATAAGAAGGGATGAGAATATTCTACCATTAGAAAGACTAGATGTCACCTCCCTAGGTGATCCACTATGACCTTAACCACTACTGTAAGTCTTTGCACTGTACTGTATTTTATTTTAAACCTAAGTAAAAATATAAAAACAACAGGCAAGATGGGAATATACTATAAGAGGACAACAGGCAATCTAGTTTAAAATTTCAGCTCTGTCACTTCTTAATTGTGCAATCTTTGACAAGTGATTCAACTTACTCAAACATAATACTCTTAATGCTGTCATACAAATAAAATTGATATTTACTATTGTCTACTAAGAGGCTTGTGCCATTGGATGAACTACTTAAGATTTAGTGTACCTTTTCTCAACTTTCAAAGTAACAATATTTAACATTTTCAAAAAAAATATGAGATTTTAAGCTATCTAAAAAATAACCTAATATATTACACATGTTGACATTATTATGTTTTTTACTTTTCTTATTTGAATCAGAATACAGCATTACGTCCATGTTGTGATGTTATTTCCTTAACCTGTCTCTCTTTTCTCTGTATACACATATTTTAACCAGCAAAGCCAAATTGGAATGATAACATAGTGGACACTCTTCTAGCCTTTCCTAAAACCTAAACCAATAAATTTTTAGGAATTTATATTTTTCCCTCAATAAACAGCTATCCATTTTGTTCTTATGCAACATAGTTCATGTGTTAGAAACTTAATCCCCAGTGCAACCACATTAGGAGATGGGGCCTAGTAAGAGATGATTACATCAGAAGGGCTTCATGAGTTAATGGCTTAACTGTAGAAGCGGGTTTATTATTGGGACTAGTTTCATACAGACACACACACACACACACACACACCATCTTGTTCTCTTAAACTCCCTTCTCTTCCATTTTCTGACATGGGACTATGCAGCAAGAAGTCCTCACCGAAAATCTTCTCAGTATGAAGACTTCCTTAACATTAAGACTTGAAAGCTTCCAGAAAATGTAAGAAATAAGTTTCTATCTTTCTAAATTACCCAGTCTTAGGTATTCAATTACAGCAGCAAAAACCAGACAAAGTAATCCTCTATTTTCTTTGTAAAAAGATTCCTAATTGAAATTGTGATTCAGATATTATTATAGAGAATAGTGATTTTATATGATTTTTCTCTATGCAAAGAGTTCTCATAAAAGATTACAGACTACATATTCTGTTCAAATAGATGTTCCAAGTATTTACCATCAAACATGAATAATGACCTTCCACTTTATCAATACTTCCACTCCAGTGATCCATTTGTTACAATTGTTCAACCTATATTGACACATTATGATTAGGGTTCAGTCTTGTTATGGTATCTCCTATGATTTTAGAAAAATTAATAACTACATGCATCTACCATCATAGAACTATAATTATTTTTCTGTTTTAAAATCCTCAATCATATTGTTCTGTTAACAAATTTAACAACTGTATTTTAAAATTAAAATCATTTATATTGCCCTTATAATGGAAATAGTCATGACTTTAAAAATATGGATTATTTAAGTATAGCACAGAAAGCCAGATGAGTATATAAAATAGCTATCAAGTAATTGTGGTAACTTCACGAAATGTGAACACTGGGTACAGTGACCTAATCCAATTTCATATATACATACATAGACATCTGGGGGAAAGGGGAAGGTACATTCCTGGCGTTTGAACTAAGGTCTTTGCATTTTGTTGGCAGGCACTCTACCAATCAAGCAATGTCTCCAGTTATTTCTGCTTTATTTTTGAAATACAATCTCACTTTTTGCCTGGATACTTGTGCTGGGGTGACATGGTGTCTAGCATTTTCTGTTTAGATATGGTCGCAAACTTTTTTCTGAAGAATCCTTCAACTAGGATGTGATCTCAACCTCCCAAGCTACCTGGACAATTTTATATATATATATTTAAAACTGTGGGTAGGAGGCTTCATGGCTCAGCAATAGAGCACCTGTTCAGCAAGTGCGAAATCCTGAGTTCAAATATTTATACCTCAAAAACAAATAAAAGAAAAAGAGCTAGAGGAGAAAGATGAGAAGGAGAAGGAAGGAGGAAAAAAACCATAGTTTTTCAGGCACCAGTGGCTCACATCTGAGACTCCATCTGCAAAATATTGTTTAAATAGGGATACAGGTGGACCCATTGCAATGAGATGTACAAGATGCTATGTCGAAAAACGAACTTTACAACTTGGGGAAGGGAGGGAGTGTAGTTGTGGAGATGGGAGGGCAGGGATGGTAGGGGAAAAACAAAGGAGGCAACAATGCTTGATAAGTACTCATTACCTTGCTCATGTAATTGTAACCCCTCTGTACAGTATTTTCACAATAAAAAATTTATTAAAAAAAAACAATGTTAGTACTCTTGGTCATGGGTGCCAAGAATCATCATGGTTCATTTAGTGGCACCATTTCTTTCATCTGCAGTTATATGCTGAGTTAATTAGAATATACGTTTTCATTGAGATGATGGAAAGTATTCAGATCTCCACCATCTTCCTTGTCTAATTTATTTCTAATCCCCCTGAAAGAAAACTCACATCATCAGGTTTTTTCAACTGATGAACATTTCACAATTAAAAATAATCTGTAAGTTAGACTGGAATTTGGGAGCAAGACTTCTCATATCCTGTGGCTTTAAGGCCTATTTATACTGTCAAAAATTGTTGAGGGTTCTAAGGTCTTTTGCTTATGTCAGTTATAACTATTGATATCATATGTATTCATTAATTTATTTAAAGTGATGTTGGTATAAATAATGCTTTTTAATGAAAAAAAATTTAAATGTGGTGAAAAGAATGGTTTTTACAGTTCTGCAAATGTCCTTAATTTTTGGCATGATAGAAGATAGCTGGCTTCTATTATCTGCTTCTGCATCCAACCAACTTGTTGTCAGATGCTATTTGGCTAAAGCATATTAGAAAAAACCCAGCCTCACATACTGATATACAAAGCAGAGGAAGAATTAATGAGCTCAATCAAAGTATCTCCGTGAGAGTTGTGCTTAAGGAAAAACCAATGTCTCACAGTTCAGAAACACTACTGGCCAAAGTAGGCACTGAACCTGGGGACCTGAACTAATTAGAACAAGCTTTTGGCATACCTTGAAATATAATTTCCCATATTTTGAAGTTTAAATCCTAAGTCAGAGCCTAAGGTTTCCATACGAGTTAGAAAGATGCTTTCGTTGTTTTTTTTTCTTTAAATAACACATTTTTTTGCAATTTTGTAGGCTCTTACATCTATGAACAAAATTTAGTTTCCTTTTACTTAATAAGAAATAAGAGTACTAATAAAATGGACCATTTTACAAGGTTTAAAATTCTACACTGTAATAATTTGAATTCACAATTTTTCCCTTTAAGCTTTGATTAAAGATCAGTTATATCAGCAACCTTAAAGAACACACACACTCAATAATTGAAAGAACTACATGGTTTTTATTATATAGAAGTTTCCTTTTTAAGTGCATTTCCAAAATCTCTGCAAAAATTTTTTTACAAACATCAAGTGGATCTTAATCACCATCTAAGTGGGAAATAGCATTTCTGGCAAGTAAAATAAACTACAGCTGTACTCAATTATATGAAGAGTCGTTCAGTGAAACTTTGGCAAGGAAGAATTTAAAAGTAGACAGTAAATTCAGTTAAGTGTTAACTAGAAGACTAGCTGATAGCATTCTCCTAAAATTCTGCTGTGGCTGTTTTTAGGGCTTCAAGGAACACATAATAAATTAATATTCCACAACAGTGAAGAATGATACAAGTAAAAAAGTCATTTCTCTTCTACCTAGATAGTGACATTTTACAGTAAGTATAGCAATAACTATTTACCGATCCTCAAACTAGGTTTTTTTTTTTTTTTTTACAAATAAAGAATACAGGTTACTCATGGGAACAATCCATAAATTATAACAAATATCACTGGAAAAAATAAGATTTGGTTTAAAGAAAAACCATATAATTTATAGAAATATACTTATAATACATTAAGAAACATTTCCTTTTACTTAAATTCATTCTTACAAACCATTTGTTTGGTAATAAGAAAAATGTTAAGTATGAGGATAAAATATAGAGAATAAAATTATTTAAAATTCAACTAGCTATGTTAAGTATTAAAGAAAATGAATTTCTGAATTTTATATAAAGCTATAAGCGAATTTTGCCTCCCAGCCTAAAATTTTCTCATTATTTCCAAAGACTCATTAAAATATCAATTAAAAAAAAAGTTTTAGGGCTGGGAAGGTGGCTCAGTGGTAGAGCGCTTGCTTTGCATGCCTGAGACCCTGGGTTCGATTCCTTAGCACCACATAAGCAAAAAGAAAAAAGACGGAAGTGGCGCTGTGGCTCAAGTGGTAGAGCACTCGCCTTGAGCTGAAGAGCTGAGGGACAGCGCCCAGGCCCAGAGTTCAGGCTCCAAGACCCCTCCCCCCAAAAAAAGTAAGTTTTAACAAAACTACAACACTGAAATTGGGTTAAACATATTTCTATCTTTCTTTGAAAACTAGAAAGCAACTCTAGACTCCAAAGAAGAATATCAATAATGTTATACATGTGAAAAAGCTAGTTAGTAAAGATTGATAGTTTTAAAATGCAAAACAGCCAGTATTATTAAATGCAGTATTTTAAAGCCAAACTATAAATAAATCATTCTATAAAAATCTAACTTTCAATCACAAAAATAATAGAAATGGGAAATAATTAGTTAAATATATATAGTCATCACTTTCTGACCCTGAGATCACCCATAAAATTCAATTGTATGTGGATATATTTCTGTATACTTTTCCTGCCTGAATTTTAGTAAGAATTTTAGTCTCTTTGTATAAATAATGATGCTCTTTTATTGGGAAAATTCAATCAAACATGGCAAGAGAGTTCAAGAACAGAACAGGAAAGGATGATGGCAAAGGACTAATAGTAGTAGAGACAATTATGGTGGATTACTAGCAAACATATAAAGATATAGAAGAAAGTAAGCATGCCACAATAGCATCAGTATGTAGTCAGAGGCTCAAGCAAAAGAACTTCCTATAGGAAGACCTACAACTAAAGAAATTAGATATAGTGAAGGGCAGATTTAAAAAAAAGACTAAGCAGAGGAAAATGATCTCTTGTCCATTAATGCTCTTAATCAGACTCCTAATCGTACTTCTCAAAGACCAGAGACAGGACTAGAAAATCAGAAAGGGGACAGGGACAACCCAGTGGTAGGGACCCTAAGTTTAACTCCCAGAACTACAAAAAAAAAAGGGGGGGGACACTGAGTATGGTGAGGGAGCAGAGAACAAAAATAGAAGAGGTATAGAAAAATACTGTTTCATAACTACTTTATCTTCATCAGAGCTGCCCAAATCTAAATGTAGGACAGTGGGATCTGGGAAAGTCTCTACCAAAAAAGGGATTATAATGAAGCAGTACAACTTTCAGTATCACCAATTTAAGATGTCACACAGATTGTGTTTAATGAGGATTGTTTATTCTCACCCAATACAAAATATGTCAGAGATATTTCCAACTTAAGGCCCTCAACCTTGGTTTCATCTTAAGATCCTAAGTTATTTCATCACAATTCATCTTTATGTGAGTTTTTAGGGCCTGAAGACCCACAGCATTGGAAAAAAATTATATATTCATTCCTATAAAACTCTATGTATATGCCAGGCATAGAGGCACATGCCTATAATTTTAGTATTTAGAAGGCTGAGACAGGAGAATCATGAGTTTCAGGCCAGATTGGCCTACAGTGAGTTCTAGTCTGGACTGTATAGCATTAATTCTCTGCCCAACAAAACTACTTATATTATATATATGAATGTATATGTGTACAAATATATATAGAGAGAGACTAGGTTATATATAGAGACTAGTCTATTTTTACCTCATATATATTATATAGTAGTTATTAATATAGTATTATATATTAGGTACATATATATATATATATATATATATATATATATATATATATATATATATATATATATATATATATATACCTCATATTGTTTCTCTGTGAAGACACTGAACATATAATTAAATGCCTGAGATATAACTGAAACACAACAAATCTATAGAGATCTAAGTGTGAGCTTCCGTTGGCTAACAGTTTTACTTATGTAAAAGGACTTTGGGTGCTTTTCCCTCTTTATGAATTAAGTATTTGTGCCTCCCCCAAATTCTCCTATTGAAATTTAACCTCCAAGGTGATTGTATTAGGAGGCCTTTAAGAGGTAATTAGGTGTTGAGAGTGTGTAGCTCTTATAAATGGTATGAATGTCCTTATGAAAAAGAGTCCAGAAAGCTGCTATATGCCCCTTCCACCAGAGAGAACCACAAATGTATAGAGTGCTAACTTGCCACCATCGTGCCATTGAACTACCCAGCCTTTAGAATTATGAGAAATGATTATCAATACATAGTTATAGTAACAAACACTAATATCTTCCAAAGAAGTACTTACTCAGTGAGCATCTTTAAATATCTGAATCATTTACAAGTGGATAAAATATTACTATACTTAAGACCACAAGAAGAAAGTACATTATTACTTTTTACCTTCCCTTTATTTTTAAGTGTACTTTTCTGGATATAATTTGACTATGGATAAATTTTTTAAAATATCTCCAGTGATACAAATTTTAACTCTGAGCTCAGTTTGGAACTCTTGTCATACAAATTTATCTATCATTCATACTTCACAAATAATTACTGAATATATAAAATTTGTAAGGCATTATATAAACTCCAGAAGTACAAAGCCTTGGAAAAGTGGTGGTCTAACAGTTGTAGATAGAAATATACATCTTTCTCTCTCAACAGAGATTTGGGGCTAAATGTGATAAGCCTGGAGAAATAAAGTAGCTGTGTCTAGGACTAAACTTAGAACTAAATTTGTTTCTAAGATGACCTCACAAATTAAAACATTACATCCACAAATTACCCTACAGATTCAGTTCTCCCATTAGTTCTGTTTGGTTCCACTATTTTTAAACAGTTTAATGATTTTTCTATTTTAGTACAAATAATAACTAAACAAATCTGTGCTTCAAGCTCATACATTCCCGTAAAACTCTAAAAAATTAAAGATGCTAAATTTTTTATTTGAAGTTCAAATTTATGAATGGTTAAAGCATAAATATATTTAACTTCTATGCCATTGTTGAAAAAAGAATTTAAGAGGCCTAAAACCTAATACTGTTAGCTTATAAAGAATTATTCATGAGGCTGAGATCTGAGGATCATGGTTCAAATCCAGCACAGCAGGAAAGTCCGTGAGACTCTTATCTCCAATAAACCACTAGAAAACAGGAAGTGGCATTGTGGCTAAAGCGGCAGAATGCTTGCCTTGAGCTGAAGAGCTCAGGGACAGCGCCCAAGTCCAGAGTTCAAGTCCCACAACTAATCAAAAATAATAATAATTATTATTCTGAGCCAGGCACCAGTGGCTCATGCCTGTAATCCTAACTATTCGGGAGGCTGAGATCTGAAGGTCATGATTTGAAGCCAGCCTGAACAGATGTTTATCTCCAATAAACTACTCAGGGAAGGCCTGAAGTGGCACTGAGGCTCAAGTGATAGAGGACTAGCCTTGAGCAAAAAGAGACTCAGAGACAGCATTCAAGCTCTAAGTTCAAGCACAGGACCGGCAAAAACAAACAAAAATTATTCTGAAGCTAGGCATGCCTATAACCCTAGCTACTCAGCAGACTGTGGTCCAGACAACCACAGTTGGAAGCAAGCCTGGGCAAAATAGTGCATGATGATCTCCAAAACAATCAGCAAAAAGTCAGCCAGCATGGCTGAAGAGGCAGAGCGCCAGTAGCACAACCAAGAGGAGCAAGCCTCAAGGCATGAATTCAAGCTCCAGTACTGACATAAACAAAAAAAAACAAACAAATAAGTTCTGCATTTCCATAATCCACAGAGTCAGTGTTCCTGAAGAGGTAGGGAAAGCTACATCTGCAGAACTCACCATTTACATAATCTAGTATTTGGCTCCAAATAACTTGGAGGTGAATTCATTTTACAATCAAATTCCTATAGCCTTACTGTTAAGTGATCAGTAAAGAGGAAGACGAGATAATAATAAAGAGAGCTGGAAGAGACAAGTTGAAGGTTGTGCCAAATGGAACTTGTGAAGCTGAAGCTCTAATAATCCACAGTGCAACTGGGCCCCAGACAGTCAAAAGCTTGCCATGAACTGCCTGTTTAGAAGCTCTAGTTGTGTGCTATACTATTAAGAAAGAAAAATGCTCCCACTGAATAAAGTCTGCAGTGGTTCAACCTCAAAACAATTTTTGTTAAGTGAGGTATATATGGTTCAAGAAGTGATTTCCAAGAAAGACGCCACGTTCTGAAAACATAGGAAGTCAACCTACAGGCAATTCTCATTTAAATTCTAAATAATCTAGCTGAAACTGAGGGCAGAAATGAAGGTGAAATTGCACATAATACTCTGTGTATGTTTGTGATATTAATTAGAAAAAGTTTCATGGACTTTCCTGCCCAGGCTGGCTTTGAACCATAATCCTTAATTCTCAGCCTCCTGAGATGCTAGGATTACAGGTGTGTGCCACCAACACCAGCTGTTACTTTTTTAAATTATAGAGATAATCCACTATAGTTGCTTAAATAATAATTGTTATATTTGTACTCTTCTCATAGAAATAAATTTGCCCTATCTTAAGATCATAAAATGCCCGGTGTATATAGTTCACGATAAAAATCACACAAGAAATCGAAGCATCTGTTTATTCTTAGTGCCTCTCAGCGTGGTGTCTAATTCATGGACATTTAATTAGCACTTAAGGCACTCAACAAACATTTATTAAATAAACGACTTAAATTGTAAGTAAAATACTGGACCTGTGCATATCCGAAAATTTTCATCAGATTATCATATAATCCATATCTAAGAATAGGTGAGACAATGTGAGTTATAGAGGAATTACCTTTTAGGTATTCTAATACTAATATTACTGCTTGCTACTGAGATTTTGGTAAGAACTGAACAAAATACTTAGCATACTATCTAACCAATACCCAAAGTGCACAAGTTCTCTACTACTAATCAAAAAAATTATACATTCTAACAATCAAATGAACAGTGTCATCAAGAAAAGAACCCAATATAAGAAAGTCTCCAAACACAGGCATTTTTATAGCACTCAGGAAGGTGAGCTGAAGAAATATAAAAACTTTCCCCAAAAATCATTTCTGGTATCATTAAACAAAAGTCATTTAAACAACTGACGAAGTCTGAATTATAATTAAACTGAAAAATGGTATCTACTGGGAGTACAGTGGCATGGGAAAAACCCATCGCAATATAGGAAAAACATAGCCAATCTCCTATCATGTAACTTAACTGTTTCTTGCTTCATAACTTATTTAACATAACCATAGTTATACAAAATTCATATAAGATCAGTTTACAAAAATTCCTTGAAGCTAGCTACCTTTTTGAACAGTCCTAGTAGGTATACTTTCTAGCTTATTTCTTCTTTTTTTCTTTTTTTTTGTGGGTGGTGGGGCTTGAACTCAGCCTGGGCGCTGTCCCTGAGCTCTTCAGCTCAAGGATAGTGCTTTACTACTGGAACCACAATGCCACTTCCAGTTTTCTGGTAGTTTATTGGAGATAAAAGTCTCATGGACCTTCCTTTGCAGGCTGGCTTTGAGCTGCAATCTTCATATCTCAGCCTCTTGAGTAGCTATGATTACAGGCATGAGCCACTGGTGCCTGGCCTCTTGCTTATTTCTTTTTTTCTTTTTTGGTCGGTCGTGGGGCTTGAACTCTGGGCTTGGGTGCTATCTTTCAGCTCTTCAGCTCAAGGCAAGCACTCTACTACTTGAGCCACAGCGCCATGTCCGGTTTTCTAGTGGTTTATTGGAGATAAGAGTCTCATGGACTTCCTTGCCCGGGCTGGCTTTGAACCATGATCCTCAGATCTCAGCCTCCTAAGTAGCTAGGATTACAGGTGTGAGCCACTGGCGCCCGGCTACCTCTTGCTTATTTCTTAATAATGTACTATGAAATAAGAGAGAGATTAGCCACACTGATTTTTCAAATTGAATTTTACATTACTCATTTTTATATCTTTAACAGAAATGAAGAAAATACCTATTTTAAGCAAATACCCCTTCAAGAGAAAATGGATACATTATCCATTTCATTCATAGGTCTTTTAGAAGTAAGTAAATTAAGTGTTACAATATGTTTGGAAGAATAGTTTTATATCACAGCAACAAACATTAAGCAGTACATTTAGAAAATAAGGCTCTATAAAAATCAAAACAAATATATAAACAAAAACATACAAACAGCAGGCTGTTTGGATACTTCTAAGGATTGGGCACATGGACTGCAGAAAATGGGTATACCTTTCTTAGGGTTTTAAAAGGTTAAACATTTTTATTTTAAAAAAGTAAAATAATCTGATTTACTCACAATGAAAATTATCTGATTTACCTCCAGATCACTTAGAACATGTACTAAGATGAAATTTATACAGAGCTTGGAGTAGAGTGTGTTTACTGAGCTTGCTTAGCTTAGATCATAGCTGGTTCCACTTCACATAGTCAAATGACCAGGAAAAATCAATAAATCTGTGACCAGTCTTACTTGTTAACAGATTTCAGATGGAGTGTCTGGAAAGAGTAGTCTTTAAAAGGGGGTGGGGAGTTTGGTGGTAGGAGTGCTACATCTGAGTCTGGTCTGACAGAGCCCTATCCACGGAGTTAAGATGGGTAAATCAGTTGGCAAGAATCAGTATCCATTATTCAGAACTATGAGCAGTTCTAAGGGCAGAAAACCTTTAAAGAGTGTTTTATTTAGCTATAGTCTGTGAGTAATTTGTTCTGTATGAGGGAGAGCTACTGGCAGCAAGTGAAGAGCCTTGAGATGGATAGTTAGTACTGCTTAGTACGTAGGAAGAAATATGTTTCCCCATGGCTACACAGCATCTGAATTTCCACAACTTTACTTTTCATACAAGTTATTTATTTCAAAATCAGGCATCAAGGCAAGTTTCTGACACTAAGTGCAAGTCTTATTAAAAATACATTTTCAGGGTGGGTCAACTGGGGGAGGGAAAGTAGAAGAAAAATGAGGGAAAAGGTAACAAGTTCGACAAGAAATGTACTCATTACCTTATGTGTGTAATTGTAACCACTCTGTACATCACCTTGACAATAAAATTAATTTAAAAATTTTCCTAGATTATAATTTTATACTAAGGTATATCTAGTATAAATTCAAGCCATTTAAAATTTTTTTTATTATAATACTTTAAATAATCTAGTCATGTTGGGCCAAGTCTGTAATACCAACACTTGGGAGGCCACGGCAGAAGGATCAGGAATTTCAGGCCAGCCTGGGCTATCACAATGAGTTCCAAAACAGCCTCAGGTATCTCAAAAAGACCCTGTCTCAAGAAAAGTACCTAATAATTCTTAATAATTTGGGTTCTAAAAGTTCTCATATGTGTCCAAGCAGAAAACAAATTATATCAACAAGACACAGATACACACTGTAGCATTTATGAGTCTCATATAAAGGTCAATGTCCACCTCATTTTTTTTTGTTGTTGTTGTTGGTTGTGGGGCCTGAACTCTGGGCCTGGGCACTGTCCCTCAGCTCTTCAGCTCAAAGCTACTGCTCTACCACTTGAGCCACAGCGCCACTTCCTGCTTTTTCTGCTTATGTGGTACTGAGGAATCGAACCCATGGCCTCATGCATGCAAGGCAAGCACTCTACCACTGAGCCACCTTCCCAGCCCCACCTTTATTTCTATGCTCTACATAAGCTGACCATGAGTGCACAAAATGAACAGGGCAAAATGCTCCTAAACTTGTCATCAATGGCTATTTTAAAAAATCTTTTAAATATGCAGCATTTAAAAATAATGTGTGATTTCCACTTTAGTAACTGAATAGTCAATTTAAAATCTATTGTAAAGTAATTACAGATAGTCATATTTACTTGTGGTTTATGATTAGAGTTTAAATATTTAAATTTAAATTTTCAAAGAAACGTCTTGCAAGGGATATAAAACTTAACATTCCTATTATTATAATTGTCAAATTATTGAAATTGATAAAAATTAACACAAAGTAAATGGTATACATTCATTTAATCCACAAAATAAGTTTAAATAAGCATTTTTTAAATATAGTGAAATTTCACCTTAAAATTGGGCTTAATGTTTAAAGATGCCTCCTGATACATAGGAAGTTCAAGTCTCATGTAGGTATTCTGGGAATATAATGATTATCAACACCCAGGAAAACATTAGGGAGAAGCCAAATTAAATATTAGTTAAGATCTTTCCCAACACATTTTCTCCTTGTGGAAACACTAAAATTTAATATTAAAGTATTGCAAGAAAGCAAAAAGTCTAGGATAACATTTTCCTATAATATATACTGGCCTTAAATATTTATAAACAAAAGATTTACAAACATTGATGCAACAATTTTGAGAGAAGCAAACAGTATTTATAGTCATTCAGTAAATGATTTTGTAAACTGAAATTTATAATGGAAGTAAAAAAATATAACCAATCTCAGATTGGCAGGAAATACACTTACTCTTTTAGGAGAATTACAACTTTCATGAGAGAATCAAGGATTCAGGAGTATGTGTACTTAGGGATCCTTTTGACTTAATGGCTATGCAAATAACACATACTCACTACAAAATAATTAAGTAAATATAAGTAATCAAAAAGAAAAAGAAAAGAAAAATTACCTGCAACCATAGGTAAACATATGTTTTTCCTTCCAGAGATATGGTAGGCATATAAAATACACATAAGAAAAAAGTTCATTTTAGGGCTGGGAAGGTGCCTCACTGGTAGAGCAAGCCTTGCATGCATGAGGCCCTGGGTTCGATTCCTCAGCACCACCGAAGCAAAAAGAAAAAAGCCAAAGTGGCGCTGTGGCTCAAGTGGTAGAGCGCTAGCCTTGAGCTCAGGGACAGCACCCAGACCCAGAGTTCAGGACCCACAACCGGACCAAAAAAAAAAAAAGTTCATTTTAAATATAGCATCCTAGAAATAGTATTTGCTTAAGTTTGGAAGATACATTGCAAGAAATAGAATTTCTAAAGTAAAAGTAATCTACAATGTTAAAGCTTCTAACATATATATTGCTAGTTTGTCTTTCCAAAAAACTACATGAACATGTTCCTACCAGTTGTTTATTTTTCCCTACAAACTGAAAACACCACTATTACTCAATTTTGGCAGCGTAACACTTCTGGCAATTCTAAGAAGGTGCACATGGAACATAACTTGAGAAATACAGGTTTGTACCACCCTGAGCTTCCAAGAGACCTTGGAAACCTTAAAGAGCTGAAAAAAATATCCTCTAGGGAATGGAAAATATTTATATAGTTGTGAAATTAAGAGTATTAATGCATTAGCATATTTTCTTAACAGGTATAAATCATAGCTAAATTTCTACAGTGATATATTTAATCTAACTTTAGTAATAAAAAGATACTTATAGATAAGAAAGGCATTACTATTTCATTGAGAGGGAATTTTTAAATATAAACAGTACATATCACAATTTGGCACTGTTTATAAGGCAACTTGTTTCCTTTCTTTTTTTAGCAATTACAGGGCTGGGAATGTAGCTCAGTGGTAGAGTGCTCACCTACCATGCATGAAGCCTGGGTTCAATTCTTCAACACCACATAAACAGAAAAAGCCGGAAGTGGTGCTGTGGCTCAAGTGGTGGAATGCTGGCCTTGTGCAAAAGAAGCTCAGGGTCAGCGCATAGGCCCTGAGTTCAAGCCCCAGGACTAGGAAAAAAAAAAAAAAAAGGAAAGAAAACAGAAATTAAACTTTTTAAAATTTTGTACTTCAATTTGTACTGAAAAAATATTTTAAAATAGGTTATCAGTTGTAAAAACATACTTTTCTTAGAATGTGACCACTATTAGTGATCAAGTAAAAATACATAGTTCATTTTAAACTTTGAAAAGGAACTTTAGCAGAGCGCTGGCAGCTCACGCCTATAATCCTAGCTACTCATAAGGTTGAGATCTGAAGATCACAGTTCCAAGCCAGTCCTGCAGAAAAGTTTATGTGACTCTAATGTCCAATTAACCACCAGAAAACTTCCAGAAGTGGAGCTGTGGCTCAGCAGTAGAACACTACCTTTGAGTACAACCCCTCAGGCTTAGTTCAAGCCATACAAAAGTGACTTTAGAAATACAAATTTAGAAGTGACAATAGGTGACAAACTTATTTTTCTCTGAAATTTCCATGCTACAAAGGGTTATGACCCTTTATCTACTGCCTCCAAAGTTTTTGCAAATGGTACATTTCTAATTACGCAACACATAAAGACAGGTGAGGAATATGTAAGATACTAGGTAAGACAACATTATCATTAGCAGTACTGCTAACCTAATGAAGTACCTGGTCTAAATTACTACAGAATCAGCTGTATAATCTCACTAATCTATTTCTGAAAACAGAAATTAAGATGTACTTTTCCTTTGTCAGTCGTGGAGCTTGAACTCAGGGCCTGGGCACTGTTTCTGAGCTTTTTCACTGAAGGCTAGCGTTCTACTACTTTTGAGCCACAGTGCCACTTCCAATTAGTGTATTTCTTAAATGTCCCCTAAAGGGTCATGCAGTAAAGGCTTGGTCCTTGGTACTTTTAGGAAATGGTGGAGATTTCAGATGGGGTGTCTTCAGATCACTTTTGTGAGTACCTGTAAGAGCATACTTGAAGAGAACAGTGGGCCTTAGCATCTGCCTCACCTCTCTTTCACTTCCTAGCAGTAAGGTGAGCATTTGTCTTCCACCACAGGCTCACATTTCATGTGCTGCTTCATCACAGGCTTGAAGTATTGATCATGGACCACAACCTCCAAAACTATTAGCTAAAATAAGCCTTCTCTTAGGGAAGGAAAAGAAAGGCACAAGGCCTCTGTGCCTCTGATCATATAAAATAATATTTATCAAAATGACCTCCTGGAAATGGAAAGAAGAGGTTTTTTTCTTGAAAAAATAAGCCTTTCTTTTCTGTAAATTGATTACCTTAAGTATTATTAGAGTAACCAGAAAATTGTCTCACATAATATTATACTCCAAGTGATTAAGAAAACAATATTAACATCTAGAAAAGTAATACTTAAACAGTTTTGGGATCACAGAACTTCAAGAATCTGATGTAAATTCTTCTTCCCAGAAACATACTTTCAGAGCTTTGCACAATATTCCACTTAGCTCCCCAAGCTGATTTGGGTTAAGAAACCTACTGTAACAATAACAGCATGATAATGGCTGGTTATTACAATTATCAACTTGTTCAAGCAATTCATCAACAAACTATTTTAAGGGTTAGTTTTCATTCGGTGCTGCCAAACATATTATTAGCTCATACATCAGGAAATGATAGGTGCCAGAAATAAAAATAAGTTATTCCATAAGTTTATAGAGCTATTTGACTTAAATACTAAAAACAATTGAGAACAATTTTTTGAATTACTAATACTACATACTTAACTGTCATTAACAATATGTATATACCATAATATGTATATGCCATTTTTGTGAAAATACCATTGTAAAAGATTAATCTTGTTGTCAGGCACTGGTGACTCACACATATAAGCCTAGCTACTCTGGAGGCTGAAAGCTGAGGATCACAATTCAAAGCCAGTCTGTATGAGACTCTTATCGCCAATTAATCACAAAAAAAGACAGAAGTGGAGCTGTAGCTCAAGAGAACAAGCCTTCGGCAAAAAATTTCAGGGACAGTATACTCAGGCTCTGAGTTCAAGCCCTAGGACCAGCACCAAAAAATAAATAAGTAAATAATAATAATAATAATATAACTTCTTTGTACAACTACTTATTAATAAGTTAAAAAAAAAACTTGTTTCATTTTGTTTTGTGTAACACTGGGAATGAAACCCAGTGCTTCACACATGCTAAGGAAGCACTCTACCAGCCAGTCCTTCAAAATTTAAATAATAACCAGAATGGAGCAGCAATAATAATTACTTGATGTAGTCTTGTCTCAGTCCAAGGGGCTTGGGAGTCCAAGACTCCCAAAAGTTATCATCAAATATTCACGTTCTCTTATAAAATGGCATATTTTTATATAAACTATATGTATCCTCACATACATTTTTTTTTTGCCAGAACTGGAGGCCTTGCACTTGCTGTTTACATTTGCTTGGTATGCTTGATCAGCTGTTACTTGACAATTTGAGCCACATCTCCAACCCTGGCGTTTTGCTGGTTATTTTGGAGAAGGAGTCTCTTAGACTTTTTTGCTCAGGCTAGCCTCAAACCCCCATCCTCCAGAAGCCTAATAAGTAGCTAGGATTATAGGCCTCAGCCACTGGTGCTATATACCTCAAATATACTTTTAAATCACCTCTAGATTACTTAAAGTACCTAGTAAATATAAATGTCATATTAATAGTTGTCTTACTGTATTGTGTAGGGAGTAATCATGTGGAAAAATAGTTTGTATATATTCAATGCAAATGTAATTTTTCTCAGTATTTTTGATCCACATATACAGAGGGTTATCCAGGTTACAGAAGAACTTATTTAGGCCTTCCAACCCTACCTGAATGACTTTCGTATAATGTTTATATTTGCACGTTTTAGAGTCTCATCCTCTTTATTCTCTCAAAAATGAAATGCTATCCCCTTTGTTCCCCCTAGGATTTGGTAGATTTTGTTTATAAGAACTCTCCAAATTACTCACTGTCCCTCATTCTTTGAAATGTAAATTTCCATTGTAGACAGGTAAGTTTCTCTTTTCAAATAAAGTAAACAACACAAAGATGAAAAGTTGACCTTGCAAAGTTCCAAATAAAAATACATTTGTTTAGCTGATATATGTATATGTTCTTTGATTCTAAGACTGAAAGAGGAAAGAATCTTTAAAATATCTCACTATTTTCAAAAATGTCACTCATCATTTAGGCTAGAAAATAAAGGGAGCAGAGGCTAAATTGCATATTTTAATACCAATAAAATACATAACTTGAAATATCAAAATATTAATAATTAAAAGATAAAATCTGTTAAATATTGTTATTACTAAGCTGGTTCTAAAGTCAGAGTTTTACAAAATAATTAACTTAATGGAAGCTGGAAGTCTGATGTCCTACTTTAAGAAACACCTGCATATTCTGAAAAACCATGAATTTCAGTTATACTGTAACCCAATTCCTTTCATCTCTGTAATATCTTGCCCCATTTCATTCTTCCTGCTTCAAACTTACGTTCAGTATTTGTTAGTTATTTCTTTTCCATTATATATTACACATATATGTATGTGTTTGTACATAAACATACATACTTATATGTATATGTTTGCTATTTTCCTCTAACATAATAAGCTAATTCATACCTTTGTCTTGGTTTTAGAAGGATATGCCAACATCTAGGCAATACACTTTCCTAATTTAAAATAACTGAGATTGCACACTATGGTACAACATTTGTAATCAACTTAAAGATAATGTGTTAAAAGTACAATTAGACATGTCATAACAGAAGAAAACCCTGGTAATTACAAATAGCTCCATGCTTGCTGCGTTTTTAAACCAAAGTATAAGACTATGAAAAATCGCCACCCAGTGACGCAAAGGAAAACTGCAATTTGTTTTTGTGTAAAAAGAGTACCCTGGAGGATTATTCAACTTCATTATTGAATGAACAAATAACTATTACCTTGTGTAAACAGAAACTGGCTACATGGGGAAAAATGTTTTCATACTAAGCTTTTTTCTCTTTATTCTTCTTCAGCACACTAAACATCTTACAGAGAAAAAAAACACTTGGGTAAATGAGGTAAATGTATACTTCTATTATAATCTTTCTTGGGTTTGAACCTTGAATTTCATATATTGGCTTTATCAATTCAACAATGCCACTTCTAATAACTGTGATCTAAAACATTAAGCAGAAACACTGTGTTAAACAGGAACACTGGCCTTAGGGTATTCTCAAGTAGAAAAAAATAAATCATTTATAGCTTCAACAATGTAGTCTACTATGACCTTTTTAGAGATGAGTTATAAAAGTCACAGAAGGAAATAATTTAACAGATTTAGCAGAGTCCATATTGACAAAATTATGCTACAAATATAACTATAACTCTAAGTATTTAGGTTTGTCACCAAGGAGTCAATAGATAAGGACACAAAATGAATCATATTTTTCCCTGTAATGTGCCCATTGCATACGAGACCTAAAAAATAATTATGTGGACATACACAATTCAAAATACATGAGTGCAAATATGGTACCATACCAGCTTTAAAAGTATTTCATGTATAGTATTGAACTTAGTTGACATTTTCCAAAATACTTTGTATAATATGTTCTATGACTATAGATAATATATACATTGGTATAGAATCATATATATATACATATTATATATACATATTATATACACACACATATATATATAAAAGAGCATCTCAGCAGAACAAAATGATATGCTAAAACAGACAACTAAAGCTGGGAAGGTGGTTCAGTGGTAGAGTGCTTGCCTTGCATGCATGAGGCCCTGGGTTCGATTCCTCAGCACTACATAAGTAGAAAAAGCCCAAAGTATAACTAATCTATACCATCATCCTCAACTTCAAGGACATTACAGTTTTTTGCAATATTTTAAAATACCTTGGAGGGTAAAAGACAAAGGAAGAGGTAGCATTGTCCAAAAGAAAGATGTATACATTTCTTGAATTGTGCAACAGTAATCCCTCTATATACCACCTTAACAATAACAATGAAATTACAATCAAAAAATATTTTGAAGTTATTTAAAATAATAGTAAAAGTTTAAGGTGGGGCTGGGAGTATAGCTCAAGTGCTAAAATATCTGCCAGGCAAGGACATGAGCCTTAAGCTCAAACCACACTAATAAATATGTGTGTGTGTTTGTGTGTGTATACATATATACATATACATGTTACATATTTATAACTATTAAATATATGCATATATAGCTATCAAATATATATACACATGTATCACTATTAAATACACATATATGTATATGTATAAAACTATTAAACCTGACAATGTGACTTCCAAAACAAAAACAACCTCCTAAGATGGATAGCTTAATGGTTAAAAGGACAATCTCTAGAATCAGTTGCTTAGACTAATTACAAATCTGCATTATGCTAAATAGAGGAGCCTGGACAAGCTAAGTCCTCCTATCCTCTGTAGAGATAGTGCCACCTCAGACGGTGATGTTTTACATACATTAGTTTATTTAATATCTGCAAAAATCCTAAAAAAGGGGCTGGGAAGGTGGCTCAGTGGTAGAGCGCTTGCCTTGCATGCCTGAGGCCCTGAGGCCCTGGGTTCGATTCCTCAGCACCACATAAGCAAAAAGAAAAAAGCCAGAAGTGGCGCTGTGGCTCAAGTGGCAGAGCGCTAGCCTTGAGCTGAAGAGCTGAGGGACAGCGCCAAGGCCCAGAGTTCAGGCCCCACGACCGGACCCCCCCCCCCAAAAAAAAATCCTATAGACTAGATAGTAGGGGCTGGGAAGGTGGCTCAGTGGTAGAACATTTGCTTTGCATGTCTGAGGCCCTGGGTTCGATTCCTCAGCACCACATAAGCAAAAAGAAAAAAGCCAGAAGTGGCACTGTGGCTCAAGTGGTAGAGTGCAAGCCTTGAGCTGAAGAGCACAGGGACAGCACCCAAGCCCAGAGTTCAGGCCCCACAACCGGACCCCGCCCCCCCAAAAAATAGAATAGATAATAATGAGAGGATCATTTTCTAGATAAGCTAAATCATATAGGAAGTTAATAACTTTCCCACAGAAACCTCTGGAGCCAAAATGTCAACTCAAGCGGTCTAACTCTAGAGTTAGCACTTTTTATTTCAGGAGTATCGGAGGAGTACTGAGGAAAGGAGATGAAATGACTGATAAAAAGAGAAAGAAGAGGGTGGGATTAAAAAAAGAGAGAGAGAGAAAGAAGACAGGAAGAAAGAATCTGGATCTGGTGCTGACTGCATGAAAAATGGAAATTTCGTCATAGAACAAAAACTGGAAATATGTGAAACTTCTGAGGTTCAGTTAAGCACTTTTTCAAATTAAAATCTTTCTTGGTTAAAGAGAGAAGGTCCCCAGCAGCTAACCTCACCAGCTGATGCACAAGGTCCTAAAACCAGGGCCCACACTGTAAAACAGAAAATAGAATAATATATGGTCAAGACTATCTGCAATACAAATTGGAGAACTCGGAAAAATCAGCATGAAGATCTACTGTGCTTATGGCTAAAGCTCGCCTCTGAAATTCTCCAAATGGCAAAACAGAGGTAAAAGTAAAATAATCATATATACACATATTAATATTTTTCTTGTATATTAAAAAGGTAAAATAATCATATTAATATTTTTCTTGTATATTAAAAATAGTTTTCTTGTATATTTGAGGTCTAGCATCAGGAATTGTGTGATGCCAGTTCACCCCACTCATACTCTTTAAATGACTATACTGCAAAAGAATAACATTAATTTCTAATCACATAACAACAAAAAAGAACAAAGTTCTCTACATACATCTGAACTCCACAGAGATATTAAAATAAGGAATATAGAAGAGTTTGGAAAACTAGGCATTGTTGGAACAAATTTCTATGAGAAAGATTGAACTCCTAAAGAAAAAAGGCAGTTAGCTGGGTACCAGTGGCTCGCACCTATAATCCTAGCTACTCTCCTGTAATTCTAGACACTCACACACACACACACACACACACACACACACACACACACACACACACGCACGCACACGCACACGCGCACGCATGCGAGAGAGAGAGAGAGACAGAGAGAGAGACAGAGAGAGACAGAGAGGGGGGAGGAAGGGAGGGAAGGAGGGACAGAGAGAGAGAGAGACACAGAGAGAGACAGAGACAGAGACAGAGAGAGAGACAGAGAGACGGGGGGAGGAAGGGAGGGAGGGAGTGACAGAGAGAGAGAGAGAGAGAGAAAGAAAGAAAGAAAGAAAGAAAGAAAGAAAGAAAGAAAGAAAGAAAGAAAGAAAGAAAGAAAGAAAGAAAGAAAGAAAAAGAAGAGAAAAGAAAAGAGAAGGTATCTGTTTTCTGGTAGGCTAATCAGGAGTGGGAAGGAAGGCAATATTGGCAGCTTTTCAGGAACTAACACTGAGGTTGACAGAGCCAATTCTGACTTGAAAACTAGGAGCAAATTTCTGATATGGTGAAAATAAAGTCTCAGATAGGCAGTCATACCCATCATACTTCACCTTATTCCATTCAGAATGGCATCTAGATAAGCTGCCATTTCTGCTCAAAGACCACAATACTCAACGACTACAATAACTGACTATCCTAGCCACCACACTGGTCTATACTATATGAGACAGAATCTGAATTATACATTGATTGCCAGAACTTGGCTGTGGAATACTCTATGGAGAAGTTTATTGAAGTGAAAGTTTTCGTAGTCTCCCAGAGAGTAGGCTCAAGAGGGCCAGATAAGTAAAAATCCATTTGTCCTCGGTGAAGAAGCCAGCTCTACAGAGAAGAGCTAATGAGGAGAAGACCCACCCAAACCTACTTCTACTAAACTTGTAGTAGTCAGAGCTGTGACAGGGATGGCAGCATAACAGAACCAAAGCTGAAAATTCAGGATCACTATTGGGTCTAAAAGAACCATCCTTAATTTGTCAAGGCATATAGAGTATTGGCTGAAACCAGCAGACCCTAGTCTGCTAAATGAAGTAAGATAAATGAAGTAAGAGGTAAGAAATCAATAAAAACCTGTAGCCAGGTGTCAGCAGCTCAGGCTTCCACTCTACCTACTCCACTCCTACTCAGAAGTCCAAGATCTAGGGGAACACAGTTCAAAGCCAGCTCAGATAGAAAAGTGTGGGAGATTCCATCTCTAACTAGAAATATGGTTAAAGGCATGACTCATGACTCAAAGTGGCAGAGTGATATTTGTAAGCAAGAAAGGAGAAAGAAAAGAAAGAAAGAAAGAACACACAAGGAAGGCCCTGAGTTCAGGTTCCAGAATCAGCACAAAAAAGAAAGAAATCAGTACCTGCAAGAGGAGACCCAGAGAAACATCCTAGGGAGTGACCACCACATGAGTTAATGCAAATCTTCTCAGAGCAGTCAGAATCTGGTGGGAGAAGGCCCAGAGTAGATAAGAATGAACATAAGAAATACTGTGTTTTGGTTACTGAAACACCCTTCTCAGGAGATGGCATCTGGAAAGAACATTGCAAGACAGCAAATCTCTTCTTTGAGGGAAAGATATAGTGACATGAAGGAAATTCTATTTTTCAAAATTCCCTTTAGAAATAACATACACTATACTGTATTTGATTGAAAGAAAAAACTAAACAGCTATCAAAACGTTTAAAATTAGATTAAATTAAAAATTCTTTAAAACTTTAATTTTGTAATATAAAATAAAATAAATCCTAACCAAATATTCATGAAACACTAACCATTTCATACTTAAAATAGTCCTTTTTTCAGCAAATATTCATGTGACCTAATTTAATTTACAAAGCCAGGGTAATACTATTAGTAAGAGAAAACATTTTTCAAGGAGTGTTTAAGACTTTTAGTTTTCCACAGGTAAAAAGTGGTGATTTTACAAAAAGAATGAGAACTATACAACCAAACCAAAATGTAAGATCCAGATCTGATGACAAATAATTGCTGATCTTTATTTCTACAGTTAGTTTTTTTTAAATTATACATATAAAGTCATTCTGACATTAGTAAGAAATTAAAAATTAATCATAAGATTACCAAGTAATTTTTATTTTTTTTATTTTTTTATTTTTTTTATTTTTTATTTTTTGGTCCGGTCGTGGTGCCTGAACTCTGGGCCTGGGTGCTGTCCTTCAGCTCTTCAGCTCAAGGCTAGCACTCTACCACTTGAGCCACAGCGCCACTTCCGGGTTTTTTCTTTTTGCTTATGTGGTGCTGAGGAATCGAACCCCAGGGCCTCAGGCATGCAAGGCAAGCACTCTACCACTGAGCCGCCTTCCCAGCCCTACCAAGTAATTTTTAAAGGAAACAATGCATATTATTCTGATTTTACTCCTTAAGAAGACTTACCTAAAAAGATAAATCCATCTGCTTCTGTCTCTGCTACTGAGGGTTTCTTAGGCTCAGGCCGCTTTCGGAAGAAGTTAAACATTGTAGCTTCTGCTGCTATCTGAAACAGAAACACAAACTTTAAAACGCCTACCCTTTTTAGTAAAAAGCCAAATTTAAAATATTACAGTAACTAATCTTAGGAATTGTCCTGGCAACTTAAGACCATGAGCTTCTATATTGACAACTTAGGACCATGAGCTTCCTATGAACATCCTAAGACAAAGCTAGAAATTAAGGTACATGGACTCACTGTTTAAAATCTTCCATACCTTGAAGTCTATAATGAACCTTTCAGTTTCAGAAGCTTCAGAAAATAATTCAAGAAGTCCCTACACTGAAAACCAAAATCAACAGGTAACACTAGAATCTGGAAGGATCTTACCCACTAAACATAACACAAACACTAGTTAGAGGAAAGGAAAGAAGAAAGGAAGAAACCTCTGCCCAAGTTTTTTGTCAGGCCCATAAGCCTTCATAAAACTAAAGCCACCTGTTTAAAAAAAAAAAGGAAAGCCCCAGCTATTACAACCAAAAATGTCTTTGGATACTGCCAAGTGTTCTCTAGTAAGCAAAACTGGCCCTTGTTGAGAACCAAAGCATTAAGTGAAAAGGAATCCTTCAGTATTAACCACTGAGCAAAACTGCACATATGTCATCCTGATTCTTCTAAATCTGTAGTGCAATAATATATTTTTATGCTTTAAAAAACTTGCATAATTCTACCTGCCAACAACAAATTATTTTACATTTATAATAATGCTTATTGTTAATCAGTACAATACTAACTAATCCATTCAACACTGCAACTCTAAAATTCAGTAAAAATCTGGGGAAAAACTGCACACAACTGAAACAAAAAGCATAAAATAATTATCTTCAGTGAGATTCAACACTGAAACTCTAAAATTAAGTAAAAATCTGGGGGAAAACCGCATACAACTCAAACAAAAAGCATAAAACAATTATCTTCAGTGAGATAAACACATCTCAATAATGCCCTAAGGGAGAGTAAAGTCATTTGATGTGAAGTCATACCTCTGTACAACCATAGCACAAGGGATTCTAGAATAAATAAAATATATTACTTAGTGTTGGAATTTTCTCTATTTGTTCATCAATTCCTATTTCCGGCTCTCTTTCCTTCTCTTCTTTCTTTCTTTTCTCTTTGGTATTGGAACTTGGGCTTGAAGTCAGGGCCTTATACTCTCATTTGGATACAGTGTTTGAGTTTGAGAAACTGACTTCTGGATAGATGGTAATGACAGTTGCACACAATGTGAATGTACATAGTTTGCTGCGTTGTTTGCTTAAAAATGGTTACATGCTAACTCTTAGGTTACATATATATTATTAAAGTTAATAAAAGTTTAAATTGTGGTAATATAACCCTTATCAAAAGCACTTACACTGGGATACTCCAAGTCAATCTTCATTCTGAATTTAGAATGTGAAACTGATGATTCTCCAATTGTCTCTCTTATAGCATTACTATTAAGCCTGAACTACTTAGCATGGAAGTCTTGGTTAGCACATAGCTGGATTTGTTATCTTCAGCAACTAGCATAATTCCCATACTAGTTCTCTTACAGTTGTACAAAAAGTCAATAACAGCCAAAAAAGCTAAAATGTGCATTACTGGTTAACAGAGCAAATCAGATGTTCAAGAAATCACTCTCAGTATCTAAAAATGCTAGACTAAGTATTTTTAAGTGTCTTTTTTTTTAGTATGGCCAACCCAAAAAAAGATAAAGAAATTCCACAGAAGCCAAAAGGGAGGAAGATCTACAAATCTACAGGGTATGAGTACCAGAACTAATGTTTTCCCTATGTCCATTGCTGATTTCTAATGGATAAAAGCCTGGGTTTTAATGATCCCTGTCCCACAAGGAAAAGGCAAAAAGCCTGGGGCCCAAACATTGTGGGAAGAAGGAAACGTAAGTCCTTTCCTGAGAAATACACTCTGAAACCAAACCTCAAAGAAATCAAAAAAAATTCCATGAAACAGGAATTCACAATTCTAAATTACCATGTAAATGAAGAAACAAAAACCATAGCAATAGTCACTAGAATCAAGAACTTTATGAAATCAGACCCATAAAAACAACAAAATATAAATATACATTTTATATTCTGTTACAGATGAAGAAATAGAGATGTGACACGTACCAAAACAGAGAGAGATTATGAGTGAGAATTAGTGAGATTTGTATAAAAAACAAAAAAAATATAAAAAGCTCTTAGACATAAAAGTTTTAAATTAGGAAGAGCACTTACAAAGAATTAGTATCACCATTATAATCTATGAAAAATACTTAGAATTGAGGACATAGAATCAAAAGCACTGTAATGAGAAAACAAAGGTCAAGAACGAGTGAGGTCCTTCTTTACATCTAATTGGAATTCCAGAGGAATCAGAGAGAATGGGAAAAAGACAAAACTCAAAGGGATAATATTT
This sequence comes from Dipodomys merriami, assembly GCF_024711535.1. Taxonomy (NCBI): domain Eukaryota; kingdom Metazoa; phylum Chordata; class Mammalia; order Rodentia; family Heteromyidae; genus Dipodomys; species Dipodomys merriami. The sequence goes on along the minus strand of NW_027206068.1, from coordinate 45,281,673 downwards.
GGAAACAATCCAAGAGCAATGAAGACAAGCCTTATCAGACTCAAGGCACAATGTATTTACCAACAAGAAAAATTCATATCAGGCTGCTGTATACCACAATTAAAGAACACTAAAGAGAAATTAAGGGTAATGAATACAAATAGTTATCACAACAAAAGAAAGCAAATGCCTCAAGAACAAAATACCACTTTAATATAGTTCTGAGAGAAATGAACTAAAATTCTATACCATGAACAGGTAATACAATTATCTTCTGAGGACTAGAATAGCCAAACTGGCAGAGTTTACTAGGAAAAATCTCACCAAAAGCACTTCTACAGAGCAGAGATAACACAAAAAGAAGGAGAGTTTATCCCAGATGTACAAGAAGCTATAAAAACCATGAGGGATGGGTAGAAATATTGAGGCAAAAAAGAGATGGCAAAGAGACTGAGAAGATAAGTGGACTGCAAGATCTTGCTGCTACAGGAGTTTGAGAGGGATGCCAAGGGCTCTAGAGCAAAGGTTTCTGAAATCAGGGCTTGGGAACTGTAGCTGCTTGGATGTTAGCATTCTAAGCAGAGAGCACTATAAGCCTCTGTCTTGAGCACTGACCCGGAAGTAACAAACTTCCAGGTTTCAAAGCTTAAGGCCCAAAGCCTTAAGCTTCTCCCAGCCTACAGTCATAAGCCTTTGAATTTGGAACCCTAATGTTTGCAAACCTCTAGAAATCAGATCTCTCAATTCTTAGAGACTTTGGAATCTTAGAGGCACTACCACACAAGTTCTGAGCTGTATGTCTCTGGATTTCTTTGAGAATAAGTCTTTGTGTTTATGATACTTTTACTTACCCAAACAAACCCTTTCTTAATTGAAAGTGTTTCTATTCAGAATAGAACTTTGAGGTTCTAATGTGGGCAAGAAAAATAAGTACATAAGAATCATTAATATACAAAACTGTAATAACTCATAAACACAAGACTCTCATTGAAAATGATTTTAAATAAGAATTTTAACTGGTATTTCTAAATAGCAACAATCAATTAAAATTTTTAATTAAAGATGATAGTATTAATAACTAATAAAAACAAGGTATGTACTCAGGAAAATATCTAACAAGGGGCTGGGAAGGTGGCTCAGTGGTAGAGCACTTGCCTTCCATGCATGAGGCCCTGGGTTCGATTCCTCAGCACGACATAAGCAAAAAAAAAAGCCAGAAGTGGTGCTGTGGCTCAAGTGGTAGAACGATAGCCTTGAGCTGAAGAGCTGAGGGACAGCGCCCAGGCCCAGAGTTCAGGCCCCACTACTGGACCCCCCCCAAAAAAAGGAATATATCTAACATAAGAATTAAAATTTTTATACTCTTTCAAAAGACAGCAAGGGTAAAGATTTATTTTGATTAAAAATAGCAATAGTTGCCATTATTACTCATCCTGAGATAGACCTAATGACTCAGTAAAATTGTAAACAAAATCCCAACAAAGGAACTTAGAAAAGTGAATATAGACCTTAGAAAATTAATATAGAATGGCAAAAAAAACAACAACAACAACAACAAGACCTTCCTGAAAGTCAGACCTCAAAAATTAGGATAAGGCTATGGACAACATTAAAGAAAATGGGCAGTGGTACAGGGATAGAAAAATAGATCATACAAGTGAAGAGGCAGGAATAGACTCCATACATACCTCTAAACTTAGAGGCAAAAGCTGATAAAGTCAACAAAGGATGAGACAATTGAAATAAAAAGAAAATGCAAGCAAGTACCTATTTAACAACATGGAGTACTACATATGAGGACCAAAGTTAATTTAGGAAAAAAGAATAACTTTAAAGGTTTGATGCATTAATGCTTTCAATTGACTTCTTAAACTATATTAGACTTAGAAAAATGTAACTGTATTAAAAGCAATAGCAATTTTTAGTTTTTAAAAAAAGAAATTGGAGCTAGACCAAAAATCAATACATTTTGCTGTATTACCATCCACACTAACATAGTAAGTTCTCAAGTATCAATAAGAAAAGGACAATCAGCAGGAAAGAAAGAGAAGCATATGGCTAATAGATTTATGAAATAGTGTTTAATCTTATCAGTTATCAGGGGATACTTATTTAGTTTAATTCAGATTGTTAGGATGGAAAAACATCAAGGATTGTCAGGAATGTGGTCAATTGTAACTAACTCCTGTATGTCTAAAAGATAAATTGGTCTCAGCATTTCAGTAAATCATTTGCTTTTAGTAGTAATGCTGAAGATTCACATCCTATGTTCCAGCAACTGTACTGGTATGCATTTGCTAAGCACACAAGGAAGTACAAGAATATCAAGGTGGCTCTGTATACAATAGAAACGAACTGCAATACAATGTCAATAAGAATAAAAAAGCATAAAAAGAATAAACTTCACCTCCATTAATCAACAACCAAAGAAACAATGATACATGATTCCATTCATATAAAGGTCAAAGACTGACAAAGCTAAGCAGTATACCATTTAGAAATGTCTACATGTGATATAACTGTGGAGACATCTTAAGAAGCTTAGTACAAATTGCAAGGTTAAGTGTTTATTTAAAATAGATTAGCAAGAAAGAGACAACTGGGAAGTGCAAACCACTAACTGCATTTTCATGTCTTAAAATGAATGAGAGATTCACATTGGTTCACTTAAATTGTCTCAAAAGTACATTATCAGATATATTAAATCTTTTTTTTTTTTTTTTTTGGTCCAGTCATGGGGCCTGAACTCTGGGCCTGGGCGCTGTCCCTCAGCTCTTCAGCTCAAGGCTAGCGCTATACCACTTGAGCCACAGCGCCACTTCCAGCTTTTTTCTTTTTGCTTATGTGGTGCTGAGGAATTGAACCCAGGGCCTCATGCATGGAAGGCAAGCGCTCTACCACTGAGCCACCTTCCCAGCCCCAGTATAAACCTTTTGTAGACATCCATTTCATAATAAAATTTAGGGGCAAAAAAAAATCCCCCAAACTGAAGTCATTTTTGGTTATTTGGTTTGGTTTAATGTTTCTGAACAATTTTCATACAGTAGATAGATAGGTAGGTAGGTAGGTAGATTAGATAGATAGATGGACAGACAGACATCTCCTCTGGCTGGCCTCACTTCATGATCCTCATGCCCTAGCCTCACAAAAAGCTGTTTAAACTTTTCTCTTGCTTATCTTTTTTAATGTCTACTTAAAAGTGCTGTTTTAACTGTAATAAAAAGATGTAAACATCTAGTCTTCAGGCTGTTTTTTAAAGTAGTAATTACATTAAAAATATGCCTCCTACCATGTATAATACACATCAAATTTCTTCCCAAAACAATGTTGAAGTGCAAACGACTTTAAGCAAAAATAGACGTTATTGATCTGTACCCTCAACATTTTTTCTTTCCACCAAACGAAATACACCCCACATTTAATGAAATTGTTTCAGTGACAACATAACTAAGACATATTAAGTGTTAAATACTATCATTCAAAGGATTTATCATATTTCAATCATATATATAATACCTCAAAACATCTTTTATATGAAATCTCAAATTTCTTTGGCTTAAGGAAATTTCAGGACTAAATGGGAGACTCCAGGGAGGTACCTGAATATGAATCATAACAATTCCTTTGGAAAAAGGATTTGGAGAAAAACAAGACTGGGTTTCCATAAAATGGTTAAGACCCAATTATATATATATATATATAGAGAGAGAGAGAGAGAGAGAGAGAGAGTGTGTATATATATATATAAATATATATATATATATATATATAGAGAGAGAGAGAGAGAGAGAGAGAGAAAGAGAGAGTTGGGTTTGTTGATTGTTTTTAATGAGCACTCATTCGGAAACTTCCTGGACAAGGTAGGTACCAGTTCTGGCAGATGAAACTCCAAAAATCAACCCAGCTACACATCCCACGGTTAGCCAGTGTCAGATTCGAGAATACTCCCCTCCCCCAGTCCTCTCGGAATAGATTCTCTTCCAGCTGTGCTCCTTCAAGAGTGTTGGGGGTAAGAGTAACGGTACAAAGACTGTCCGGGGTTAAAGAGTCAGTCCGTTATACCTCCCCAGGAGATCACTTCGTCGGACCTCGTTCGGTGGATAGAGGAGTGCAAGACGTAGCCTTCGCTTGGGGCTCCGGGGCCAACCCGACGCTGCTAACGCCTAGGGTCTGAGAAACCTTATTACGAAGGATCTAGAAAGGATCGTAGGTAGAGCAACCGACCGAGAAACTGTCAAAGCGGCGCGAGGAGGGGGAGGGAGAAGAGACGCTCGGCCACGGGCAACTGCGGCCTGAAGACAGTGGTGGAAACTATGCGCCCCCGCCTTCCCGCCCCTAGGCGGCCCGAACGCGGGCTCACTCAGCAGCGCACTCCCCCACCCCGCGCGCCCCGCTCCCAGCCAGGAAGGGGAGGCGGGGGAACTGTCACAGCTGGTCCGCCCGCGGACCGCCCCGCAGCCGCCGGCGCCCGACTCCCGCCTCGGCCCAGACACTCAGTCCGCAGGGAGAAAATGAAGCGGTGAAATAGCGGCGACTCCCGCGAGAGGAGGTACCTGGGGTTCGCGCCGCCGTCCGCCGCCACACTGGCACCCGAGTCCAACGCCCGACTTCCGGGGTCACGGCCTCCTCAGGGACACCCAAAATCCCGGCAGAGTTCAGCCTCAGGCCCCGCCCTCCCCCCCACCCACGTCCCGCCCTCTTCGCGTGATCTGCCTAGCACCCGAGAAACTTCCGGAATGCCGCGAGTCACAAAACCGTCACCTCCCACTTCCGGACGCCTCCGAGGGGGCAACGTGAGGTCGGTAGAAGTTTCTCCCTTTTGATTGGTGGAACGGGCACGCCAATCAAGGAAGGCGCCGGGAACTCTATTACCCCGCGGAGTTGCTCTGGTTCTATCAGCTGCTCATCGCCTGCGGGGCACAGCTTTTGGAGCTATCTATCATGGTGGACCTAATGGAAATGCCCAAGTGGCGCATCAACGCCAGTATGGTACCTCAGTTTATCGACCGGCCAGTCTGCTTCGTAGGACGGCTGGAAAAGGTGGGTGCGCTCCCGGTTTCCCTCCCCTCCCCCCGGATTGTAGCCGGTGTGGGGGCCCCGTGACCTGAAGTAGACGGTGGTGGGTGAAGGACGGAGAGCCTCAGAGCCGCTTTGCCCCCCCCCCCATTGGCTTTATTCTGTCCAAGGAGAGTTTTCCCATATTGCAGTGGTTGCGGCCGTATTTTCGCGCCTTTTTAGTAGCACAGAAAAGTGTTCTCGAATGTTCTGGAGTCTGAAGTTCCAGTGTCCCTCGCCCGTTCTGTTTAGCTAAAGGGAATTGTACCGCTGACTCCCCCATGTATAACCTTCTGCGTTTCTCACCGTACGTGACTGATGCCAGCTAGGCTGCTCTTTATTGGCTACAGTCGCCTCTGTTCTCAGACCTCGTTCTCTCGTATTCACATCTCCTAAAAACATTTCTGCATCATCCCTTCCAGAACTGGTAACTACCTATTTTGCCCCAGACCCCCTCATCCTACTGATGAGAAACAGGCCAAAGCCTCAACTCAAAATCAGTGATTGAGAAAGCCAAGAGAAAGAAAATCATTTATAAAGACTCACTTAGAAACTCACTCGTTTCTACCACACATCCCCCACAGGGAATGAATGTTATTCCCACTCCACATAGGAAGACTGAGCCAGAGTGTGGTAGTTAACTAAAATGCTCCACTACAGCAAAGAGCAAAGGTGGCATGCAAACCACCTGGAACAGAACCCAAATCCCGGAGCAGCCACTTATTTTACTCCATCATTTTTAAAACATTCCCTCAAGGAACTATGTACTACCTAAATCATGAGGGCCAGGACATTCCCACTATTGAATAGTTTGGGCCTCCTTTGATTTGTTTTTATAATAGGGTGATTTGAACCAAATAAACCGTTGGGAAACAATTGCTTAAACCAAACTAAAGCTCAGCTTAGGTCACGTTTTGAAACTTTTAAAGGTTCATGTGGGGTTTTTTGTTTTTTGTTTGTTTTACAAAATTATGTTTTCTTTTTTAGATTCATCCCTCTGGAAAAATGTTTATTCTGTCAGATGGAGAAGGGAAAACTGGAAACATTGAGTTGATGGAGCCAGTATGTTTAAGTATTAGGTCTCTTTATCTTGTTTTGCATTGTTACTATTTCTGATTTTTGGAGAGAATATATAAAGGATGTGCTTGTAAAATTTAAATGAACTTTAAAATTAAGTCATATATATCTCATATTTCTTTTTATATTTCTTAACCAATGATTCTGTGGGCTCCATGATTATTAATGTATCCCTTAAGTGGTTGGACAGACAAAAATCTTCATCCTTATGTAGAAAAATTACATGAGAAAAATCCTTTCATATTACTCCTTCCTTCTTCAAGAGTTTTCTATTTTTCTTTTTTTGAGACAGTCTTGATTTGTTATCCAACGGTCTTTTGACTCTTAGGCTCAAAAGATTCTCCTGCTTCAGACTCCTAAGCTGGCACTATAGGTCTATTCTAATACTGTCTTTATTTCCTATTTTTATTTACATGTATTTACACATCATTTATTTCTGTATTTTATTTTTAATTTGCTGAAAAACATTTTCTTAGTTTTCCATGCAGACAATTCCATATGCTATTTGGTAAACAGATTTATACATGTTGTCATTCTCAAGAGTCCTTAAAAACTAATTACTTCCAGGAGCCTGTGGCTCACACCTATAATCCTAGCTACTCAGATCTGATGATTATAGTTCAAAGACAGCTTGGACAAGAAAGCTGTAGTAGAGTGCTATCCTAGAGCAAAAAAAGTTCTAGGACAGTGGCCCAGGCCTTCAGTTCAAGCTCTATGATGAATACCAAAAATAATAATAATAAACTGCTTACAGAAATCCCAATTCTCCCCAGTAGTTGGTGGCTCACACCTGTAATCCTAGCTATTCAGGAGGCTGAGATCTGAGGATCAAAGTTCAAAGTCAGCCCAGGGCAGGAAAGTCCATGAGACTCTTATCTCCAATTAACCACCAGAAAACCAGAAGTGACACTGTGGCTCAAGTGGTAGAATGCTCACCTTGAGCTGAAGAGCTCAGGGACAGTGCCCAGGCCCAGAGTTCAAGCCCCACAACTGACAAAAAAGAAAAGAAAGAAATTCCCAGTTCATTTGAGTTGAGTTTTAGCTTAAATGTTTAACTGATACTTTGGACTGGAAGCTACTAGGAAAAAAGTAACAAGACTTTCCAGTTGCAAGTGATTCATTCCGGATCATAGTCCCACAGAAAAATGCATGAGATTCTCTCTCCATTTAAATAGCTAAAATCCAGACTGAAGGCATCGATCTAGTAGAGTACCAGTCATGAACAGGAAAGCTGAGAGAGAAAATGAGGCTATGAGTTTAACCCCTGGTACTGGCACAAACACACACACACACACAGGTAACACTATTTATATAATCTATCAGATAAGTAATGAGCTTTTTTTTTCTTTCAAGGTACTGGGGTTTGAACTTGAGGGTTCACCAAGCAGGTGTTCAACAGCTAAGCCACTCTTCTCTCTTTTATTTTTGAGTAGGACCTTGCTTCTTACCCAGGCAGCATTTGGACCGCAATCTGCCTGTTTTACTTCACATATCTCCATGTTTAAGGAAGATAGGTACAAGGCTCTCTACCCAGTTACAGGTTAGAAAGGGTTCTTATAAACTTTTCTGCTAGGACAGGCCTTGAACAACAATCCTTCTGCCCTCATTCTCCTAAGACATGAACTTCTAGCTCCCTATGAGACCCACTGTCTTCCAGAGTAGAATTGTATAACAAATTTTGTATTGTCAAATCTTAAAGTTATTTTTTCCCATGGAAATTTGGTAAAGTGAAAGATGTGTCATTTTCCAAATTCTAAAAATAAGATAATAAATTGACATTTTGTTCAATGTTTTAGCTTACCGAAGAAATCTCTGGAGTCTTGGAAGTAGTTGGAAGAGTAACCCCCAAGGCAACAATCATGTGTGCATCTTTCATCCAGTTTAAAGAGGATATTCTTCCTTTTGGTAAGCAAATCTTTCTGGTATTTAGTGATTTTATGTCATTATGAGAACAATGGTTTTATTAATTTGGTATGTATTGGTCTTAACTCTCAGTCTACCCATATTTTCAATTTCTATAGAGGTTTCCAATCCCAAAGAAATATTGGATGATATTTTGTCCTGCTTCTGAAAGGTCTTTGTAGATATAAAGAAAAATGTTTCAAAATAGGATATTAATGATTTTTGTTTTGATACATGAAAGCCTGGGGTAAGGTAATACACATACAGGCAAGTGGATGATCATGTGTTCCCACGTGTCTTCTTTTGGTCTGGGAGCCACAGTAAAATTAAAGTGATGGTTCTTAACTCAGTTATAGAAACTGAATTGTGAAAATAAACTCTAAAAGAGAAATAGGTAGAAATCTTCTAGATAATAGATGATGCAGTTTTCCATTGTAAATTAAGTGTCTACTTCTATGCTTCTTTCAGATCTTGGACTTTACAATGAAGCTTTGAAAATTATCCATGAGTTTCCTCAGTTTTTTCCAATAGGGGCTATAGAACACTCATGATCTTGATTTGTGTTGTTTTATGATTTCAAGTGAGTTACATTGAAGGGGCTTCATCTTTATGTTTGAAGGAAAGAACTGAGTTTTCATTGTCATGCTTTTGTAAATCTTTCACTTACTGAACTGTAGATACTTTGATCTAAAGTTTGTTTTGATGAAACTAGAATATTGATTTTTTTAACCAAGTCATTTTATTAAAAAAAAAACTCTTCAATATATGGTCAGATAAGAAGCAAGAACAAAACAGTTGTCTTGAGTTTGTTTATGTTTTGTTAATAAAGCTTTAAATGGTATATACTACTGTTCATTTCGTTTCTTTCAGTTGTATATTCAACACAAACTCCAAACTTCGTAAGTCTTAGATATACCAAGTAAAATCCTGGGTCAGCTATGTTAAGAATTTATTTAACATTTCACAAATTCTAACATGTTAATTATTGCTTTGTTTACATATACCAACACCAAAGCTTCAACTCGGGGCTCTATATGCTCACTCAGCTTGCTTGCTAAAGGCTAGTTTTCTGGCCATATGAACCACATTTCCAGTGTAGCATTTTACTGACTAATTGACTAACTTTATTGCCCTGAGTAGTTAGGAGTATGGTTGCTTAAACCTCTTGAATTACTATGTACTAGTAAACTGGGTTATGAATTTAGGATCTTGCTTTCTGTTGAATGAATGGTTTCTGTTAGATTCCATCCCTATAGTGAGCTGGTCAATATCTAAACCAGGATGTTTTACCAGCACTGCAATTTGAGTAATATTTGAAAAGTGTAGTTCCCTTGCCACATGTTCCAGATTATTCTTACAATATCACTGAGATATAATTCGTGTATACAATGCACCTAATTTCAAGCATAAGATTAAGTGGTTTTTAGTTGTATGCCCATCACCATAATCAATTTTAGAATATTTTCCTAACTCCAAAAAGGAAATTCCATACCATTCAACTATAATAATTTAATCCCTCTGCCTTGCTACCCTTTTCCAAACCTTAATCTATCACTGACCTACATTGATCTCCTTTACCCACAGCTTCCCTTCTGGGTTTTCAATTACCATCTCAAAATACTAAAATAGTTAAAGTATTCCTAAGTTTTAAATTGTTCCCTTTTCTAAGTAGTGTGATGTTATATATTAGGCCATCTTGGACTATTCTGTACAGGACTGAATTATTTTGTCCATTCTATATGACCACTTGTCTGTTAGCATTTTGTTGACCTAGTTGTCTCATCTACTGAAAATATGACAGTGTGTACATCTACGGTTTCAAGCATCTATTAAGGGTCTTGAAGTATATTCCTCTTCAGGCAAGGGGGGGGTGTATTGTGCTTTTCTATCTCTAGATTTGGAAAAGAATCATACCATGTGTTGTGACTGCTTGTTTCACTTGGCATAATGTTTGAGAATTCATGTTATAAGCATACCAGTTTTCATTCCTTTTAGTTTTTCAGACTAAGATACATAATTTCAGTTTTTTATTTAAACATTAAAAAAATCAAAATAAAGGTTCCCAGTATCTTTTCAGAGCACTGCTATGGTTTGATATGTACTTTCCATAGCTTTATACCAACTGTCTATGGGACTTCAACAGCTCTGCAACACACATTTCTCCTTAATATATCTTAGCATTTAGCAGACAAAACTCATCATTCTTAATGGTTATAAAAATATTCTATTTACTAATTCATTTAACCAATCCTCTAGTCTTTCCCACCAAGAAGTCCTGTAGATAAGAAACCCAAAGAATGTCTTTGTTTCTCAGTTTCTAACATAATGCATGGTTAAGTCACTTCAGTCTAGTTTGAAAAGCTACAAAAACCAAGAAGAGAGAAAGGACCTGAATTGTAATAGATGTAGCAAGGATAGAAAGCAAATTCAATAAATTGTCTGATGCCATAAAACTCACTGATGATGCTTGAGCATCACCAAGAACCAAGAAAGAGGCCAATGAGTTGGGAAACAGTGACTCTCTTTTGATTCAAATTAAAAAATAGTGGATATGTCCTTTTGTGAAGAAACATGATATGGTTAATATCCAAAATTTCTAGATTCTGAAGCTCATTTGGTCCCAAGAGTTTCAACTAAGACTTTGTTCCTAAACCATGGGACAGATTACAGAGTAAGAAAATCATAGAAGCAATGAGAGAATCACAGTGGCCCTGTGAGATTGACAGAGCAGAAGTGAGAGGGAGTAAAGAGAATGACAGTAAATGTTGAATCAGAAGAAGAATCACAACAGTGCCTGACACCTAGAAATTAATAGATATTTGTTGACTGATGAAATATGAAAGACAAAGAATGACTTTAAAACAATGAAAGCCCAAAGGATAATTGGAGCTAAGAATGAAAGATGGATAAAACATTTAGTACATAGCATAATTATTTGTAAAACAGGATTAGGCTACAAAAATGAGAAACATGTTGAAAAGAGGCAATAACTATTAAAACACCTAATATAAAAAATATAATTGGGCATTAAATTTAGTTTTGTGTCTTTCTAAAAAGCCTAGGAAAAAAAATTTAATATGCTGCTGGGAAGGTGTCTCTGGTAGAGTGTTTACGTTGCATGCGTGAGGCCTTGGGTTCGATTCCTCAGCACCACATAAGCAGAAAAAGCCGGAAGTGGTGCTGTGCTCTAGTAGAGCATTAGCCTTGAGCTGAAGAGCTGAGGGACAGTGCCCAGGCCCAGAGTTCAGGCCCCACGACTGATAAAAAAAAACAACCAATATGCTTCAGTTGACTAGAAAAATCAAATATTTTCCTGTTATTAAACTATAAAAGGAATATTACGGTGGGAGGGGTGATGAACTGTAAATTGGTTATCTAAAGTACCTATTTTAAAGACACCTTCAAATGTTTGCTTTATTTTCACTTGGCAATCTCAGAATTATACACAACTCAAAAACATCTCAAAGATAAGTTAAGTGCTCCAAGTGTGTCATCTTAGACTGATTATTAAAGATATGTACAAACAAAACCTGGCTTTCTGAAATCCCAGTCTACAGCTTTCTAGCATAATCTCAAAACATGCATCATCTCTTACTACCTGTGTAATATTTAAGTGGTCTAAGAAAAAAAGCCAGTAGGATTAAGAACAATCAAATTCTGTAGCTGGAATTTCTGAAACTCAGTTTTGTTTTTTTTCCTCATTTAATTCACAGGGAATACTAGTGTCACGAGTTGTCTTTCCTATGAAGAAGATGCTAAATCTAGAGTACTAATAAACCATGTGTTTTAAATTATTTCCCAAGAGTGATGTTGTTTGAAGTAAGCTATGTTATTTATGACCCTATTTGACCTACAGCATTGGGTTATAAGATGACAAATCAAGACCAGAGCCTAGACTTACAAACATAATGCAATTTGTTTGTCTTGATTGCTAGGATTAAAACTAGTTAGTATGCTATTGTTTCAACTTGGCATATTACAGAATGTCAGCAGCTATGTACTGTCTTCTGTAGTATTTCTTCCTCATTTAAAAAATACAGTGGTTTTTACATAATAAAAAATACTTTATTTGGGGGGTGAGCAGATAAAACTTCCTAACAGTTGTCAGAAAGTCATAAGTACTGTATCTGGGAAAAGGGAAGTATATATAGAATGACAGTTTGGGACAATGCCATAGATGACACTCTTGACTTCATTAGCCTCCCTTCAAAGTAACTATTAATTTTTCACAGGGGTCTGAAATATTGCCTAGGAAGAGAAGCTAATGACTGTGGCTCTAATAATCTTACACCACACAACCTTAAGGTAATAAACATTATATAATGATAGTTTTAAATTCATTTTCATTGAAAGATTGCAGTATCTTGTTACCTGGATTTTGAAAGATAGTCAGCAAAGAGAAATTCTGCTGATAAATAATAGTTAACTAATTAAAATCACATCATTTAATATATAATTTTTACCTTAGATATCATAGGTTTATTTAGGTCTTAATGCTTATTATAATTTCTTTAATTCCAGTTAATGCTCTGTGATCATTTAAAGCTAAATTGTGACAACTACATTTAACACATACCTGCAGACAATCAAAACTAGTACATTTCTTTGAAATATTTTTAACACTTTCCTTGTTTTCTGAAAAGCCTTAGGCTTTGTGAAAACATTGGGTCCAAGGAGAGAATACACTTTTCTGTTTTAGAGGTGCATCTAACCTGAATTTATCAGAGCTCCTTCAGGTCACTTATTTCTTCCATATGTCTCAGAAATTGAATGTTTTAGTTGGTCAAAGTATTTGACCTTTTATGAGTGACAGATAGTGGACCCAGGGGTTTCCTCATTCTGGAATCTCCTCAGAAATAAGTAAATGTTTTCCAGATGAACATAGTGTGGGCCTGGGGATGAATTAGGAATTAGAGATCATTGCTTCCAAATTAGGAGAGTTTGTAAACTTTTTCTATTGGAAACCATTGACCTCAAGGAATAGGTCCTCTAGGCAATTTCCTTCACTGTCAACAGTACTGTTAAGTCAGGAAAACAATTCATGATGTGATGTGATATTTCTTGTACTGTTCTTGTTTCCAAAAAGGAATTTATCAAAGCTGCAAAGATTCTATCTTTTCCATTTTCTCATTATATTTCCCAAATAAACTTCAGTTACCAGTGGGTGGTATAATGTGGCAATTCATTGCTGTCATTTGTCATTTGTCTGCTAAAATTGTCACTTATTGTCCTGCTTTATACCTTTAGAAGGAAAATAAAAATAACAGTTCAAGAGAATATTTTTATGCTCTATGTGGCTTTTTTTCCTTTAGTCTGTGTATAGCCTAATCACATTTAAGAATACATTTTAAGTAGGTCAAAGAAAAATACATGGTGAGTGTATATCAACTCTAAAACTGAATCTAAAACGTGATTAAATGAAAATAATATTACTGCTTAATCTGTGAGTCAGTGTTCTTAAAAAAAATAAAAATTCCAGAAAAGGTGCCAGAAAAATTTTATACATTATATCTAAGGCATCATGTACACATCTATGATTCCTTAGTTCAAGGCATGTAAAGGCAACCATGTGCATCTAGGTATGACTGCCTAAAAATGAGAAATACATGATGTACATTTGGCTTGGGTAATTCCTAAAAATAGGGTCTACAGTTTTCCAACAAATTTGTGAAGAAATCACAGGAATATGGGAAATGGAATAACACATAAAAATAGCTCTTATTATCTAGAGTACATTTTAGTAATGGATGATTTTGATTTAAACTTAACATTTTTATGAGTTAAAATCACTAAGTCAGTGACATTTAGAAACAGTACTGCCGCCTTCTGTGTTCTCAACAGATTCTAAATTCAACTACATGTGTCTTGTGATCATAAGATATGGTTACAAATAGCAATGATTGTTCAAAGCAAATTACAGTGGTACAGGAAAGCATTTCCCTTCCAACTGCACAAGGAATGGATTACCTCATGCAGCGTGGAGGTTTTATAACAAAGATTGCAGACTAAACTGAAAAAAATGTATGGTAAATAGCTTTCATGAAAAGTAGACAGTATTTTTGGTCTTGATTTTTTTGTTTGTTTAGGAGAAATGCCTAAAGTATTGATGGGAAAATTCAGCCACCAGTATTTTAATGGGCTTTATAAACTTTCTACAAGACTTAATTTATTCAATTCTGTAACTTCTTATAAAGGTAAAATCATATAAGAGTTTCATATAGATCTTAAAATATTGCAATTATAGCCGGGCGATGGTGGCTTACGCCTGTAATCCTAGCTACTCAGGAGGCTGAGATCTGGGGATCACGGTTCAAAGCCAGCCCGGGCAGAAAAGTCCATGAGATTCTTATCTCCAATAAGCTACTAGAAAACCGGAAGTGGCACTGTGGCTCAAGCGGTAGAGCGCTCTCCTTGAGCTGAAGAGTGCAAGGATAGAGCCCAAGCCCAGAGTTTAAGCCCCATGACTGACAAAAAAAATAAAATAAAATCAATTACATTGCATAGCAACATTGTAAAACAAATATACAATATGCATGACATAATTCTAACAACACATTACAATTTCATTCAATAATTATAAATATCTTCTTAGGTAGATTCAGTGTCTAGACAGAAGTATTACTGTTACCTTTAATCCACATATTTTAATGAGAAGTGACCATGGCTAACACTGTTTAGGTTACATTCAAGTAACATTAACCTAAATTTTATTAGATTGCATTTTCAGTAAATAATTTCCAGGAACTTGCTGTACACATAGGTGATAAGTGATATAGACAGTCCAGAGAAATAGGCCAGGGAACCATTTTATTTCATCTGTGGTGGTTTGTTTTGCTAGCTCTTTCTAAATCTTTTAAACCATCTCTTTGGCAAACATTAAAAACTCATGATCAAAATTTCCCAGTCTAGGATTCTAACACTTCTCTCTGAATCAGGGAACCCACAAATCACTGATATCAGAAGACTTAATATATGATCATACTTCTTGTCTATCTTTCCAGTGTATCACAAACTTCATGAGAACAGAGTAAGGGAACTCAAAGATAGTGAGTAAATGAAAAGAAATCTTTTTTCCTTTTATATTGTTCCCTTTTCTGTTCCTGGGTTTTGGCACCGTGTTTCGATGATAAATTTTATTTATCTACTTGACTGGGCTAAAAGATGCCCAGACAGCTATCACATCATTTCTGGGTATGTCTGTGATGGTGTTTCTAGAAAATATAGTATTTAAATTATTAAATCAGTAAAGATTTAAATGCTAAAGATCCAGCTTCACACAGTGGGTGGAAGTAATCCATTGAGATGGAGTAAAGATGATATACCTTAATCCATCCTTATATGGGTGGGTATAACTCAATCCATTTGTATACCCACATAGAAGAAAAAAGTGTTAGAAAAGTGAGTCCTATCTTAAACTGAGACTTCAATCTTATGCTGCTTTTGGACATCAGCTCTTGATTGTCAGGCCTTTAGACTCCAGGTCTTTTACCAATGCCCTCACTTTCTGGTACTTCCGACTTAGACACAATTACCTGCACTGTCTAATTCTCCAGTTTGCAGATAGCATGTCATGGGATATCATTAGCCTTTTTAGTAATAATGAGTTAATTCCCATGACAAATTCCCTCATATATACACATATGTATATATGTGTATATATACACGTCTATGTATATTTACATATACATAGATGAATAGATATAAATATATTTCCATATTGGTTCTGCTGCTTGGGAAAATACTAATATGCTTGGAAAATTTCCTATTAAAAATTAAAGACAGATTTGTTTAGGAATAGGCAACTCTCAAGGTAATTAGGGTTCTTTTCTCAGTATGACTCATTCTAATTATATAAGTTAAGCCAGATTGACCTACTAGTTTCTGAAAATATACTCAAGACAAGTAACTAGATGTTATCCCTAAAAATCTAAATAGTCAAAATACTGAGAAATACGATAAATCCCAATGACAAGAAGATGATAAAGTATAATATGTTAAGAAATGTTATGGCAAAAATATCTGAAATAAGACCATTATTAAGACTACTTTGACAGTACTGTTAGCCCTCTTAACTAATTAATATCTTATTATCCTAAGTAACTTGTGTGGACAATCTAGTTGAAAACTGGGAAATTAAGAGAAAATATTTAAATCTGAATTTGGAACTAAATTACAAAAAATATAACTTCCAAATCAGTTACCAGCCTTAACAATAGATACCATTCTGGAAGACTTCTTATGAACTGTATGTACTTTCTCACATTTAATATTATCCCTATCCATCTTTTCTCAGCTAAAAAAAATCAAAGTTAGGAGATACTACCTAATTTGGCTCAAGTTTCCTGGTTACTGGGTCATAGTAAAAAAAATGTCTGTGTTGACTTGACAGATGTGACTTTTACTGTGAAGTACTACAGCCCTTGGTGATTGTATAGCTGCAGTCAATGTGAAAACATTTTCAACTGATACAAGTTAAACAATAAGGGAAAGTCTTGTTTTTCTCTTTTGAATGAGAGGATATAAAACTGATTATTTTGAGAGAACATTACATCTAAAAATGAAGTAGCCAAGCTCTGTGTCTCATGTCTATAATCCAACCACATGGGAGGCTGAGGTTGAAAGGATTGCAGTTTGAGGTCAGCCCAGGCAAAAAAATTATGAGACCTCCCTCTCAACCAACAAAAAACTGTACAAGTGGGATGCACCTGTCATTCCAGCTATGCTGAAATCAAAAAGAAGAATTGTGGCCCAGAACATCCTTGGCAAAAAAGCAAGACAATTAAAAAATAATAAAAAAGCAAAAAGGATTGGACTTGCTAGTTCTGACCAGCAGATTCCAGAACAACAGATGAAGAGATGCTCTTGCAGCAGTATCTCAGATTATTGTTTAAAAAATAATTACTTACCCATGGCTGGGAATGCAGCTTAGTGGTAGAGTGTTTGCCTAGCATGCATGAAGCCCTGGGTTTGATTCCTCAATACCATATAAACAGAAAAGACCGAAGTGGAGCTGTGGCTCAAGTGGTAGAGTGCTAGCCTTGAGCAAAAAGAAGCTCAGGGACAGTACGTAGGCCCTGAGTTCAAGCCCCATGACTTCCAAAGAAAAAAATAAATACATAAATAATTAGTATCCCGGGGCTGGGAAGGTGGCTCAGTGGTATAGGGCTTGCCTTGCATGCCTGAGGCCCTGGGTTCGATTCCTCAGCACCACATAAGCAAAAAGAAAAAGCTGGAGGTGGCGCTGTGGCTCAAGTGGTAGAGCGCTAGCCTTGAGCTGAAGAGCTGAGGGACAGCGCCCAGGCCCAGAGTGCAGGCCCCACAACCGGACCAAAAAAAAAAAAAAAAATTAGTATCCCAATGCCATCATGGGATGAGGAATGAGTTTAACTGAGGGAGATGATTAAAATGAAGATATCACCCCAATCTTCCACTCTTAGAGAGTCAGATTGGCCTGGGGGTTCCTTAAGGTAGTTACAAGAAACCAACAAAAGGGCACATCCCAAAAGATAGATAACAGAAAATGAGAAAACACTAAGAAGTTTTAAGTAACAACCAGGATGCCAGGAATCACTCATAAGTATATACACAGAGTCCCCCAATCTTTTGGCCAGATAACTGCAGAAAGGTCAGACAATCATAAACTTGTGTCTTTACTTAGACATAGGCTAAACAACCGTACAACCAGGGTTTCCCACTGCTCTCATTCACACTCCAAACACACTCGTCAAATCTGCAGCTAGTCACAGTCTGCATAGAGCTCTAAGGTTCCCACATGGGGGTATGCCCCAATACCACTCCCATCCCTCCAAGAGGTAACAAAGTAAGGGATTAACATAATTTTCAAATTTCATGAGAAAAGCTAGATAGAGAATTTCATTATTCTTTGTTTCTTCATAGCAAACACCACTTTACAGTACCTGCCTAGTAAGCATGGGATCTTGAGTTCAAACCCTAGTGTTGAAAACAAAAAGAAAATCCAAACACACTAAGCATAGAAATGAACAAGGAGTTCACTACAAATACAGTGTACAGTCATAAAAAAATATATGCCTAAGTCCCTCAGAAATGAAAATAATCTAGTTTCAAGGTTCTCATCTACAAGATAACTACAAACAAATTTTACAATGTCCAGGAATAAAAATATTGGGGGAATAATCACCTTTCTATGCTGTGTAATATATAGGAAAATAGTTTCCTCCTTTGGAGGTGTAAAGTACACTACCTTTTGAGGGAAATATTCTAAATTTTTATCAATGGGAGTAGCTATATTTATAAAATCACACACTGTTTTCTAAAGAGTATATATTTAGAGAATAATGAAGAAAACCCTAATAATGAAGAAAGCTGTAGAAAAAGCAAGTAGAGGAAAGTTTATGCACTGATTTTACCCATTCAGAAATGGGAAAGGCTGATGCACAGAGACGCAAATAGGTATGGTTTACATATAGGTTTCCATCAATGCATACGAATTTTAAAGGGCTTCATAGAGAAGTGAGAGTTGGAATCTGTAGTGCTATAAAGCTTGAGGGTAATAGAGCAAGGGGCTATGACATTTGTATCCATTTTGTACTTGGTTTTTTTTTTTTCTTTTGGCTGGTTTTGGGACTTGAACACAAGACCTAGGTGTTATCATTTGGCTTCTTTTGCTCAAGGCTAGGGCTCCACCACTTGAATCAGTTCTACTTTCAGCTTTTTGGGGTGACTAAGTGCCACTGCCACCTGGCACTTGCTGCATTTTTTAAAACATGAAACTGTATTATTTTTCCCACTTTTTTCATTGTAGAAAAATACACATACCATAAAATTTATTTTCCCAGTCATATGTAAGTATGCAGTCCAAAATGGATGCAATCATCACTATCATCCATCTTTAACATCACCATCCCTCTTGTAAAACTGAAAAACTATCTATTAAATAATACCTCATATTGAGGTACATACCTGAAGCTAAGATATGAGAACTGTGGTTTGAAGCCAGCCTGGACAAGAAAGTCTGTGAGCCTCTTACCTCCCATTAAGAACCAAAAAAGCCAGAAGTAGAGCTGTGGTAAAGCGCTATCCTTGAGCATGAGCATTCAGGAATAGTGCACCGGCACTATTTTTGTCCCTGTACAAAATAGACAGGTAGACAGACAGACAGACAGACAGACAGACAGACAGACAGACAGACAGACAGACAGACAGATAGATATTTATTTCATTTAGCATAATGTCTCCAAAATTTATTAATGTGTTTATCAAACATTTTTTTCCTTTTTAAGGCTGAATAATATTCCATTGTCTATATATTTTACTGGCCACTCATATGTCCATGGAAACTTAAGTTGCTTCTATATTTTAGCTGTTGAGAATAGTGATACTGTTATCTTATACATACAAAGATCTTGATATCTTGCTTTTAGTTATAAATCTATACCCAGAAGTAGAATTGCTGGCCCATATGGTAAATGTAATTTTTACTTTTAAAGAACTGCTATGCCGTTTTTCACAGTAGCTGTAACCATGAGTTTATATTGAAGTTAAAAAAAAAACCTACCTTTAAAAACATAGTGTGGGGTCATGCCTGTAATCCTAGCTTCTTAGAAGGAAGCTGAGATCAGAGGATCATGGTTCAAAGCCAGCCTGGGCAGCAAAGTCCATGAGACTCTTATTTCTCCAATTAACCATCAGAAAACCAGAAGTGGAACTGTGGTTCAAAGTGGTAGGGCACTAACCTTGAGCAAAAAGTACTCAGGGATAGCACCAAGGTCCTGATTTGAACCATAATTCTTAGATCTCAGCCTCCTGAGTAGCTAGGAATAAAGGCATGAGTCACCACTAGCTCCTATAGCTCTTTTTTAATTTTTAATTTTAGATGTATTAGTAATTTCTAAATCAGTGGCTAAGTTGAAAAGTGGCCTACAGGTGAATGCTGAGCAGTTGATAGTCAAGGCCTGGAATACTAGGCTGAAAGCGTTCTGGAAGCAAGTAGGCCAATGAGAAGGTACTTGTATCCATGTTAGAGAAGGGTGTACTTATTCACTCACATTCACACACAGCTGTGCCTAACCTGTTCATATCATGATAACAGAAAAGATAAATTGTTCATAATAATCCTAACATAAAGTTTTATACTTAAAATTTCTATATTAAGGAACTGTTAAAATTTTGTCCACATGTCATTCTCTGATCATCTGGGGTTTTTTTTTTTATTAAAACAAATTTACTACATAAGTTCCGCAGATTAATTAGGGTCCAAAGTCCTAGAGAACTTGCAGCTGAAGGCATTGCTGGCTTAGACTAAGGAAGAAATCCCAACTGCAGAAAACAGAATGTCCTTCCTAGCTTCTTCTCAAAATATCTTAATTGTGAGAGCAGGTTGGATTGCAGGAGACAAGGCTAATGGAGAGCTACTTTCAGGTCTACCAGCCTACAGTGATTTAGTCAATCCCTGAGGGATCTGTAGTCCCATTCCTCATTTGCAGAGAGGTAACCAATTAGAGCTTATCCCAGGACTTATCCCTGGACTCAGAACCACCAGGACAAAGAGAATAGCCACAGCCTTTGATTCTTCTTTATTTCACACTTACCCTCCTTTGTAAGAAGAACCCAAGAAGGCTACAGCAGCTGTGAGCAGTGGAGCTTCAACACTGGCATGTATTGTCTGCTACAGAGACACAATCCTGCTGCAGGGCCTGATGGGGATCACCTTAAACGGCCGAAGAAATTCGTATCACTATGACCACTTTCTGTTGATATTAATCAATTATAGGGCAAAGCAGTTACACTGAGAAAAACCTATGTTGGTTTCACTTCGCTGTTAAACCAATCTCAGCTCTGAAGATTAATAAGCATTTTATTTAGGCAAGTTATATAATGTATTTCTGGTGGTTATATTAATTCAGTGATAGATTATAGGTTTTAGGAAATCAGAGAGGTAAAGAGGAAACAAGGCAATGTAAGGGCAATATACTAAAGAGAGTTATGCTGAGTGCTGAAAGTAAATAACAAATTGAAATTCAGTAATACCAAGAACTTGAGGACAGGAGTTCCCAGAGCAGAGATGCTAAAATAGAAGTCCTATTCCTTTTCCTTGGATATATCACTTTACTGAAACAACAATCTGTTACTTTTTCATAGGCTTATGTCGACCCACATTATCTGCCATCTGTTTTATAAATGCAGCCCACATCACCCAAATAGCTAATGATGTTCTTGTCCTTCCCTTTTCACATCTGCTTGATTAAATGTAAGAGTTTCCTTTCACTGTATCTGGGTATAACTTGTCAATCTAGTTATGGATCAGTTCTGGTCTTTCCAAAATATCTAACTCTGTCCTTTTATGTTTTCTCTAAAACAATAATTTGATAGCCGTTACTGTGACAGGCAAGTTACATTTCATAAATTCATATTTCATATATAATAGTGACTTAAGAAAGTCTTGGAATCCCAGGGGGTGGCCTTGAAACACAAACAATCCTTTTGTTTTCAATGTAAGGTTTTGTGGTGGTAGCTGAAAAGCAAAACAAAATGAAACCACCTTGCTAGGTATGACAGTGCCTCAGAGGGATTTTTTTTAATACTATAGCTTAATTCTTATATAAATGCTAACCAGTTGTTTTAGTACAACCCACAAGTGGCAGAACCAATTTTAGTAACAAAGCTGATAGCCACAATATGATCAACCCATGCCTCTACCACTTGGTACAAAAGCAGTGGAAATGATAGGCAGCTCATTAATCATTTATCTATGAGATGAATGTGCTCTGGTGCTGACAGGGGGCTGTAGGTGAATACTGCCAAATTGAGAAATGTCAGTTGTCAAGCCTCATGAATAATAATGGTGGAGCTATTTTTAAGCTTATTTGAAGATTAAAGTTATGCTCTTTTCCTTTACATTTCTATCACATATGCTTGGCAGTTTTGCTCTATGAGAATTCCTTTTCATGCTGCTCAGATGTCTCTACTTGAGAAAGCATGCATGGCTCAGCCTCACATAAGATACCTGAAAAATTATTTTAAAATCTTGGAGTTCCACATATTAGCAGTAGTGTATAAATGAAAGAAAGTGGCAAAAGAGGCAAAGTGAAGATATATTACTTTTTTTGGCAGAGGATATGTTTTACAAGTAAGGATAATACACATAAAAATTTTCAGGTCCCCAGAAATAACAGATATGCTGTATGCTTCATAAATTTCTGAAGACAGAACCAAGAGTATTCAATGTAGTATACTTAAAAATTATTAGTTACAAACTAGGTGAACAATGATTCTCACAGTAGTTGTCTCAATTAACCTTGAGAATCTCCCCTAGCTTACTCATTTCTAATTTATGTCTGCTCTTGCAGTGGAAAATCATGTTCCCTGCCTGGAGTATTTTTTTGGAAGCTACTTTTTCAGCATTCATTTTAAAAGTTGTATGAGTCACACTGACATTCCATTCTCTTTTTTTCTACATTTCCTTTTTGCAGAATGGAAGGAAAGGTCAGATTGAAGATGATAAAATGTATTATTTTTGCAAGAGACTTCTCCCATATTTACTGAGCTGCTGAATATTTATACTGCATAAATTATACATGTTCATCTATTCTGGAAATATTTATATACCAAATTAAGTATGCCTGCTTGATACACAAAATTAATTTCAAAATAGATGGAGAAATATTTCTTTAAAACAGTAACACAGGAGCTGGGTGCTCATGGCTGGTTTCTGCCTGTAATCCTACCTATTCAGGAGACTGAGATCTGAGAATCTCAGTTCAAGATCAGACCCGGCAGGAAAGTCTGCAAAGACTTTAATCTCCAGTTAGCCACCAGAAAATTGGAAGTGGAGCACAGGCCTTAAGCTCAAAAAGCGTAGGACAGTGCCCTGGACCTGAGTTCAAGCCCCATGACCAACTAAGAAAAACACAGTAACATAGGATTTAGTACAGTTCAAATTTTTACTGAGAAATAATGTTATAATACTGCCTGCTTTAAAAAATATTATCGTACTTAGCAGAGGCAACTTCTAATTTGTCACCAGTAAAATATGTGGATGCAATGTCACATAAATCTGGCTGAACAGGAATTTTGACATTTGCTAATTCAAATGCCAGGTTTTCTTTCACACTGGTTTGTGTGTATGATTTTTGTAAGTAAGGCTAATATTCTTTAAATAAAAAAGCAGCATGGCCAGTGATTTGCTTAAATTCTTATATAAATATGTTTCAAGTTTATGGGATATAATCCCTTCAAATGCTCTTCCAAACTACTCTTTGTGACTTTCTTTTAAGAACCAAACTAATTAGCTTTCTGTGTTTGAATTTTGACCTAGGAAATTGTTAAGGTAATGTGCTCTTCATAAGTTGAATGATGAAAAACTATGGGCTAAATTATTATTATGGCTACTATTTCTAGCATTAAACAATTTACCCTATAATCCTAAAGTTGCCATTTTAGCAACTTTCAATACATCCAACTATTAGTAGGTCAGGAAGAAAATTAATTTTTGAAAATGTTATGGACAGCTTATATTTCCTGAAATTATTTCTAGTTAGAAAGTAAATTTTAAAGGCTTAAATTTAGAGGCTGGATGTGAAGGTACATACTCAAGAGGTTGAGGCAGGAGGATAGTAAGTACAAGGCTAGCTTAGAGCTATACAGTAGTATCCTATCTCAAAAAAATATTCAGAATTAGAAAATTAAAGAAATTGACCTTTTTGGCTTGCAAAAGACACACACGCTAAATTTGATAGTCGTTATGTACAAATGACATACAATTATTGTTAGCCCAATAGCCTCCTCTCTCATAGCTCAGCATGCTTTTTCCCTAGGTAACATTAGGACCATCTAGTAGAGGTAGTAAATAATTAGCCTCCAGTCCTCTATAACTTGAGAGGGTACTCCTTTGGGAAGCTATAACCATATAAGGCAGCAAGATCCCCTAAACCTCAAAGGTCAAATAGGTCCACCTGAGAGGGCACTCCTTTGGGACAGCTATAATCAATCATATAAGGCAGCACCTGAGACAGTAGCAGGCACTTCTCTCTTTTGGGAAGGGGTCTTGCCAGGCCCTTTACTGGCAATAACCTTTTCTTTATTCTTTGTA
The DNA here is from genome assembly GCF_024711535.1 of Dipodomys merriami. NCBI lineage: Eukaryota > Metazoa > Chordata > Mammalia > Rodentia > Heteromyidae > Dipodomys > Dipodomys merriami. Next base: position 45,257,591 of record NW_027206068.1, on the reverse strand, counting down.
CTGGATGTCTACATGCTTTTCTGGCAAAGTCTAATTTACTCTAACAGTTATAAATATTAATTTGAATGGATGAGTCTGTTGAAGACAATGCTTATGTCTGTATCTTCCATTAGCCATACAACTTCCCCAAAGCAACTATAGGCTATACTCTTTCAGTGTATAGCACACCATGAATGACATGCAAAGGCTTGCATAGGATATAGGCTTGTTCAGAATTTACTACTTTGCCATAACTTATTACTAGAAATGAACTGAGTAAAAGACACTCCAGATTGGATAAAATGAAATAAATTGTATTAATAGAGGACAGGTTTCCTGCACAGGCCCAGTCAAAACAGAATTATCAGGAACTCTCAGGAAGATCTAGGAGAAAAAATATTGAGATATGGTTATTAGGTGCCACTAACCTCAGGGAAAACAGTCACTTAAAGTAACCATCTGTTTCTCAATGGGCTAAATAGAGAACAAAATGCACTATTTCCAAATAAGATTAATAAATAAGGTCATCAAAAATAGTTGGAATCCTTGTTTTTCCATGTCACTATTGAAAGGAATTCTTCATGTCCGGGACCAGGCAGAGGCAAGCAGGCACAGGAGAAAGATTATTAAAAGATTTATTAGATGGACCATATTTCCCAGGAGAGGGAGCACATGGCACTTGTCCCTATCCAGGTAGCAAGAAGGTCTTGGGACAGGAAGTGAGGTAGGTGTGTGCTCAGATGGGCCTGGTCAGAGTGATGGAGTGGCCAGCTGTATGGCAGGAACTCCAGGGCAGAGAGGAGCTCAGGTATGGGTGGAGCTGAGGACCAAAGGTGGGGATAATAAACTATAAAACCTAGAAAATTGAGTAATTTTGCCTCAGAACTAATTTTCATAATACTGTGTAGCATGTTTACCTTCCAAAGTTTAGTTTTTTCATGATAGTTACAAGATGCCTGGTCATGGATAACTTCAATAAAAGCGAGTGTGACATGTGAGTGTGACATGCCCACACACTTATTGATACATTCCTTATCAAAATGAAGATAATAAAAATGTTACTCAAAATCCATTCTTTAACTATTATCATTTCTATCTTCAAGTTTCCTGTTCAAATGTTTTACTACTCTATATGTGTCATCTTACAACTTGCCTTCCTTCCTTTTTGTTTTTTTGGGTCTGATTGTGGGGCTTGAACTCTGTGCCTGGGCGCTGTCCCTCAGCTCTTCAGCTCAAGGGTAGCACTTTACCACTTGAGCCACAATGCCGGCTTTTTTTCTTCTTCTGCTTATGTGGTGCTGAGGAATTGAACCCAGGGCCTCATGCATGCAAGGCAAGCGCTGTACCACTGAGCCACCTTCCCAGCCCTAAAATGAACGTTTTTGTTATATCTATTTAAAAAATTTATCCGGTCAATGCTCAGAAAAAAGTTTGTAGTACACTGTCAAAGAGCATGAATCTTTTGAAGGTTTTTTGTAAGTATCATTCACCCAAAGAACACTTGTATTAACTGACTCTCACAAACTTTTCTCAGAATTCCCTTCCATACTCATGAAAATACATATTACCCCTTTTGGTCTATGCAGACAAATGAATAGAATACTATTATCTGTGAATGCACATGTACAGAATTGGAAAATCAGCAAACCCAGGCTTTCATGCAAACCACGCATACATTCTACTCCAGAGCTCTGTTTTTTTAGTCAGCATGCTCTGATATAACTCTTGTATTTGTCAGCTGCTCTAATTCTGGTTAGGACAAGTGACTTAATATCTTTAAAGTTACCTCATATATGTAGTGTGAACATGTTATGAGAATAGCATTACACATGCAAAATTAAATAGGATAAAGTGCATGCTACCTGGTGCATAAGCACTAATAACTTTTTTAATATACTTTGATATCAGTTTTACTTGTGACTTTATTAGATAGTGTTTAATTCACAAGCAAAATTAGTTGTTTTGATAATTTTTTTTCTTGTCAGTGGTGGGTCTTGAATGCTGGACCTCGGCACTGTCCAAGTTCTTCAGCTCAAGGCGAGCGCTCTACTACTTGAGCCACAGCACCACTTCTGGTTTTCTGGTGGTTGATTGGAGATGAGTCTCATGGAATTTCTTGCCTGGGCTGGCTTTGAACTGTGATCCTCAGATCTTAGCCTCCTAAGTAGCAGGCATGAGCCACCGGTGCCTGGCTTATTTTGGTAATCTTTTAATTCTTTTCCCAGAAGTACTGAAGATTGAACCCAGGGACTCATTTATGCCAGCCACATACTCTAACAAGTTACACCCTCTACCCTCAATGATATTTGGGTTGTCAGCTTTTAAAAAAAACTTGGGAAGCTTTTCTTGTCTATATGAAAAAGATTACTCTATAACAATCAGTCTTAAAAATTATTGCTGTTTCATAATTAGTGAAGGAACTACAAAACAATCAGAGAGGGGAAAAAGGCAGATGATAGGGAAGTGTATCCAGCTAACTCTTGTTTCTGCCATTGCATTGGGGCTAGACTTCATATAAGGATTCTAAACAATGTCTTGCCCACCACTGATGGCTCCATCAGAGCAGATATTAGCAGCTGATGAATGACTAGTGTCCATTTGTTTTAATTATAGCTATTTTTAAGGAGAACAATCTCACATCACAGTGTATTTCCTTTATTATCACTACCACCCAACATGCTAACTGAAATGATCATCATGTGTAACAGGATGGTAGAAAAGGGAGAATTACATATAAGTAATATGTAAGTAATTCTTATGAACACCTGAGAGTTAAAGGATCATAAAGTTCTACATAGTTACATTAAAAGTTTAACATTAAAAATGAAAACTTCAAGGCTGGGAGCTAGTGGTTCACACCTGTAATCTTAGCTACTCAAGAGGCCAAAATTAAGCTGGGCACTGGTGGCTCTTGCCTGTAATCCTAACTACTCAGGAGGCTGAGATCTGAGGATCATGGTTCAAAGCCAGCCCAGGGAGGAAAGTCCATGACACTCCTATCTCCAATAAACCATCCAAAAATCAGAAGTGACACTGTGGCTCAAGTAGTACCCTTGAGCACAAAGAGGCTCAGGGACAGCACAGTGTCCAGGCCCTGAGTTCAAGCCCCAGAACTGGCAAAAGAAATAAAGTGAGAAAGAGAGAGAGAGGGGAGGGAGGGAGGGGGAGAGGGAGGGAGAGAAGAAAGGAAGGAAGGGAGGAAGGAAGGGAAGGAGAAAGAGAAAAAGAAAGAAAAGAAAAAAGAAAACTTCAAAGCCCTGGTGCTGCTGACTCATGCCTATAATCCTAGCTACTTAGGAGACTGAGATTGAGATTCAAGAATCACCACATCCAAAGCCAGCCCAGGCAAGAAAATCTGTGAGACTCTTATTTCTACTAAACTACCCAAAAAGCCAGGAGTGGAGCTGCGGCTCAAGTGGTAGAGCCCTAGCCTTGAGCTAAAAGCAGCTCAGGGACAGCACCTAGGCCCCATCCCCCCCAAAATAAGAAAAACAGAAAACCTCAAATTTACAAGTTTCTGGTCAATTGTTTAAGTCCACTGTTAATTTCTTTTCATAAGTGAGCATGTTCTTCTATCATATTTAACACAGATGGTCATTTGGAGGAATTCTGTATATCACTGAGTAATATACCAATTTTATCCAAACTCTGGTATTTTTCTTTTGAGATCATACTGAACTTTTTTCTTAATCCTGAGACAAATGTAGATTCTTCACTCACGTCACACTTTTATTTTAACAAAGAAAAAAATGAATTTCTACTTCCTGGGAGTTCACTTCAATAAATATTATTTTATAGGATCAGAGGCACATTGTACCTTTGAGTTCTTTCCTTAAGTATCCTCCTCCCCCTTGGTCTGTGTGAATCCTGTATAATTTATTATATATCAGTGTACTTTAGATTTAGCTTCTGCATGAAAGAAAACATGCCACATTCATTTTTAAAGTACTGACACACGAGTAACCAATAAAGACTAAGGCAACAATACTTGCTAAGCACTATTACTTACAGAATACTATGTGACTAGAATATGACATTTCATATTTACTGCTTTAATATTCCCAATCACTCTACAAGGCAGGTTATTTCTTTGCTTTTAGTATATGAAGTAAATGAAGTTAAAAAATACCATTATTTTCATAATACTGGCCCTACTATTATAATTTAATATTTTAAAGCTACATTTTTCCAAATTAATGACTGAAATTAAATTTAGCCACCCAATTAAATGCAGAATTATATTCCTTCTTATACTAAATATGTACAGTATTTAAAAATGGAAAACTACTTTTAAGAGGTACATTTTGAAGAGTATTAACTACTCTGGAAAAGGCACTGAAATAAAAAATACAGAACCTATATTATTTCTACATAGGATTAAGTATGAAAAGTGCTATCAAACTGCTGATATTACTCTATGTGTATTATTCATAGTAGTCATAAATTCTAGATTAGGTATGTTGACTTTACTAAGGTTTATTCAATATTAAAAAATAACATTCTAATTAAACATGTTTAAGTAAAATATCTTTCTAACCCCAAATATTAGTAATTTAGAAATCAAAATAGTAAAGTAATTTGAATGTAATTTAATCCCATACACACAAAATGCAAAGCAACATATAAATTATTGTTTGGCTTCCAAGCAGTTGTCAGGAAGTTTAAATACAGGAATAAATAGCATTAAATGTCACTTAATGCATTATGATTACTAAGCATAATATATTCCATATTATTCTATATTCTCCAAATCATAAACATTACAGATATTCATTAGCCTTGTATTACATTTTAAGGAAATAAGAAAATGTGTATGGGAAGAATTTCTTAAAAGCTAACTTCTCATACTTACAATATACTAAAATTGAAATGAGCTCTCCAACTGAAGCCTTATTAAAGAATTCATTTTAATAAAATGAAACCAGTTAAGATTTACTTATGACTAGGAAAATTCCTTAGCAGCAATTTTTGTTTTAAAAAAATTGTGACCATTCCCAGCATTTTGGTTTTAAAAGAAATATAACATAGGTGAGACATTTGGAACATCTAAATATCACTTCCAATAAGATTTTCCTAAAAAATGGCCTATTGTATAAGATTGAAAATGGAAAGACTTGGAAAAAAAAATCCTATTAAGTGAAGTAAACAAAGAAATATAGACCCGTGGGCTGGGAAAGTGGCTCAGTGGTAGAGTGATTGCCTTGCATGCCTGAGGCCCTGGGTTCGATTCCTCAACACATAAGCAAAAAGAAAAAAGCTGGAAGTGGCGCTGTGGCTAAAGTGGTAGAGCACTAGCCTTGAGCTGAAGAGCTGAGGGACAGCGCCCAGGCCCAGAGTTCAGGCCCCACGACAGGACCCCCCCCCCAAAAAAAGAAAAAGAAATATAGGCCCCATGGTTTCCCTCATTTGCAATAATTAGTATGTCTAAAAATTTTATCAGATGAGCAGAAATGCTCAAAAGCTATGTACATATGCCCATGTAAGATGATGCTAAGCGAAATGAACCCCAAGATATGGACACAATAGGTCTGTCTTTGTTGTTTTTGATTTTGGTACCCTACATCTTGTATGTATATTTATCTAATTTGGGGAGTAGAAGAGGGATAACAAAATGCTGAAACAAGGACACATTGCAACAATGATACTCCCAAGACAGCATTTTGGAAATGAACTTTACAACTTGGGGGAGAAAAACAAAGGAGAGATATCAATGCTCAAAAAGAAATGTACTCATTACCTTACTCATGTAACTCTAACCCCTCTGTACAGCATGTTTACAATAAAATAAATTTTTTTAAAAAGATTTAAATGTCTCTAATGCACTTTTCATCAATATTTTGGTCTTGTCTCTACCCAACTTGTCAGATCTTAGTTTTACAGGGTAAAACTGCTAACATAAAATCTCTTAAATTCTTCAGTTTAAGGTATTACTTTTTTCAAAATCTGTAAGATTTTAGGTTTTCTTTTATCTATGATTACAACTTTAGCTATTTGCACCAAGCCATGAATAAACTTTTGTGTTCAATAAAATGTTACCACATGATAAGAATAAGGTGATATATTAACATGGAGAGAAATCTCTACAAACAAATAAGAAAACTGGAAAGCAAAAAATTGAAAATTTTGTACTATATTTTCCTGAAATGGCATGTATTTTTCTTTTTAAAAATAAAAGGTGGGGGCTGGGAAGGTGGCTCAGTGGTAGAGCACTTGCCTTGCATGCACGAGGCCCTGGGTTCGATTTCTCAGCACCACATAAGCAAAAAGAAAAAAGCTGGAAGTGGCACTGTGGCTCAAGAGGTAGAGTGTTAGCCTTGAGCTGAAGAGCTGAGGGACAGCATCCAGGCCCAGAGTTCAGGCCCCACAACCGGACCAAAAAAAAAAAAAAGAATAAAAAAATTTCTTATACTGAAAGTGTATGAGAGAAAAGACTACTTAAAATATACTTACAGATGTCTGAACACAATGTCTCATGTCTGTAATTCTAGGTACTAAGAAGGCAGGAATCAAGATCACAGTTAAGGCTAGCCTAGGCAGAAAGTTATCAACACCCTGCCTGAAAAATAAAAAGCAAAAAAGGGTTAGAGGCATGGCCCAAGTGGTTAAGCATTTGCCAAAATGCAAGGCCCTGAGCTCAAACCTCAGTACCACAAAAAGAAACATATTTATGTGACTGTCCATGCATATATATAGATATATATACACACACATATATATATGTATATACACATACACACATATATATACATACATACACCAAATGTATATTGACAATGTTTATTTTCTAGTGTGAGTCAAGGACTACTTCTAAAAGTAAAATGCACAATCTAAATTTCATCTGAAAGGAATCTAAACATAGATAAGCTTGAACTAGTATCTGAATAAATGAATTAGTCTCACTTCATTTTAAAAGTGTAAAGATTTTATTGAAAGATATCTAATTTCAGTTTCAGAGATACAGGCATAAGGTCTGTTCTTTTTATCACCAGGGCTCTTATACAGCATTTGTAATTTTGATAAAACCCAAAAAAGTTCTAAAATGAACTTTTTACCTACTGAATAGAACACATGCTCATATAGAACACATGCTCACATACTCTGATATTCATTCTAGTAGCATTTGTCTCTGTGAAGCACATCAAAAGCATTCAAACATCAAATTGCTGATCTGATAGAATGATTTATTTTCCCAATATCGGGAAGTCATAAGTGACTTGTTCTGAGGTATATTTCTGAGCTATGAAGGACATCCATTAGAAAATTTCCCACTTGAAGGTTTCTCTTTAGGTGAAACATTTTATGGCTGGACAGTCTCTGCAGGTACCAGATTCCCTGTTGTATCCAACTGCATACATTTACATGTACACGCAGACACAGGGCATTCCGCATGATCCCTTAAAAAAAAAAAAAATCAAGTAACAGTTAAAAATCCAAACTACACATTCACACATTCATTTGTTTATCTCTCGGTATGTATCTATAATTCAAGTTTCCAAAATGGCATTTGGAAAAGTATTAATCCCAGAGGAAAGGCATCTTAGAAACCTCAGATCTTCAATGATTACTTAGCTGAACTTAGGGAAGAACATGACTTAAATATGAATGACTCTTTTTTCTGTGTATATAGCTTACTTACAGTTGGGAAAGTGATAGGGATGTGAATAAAGTTTAATAAGTTGCGGGTGAATGCTACAATAATGAAGAGCACAGCATGACTGGCACTGTTCAAAATAAAAGTACAGTCTTACACAGGGTGTCAGTGGTTCACACTACAGTCCTAGCTACTCAAGAATCTGAAGATGGAGGTTTGAAGCTAGCCCAGCAGGCAAATCTGAAAGACTCTTATCTCTAATTACCCAGCAACAAGCCAGAACTGGAGGTGTGGCTCAAGTGGTAGAGCTCTAACAAACAGGCGAAATGAGTGCACAGCCTTGAGTTCAAGCCCCATTACCAGAAAACAAAAAAAAAGTTTCATTTTGAGAGTCCCCATTCTATTTGTTTATACCTACACACCAAGCTCATTTACAAAAGATAATCTAATAATCTGACATGTATTCCATTACATGATAAACTACAGAATATTCAGTCATTTGTAAAGAGCTATGAACACATCATCTCCCCAAATGAAGCTATTCAAACATTTAATCCATAAGTACTTCTATTATATAAGTATTCATTTTTAGTTTAAGATTATATAGTACAGAAACATACACTCTAAAATTTGTTAATAAAATGACTGTAAAAAAGAAATTCGTCCTTTGACTAGATATTAATAGCTTACAATAATAACTTGAACTATTTAATAGGCCACCTTTTTATGTCTTGTAACTCTAAGCTTATTGAAGAAGGAATGTACTCATTACCTAAACCAACTAAGCATATGCCCAGCATGCCCACCATGCCTACAGTTGTGACACCATGTAAACCAGTTGTTAAATTGAGCTAATTTCTTGTCCTTGCTCAAATCCACTTTTTCATCTGATTTAGATCCACCTACAGGAAAAGAAGATGTTCATTATTAGCAGCCATGTCACAATATTTTAAGTTCATAATAATATTTCTATGACTATATTCAAAACAAATTATACATCACATTGGTATTATAATTCTAATGTTAAGATACAGTTTAAGTTGAATAAATATTAAATCATAGGATTTTGCCTATGTTTGTATATAGCCAACAAAAAATAAAAAGTAAAAAAATATAAAAGTAAAAAAATAAAAAGTAAATTACCACTAAAAAAAAATTGAATCCAAAACTTTGTAGTAGTTTAATCTTTCTGAAAGAAAATACCAGGCCCAGTTTACAGGTGAATTTTACCAAATACTGAAGGTACAAATAATTCTAACTATATATTCTTTTAAACAAGAACAAAAAGAAAAAAACCCTTCACATTCATAAACCTTTGCTAAAACAAACAAAGATAAAGTAAGAAAGATTACAGACCAATCTCCCTCCTGAACAGACATAAAAATCCTAAGTAGAATAGCTATGTTCAAGTATAACTGAAACAAGCCAACAACCCCCCCACCCCAAGTATAATGTTGACTAAAACAGGTAAGTCAGTAATTTCCATAATCCTAGGTACTTGGGAGGTAAAAACAGAAGTGAAACTCATCACCAGCCCAGCCAAAACTTAGTGATACTCTCTCAAAAGGTACCTGAGGCAAAAGTGAGAGATATCTGAAAAATGAAAAGCAGCCGGGTGCTGGCGGCTCATGCCTGTAATCCTAGCTACTCCGGGGGTTGAGATCTGAGGATCATGGTTCAAAGCCAGCCCGGGCAGGAAAGTCCATGAGACTTTTTATCTCCAATAAAATACCAGAAAACTGGAAGTGGCGCTATGGTTCAAGTGGTAGAGTGCTAGCCTTGAGCTGAAGTGCTGAGGGCAGTGACCAGAGTTCAAATCCCATGACTGACAAAAAAGAAATGTAAAAGGATTTGGGAGCATGGCTCAAGTGACAAAGCACTTGCATACCAAACATGAGACTCTGAATTTAATACCCAGTACTACTTTCTATCATTTATATAAAATTCAAATCAAAAACAAAACTAAGTATGTGGAAAAAATTATACATAGAAGCAAGAGAATGATTAACACGGATGGTGGTTACCTTTAGAGAGGATGAAAAAGGTGTCACTAGGCAAGGAAAAATGACCAAAAGTACTGGTATGGACTAGAATAAGGTAAGGAGCCACATTTTTCTTTGGTTATCACTGTATATAATATGTATATATGATATGTATACACATATATGTATGTAAATTTAAAGTTATATGATACAAATTGTTAAAAACTTTAACAATATAATTTTAATCTATGTCTTGTGAGCTGTATCATATGATTACATATATATAACACTACATTATGCATGTTTATGTAACCTGTGCTTTGAAAATACTGATTCTATTAATTTTGGACACTGATCAAATAAAAGATTTTAAAATTTTATAAAGATATAAAAATAAAATTGTTAGGTCTAATTAAGTACTATTAGATTGACAGTCTAACACCTTATATTAACATAGCTAAAGTAACTCAATGTCACAGAGTAAATATCATGGAACTAAAACAGATACTCTGATACTATTAAACCCATTTTGTATACTGGTGTGTTGAATATACAGAATATTTTGATTTACATTTTTTCTAAGATATCAATTTTAAGTTAGGTAAATAGGTAGAATATTCCTGGTCAATAGGTACACTGTATTTATTATATACTATTTTCAAAATTTTTCCATGCTTATCACAAATGAGTAAAAAGTAATCAATATTTCCAGCCATTCAAAAGACATCTATTTACTAGAAGCAACACCAAAACCTAAAGGACCACATTCCTAGGCTAATACTTTCTTCTATTGATTTCAGTTAGGATCTGTAGATGAAATAAGAGGAAATATCAAAGTGTTTTGAGACTATCCAAAGCTGCTCTGTAATGCATGATTTGTTAACAGACATAGGAAAGACAAATTTTCAATTAATACTAGCACAAAAGTGACAAGTAAATGGTAAAATCATAAGATTAGTTTTTAGCTTTTCTTAAAAAATTTAAATTGGTCAGCATTGATGAAATTATCTAAGATATCATGGATATAAATTTTACTTTCAATGTATAGATTTTGTAAGTTAGAAGGATTACAAAAATAAGTCCATAAAATGCCTTTTTCTTAGAAATTATTGACTTACACTACTAAATCAATTATGTATGAACAGGCTGAATTCAAAAAAACATTTTGTGCCTTTATGTCATACCAGGACAGCTAGAAACAGGTGTTCCCATATTAATGAGGCAAAGTGCACATCGAGGAAGGGGTTTTCGGCATCCTGGGCAGCTTGTGACTTTAGATTTTGTTGGCGAACCACTCACACCATACTGACTAAAACCTCTACCCTGATGAGGAACAGATGAACAGCTGTAGGAGATGGACTTGCCACAGAAATTACAACTCACAAACACCTATAAAATATACGAAAAGAGAAATGAATGAAATGCAAACTGTAATCATATGCAAGTTTTATACTACAAAATCAATTTTTAAATGTTGTTTTGAGATAGGATCTCCTTATGTAGTCCCCACTGGTCTTGACCTCATGATATTCCTGCCTCAATCTCTCAGGTGCTAGATTACATGTATGCACCATCATGACTGTCTAGATAACTTTGCAAACTTTTCTGTATTGCAAATGATTCATTTGAAGTATAACAAGCTCTCATTTAAAATCTTCACTTAACAATTATACTACTTGGGTACTTCCTTTCTGCTACCTTTACTTAGTCACAATCTTCCTAATACTCATGTTGGCAGAAAAATCAGGAAATTTTGAACCTAACATTTCTTTTTTAATAAGTTTTTTTTATTGTGAAAATACCATACAGAGGGGTTACAATTATATGAGCAAGGTAATGAGTACATTTCTTATCAAGCATTGTTGCCTCCTCCTTCATTTCCCCTTACCATTCCTGCCCTCCCATCATTCCCCTACCCCCCCCCCAGCCAAAGTGGTAAAGTTCGTTGTTTTTTTTTTTATTGTGAAAATACTGTACAGAGGAATTACAATTAAATGGGCAAGATAATGAGTACATTTCTTATCAAGCATTGTAGCCTCCTCCTCTGTTTCCCCTTCCCATCCTAAAGTTCGTTTTTTTGACGTAACGCCTTGTACATCTCATTGTTGCAATGGGATCACTTGTATCACTATTTAAACACTTTGTTTGTTTTCCCTTCCCCTCCCCAAATTATACCAACATCAAATACAGTGAAAACACATATCTGAACTATCAAGAACATTAGAATTCACACTGGCTATCACAAAACATCCCAGCTAAAGTTCAGTGATATAATTTGAACAAAATTTCCCTACAAAGAGAATGTTTTGTTTCAAAGATAAAAAGAAAACAAGAATTTTGTACTGTTTGTTAAAATTTGAAAGTAACAGCAAATAAAGCTGATCATTTGTCAACTCGTCAGCTCTTAATCACTTATATAGATAGTTACATACATTTTAACATAATACTGTTTTACCAATACCCTGGTTGTTTCAATATGAGCATACTAAAATTTCAATTTCCTAAAATAAGAAAATAGCACCATCCAGTGCTCAAGTTGAGGATAACCTACATTTTCATGTCTTAACTAATACAGTGATCTTATGTGATAATTCATATCTTTTTACATCTAATCCTAAAAGAAAAATAATTCCATGTGCAAATAAACACATAAATATGTGTATGCTGTTAATTTTTTAAAAAAAATCCCAAATCCAACTCTACTGCCCAAATCATACATAAAAACAATAAACAGATGGAGGTTCTAAGATTATGTACTAGTTTAAATTCTGAAAGGACTTGGCAAATATTGGATAACTTCAACGAGCCTTAGGATTTATACTTTCATTAGATCCTCTGGGCCATCTGTGGTTTATTTATGAGACTCAAGCTACCTATAAGTCTTAGGAAAGGTGGAATAAAAAAAAATGGAAGATCAAAAATGGAAGAGCAATGTTCAATCAAGACTAGCCAATTAACAAAAGTAATAGCACAGGTAATAATAGTTCACTAAATTAAAGGTAACCATTTTATTTAATCTGATCTAAAACCATGTACTTACCTGTGCTAAAGGCTTAGAACTAGGGTCCAATTTACTCCTGTGAATATCAAATTCAGCTCGTTTGTGCCAAAACCTCCAGGCATCTAATAAATTTCTGTAATTCTCAATCCAGTATTGAACCCTTTCATCTTTAAGAACATCTAGAGGTGAACCCTAAAAATAAATCAAGAATTATTATTATTCAATTGTTTAAAGTATCTTGGCTTAAAACAAGAGTATTTTGCATTATGTATGAGTCACAAAAAAACAGTCCTCCTTTCTTCCCAAAGTTGGCTTCTAATAACACTCCAGATAAAGTAATGAACCTCCATTACTTTACCTTAAACTGATTTTCATTAACGATATAAACATGTGTTATACATATCATACTTGTTAAATTTTAGGAACCAAGAGAAAACAATTCACCTTCCTGGTTGAAGGCAATAAACAATGGTATAAATGGTATAAATTTTTTTGTTTCACTTCTATATACCTCCAGGTCCACAAACTTTGTTAACTGTTTTATCTATCTGAATACCTATTATCTGTAAGTTAAATCTATTCATTCTTTCTTTTGCCTTTAATTAAAACATATATTTGTTGTCTTAAAAAATAAGAAAGCCTAAACCAAATCAAAAATTTTCTTAGTTCTTCTGCATAGAAGCCATACTGAAAAGCAAGTTTGTTTTTCTTAAGCACTGACATTCCACATTTCATCTATGCTTGTTTTGGGTTTTTACAGATGGCTTATAGCTCATCTGGATATCCTCCTATACTTTACAATGTGGAGAAAAGCAGAGGAAGTCTACCTCCAGTTACAATTAGGACTTTGGTTTGAATCCCAGTTTTCATAATACTACTGAAGGAAAGACAAAAAAAAAAAAACTATCAAAGGAAACTTGGTTAAATATTTTGCCTAGAGGAAACTTTTAACAGCTAATAAAGATAATCTATCATTAGATGTTTACTTCAAAAGAGTATGTCTTTCATCTATTAAACTAATTATTCATTCCAATTACTAGAGTTTAAATTTAGGTAAAAGGACATGTGAAAAACTCAAGTCAACAATCTTATTTCTTTAAAAAAAAAAAAAAAAAGTAGGTATCTACTTCAGTCTTAAATATGGCCACTAGGCAGAAGTACTAAAGTAGCACACAATTCCAGCATTTTTTTTTTTTTTTTCAGAACTGGGGCTTGAACTCAGAACCTGGGCACTGTTCCTGAGCTTTATTTGCTCAAGGATCTATCACTTGGGCCATACCACTACTTCTGGCTTTCTCTGTTTATGTGGTACTAAGGAATCATACCCAAGACTTCATGTATGCTAAGCAAGCATTCTACCACTATGCCACATTCCTGGCCCTTAGCATAATTTTTTTAAAAAACAAAGAAAAACCAGATATCTTCAATCTCTTCCCTATCTTTCCATGACCATAAGGATAAATTATGGAATAATTGGTTATTCATAGTTGAGAGTCTTTCTCAGACCTACCCCAATAACATGATTTTCAAAGGAAACATTTTAGAGTATGACCAAATTAGAAGGACTTGGCCTTCCACAGTTTTACAGTAACAAAATATAAGGACCAGGAAGGAAGTATTTTGGCCATTTTGTTAAGCTTACCTAAGTACACCTCAGGCTTTCAGCTGCCACAAAAACAAGGCAGGAAAGAGGAAGCACTGATAGATAAAAGGATAAGATTAGCTGTAGGGGTTAGGAAATCTAAGGGAAATACTTTGAATTACTATCTTGTTTCCAACAAGAAGTCAACTTTTGTCAGAACTCTGGTTTTAGTCACTCTAGTTCTACTGGGCAGCAAAACTAAGGGAAAAAAATAGGAGAAAATCATCCTCATGAAAGTAATGGGAAACTGAGTTAAGTGGGGTACAACATAAGACTAATTCAGATCAGAGAAAGGACAGATGTCTGTCAACAATTGGAAAACATGAATATATTTCTTGGTTCTATTTGAGCATGGTATGAAAAAGTTCAAGTTCAGTGAAAACTGGTACCTCTCAGAGTAAAAGGCAAAACTTGGACAACTCAATGAGGGAACTTAAGGACAAAACAGTAATGTAAGACAAGTAGATCAACTGACTATGTCAAAATTAAATACCTTTAAAAGGTCCTAAATAAACAAAAGTGTAGGCTCACTTTTCCCTCAAGGAATACAGCAGGAAGAATGTGGTTTAAGATTTTTTTTAACCAGTTTTGAAAATTCACTAACCTGCAACATGCAGTAACTTGCTGTCTGAACATCCCCAGTTCTGTCCACATAACTCTCCATTAAGTCCACTCCATCTTTAGTAAGGCCTGTAAGCAAAATGCCTTCCAAATTTCCAGCCTCTTTCATTTCATTGGTCAACTTTTCAATGTATCTATTTAACTGGAAAAATTCAAAATGATTTCTCTAAAGTAATGCATTTGGGACAATTTCATTCCTAATGGAAACATTTTGAAACAAAAACCCATGACCAAACTCTCTTAACGCCATCTATTACACATTTCAATGTCAGATCCACATCATTTAAAATAATTTTTTAAAGTAAGACATTTTCTATGTTGACAATTATTCAACAAAAATACCGTAAATGGTTTACTATCTTAAAGAGAAATGTAGCCAGGTGCTGCTGCCCCAAGCCTGTAATGCTAACTATTCAGGAGGCTGAGATCTGAGAATTGTGGTTCAAATCCAGCCCAGGCTAGAAAGTCCATGAGACTCTTAACTCCAATTAACCAGAAGAAAAGCAGAAGTGGCACTGGCACTGTAGTTCAAAGTGTTAGAGCACTTGCCTTGGGCAAAAAAGCTCAGGAACAGTACCCAGCACCCAAGCTCACTCCCTACAACCAATTAAAAAGAGAAAGAAAGAGGGAGAGAGAGAGGGAGAGGAAGAAAAAGAGAGGGAGAGAGAGAGAGAAATGTTTTCATTTTTCTGTAAAGTTCGTATTATCTATCATAGTAGTATATAAAACCAGAAAATCTGTGCTGTAAGAAAACTTCAAAATCACCACTACAACTATTTCCTTTATGTTCTTCCTGACTATATCCCATCTCAAATTCCAGTCAAGATTCCTCAGTACTCCCCCTGACTTTTATCATTATTAAAGTAGTAGTAGTGCTGTTATGTGCATTGCTCACACTCCACTAACAGCAGTTACTGTTTTCTATACTGAAAATAAGTGAGTTTAACATTTTTATCTGCTAACTAAGCTTTTTACTAAGAGCAAAAACAGTATTAAATCAACATTCTAAGCAGCAAATTTAGTTATGATGTTTACAGAATATATCAAATAAATTACCTTACTTCTTAGCTTATATGTAAACTTCAGAGGTGCATAAAAATTAAAATTCTCAAAATAATTGATAATATTATTTGCCTAACACATGGAATTAAAGCAGTTCTTACCTGAACATCACTGAGGAATTTACAAGCAAATGCCACTCTGTCACGTACTGCAACTCTGTTTTCATACTAGAAATAGAAAAGGCCAGGAGTTAAAATTTACATGTTGCAAGTTTTAAATTTTTGTAGATATTCTCAAATGTATTAAAAAATTATTGTATCTAAGTTGGAAGAGTCACTGATTGCCTTTTCTGCTGTAACTGTCAGGAAACTCACCCTAGGGTATTGTCCTTGAATTTAGTTTAGGAAAAAAGTCTGTTCAATTATGTAACTGATGTACAGCATATCAACTAAGATTCATATAATAATTCTATCATAAAAGTTAATTTCAGGAAAACTAGGAAACTGGCTAAGTTAAACACAAGTCTAGAAATTTTGTGAACTAGGTATACCAGTACAGAAGTTAGAAAGAATGGCAACACATCTTTATAAATATAAAGTAATTAACCAGGTTTTAAAATTCATAACTCTAAATATATTAGGGTGTAAAATAAAATGTTGTTACATACATGGTCCATTGTACAATTTTCAGCAGCACTGTGATCAATTTGTACATATTTGTCAATACTGTAAAACATTAGCTTGAAAAATGTTTACTATAAATTTGGGGTGGTCCAATTAATTTTATGATTAGTAAAAAAATAATGAAAACGTGGCAAATGGATCTAATTTCCAATGACACCATTTTATGAGATAGTTTTCTTCTTTAAAAGATCCTTAAGCTGGGTGCCAGTGGCTCACGCTTGTAATCCTAGGTACTCAAGAAGGCTGAGATCTGATGATTGAGATTCAAAGCCAGCCAGGGCAGAAAAGTCCCTGGGAGACTCTTATCTCCTATTAACTGCTCAAAAACTGGAAGTGGCACTGTGGCTCAAGTGGAGGAGTGCTAGCTCTGAGCACAAAGAGGCTCAGTGACAGCACCTAGGCCCTGAGTTCAAGCCCTACAACTCAATTATAAAATATGATTCTACCACCAAACAGGAATAAACTCTTAAGTTCAGTTACATGTACTACAATTTGGAAAGGGATACAAATAGTATCTCACATTTCATAGGTGAAAAACCTAGATATCAAAAATATAATAAAAAAAATTGGATGGCTAAGGTAACTGTAGTAGAGCAGGGACTCAGGTCTTTTATCTGACTTCCCAATTTAGTACTTTTCACTATCTTGCTGCAATTTAACATTAGCAAGCTAATAACAGTAGCTATACACACATTAAATATATTTAAATATATTCTTGAAACAGCCTGGCTATATGACTTTCCTTCTTAGCTATCACTTTTGGGCATAAGAAAGGAAAAATGTTTTTTACAGGTCTCTTAACTTAAAATACAGAAATTTAATATTAAACCAATTTACTTCTCTAGCACCTCACTGCTTTTTCTAGTCTCCATCATTCTCTACCACCTTCTGAAAGTATCATTTTATCTCTTCAAGATACATTTGTCTTCTGTTAACAAAAGAAGTAGGGAGTTAAAAAATTTCAACAAGATACCCCAATAAAATGTTTTACAAATTCTTAGGGATTGACATTTTATCAATTAATCAACAGTGTATATTTTACAAGAAATACTTAATAATTTTTTAGCAAACATGAAATAATATAGAACAATATAGAAAGTCCTTATTACTAGAAAAAAAAAGTCCAGTGGTAAAATGTACATCACTAATGTGTGGACTAAAACCCAACAAATGAAACCCACTAAGCAAATCTCATTTCATTCCTCACTTTGTAATAAAGCTATGTGTAATGTGGCCATAGGTGGCTAAAGCAGAAGAGGAAAAAAAAAAATAAAACTATCAAATAATTAAACAAGCCAATACAGGTACTACAATCATAATTTATTTTCCAAACAGGAACATGTCTGAAAATGACAAATGTTCACTCAGAAAAGTTGATGTGGCCATACTGACCAAAAAGCAAAAGTGACCCATCAATCACAACTTGTTTACTTAGCCCAAAGTACATAGTCCAAACATATAAATGCATGCACACATATACACATGCACACACATGCATGTGCACACACACACACTGCATATTTTAATAGCAAATATATTGTTTATATAGTTGATTTTTGGAGGTCAGTTCCTAAGCTAAAGAATAACATATTCTTTCCATACCTGTAAACTATACTAACAAAATTATATAAAAGTAAACCCAGTTTGATATCCATTAGTTATCTCTAGCTTGATAATAACACTCAACAGAAAGGCTCAAAAAATTTCAAAGTTGGATATTTAAAATTATAGTTTAAAATTATATATATATATTTTTTTTTTTTTAATTTTTTTGGTTGGTCATGGGTCTTGAACAAGTCTGGGCGTTGTCCCTCAGCTCTTCAGCTTAAGGCAAGCACTCTACCATTTGAGCCACAGCACCACTTCCAGTTTCCTGGTGGTTAATTGTAGATAAGAGTCTCATGGACTTTCCTGCCCGGGCTGGCTTTGAATCATGATTCTCAGGTCTCAGCCTCCCGAGTAGCTAGGATTACAGGCATGGGCCACTGGCACCTGGCTTAACATTATATTTTAAACTATAGTTTCACATCTATATTATGTAAAATTATAATATACTGAAATATATCAAACTATAAAAACATTTGAATATTTTAGCATTTGAAAATTTTAACAATTAAAAACTCCAACCTTAATTGTAAGGATGATCTTGGGAAACAAATTAGCTTACCAAAACTCCATCATAAGATCCTGTTTCACTTGTCAGAAATGCAAACATGACACATAGATATGGGTTGTTTAGTTGTAATCGTAGAGTACTGCACATTTCTCTCCAAAGGGAGTTCTTCTCATCCGTATAACCTGATAAAGCCATTGCTACCACATTGAGATTCAGATCTCCTGCATATTAAAAATAGCCAGCTAATCAAAGTGATCAAAACTTACCACCTGCTTCCAATATTCTTTAAAAGCACAGAAATTAGGAGGTGAATTTTACCTCTGGAAAAATGAGCTTACTAAAATAAGGGTTTTGATTTTAACTGGAAAGTTGATGACTGTAATGAAAAACTTTCCACTCTTGCAAATAGCTCATATGCATATTTGCAAATCCTGTGAAGCAATATGTCTTTTAATTTTCAAGCTCTCATCACAGGCAGTTTCTTATACAATATGTTATTATTTGGTAGCTAAATGAACAAAAGTAATCTATCTATCAGGATCACTGCCAACTATACCAATAAGCTCATTTATGCTGAGCTATTTCAAAGCACTGATAGTACTATTGCATCTCAGGACTGTTATTTTAGAAATTATTTTCCTATATATAACATACTCACTTAGGTATATCAGTGTCAACCACAGAGTACAAAAATATTTCAGTATTTCAATTATTGCATATTTGTAATTTTTAGGACAAAATGAACTATCAGAATTTTCACAGAATTGGATTTACATGTATTTGCATCAAGCATTTATTAACTATTAATGATAGTGTTTTAAACATTTACAATTCACAGTGTATAAGGCTGATAGGGAGATTCTAATATGGCCGTAAGCTCTCTGGCTGCTAATCGAAGTTTAGCTTCAAAAGAGAAAAGCTAAGTTAAACTTTTTCTAAGTATTTTTTATATTCATTACAGTGTTCTTACTGTTTTTCTCCTCTACCTCTTCTTTTTTGGTACTGCAGTTTTGAACCAAATATACTACATGTTGTGCTATGTCTGTCCATTAGTCATATTTGCTTTAGTTTTCTTAGATAGGTCTGGAACTGCAAAACACCTACCTGTTTCCTAACTAGGTGGGATTTTTACAGGCATCTACCACCCCATGGGTTCTTTACTCTGTTACTTGATTATAATAATTCTTTTCTAAATAAACTGGCATCTCGCGATTTATGTTTTTAACAGACTCACTATCATTTTTACAAATATTTTCCACAAGTTACTTTGCGTTTATTACCTTCTTTACCTTCTCCATTGTCTTTAAAAATAAAAACATAAAAATTAGGGAAGAAATCTCTTTGGGCTCCATGTAGAGTAATTCATTTCTAAGTGGAATGTTAAACTCAAGTCTGTTCTTCAGTCCTTAATCAAGTTTTTAAAGTCACTAGAATGACTCTTTTTACTGTAATATGGGTGTTTAAATCTACTGCCAAATTTTCCAGATACAGAGCACTCTACTTATGACTGAGCTACAATGTCTGTCTAGAAATGGAATCCTAGAAATTAAACATTAATTCTTTTTTCCCATTGGCACATGTCATCTGCTACATTCTCAAAGAGAAAAGGCTTTTGTTAGAGCAAATGAAAAGGAAAAGATGCCAATCTGGGTAAAACATTACCATTTTCAATTCCTAAAGTGCAAGTATGTATGTTTTTATTTGAAAATGGTTCTGATAAGAAAATATCCTGAAGCTTTAGATTAAGATTTGATTTTTAGAGATCCTCTGGTAAAAATGCTAAAGCAAAAAAAAAAGGAAAGGAAAAAAATCACATTTATTTTAAGAAAAATATTACATGGAATATAAGTTTCTATTAATAGATTCAAGCAATAGCATCTCTGCAGACCAAAGTATGTTTTTACATACCTTTAATTTATTGATCTAAGTGTCACTTAGTTTTCAAAGAGTCAGTCAACAACCAGGAAATAGAGAAAGAACACACTGAAAACATCTAAATGTGTGTCAAAAAAGCACTTACAAACTGAAGTAATCCTAAATCTTTAAATATATTTTAGCATATATTAATTGCCTTAAAAAGAAAAACACTACAAAATTAGAAAACTTCTCATATTATTAAAATGACATTTACACCTTTAGTTTTATAGACCTAAATCTGTATATGAATAAAAGCAACAGGCTAACATTTGCTGTGATATAGTACTATTCTGGTTTCAACAAAAAACATAAAAATATTAACTGATGAAACAGATATATGAAAATGATCAGTGTCTTTAAAGGATTCTACATATTGCCAATTCTTAGAATATAACCTAATACCTTTTTCTGAAGATGCCCCTTCATTCAGGATTTGGATTGCTCGTCGGATATCCAAGTTGAACAATGCCACAGCAGCAGCTCTCTCCCATTCCCCTTCTTGTACAAGAGAGTTCAAAAATGGCCCCACATCTACATCCGTTCCTTTCTTTATCCACCCACAAAGCTGCAAAGCTAAGATTCTCTCTTCATTTAAATTCTGAATATCAGCTTGCTTATCCAACCCACTCCAATTATGTCTGCTGCTTTCCACCATTCCTAAAAAGAGAAAACATTTTATGTTGTTTCATTTATTTTCAGTTTTACATAGATGAATTTCACCAATATATTTAAAATATTAAACTTCATGACCACAATTTTATGATAGCATAAAAATGGCATATGCCACAAATAAAATTTTATGTGTTTCTACATAAAATAATTGAGTTAGCAAACAGCTAAGAGAATCAGAGTGAATGCTCAGATGGACTGAATCCCTGCTTCAGAGAAGCTTCCCTGACATTCTAATATAAATAAATACATGTATCTACTACCTTACCTAACTCACAAATCATTTCCTCTATTTCCTACATGTAGCTCTTAACTTACAGCTGCATATTTTATTCATTAATTTACTTTCAGTAATCTCTTTGCTCACTGAAACAAGAGAAGGAAGAGGTCAAGGGAACTTCTACTGAATATTAAGCTGAAGAGATTCCTTGCAAACAAAACAGACAAGGTGCCCTGCATGATGATGTACTTTGCAACTCACTAAACCCAATCTTCCCTGTTGCTTTCCCCTGAGTGTTGAGATTATACATGTGCATTACCATGCCTGGCTTCTTATGACTGTTGTGTTTACAATGAATCCTTATTGCCCAAGATCCAGAAATGGTCTTGACTTATTTCTCCTTTCTCTATCTTCTCTTCTATATCTGTGCAGTCATACAATATGAGAAAGATGGACCATCTTTGTTGACCATATTGTTAAATGCTACAAGACAGTACAAACACATGAAAAAATGGGATCACAGGCCTCAATGTACTTTGAAAGTTTAAGGTAATTACTAAAGTGAAAAGATAATAAGTTAACTATGTTCTTTGCAAACTTTATAAGTAAGGTTTTTTTGGTCAGTACTGGGATTTAAACTCAGAGCCTCATGTTTGCTAGCCAAGTGCTCTACCACTTGAGCCACAACCTAAGCCCTAAATAGGTTTTTATCATTCTTAACTCAATTTGATAGTTACAGGCAGAAATGCAAGTAAGTCTCCATGATTTATACTTCTTGGTAACTGTACCTCTGTATAAACCTTGTCTCTTTATACCAGGGAAAACCTGTGACTTGCTTCTACACCATAAAATACAGCATGAGTGAAATAATTTTGCAGATGTAACTCAGAGTACTTAGCTAACTTTGAATTAGTGGGAGATTATTGTGAAGGCTTGACTTTAAGAGGATCTAAAAGTAAGAGAAGTAACAGGAGATCTCTGTGAAGGAGACCTGAAGAAGCAGAAGCTACCATGTTGGTGACATAGTCTCTGAGAAGGCCCTTTGACAAGAAACTTGGAACAGCCACGAAGGAGATTAGGATATCACCTGGCCATAGAACAAACAAACAAAAATGGCTATCTTACTCCTGAAACTGCAAGAAATCTTCAGCCATTTAGCCTCTGGTCACCCAACTCATTCATCCTAAGTATCATGTCCTTTCTCCTCTTTCCCTATGGTTAATATAGAGATGTGCAGCACCACATTATTTTAAGCCAAATCTGTGTTCAAGATCTCATTCCTACAAACTTTATCTATCTATGGTTGTTGAATTCTGCCATCAACCAAATTCATATGAAAAAATACTCAGGTCTGAAAAGAAATACAGCTTAGAAAACATCTTTATTAGTCTTGTTAGACTCTGAGCATAGGGCCCAACTGGGCTGTGACCAGATTTCTCACCCATGCAAATGATGCTACTGTAATCTAATACAATGTCCAAAATTGACTAGCTTCAGACAGGCTGCAGAAGGTATCACAGGGTTATACATAAACAAAACTAAGAATTTCACATAAGACTACACAAACATACATTTTAAAAAATTTACTTAAATCTATATACTTGAAAAGAATATAGTTCATGGCGTAAGCCTAAACTCTCACTGTATCTAAATCATACTTAGAAATATTTTTTGATTATGTTGATGACAGATTGTCATAAACCTAAAATTATTCATGTTAGTGTTTTTTTTTAAATTTTTTTTGTGCCAGTCCTGGCTTTTGAACTTAGGGCCCAGGTGCTATCTCTGAGCTTTTTCATTCAAGGCTAGTATTCTATTACTTGAACCATATCTCCACTTCCAGGTGGTTAACTGGAGATAAGAGTTTCAAAAACTTTCCTGCCCCATCTAGCTTCAAACTACAATCCCCAGGTCCCAGCCTCCTGAGTAGCTAGGATAATAGGCATAAGCCACCAGTGCCTGGCTTCATATTAATACATATCTTAAATTATATCTGATTGCTTTCTGGAAAAGTTTCAGTGAGTTATTCTGGAAATTCAGAAATAGTTAAATAATTACACTTAAAATTGAAATTATCTCCGTGTGTGTGTGTGTAACTGAACCCAGGGTATGCTTTCTATACTGAACTACATTTACAACCCAATTTTTAGAGTTATGAATTGAACCCACAATCCTGTGTATCCTAAATATACAATCACTTACTTTTAAACTAAATATGCAATCACTTACTTTTAAACTATTATCACTTTAAAGAATTGTATTTTGGTTGCTCAGAGATCATTTCATAGTTCAATGACTATGCTATGGCTATCAATGAAGAAACACAATGTTATTGTGGTTTTAAATATATCATTAAAGTATGACTTTTAATCATATGCGAATTTTTTAAGATAGGGTTTACATAGCTAAGATATGGAACAAACCCAGATGTCCCTCAGTAGATGAACAGATCAAGAAAATGTGATATATATAATGTATATATAAATATATGTGTATATATATATATATAATGTATATATAATGGAATTCCATGCTTCCATCAGAATGACACCAACCACCCCACTTGTAAGGAGATGGAAATACTTGGAAAAAATATCTTATTAAGCGAAGTAAGGCAGATCCAAAGAAACATAGGTCCCATGGTTTCTCTTATTTGCAATAATTAGTGTATGTCTAGGATAATCTTAGCAAATAAGTAGAATAGCTCAATAGCTATGGACATATGACCATATAAAATGATGCTAAGTGACATGAACTCCAAGACATGGACACAAGGGGTTTTTCTTGGTTGTTGTTGTTTTTAATGTACTATGATTTTTTTGTTTCTTTTGTATGTTCTTCTCCCTATGGTATATCCCATGTTGTCACTGTATTTGATTTTGATACCCTGGTATTGTATATACATTTATTTGAATTAGGGAAGGGAAGGGGAACAACAAAATGGTGAGACAAAGGACAAGAGAGGAACCAATGCAACAACAATATACACAAGACAGTATGTTGGAATGATCTGTACAACTTGGGGAGGAGGGTTGGATGGAAGGAAAAGTAGGAGAAAAATGAGGGAAGGGGTAACAAATTTGACAAGAAATGTACTTATTACTTTACTTATATAACTGTATATCACTTCTGTATATCACCTTGACAATAAAAAATAGGAAAAAAAAAGAAAAATTCAACTAAATATCAATTTAAAAATTTTTTAAAATAAAAGATAGGGTTTAACTCTTGCTTGACCGGCCTTGAAATACAATCTCTATCTCCCTACTACCTGGGGTTACAGGAATATACCCTTTTTCCTGGCTCTGTAATTTAGGTTTCTATAGGTTTTTCGGTATTTTGTTTGGATGGCAAGAGGGTTTGAACTTCCTAGGCAAGCTATTTTACCATTTAAGTTATACTCCCATCCCTTTTTGTTCTCAGGAAATCTTTAGATAGGGTCCTGTGTGTTTGCTCAGGTCAGCCTCAGACCTCAATCCTCTTACCTATGCCTCCAGTGAAGCTAGAATTACAGATATGCACCACTATGCCCAGCTTGTTTGCTGAGATAGGTTCTCACAAACTTCTGGCCTAGCGTGGCTTCAAACCACAACGGGAACTCTCTACCTTCCAAGTAGCTGGGATTACAGGCATACCACCATGCCTGACCTAATTTATCAGAGCAAAAATGCAATGATAAAATCCAAAGTAACAATCAGCAGCATACAAATCATCTTGCATAAGACCTTTCCAAAAAGGAAATTAAGCATATAAATGGACAATTCCCTAAAATATATGACCAGAAACCAAAAAAGACAAAGGGTTTTTATATTCATAATTCTGAAATAACTGTCATAATTTCAACCAAATGAAGGACACAATATTAGTACGAAAATTACAAACATACTTGAAAAAATGGAATGGATTTTCTTACCCAAAGATGACTTTACTATTGATTTAATTCCTGCGTAAACCAATGATCCTTTGTTTCCTGGAGATTTTTGATCCATGTCTTCTGTATACTGTTTCATAAGTATTTAAATGTATAGGAAATACACTGATGCATAATAATATCTTACAAAGTTAAATTTACTCTGACTAGGAGCTTATTGGTAACAGGCATCCAATAAGGTACACATTTTTCCTCCTATACAATCTACAAAGCAGTTTTTCAAGTTCTGAACAATTTTACGTCATAATTTTAGTATTATGTAACCTATATTCAGCATATGTACAATCTGGCCTTTCAGCAAACACAAGGATATTTCTATCTAGCTTATCTCAGAAAATTCAAGCCACAAAGGATATAGTGCAGAGTATACCAGAGTGACTTGAGCTGTGGATCTTCATTTCCAGCCAAAATGTAGTTTCTCCACACCTGCTCTGTATCAAGTCCATACCTTGATAAAGCCCGGAGGCGCATTTTTGTTGCTATATCTTTTTCTAAAGAATTGTCATTTTCTTCTTCTGCACATTCATACAAATGACGACCACAAGCCCACATTAATGATGTAATTGGGCTCCAGGCAAGAGATATCCTTTCAAAAACAGTGAAGTCAGACATTGTTCGGTTAGGAGTTACAACTATCATTCGATTTTGACTCGTTGGGTGCCATGCAAAGGAAGCAATGTAATTGTCACAAGGTTGCACACTTCTTTCAATTATTGTAGGCTCAGTTTCATCCCCAATGGGAGTGGGTGTATGCTGCATATCATATAACCGAATAATATTGCTATCCCTTGTTAAAGTGGCAAGCAGACCAGTCCTAGTTGGACACCATGCTACTTTGGTTAAGGGCTTTGGTTGCTCAGTCAAAGTCAAAACTGGCTTCTCAAATTTTCTAAGATCCCATATTGCAACCTGGCCTTCATAGAAGGAAGCAACACGATCATGAAAGTATGGGTCTACTGTCACCCCCTGAACAGCTTTTGTATTTACAAACATCTTTTGGCTAGTATTCCGAAGATCAAATATGGCTAGGTTACGATGCATACCAGCAAGGAGAAGTTTCTGGTCTCGTGGAAGCCAACAGAGAGAAAGACAAGCATCATTCTGTCCTAATTCATAAAGAGGTTTTGTTACTAATAATGATGTTTCAGTCTCACCTGCTGAAAGCCTCACTTTCTCCATGGGAACAATATCAGGAGTGTATTTGCTGCAAATATCCCATATTAGCACTGAAAAGTCAGCTCTGTGTTTATCTAGACCTGCAGCAAGCCAGTTACTGTCCAGTGGATTCCATGCAAGAGTATTGCATTGCCGTGCATGTTTTGGAACAAATTCTTTTCCTATTAAATCTTTGAACTTTGAATTATGATCTTGACCAAGACTTGTAAGTACAACTCGACCATTTGCTTGTCCAACTGCTAAGAGACATTCTGGATCATAATTGAGATACCATGCAACGCATTTCATATAAGGTGTATCTGAATTTATTGATAATAATGTAGCTGCAGAGTCTTCAGATAAACGCAAAGATCCAGCTTTGAGTTCTGAATTCACAGTAGATTCCACATGATAAAGGCTCAATTCTGAATCACATACAACAAATCTATCAACCTGGTGCGGTGCCCACAAAATGTCAGGTTTGGTACTACTCATGTTTATTAATGTGCTCAGAGAGTCCAGTCTGGTCCATTCACTGCAAGTGTTTAAAAACAGAAAAGTTTAAAATTTAATAAAACATGATTACATTGAATAAAATACTAAGAAATCAAGAACTGCTTTTAAAGTATGTTTGAATTTCTTCTCTCCATCACCCATGAATTCAAGATGATATTTACTGATTAAAAAAAAAAAGGAGAAAAGAGAACAACTACTTCCTCTAACAAAATGAACTAATATGAATCTGAGAACCCCATCCTGGCTTTATTTCCCATGATCAATTATCTTAATTGTACCGTTATTAATACCTTCAACTTAACCTCAGGGATTATAATAACATCAATGAAGTAAGTAAATTTATAATTACCATTCCTTTGAAGAAGAGAAAAAAAACATTATGAATCAGGTTCCCAAGCAATAGTCAGAGCAGCATTGCCCAACAGAACTTTCTTCAATGACAGAATAACACATATCTGTGTTAACATGGGAATTCTCAGCCACATGTGGCTACTGAACATTATAAGTATGACTGGTTCAAATTTTAAACTTTATTTACTTCTAACTCATTTTAATATAAATAGCCACATGTAGCCAGTATATGGACAATACAAATTTAGAGTACAAAAAGAAATTAACACAGGTTTCTTCCTTTTTTTTTTTTTTTGAGGGGAACCATTCCTAGGGCATGAACTCAGGGCCCAAGATCTGTCCCTGAGCTCTACTACTTGAGCCACATTGCCACTTTCAGCTTTTTCTATTTATGTGGTACTGAGGAATCAAACCCATGGCTTCATGCATGCCAGGCAAGCACTCTACCACTAAGCCACATTCCCAGCCCTCTTCTTCAATGTTAACAAAAATATCTTGAATAATTGCATAAATAGTGCAATGTACTGAGTAAATCTGAATTCCTCACTCTGCTACTGGTTATGCAAGGTCTTCTCATCTATAGAATAAATGAGCTGGACTGAATTAGTATTTCCTAAATAATCTCAGTCATTCAGGTACCACTTGAATTTTTATGTCTTTCTTTAAAGGGATACATTTTTTAAATCTGGAAATTAACTTTAATTATGATGTCCATAAATCATGGGTATTATGTACTTATATCTTTTATAATATATAAGAAAACAAATATATAATTATCAAAAAATGCTGAATTGTGTTTTATCTAAAATCATCCTAGTATGACCAGCAGTACACACATAATACCTTTTGGAAAAATGAATTCACTGAACATTAGAGACTCTTGGTTTTCAATTCTATAAACTTTGAATAAGTGTTAACATGGGATTTTGAAAAGCTAAATATTCTAGCACTTGAAAATGCTTTTCTCCCTTACTTCCTTTCTTTTGATGGCACTGGGACTACACCAGGGCAGTCATCAAGGGCTCTACTACTTGAATCATACACCTTATTCTCATAATGTTTTAAAATAAAAATAAAGGCTAGCTACAAATATTTAAACGTTTAATGTCTAGCAAGCGGTGATAACTTAGATTCAAAATGAACAAACAATTGGGCACCACTGGCTCATGCCTGTAATCCTAACTACTTAGGAGACTGAGATTGAGGATCTAGGTTCAAAGTCAGCCCAGGCAAACAAATCCAAGAGACTCCAACAAACCAAAACAAAGTTTTGGTTCAAATCAAAGTTGTGGTGCAAATCAAACGATACAACACCAGCCTTGAGGGAAAAAGCCAAGCAAGTACAGAAAGCCCGAGTGTTCCCCTCACTTCCCAAGCACATGTACAATTTTCATTGCACTGGTATTGGTATAACCAGGTTATCAGAGTATGAACTTGCTTCATTCATTTATTCCTAATATCAGAGATAAAGCCTGGTAGATTCCTAATTTAAAAAATACTAAATAATACAATTCAAATATAATTGCTTCATTTTTTATCTTAACAAAAGCTTCATTTTATTTTGAAGTCTAGGATCAATCATTTCAACTATATTTTTATTAGCACCTTTAATTTCGTCATTTCCTTTACAATTTTTGGGTTTGCCTTTTCCTAATCCTAGGTCAACTCAGGCTACTACTTGCTCTACTATACTGAGGATGGTTTCAAGACTGCAGACTGGCTTCATAAGATATAAAGGGGTATAATATGCCTGTGTGTGGTACTGACTTAGCAATTCGTACATCTTTCTACTCAGCTTCTTTAATAACAAAGTTATCTTTTTACAACACATACTTGACTCAACTGACTTAGAAAATTCTCAGTATTTTTGGCCTCTACCTGCTACTCTGGCCTCCTAACATGCCATGTTCCTTGCATTTTGTGTTCCAATTACATTATACTTTTCAGTTACTAGAATTTACCGCTCTTCAATCACATACCTTTTGCAAAATGTTCCTGTGGATGGAATGCTCATATCCTCTGCTTACACATACTGTTACTAAACAGTACTCTTTCCTATGAGACTATTATAAACTGAATTTAAAAAGATGAAATCTTTTATTTTCCACTGTACTTCTATCAGTTCTAGATACATAGCTAATAACTGTAAAATGGATGCTTATTAAAAGTGGTTCCTCTAATGCT
This sequence comes from Dipodomys merriami, assembly GCF_024711535.1. NCBI lineage: Eukaryota > Metazoa > Chordata > Mammalia > Rodentia > Heteromyidae > Dipodomys > Dipodomys merriami. The sequence goes on along the minus strand of NW_027206068.1, from coordinate 45,228,031 downwards.
TCCCATAACTCCCTTTCCAAGTATTACAAATTCCCTCATGCTTCCACTGATTTAATTATGAGGACCAAAATAACTGGTGCCAATGATGGAAAAGAGCCACGAAGAGGACTTCTCTAAAACATTGCCCTTTGTTTATTCTATATCTGTTTATTGAGCATCTTCTATGTTCTAATCACTGCTCTACATGCTAGAACACAGCAGTACACAGGAGCAGGTGAAGTTCCTGATCTGGTAATCCTTGCATTAAAGTAATGATGTACAGTCAAAATTTAAGAATCCTTGAAAATTTAGGAATGTAAAAAGAGATACACATAATAGAAAACCTCTTATTTGGAGATAATCCCATGATATGCCCATTTATCTCACTAAGAGATAAATGCTGAAATAAACACTTTAGTTATTTTTTTTTTTTGTGGCGGGGGTCCGGTCGTGGGGCCTGAACCCTGGGCCTGGGCGCTGTCCCTCAGCTCTTCAGCTCAAGGCTCTACCACCTGAGCCACAGCGCCACTTCCGGCTTTTTTCTTTTTGCTTATGTGGTGCTGAGGAATCAAACCCAGGACCTCATGCATGCAAGGCAAGCGCTGAGCCACCTTCCCAGCCCCACTTCAGTTATTATTATAATAATAATTATTATTATTATTTGCTGGTCCTGGGGCTTGAACTCTGGGCCTGGGCACTGTTCCTGAGATTCTTTTGCTTGGGCTAGTGCTCAATTACTTGAGCCACAATACCACTTCTGGCTTTGAGTAGTTCAATGGAGATAAAGAGTTTCACAGACTTTCCTGCTCAGGCTGGCTTCAAATCATGATCCTCAGATCTCAGCCTCCTGAGTAGCTGGGATTACAAGTGTGAGCCTCCAGCACCTGGCTAAAATAAACATTTTTGAGTCTAGGCTTCCATCTCTCAACTCCACCCTTTATACAAATGGTCTGTGGTAAGAAAACTATAGATTCCACTCAAAAAGCCCAGCTCAAAATTAATATAGCTTTGCAAATCATTTGATTACCTGTCTTTCAACAAAGAATCATCAGCACTTCTCTGATGCTACCAATGCCCTTAAAATATGTGTTACTATGCATAAAAATCCTATTACAGAAACTCACACAGTATCACTGAACTTGAAAATTAGAAAGGAACAAATCTGCATTCAGTATGGGACTAAAGGGCTGGGAAGGTGGCTCAATGGTGGAGTGCTTGTCTTGCATGCATGAAGCCCTGGGTCCGATTCTTCAGCACCACATAAACAGATAAAGCTGGAAATGGCACTGTGGTTCAAGTGGTAGAGTGCTAGCCCTTAAACTGAAGAGCTGAGGGGCAGCACCCAGGCCCAGAGTTCAGGCCCCACGAACAACAACAAAGATTTTTCTTAAAAAAAAAAAAAAAAAGGGACTACAGCAAAGACCAGATATTTTGGTTCTTAGGAAAGGTCTGTCAACTTCTAATCCTAGATTAGCTGCTATGCAAGGCCCAATACAAGCTGAAAATGCATATTTTTTACTATTATAAATTTCAAGGTAGTGGGTCTCATGCCTCTGCATAGGATGCACATTACAAAGTTAGTCTGCATCTATATGTATTTTCTAAGGAAATGTAATACACAATATAGATGGGTTTTTGTCCATGAACACACACAACTAACTAGATACAGAAATCTAGTGAAGAGAGAACAGAACTCTGAAATCACTCACTGACTAGCTTAGATCCCCAGAGCAAGTCCCTTCACACACCAAGACCATACAAGTAAGAATCTATCTCACTTCCTGCTCAAAGTTTTGACAATAAAATGAAATGAACTCTTTTCTTCACACAGACATTAGTATCACTACCCCTTTTTCCTGGTTCCAAATGCTTTAGACACTAAAAAGTCGGTTGTGGAGGAAGTGCAATAATTACAGTTTATATTTGGATTGTCACCTTCAAGTTTAACAACTGCTCACAACCTTTAATGGCTCATCAGCAAAAGCAAGCCATGTGAACCCTGTCACCCCAGCATGTGTTACAGTACGGACAGAACTATAGTGTGAGCTATCTGATTTAAAATTCTCTAGCTGCCATGTTGAAATTGTAGAAGTAAATGGAATTAAACATACATTTTCCTTAACCTATCAAAATAGTCAATATGTAATCCATACAAAATTACTAAGAAATTTTACGTGTGTGCGCAGGCGCGGTCTGGGAAATCCGGTGTGTACATTTCACTTACCGCCCACCTTCACCCCACGTGGTTACTGGACAGTCCAAAACACTCTAATAAAAAAGCACAGAGAGTCACCTGCCTCCAGAAATGTCACCACCTTCAAGACGCCCTGTACACAGCCAAGTTCTCCTTACAATAAACTCACCAGCCCCACACAAGCACTCGTTTGCCAAGCAGTTTCGGCAAAGCGAAGAAGCTTCATTCGTCCTCTTACGGCACGTTCATTACCCCTAACAACCGAGCTCTCCCGGTGACAGGCCCTGAAGGAGCATCGAGTAGGACGAGCAGAACCGGGTACGCCGGGAACCACGCGCGCGGCGCCTGGCTGCGCCTCCCGTCCGGGGCAGGGACGCGGCGAGGCTGCAGTGCGGCCCGGCCCGGCCCGGCCTGGGGCGTCCGGGAGGAGATCCCCGAGAGGAGGTCCCCGCGCGGCGCGGGCAGCCCGCAGGCTTCTTCCCGCCCAGGCCGGGCCGCCGCCCTGAGTTCCTCATCCCTCGGCGCGGAGCACGCGAGGCTGGGAGGACGCCCCGGCCCGCCGCCGCCGCCGCGCGCGCCTCTCTCCCCGCGATCTCCCGGATCCCCTCACGGAGGCGCCACCACTGTTTCCACCGAGACGTGGCCGAGTCACGGTCACTGACCTGAGGTGGCGGCGCGGCCGCCGCGCAGCCGCTTCCGGCCTGGAAGCAATGCCCCTCCCGCCGCGGAGCTGGGACGCGGGCAAGATGGCGGCCGCGGCGGCGTGGTCCGTGACCAGGGCCACCGGCCGAGGCCGAGACCGAGACCACAGCACAGCGCCTGGGCCTGGCCTGGGGAGGCCCCGAGCTCCTCCCGGCCCTCACCCCGGAGCCGCCCGCTCCTGGGCGGGGCCGCTGCGCCGTAAGCCCCGCCTCCCGCACACGTCTCAGGTCACGCCCTCTGTCCCGCCTCCTTCCAAGCCACGCCCATCGAGCCTGCCCACTGGATTGGCTATTTGGGAACCTGGGGTCTTGGGTTGCCTCCAAGTGCCTGCATAAGGTCTTCAAGATCTTAACGCACACACTCTAGTGTAGATGATTGTTTTTAATTTGTTTTGAAACTTATGGCCGATGTGGTTGAAAATCTGGGATTTGCAATCATTCCACAAACAAGACTTGAGTACTTAATGTAAGGTCTGCTCCTGGATAGCCAGCAGACTCCACCCTCCTCACAGCAAAGTCTCCACCCAGTATCTGCATTACCCAGGCAACTGGCACACCTGGAAGAGGTCACATCTGAATTTGATGTGGCCACACCTTTCTCCGCCCATACCCTAGATAAGGCCTAGCCCAGGCCCAGACTCTCTCTTTTCTAGCTCTTTTCTCCCTCTTTGCCAGCTCTCTCTCTTTCCCAGCTCTTTTTCCCAGCTCTCTTTCCCAGGCCTTTCTCAGTGGCCTGGAGGACCAACCTGTCCTGGTTCCAGCAGGTCTACTGAATAAACCTACCCCTTACCTGAATACCACATGCCTGGTGCTGATCTTACTCAACTAACACTGTCCCCAGCACCATGTGGGAGAAAGGCAAGTAGGAGTAAGGAAAAGAGACATGGTCCCTCTGGGAAACCCATGGAGTGACGATGGCTGTTGTTGTTGTTGTGGTTTGTTGTTTTGTTTTGTTTTTTGCTGGTACTGGGGCTTGAACTCAGCCTGGGTGCTGTCCCTGAGTCTCTGTGCTTAGGTTAGCCTCTACTACTTGAGCCACAGCACCACTTTGGGCTTTTTCTGAGTAGTTTACTGGAGATAAGAGTCTCACAGACTTTTCTGCCCAGACTGACTTTGAGCCACAATCCTCAGATCTTAGCCTCCGGAGTAGCTAATTACAGGTGTGAGCCACGGGCACCCCCTGTGATGGCTTTTTAAAGTTAATCCACCCCCTGTGATGGCTTTTTAAAGTTAATCCAGTACTACACAAGAGTCTCACTTCTTTGAGAACCATTACACTGAGACAAGAACCTTGAATGTGGTATTGGCGAGAAAGGGCACAGGACAGCAGGATGGGAGAGAAGGGACTTCTGTAGTTAAGAAAAAGCCAGTGTTGGGTCAAGAAGGTGAGTATAACAATGCGCATCCAGTAGCTACAGTAGTGCTTCTGCACTTACATGTCGTTTTCCATTTTTGGTTCACTCTCCACCCTTCCATCAACCAATGTCTGAAAATATTAAGTGGAAAATTCTATAACTAAAATTCTATAACTAAACAATGCATAGGTATACCTAGGTTGTTTATGCTTAACTCTCTGGGTTATTAAATCTTGATTTACTTCTATTCAAATAACTCTTACATCCCAATGGCTAAATTATCCATCTTATCACAGTAGGCATTTTATCATCAAGTAACAAGAAGAGTGAGTTCAATGAAATAAAATATGTAAAGAGACCACACATATATACATACATTTTATTATATCACAGCTGACATTTTTTTCTTTAGCTCTGCATCTGTAAATCCAACCAGCCACAGATTCAATATATTTAAAAACTGTATATGTATTTTTTTGTTATTATATCTACCCTAAACAATAAAGTCTAATGCTTCTTAACACAGTATATGCCTTGATTAAATATTAAGTAATCTAGAGATGTTTTCATTTGTGAATAATCTTGTAAATAAATATCATACTGTTTTATATAAAGAACTTAAACAGTTACAGATTTTAGTATATTGGGGCCTATTGTCTGGATGAGCAGAAGTGGGAAGAGATTAACATGCTGTATTAGAAAGGCAGGAGGAAACAGTCTAGTGAATTAGGATGGACTTGTTCCTGAAATCAGTGATGAAATCATTGTAGAATTTTAACCAAGAAAGTAGTCTCAACATTATACTCCACAGAAAGTTGGAAAGACATATTTGAATGAGAGATGATGGAAACTCAAATTATCAATGCTATGAAAGGAAAATAGTAATTTAGAATATGATAGGAACAGAGTGTGGTAATTGACCAAATGAGTGACAAAGAGGATTTTTGTTGGCTTGTGATGGATATAAACAACATACTGAGGTCAATCCTGATGATCTTTCAGGAAGATTGTTTTGGTAAAAGAGTGAGAAGTGCTGCTGTAGAGAAAGTGCTGCCTCATCATTCCTGTCTTTGGAAGACTGAGGACTTAAGCAAGTAGTGAATGACTGAGGGAAGATACCACAGGATTCATCCCTTCAACACTATCTTGCCAATCTCCTCGGTGGTTTTGGCCTTGGTCCTAACTCCCCATTACAACAAAACACCTATGTTGCCTTATTCATTTTTGCCATATGTTGCTGAGGAAATCATTCTTGAAGCTTAGGAAGTCATTTTGCATACTTTAGTAAAAAATTAAAACTATTAGGAAGGAATGCCCACAGACTCCTACTATTTCCTATTTCCATGAATCCTCAGATCTCAGCGTCCTGAATAGCTAGGATTACAGAAGGGAGCCACTGGCCCCCGACTTTTCCCATGTATTTTTTGTTTGTTTGTTTGTTTTGTTTGTAGGTCGTGGGGCTTGAACTCTGGGCCTGGATGCTGTCCCTCAGCTCTTCAGCAATAGGCGAGCGCTCTACCACTTGAGCCATAGCGCCACTTCCGGTTTTCTGAGTGTTTATTGGAAATAAGAGTTTCACGCCGGGCTGGCTTTGAACTGCAATCCTCAGATCTCAGCCTACTGAGTAGCTAGGATTACAGGTGTGAGCCACCAGTGCCCGGCTCCCCTGTATTTTTAACATTTCCATTTCTACTGCCTCATTATCCTACATGCTCAAGGCACTTCCACATTCTACTCAAGAGACCATACATACTTGCTCTCTCTGAAGGATCAGAGTGGAGTTCACTCTACTCAGTCTTTTACGGCCTGTGCCATTTGTCAAAGGTGTTAGAGCTGGTTTGAAATGTTGGGGGTGTCACGTAGGCATAAGTACATCAACTGGCAAGGAACCTGGCAAGGCAAAATTTACTCCTGCAGAAGGGTATACCATCAGCCCAATATCTGGCAAGCAAGCACACAGAGCAGGCAGGCTCTCCAATTAACCACTAGAAAACCAGAAGTGGCGCCGTGGCTCCTGTAGTAGAGTGCTTGCCTCTAGCTGAAGAGCTCAGGGACAGCGCCCAGACCCAGAGTTCAAGACCCATGACCGACAAAAAAAAAAAAAAAAAAGATAAAGAAAGGGGAAAAAAAGAAAAGAAAGAAAGCAAACTACTTTGATAGAAAAGAGACTTTTCTCAAAAAGGCCATCTGTGACTTCCATGCTGCTGAGTAAAGCAGCAGCCTTCTTCCTTACAGCTTGACACTCTTGACTAACTTCTCCTTGAAAATACTTTCTTCACCTGCTTCTATATCGTTAGTGTAGAGATGGGAACCATAAGGAAAAGAGTCTCCCTGAAAAACCACCCACAACTCTTGGTCATTTTATTGTTCTGTTATCACTGACTTCCCTTAAAATAGTCTGCCAAAATTGGTTGGAACAGAACACACATGTGCAATTGTCGTGACCTTTGAGTTGCAAGCCCATATGATTAGTGAGATGTCCTTTTTACAGATAGGATTTTCCGAAAGGGAAACTTCTTGCTATCCACTTGCTTTTTTCTCTTTCAGTTATCTGGCAAATGGCAAAAAGAGAAATACAGATTAAAAGTGGGAGCTGTGTGTTAGGGAAGGCAAAACTATTCCATAATTTTAGGAGGCTGAGGCACCAGCTCCCATGAATCAAAGCCGACTTTTCATCTACTACACACAAAGAAATTCATTTTGTTCTTTAAAAAATATTGTTTGGACTTCCCCATACAGATGTTTTATTGGGTTTTGTTTGTTTGTTTGGATTGTTTTGGTCAATCATGGGTCTTGAACTCAGGGCTTGCCACTGTTTCTGAGCTCTTTTGCTCAAGGCTAATGCTCTATCACTTTGGTCTACCATTCCACTTCCAGTTTTCTGGTGGTTAATTGGAGGTAAGTCTCAAGGGCCTCCCTGTCTGGGCTGACTTTGAACTGTGATTCTAAAATCTCAGCCTCCTGAGTTGGTAGGATTACAGGCATGAACCGCCACTGCCCTGCTATATCCAGGAGCTTTAATCTGCTTTATTCCGGCTTAATCTACTGGAGCCCAAAATGGTGCAGAGCACATTGTATATATTCAATTAAAAATGACTAATTCTTAAAACAGTATGTTTTAAGATTACGTCACCTTTTCCCCTTTTTTCCACCCAAGCTCCATCCAAGTGTATTCTTCTCCTGTTTCTACTGGTTCCTTACACATCACACCTTCTACTTTGAATATGTGACAGTTTTGTTCTTTGTAACGGACTCCTTTTTAGCAAATGAACTCAACTATATTCCTTTTGGACAGCAACATTTTAGTATACAACTTTGGATTCACTTTTGTAGCTAAAGTATTTAAAAAATACTTACTGAACAGGAGAGTAGCTAGTATTTGTTTGAAAGATTAAGCTGTTTTAGAGAATTTACCAATCTGGTCAGAGTTTACTCCAGGTGACTTTATTAAAGATGCATTCTATAAAGGATCTTATGAATTGCTGTAGCTCAGTTTTATCATTTATTTTAAACTTTTGTGTTCTTTTTTTTTTAATTGTGAAAATACCATACAGAGGGTTACAATTACATGGGCAAGGTAATGAGTGCATTTCTTATCAAGCACTGTTGCTTCCTCTTTGTTTCCCCTTACTATCCCATCCCATCTCCCCACCACCAACTTTTGTGTTCTTAACAAGGTGTTTAAATTTTATTTTTATTGTGGTCCAAGGTGGGTTTTATTGCTTCAAAGCAAAAGGTTGGCAATCAAAGAGTAACTATTTTCCTTATTTACTGTTGTTTCCAATAGCAATTTAGTTACACTAGATTATTCAATGGAGCCTGTGGTTCCTTCCACTCTTTATGTTCACATGCATAAAACCAGTCTGTACCTGACAAGAATATTTACTTTTATATGGAGGCTGCTGAGTAGTTATTAAGCTGATATTGAGACTGAAAACATGTGACACAGATAAATTATCTCATAAAGTTTGAGGATGAAAAATATTTGAAAAATTATAGATATGTAATATATAACATAAGATACATAATAAATAATAAAAGTATATAATAAATATTTAATATAAAGTATAAACATATCTGAATATATATGCATATATATTGTGTGTGTGCGCACACACGCATGTGCACAGATACACGCTGATCTTGGGACTTGAACTTGGGGCCTGGGCACTGTCCCTGAGTTTTTTTTGCTCCAGGCTAGCCCTCTACTGCTTGAACCACAGCTATACTTTTGTCTCTTTGGTGGCAGCTAGTTGGAGATAAGAGTCTCATGGACTTTCCTTCCCAAGCTGGCTTTGAACTGATTCTCATATCTCAACCTCCTTAGTAGCTAGGATTTACAGGTATGAGCCACCAGTGCCCGGCTGTATTACTATAGTTTAAAATGTAACTTGGGCTTGGTAAGAATGAGCCTCAGTGATAGAGTAATGACATAGCATGTGAAAAGCCATGTGTCCCATTCCCAGGACTATAATTCCCAGTACACTGATTTCCAAATTTTATTATATATTTCAGAAGTATATCTAATAGTCTCATGATAAAATTATGTAGTTACCATCTAATACATTTTAAATATTTATATTATAAATAAAAGTTAACTTCATACTTCAAATACACCCAAGAAATTAAGATAACATAGTTAGGGGTTTGCATTATCATTAAAACATTTTTGTGAGTGAAATATTACTTAATTAGAGAAAAATCTATTTTTTCTTCAGCTTGTATTTCTATTCTATTCCTCCATTGGATTGTTTATTTATTTAGCAAATAATTATATGGCTCTATCACATGCCAGGTATTTACCATGTAGACTCATTTGAGATAGTGTCTCAAATTGGATTTCCTGGAAACTGAATTTCAAGAAGGAAATTAGAATGGAGGATATCCCTTGGGGAATATTCCTGGGCTCATTGGCGATGGATAAAAAAAGGAGGAATTAGATTAGGCAGAGAGAACTGAGCAGTGATGCAACACCGACAAAGGCCTAATGGATCCAAGGAAAACTGGGATGGACCTGGGCCTTCAGAGTTCTGCATTGAGGTCAGAACTCAGGTTGTTAAAGCACTCCATTGGTGTAGATGTTTCATTGGATGTGACCTACCCTATGGAAGAGGAGTGATTTTTGAGAGAGGCAGTTTCTTCAAACGAGGCAGATCCCCACAAGGCTGGCCGCTGAGGGCTGTTTGCTGCCAGAACTACAAGAAATGGAAGGAACAGTCATTACTGCTGAAGGATGATCATGAGTTGCATCACAAAACGATCACATCTTCATTAAGGCTATGTGGATGACACTCTTTTCCCACTTTACACATGAAAGAAGAGGACAGAATTATTTGAGTTGTGCTAGTTATGCAGGTTCATTGAGTTATACATTGATAGACATTGATCACCCATCCCTTAAATAGTGTAATGAAGATATTTACCTACAAAATTTGGCTCCAGCACTGTGCTTTGTAACCACTGGTTCAGGTACTATAAAAAGGGATAGCAATTTGGGCTAATTCTACCGTGCTTAAATGATGTTTTGATTTTTTTGGGGGGGAACAGTAATGGTGGGGTTTGAACTCAGGACCTCATGCTGTCACTTCATGATTTGCTCATGGCTGGTGCTCTACCACTTTGGCTCTTAAAAGTTATTTTTGTGCGTTTGAGTCCTGGGGCTTGAACCCAGGACCTGTGCGCTGTCTCTAAGTTTTTTGTTTTTTGTTTTTCAGTCTTGCTTGAACTTGGGGCCTGGGTGCTGTCCCTGAACTCTTTTGCTCAAGACTATCACTCTATCACTTTGAGGTACAGCACCACTTCCAGGTTTCCAGGGGTTAATTGGAGATAAAGAATCTCACAGATTTTCCTGTCCAGGCTGGCTTTGAACCGCGATCCCAGATCTCAGCCTCCTGAGTAGCTAGAATTACAGGCATGAGCTACCAGCGCCCAGCTCTCTGAGCTTTTTTGTTCAAGACTTGAGCTCTACTATGTGAGTCAAAGCTTCATTTATGGCTTTTGGTGGTTGATTTGAGATAAAAGTTTCACAGACTTTCCTACCCTGGTTTGCTTCGAATCTTGATTCTCAGATCTCAGCCTCCTGAGGATTACAGGTGTGAGCCACCGATGCCTGGCGGAAAGAAGAACTTTTCTAACATGTGGTGGTACAGGAATTAATGCTGGATCTTATGAGGAACATTCACATATATTGAACAAAATGCTCAACTTATTAACAATATTATTATATGAAAGACATTCATACAATGGATTTAAAAAATAATTTCTACAGAAAGCTGCTTAGATTCTTTTTAAATAAATGTAAAAAAAGAATACTGAGCCGATGGCTCATGCTTGTAATCCTAGCTACTCAGGAGGCTGAGATCTGAGGAACGTGGTTCAAAGCCAGCCCAGGAAGGAAAGTCCATGAGACTCTTACCTCCAATAAACCACTCAGAAAACTGGAAGTTGCACTGTAGCTCAAGTGGTAGAGCGCCTGCCTTGAGCTGAAGAGCTGAGGGAAGGTGTTCAGGACCAGAGTGCAAGTCCCATGACCAACAACAAAACAAAACAAAACAAAAAAAAGAATACTGAAACATTATGTTTAATGGCTAAAAGTTAAAATTCTAATCAATATTTTTAACATGCCAATTAAGGGAATATGTATCTATTTTATTTACTTCTTTGTAAATATACCCAAAACAAGTGTATTAAGAAGAGCCCCAAGAGATTCTTGGATGCATCAAAGCAGAGAAATTATCTGTGTTTTTTAAACCTTATAATTCTGCAGCCTTTAAATTCACTTTACTGTTCTTAAATAGACTTTTTTTGTTCATGGGAAGGCCTTTTTTCAATTTTAGAAGAAAGAAATTCTTCACTGAAGCTAAGCACATCAGCAGTGATCTCAAGCAGGTACTGCTGTCCCTTACCTAGCAATGATTAGTTGTAGTCTGGACTCTCACAATTCCACAAGCCAATTCTGCCCCTGTAATTCCCTGGTTTCCTCACAAGGGGCACCATTTGTCAGTTCTGTCCAGTGGACAGACTGTAGAAAAAGGATTACTCATGAAACAATATTCATTCTGCCAAGGTGTATTCATATTTCCATGAAAGCAAGAAAGAGTAAAAAATAGACTCCATTAAACTCTCAAATATCCTCCATTTAATGGGTCAGACCATATATGTCACATATCAAAAGGCACATCTCAAGAGACAAGTAAAAGGAAATCAGGGAGGGATAAGCCAAACACAAATCCAGTTGTTTTTTGCTGGCAAAGGCATTCTTTACACATATCATCCACTCATACTGTTGTATAGTACTCTCAATTAAAACAAGCTAAATGAGGGTACTTATTCCTAATAAAGTGGTTATACAAAGGCAAAGTGAATATACTTATTCTTAATAAAATGATTATACATAGGCAAAATGACGAGGTGGGGATACTAACAAAGTGATAAGTCAGGGGGACAATAAGGGACAATCAGGACCCCAATTATCTAGAGGAAGCGGGAGTTTCCTGGAGCCCATGACAATTTTTACAGTCCAAAGAATTCCCTCTTAACCTCTAGAGTTTGGAAAGTCCCCATCTACAATTAATAGCAAGATGCCAAGATGGCATCCAAGTCATTTAGATTCAGTATCCATATTTCAATACTGCATGCAATCAGTCAAAGTTTCCATGTGACTCTAGGGTCCCCACAGATTAGAAATTGTGAAATCTTTTTTTTGTAAAAGTACAGATTGTAAATATTTTATACTTTGGGGACTATTTGGTCTGTATTTTCAGCTATTCAACTTGGCTAGAATGCAACCACAAATAATAAGTGTGCATAGGTAAATCTTAGAAACCTTTATCTACAAAACAGTCAGTAAGCAGATTTGTCTCATAACAGTTTGTTGGCATTTTTATAGATAATGAAGATATCTATAGTGATGTCAATAAAGTTTTTGGCTGCAAAGACTCCTCTTTTTTTTTTTTTTCTGGACACCTGCCCTATTGTGGATAGTTCTAATGAGGTGATTATCCACTCTACCGCTAATATAGATGATGGACAGTGATCCACACCTGGCCAATAAGAAGATGCCATTCATATGGATCATGGAGGAACACATGAACTTGGGACTTCAGTACTATCGATAGCAAGGAAGATAGTCTTACCTCAATCAGGGTGACCACTGGAGTGATGTATATGTGGGTCTATCAGTGGATAAATGCCTTTCCATTTGGAGGAAATCTATTGTTAACTAAGACAACACAAGAAAGCAGAACTGAGAGCTGGGCAGGGAGAATGTGTTGACCAATTTGGTTAATAGTTAATTCACACATCTGGTTTTTCCTGGGATCAGCATACAGCATCATCTCAGACCATTAAAATATGAATTTTAACAAGGTCCTGTGACTGTTGGAAATGGACTCTGTCACTAACATGGGAAGAACAATGTCTTCTGCATACAGTATAATGGCTACAGAATAATTCCTTCAAAGCTCTAAGTTTGGAAAGTAGTTGATTCAAGTTGTGCTTTTGTCAGATGTAGTTGGTACCCAGGATGGATTAAGGAGGGCTTAGGGTAAGGAAACACAGGGATACAAAAACATTGGGGGAGTATAGTTGTGGAGGTGGGAGGGAAGGGATGGTAGGGGAAAAACTAAAGAGGAGGCAACAATGCTTGATAGGAAATGTACTCATTACCTTGCTCATGTAACTATATCCCCTCTATACAGTATTTTTACAATAAAAATGTATAAATGTGTAAGAAAAAAGATAAAAAGTAGTATAAAGTTGCTGGGTGCTGGTGGCTAATGCCTGTAATCTTACCTACTCAGAAGGCTGAAATCTGAGGGCCATGGTTTGAAGCCAGCCCAGTTAGAAAAATCCATGAGACTATTACCTCCAATTAATCATGAAATGCTGGAAATGGAGTTGTGACTCAAGTGGTAGAGCACTAGCCTAGAATACAAAAGCTCAGGAACAGAACCTAGGCACAGGCCCAGGGTTCAAGCCCCAGAACCAGCACTACATGCACACACACCATATACCACACACACACACACACACACACACACACACACACACACACATAGAGTCCTAGCTAGAGTCTAGGACTTAAACTTAGATTTAGAGCTTAAGTCATGTCTTTGATGAACTTTCTCTATGATTAGTCATATCTAGTGCATTGGTTAGATGGTACTAGTATTTGTTCATATACTTTGATTCATTTATTATTTATTTATTTATTTTTCACACAATCATTTATTATTTACTAAGTTTATGAACTATCTATGTTTACAAACTACCTGTGATTTACAGTTTGCAAACTTATTTTTGTAAAGTTTACCATTATGGGATTGAAGTAAATATATTATATATATATATATACATATATATATATATAAATTTTTCCCTGATTAAGGCCTCACCTATAATAGGAACTAAGTTATTAACTGAGTTTTAGATTTCATTAGGTATTAATTTTAGATATTTTCTTTATTTACATATAAAAATATTTTCCTTCTGTTTTCATTCCCTCATTTCAGTATCCAGAAACATTGGTAGAAAGTAACTTATATTAAACCTCTTCAACATCCTAGGTAATTAATAAATTTAATGTTTCTGGTATTAGTTAAACTGATTCACACCATGTCTTTCTACAAAGTTCCACAAGGTGGTGCCCAAATATCTTCTTACAAACAACAATCTCTCAGGATTCATGATCAGTTCTGACTGTTTTGTGTTAATATTGATATTTCTTTATATATATTATTGTGATTAAGTGATTACATTAATTTCACATATTTCACAGAATTGTGAGATAGTGATACTTAGTTAAAGTCACAAACACATTCTAACCTTCATGAGGCAAATTGTCATTATCATGGTCTATAAAGTTTGTGAATTCTATTGACAATACAGCTATTTCTTCCACATCAGTAATTGTATTTCTGAATTTAGTCAATTAATATATATTTAGGTGGAAAATATATAAATAGGTAAAATTACTATAATAGTACATACAATTGTATATGATTAGCTTCAGAATTTATAGATCTGGATATCAAAATGAAGATGATTATAATAACTACTTTTTATTTGTATAGTTTAAATTATTAAAAGTTTTTTCAAACTGGGTGTAGTAATAAACTATTGTTATTACAGTTACTTGGGAAGCAGAGGCAGGAAGATTATTAGTTAGAGGCCAATCCAGGCAACATTAGCAGGACCCTGTGTCAGAAATAAAAATAAGGCAGGTGCCACTGTCTCCTGTCTGTAATCCTAGTTACCTGGGAGGCTGACACTTCAAGGATTGTGGTTCAAAGCCAACCTGGGCATGTAAGTCTGAGAGTCCATCTCCAATTAACGAGAAAGTTGTATGGCTAGTGAAAAGCTTCTCCCAATGTATGGGCTTTTTTTTATTGTAAAAATACTGTACAGAGGGGTTACAATTACATGGGCAAGATAATGAGTACATTTCTTATCATCCATGGGCTTTCTATTGATCTTGTTAGCTATGTCCTTTGCCATGCAGAAGCTCTGCAATTTCATGTAATCCGATTTGTCCAACCTTTCTTTGATTTGTTGTGTTTCTGGGTCTCTATTAAGAAAATTTCAGCCTGTGCCAAGGAGACCTAGGGTTTCTCCTATCATCCTGTAATGTTTTCAGAGTGTCTGCTTTGACTCCGAGGTCTTTGATCCATTTGGAGTTGATTCTGGTGCAGGGTGATATATAAGGATCTAGTTTTAGTTTTCTACAAATAGTTAACCAATTTTGCCAGCACCATTTACTGAAGAGTCTGTCTTTCTTCCATTCTATTTTTTTTTAGCTTCCTTATTGAACATTAGATGGCTATAGGTCTGTGGATTCATTTCTGGGTTTTCAATTCTATTCCATTGATCCTGAGATCTGTTATTGTGCCAGTACCAAGCTGTTTAAGAGGAGGCTTATTGAAACTAAGTTACACTGGGGCTTGAAAATAAGAAGCAAGCAAGACTCAGGGAGATTTTGGGATACCCTGCCACAGAGTCTGGGTGGGAGACAGTCATGAGAACTGATCATGTAGAGAAAAAAAGTCTGAGTAGGGCCTGCTACAACGTTAAACCTAGGAAGCTTTGGGCATTGGTGGTTAAAGCCCTTTTCTTGATGGGCAGGAGGAAGCCTCCTCACCTGCGGGTCAATGAAGCACTGAGCCTGGGTCTGCCTTCTAGGTCCTACCTATTCAACATGTTGGCTGTCAGGTGAGTTAAAAAAAACCCAAAAGGATACTGTGTCTAACCAGCACCATCTTAGCCACCTGGCTGATGATAGGGAATTGTGTTTAAGTGGTGCTGTCTTGTCTTCATAGTAGAAGCAGGGAAGTTCTATCCCCAGGTGATGGGCATTCCTGAATTGCTATTTAAGCCTGGACGGACTCATGTCTGTGTCTCCTGGCTCTCCTCCAGTTACCATGCTGTACCACTTCAGCTGTCTCCACTTCAGTAGATCTGGCTTGTTGGTATTGTTTTTTTTTCCTCTCCGACTCTCATGGCTCAGTTTTCTAACAACATTAGGTGCATTTGAGGGGCTGCAGGTCTTTATGACAAAAGAACACTTGCTTCTGTTTCTTGTGATTGAGTTCTTATACAGCAATATGATTTCCACAGCCTAGTCACCTCTGGGAGATGAACTGCTGTGTCTTATGTAAAAGCACGTGGCATGTGGTTGCTGCTAGACTGGACTGAAAACCCAGTTCTCAAGCCCTCCAAATTTTCATTTGGAGGATGCTCTAAAATTTGAATGCTTCCTTTCCCTGCGAACACAAATTGAGGAGAACTTGTAGAGCAAGTTGGATCCTAGTTGGCTTTAGGCTGTAAAGCCCCTTGTGGCGACTCCCAGTACACAAAGAAGGGGAGTGAAAGAAGCCTGCAAGTGGACAACTAACACTTGTATGAGAGATTCCAGCTAGTTTTCCTTCATCTGAACCAGGCTGTAGATCAAGCTCAGTGACTCAAGCATAAGGGTACTTAGCTACTGAACCACCCTACATCAAAAACTGTGGTGAGAGTAGCCCCTCCATCACCACTGCTCAGTTTGAACATTGAGAAGAGTTCAGCTGAAATATTACAGGTGATCAAAATTTCCAACCAATCATTTGGTTTCAGATATGCAAATCCTAATGCAGAAACTCAATAAATATGAATAAACAAAACTATATGACTCCTTCAAAACTCAACAAGCTCCACAGAAGCAAACACTAAAGATAGTGAAGTGCATAAAATCTCAACGAATTATCAAATGTGATGACAATGATTGATGAAGGGCTGTGAATGTGCTTACCATGCTGGCCTAGCATGCATGAGGCCCTCCATACCACATAAACAAAAACATAAAGTGAAAAAAGTCAGAGTTTGTTTTCCAGTCTTGGGGCTTACACTCAGGGCCTGGGTGCTGTCCCTGAGGTTTTTTACTCAAGGCTATTGCTCTACCATTTTGAAACACAGAACCTCCTCCAGTGTTCTCCTGTGAGACTCCTATCTCCAATTAACCATCAGAAAACCAGAAGTGGAGCTGTAGCTCAAAGTGGTAGAGTGCTAACCTTAATCTAAAAAGCTCAGAGACAATGCCCAGGCTTTTAGTTCAAGCCCAATGACTGACAAAAAAAAGAAACTAGAAGAAGAAAGAAAGAGAGAAAATGTATAATTTTGTATTTGTTTCAGTCTTTGTAAGCAAAAGAGAGAACTTCCTTTTTATGGCTGATGAAGACTGTAGCAGTGCAGCTAAAGTATGGTGATATAGAGCTGATCAAGGAAAAAAGATACAAAATGGGACTGCAATAGGATAAAGTTCCTAGAAAACAGTAATTTTTAATGTTAGTGCCCTTCATGTCTCCTATTATTACATGCCTGAGAGCACTCCTTGGGTGGTTGGCTGGTAGGCTTTATTGCTTTTACAAGGTTAAAAAGGCTGAATTGCTGTTCTTGGAAATTGCATATCCTATTGGGAATAATTAAGACTAATAAGAAGCTGGAAGCAGAACCATTAATTGAGTTAGTTTCATTCTTTTTTCCCACCTAGGATAGCTTATTTGAGAATTAGGTAAGTACCACATGCTTTGCTTAGTATGAATTCCTTTAAAAGCTTTTTTTTAAAGAAACAATTCAGTATTATATTTTACATTAGAAGATAAGGTGTAATGTATAAACATATTTAGATTTCTTTTTCTTTTTAAGAAATGAGCCACTGTGTTTTGAAGTAACCAGCTGATTTTTTTTGGGGGGGGGGTCCGGTCATAGGGCCTGAACTCTGGGCCTGCACGCTGTCCCTTAGCTCTTCAGCTCAAGGCTAGCGCTCTACCACTTGAGCCACAGTGCCACTTCCGGCTTTTTTTTTCTTTTTGCTTATGTGGTGTTGAGGAATTGAACCCAGAGCCTCAGTCATGCAAGGCAAGCACTCTACCACTGAGCCACCTTCCCAGCCCTAACCAGCTGATTTTTAAGCCACTTTATCTCCTGTAGGTTAGAAAAAAATGAGAAAAAGTAGGAAGTACTTCATATTATTTTAGAGGTGATTTTTGAAATCCAGTGGCAACCAAATGGTATAGTGTTTGCTTACTTTGACATGGCTTCCTTTATTTTAAGCATATATCTGAAACCAGGTACTGATGAGGCTCCTCTGTTTTGGGAGGTTTTGTTGGTACTGGCCAGTTAGCCTAGTAAAAGATAGAGCTCAGCATTGCTCCCTAATGCTTGTGGGTTGACCTAAAACTCTTTTTCATTCTTGTTATGAAAGAATGCCCTATAATGACAACCAGAAAACCATGGCAAAGGCCAGTAACAATTGGTTAGATAGACTTGTCACAAAATATCATCATGGGTTTACTGAAGAGTCCTGAACCAGGTGGGTATCTTTGTTTTCCCCTACACTTCTTTTCTTTTCCTTTCTCTTCCCCTGCCCCTCCCCTTTTGTTTGGGTCAAACCCAGGAGCTATGTAACTTTTGTCACTGAGATAAATTTCATCCTTCCTTCCTTCCTTCCTTCCTTCCTTCCTTCCTTCCTTCCTTCCTTCTTTTCTTTTCTTCTCTTTTCTTTTGTATTAGCGATTCAATTCAAGGCCTTGTACTTGCAAGGCAGGCACTCAACTACTTGGACCAATCATACTGAGGATGACAGGCTGGATCTGAAAGAGGAAAAGACAGGCACTGTAGATGGAAAGATGGCATGGGGTACAACCTGGAAGGTCCTGAATGGGGATGGTAAAATAGGATGTTTAAAGGATAAATTGGAGGCAGACCGGGTGTCTAATGCTGGCTGTAAGGTCTAGGTTTTGCTGAGTGATGGGAAGCCCTGAAATTTTAGATGAGGTATGTGACCAAAAACTGTGTATTAGGAAGGCTAATTAAAAAAGGCTCTAAAAAAAAGAATTTGGAGTGGGTACAAGGAGAAAGAAAGAGTACTTAGATGCAAGTCTTTTTCTGACATAGTTAGATCTGTTCTTCCCAGTATGATATTACCAGCCATATTGAGCACAGGACACATAACTAGTCTAAAATGAGTGAACTGTAGGAGTAAAATACACATTGGATTTTGAGAACTTACAAAAGTTATTCCATTGATAATTTGATATTATATATTTAAATGATAGTGGTTTTAATCTATTGGGATAAACAAAATATATTATTTAAATTAATTTTACCTAGGTTTTAAATAGTTGTTAAAGCATTTAATTTTCTATATGTAGTTCACAATATATTGAACAACATTGGGCTACAGATGGGGCAAAATAGAAAAAGGGAAAACATTGTGAGAATCCATCAGGGCACTGAATTAGTGGTCTATGATGATGAACTTATACACCAATAAATCATTATTGAGCACATGCTATGTGCTGGGATATAGGAATGAGCAAAGCAGACAGTCTCTATCTCAGGAAGTGGTCCAGTGGGGAAGACAAGAAATAGACAAACAGAAAGATAATTTGGGTAACTAAGAAGTATTATAAAAGTATAAATACAAAGTAATAAAAGTGTTCTAGGCAGAAGGACAGAAATATATACCAGGAGGCAGACCAATTTGATTGTTTTAAGAAGTAGAAAGAACGTTAGGTATAAATGAAGAATGAGGGAGAAGAGACAATACAGACTGGAAATAAAACGAGATCTTCTAAGGTCTTGTAAGCCAGAAAAGAAGATTTCAAACCAAATACAGTAGAAAACTGTTGGAAAATTTGAAACAGTTCAGATTCAAAAGAATATAATGGTAAATAAAGGAGAGAGGAAATGAAAAAGATTAGAAAATGTTGACTATGGGATTTGAAAGGCATGTATGATTCCATTACTAGAAATAGAGTCAGAAACAATTTTGGAAGACTGATGAGTGCAGTTTTCAGTATTTTAAATCTGAATAATTAAAAACCATCAAAGCCTGGCACTGGTGGCTCACCCATGTAATTCTAGCTACTCAGAAGGCTGAGATCTGAGGATTGAAGTTCAAAGCAAGCAGGGGGAAGGAAAGTCCATAAGACTCATCTCCAATTAACCACTAGAAAACTGGCAATGGCACTGTGGCTCAAAGTGGTAGAATGCTAAACTTGAGCATAAAAGCTCAGGGACCACCACCACCACCACAAAATGCTCTGAAAAAGATAAGAGAATGCAAAAAAAAAGAGACAAAAACAAAAACAGAAAACAGCAGCAGCAGCAACAACAACAACAAAACAACCATGATATAACAATCAAACAAATTAACCAGAATCTCAGGAAACAAGGGGAAAAGAAAGAATATACTTCTGTATATCTGTATGTCTGTAATGCTGTATTGGTTCTTTCCAAAATAAAATCTTAACTCTTTTAAAATAAAATAATGACAGAATTTTAAATACGGTTTATATTGTGATGGGTGGGGGCATCCTAGAGGTTCTGATTTTAGAAGTCCAGGCACTATAAATGTGTAGTTTTAATAGAGAATCTCAACTTAACTGTAATGTGGACTTCAATTTTAAGCATATTACTAAAAATTAAATACCTTATGTGACTATTTCTGAACTGAATTAAATTGTAGTGTTACCGTATTTCACTAACTCTACTTTTATTTTCTATTCCTCAGGGACCACTCATTGGGAGAAAGTATTATTTGTTTCATAAAGTTACCCTTTGTAAAAATGTCAAATGTAAGACAAAATTTTGTAGTCTGGCTCACACATAAGTGCAGCATTCACTTGTTTAGCTCACTGATTTTTACCAACTTTCTTTAAATATGTCAGCCATTCCATTTTCATACTTGAAAAATATAATTGTCAGAAAAAATATGATATCTCATTTGGAAAAGACTTGCTGTGCTTGGAGCTGGTATTTTCCCAGTCCAATTAACATTCAGTATTGTATTACCTAAATGGCTAATGGGCACTGACACAACAAAGAGGACCATGCAGGATTCCCACAGTGACTCAAAGGACAGCAGAGGTGTTGGCCCCTCATTTAGCATGAGATAAAAGACAATAACTTAAAGGTCATTGCCTCATTAGGTTGATGGAAGAGCCATTCATTTTCTTAATGCTATGTGTTCTAGACCAAATTTGAAAGGAGGAACATGATGGACAGAGATATTTATGGATATTCTACAGGCCATTATCTCAGCTCATTTCCAGAATCAATTTTTCTAACAGTTACTGTGAGAAATTCTCAGCAGCAACAGTTCATAGTTTAAAAGTCAATACAACAGTTTTGAAAGGACTATTATAGGTCATCATTTCTGCAATGACTTTCAGTGTACATTTTCTCTTTCATATTGGGGCCAAAGAGTAAGAAACTGGATTTAAAGAAAATGATTGGAACTGAAAGTAGAATGTAATAAGGAAATGTAGGTTCTTGTCTTCTCTTTTGTAAGTGCACATTCCCCAGGTGCAAAAAGATGTGAAATAGCTTACATTAATATTATTTTGTTTTCCAAGATCATATAAATGTGTTTTTGTTATACCTTGTAAGTAAAAAGATGAACCTTAATACTTACACTAGCTCTGTTTTTATCATATCATATTTTTCTTTCATTCTTTTTTCTTTAAATTGGAGAATTTGTGGGTATATAGGGGACAAGGTGAAGTTGCCAACAATAAATAGATAGACCAAAATTTTAGATATATCATGTATTTAAGTACTTAATGTTATTTTCCTTTTTTATTTTTATAAACTTATATTCCCTCATTCCTATGTATACTTTTAGTTCTGTTATATAAAATAATAATGAAAGTAATATATATCAATATAAATATAAAATGAAGGGTGGGGGGTCACCCTAACATACAAACTTTAAAAATATTTCTATGTTAACTGGGAGGAGGATAAGAAGAGAAAATGATGAGGCAGATTGTTTAAAGAAGATAAGGTAATGACATGCACTTATAGAACTAAGTACTTTGCCAAACAATATCTGTGAAGATGCTGTGAGGTAAAAATGACTTACAAGTAATTGAACATTATTTCATTGACTAAGGTGAAATCTTATCATTAAATCTTATCATTAGGGCTGAGAAAGTGGCTTAGTGGTAGAGTGCTCGCCTAACATACCTGAAGCCCTGAGTTTGATTCCTCAGTACCACATAAACAGAAAAGGCTGGGAAGTGGCATTGTGGCTCAACTGGTAGAGCACTAGTCTTAGCAAAAAGAAGCTCAGGGACAGTGCCCAGGCCAAGAGTTCAAGGCCTAGGACAGGCAAAAACAAAAAATCTGTTCATTAATTTTATCATTAAATACCACCTTGTTTTCTGTGTCAAAATAATAATATTTTGCCAATAATAAATGCATGATTGTTTGTAAGACTTTAATATCAGAGATACAAAAAATGTGAAAAATGTAGGTCTAATGGTTAATGAAATATGGTGTCCTTGACATAGAGTTCTCCCAAATTTACATGAAAACTATGTAGAACGTTAAGGAGGAACTACAAATGGCCAATGAGTATGAAAAATATCCAAACATACTAGCAATCAGGTAAGATGTTAAAATACTATTTCACATATCAATAGCAAACACTGAAGTAATATATCATTCTCAGACTTAATGGATGTTCCATAGGATGAACATGCATTGTATCATACTCAGGCAATAGGAATGGACAACAGATATTTGTTGAGGAAGTTTCTCTCTTTTTGTATATGAAGAGAAAAAGGGAACATGGTAGAGAAACTTCAGTGTGTTTATGATCTCTGCTGTGATTATCTTCTTGTAGGAAGCTCTTCTTGGAATGAACTAGAATTGGACAAAGTTTATACACAAGGCTGTTCCTATAATATTATTATTATGACAGGAACTATTTTAATATCTAAACTTCGGAAATGAGTAAGAAATTATAGAAAGTCCCTATTCTTGACTATTATCTAGAAAATATAAAGGTAATCTAAGAAAATAAAAGCAGACTGCATCATACTCATATAAAATACATTTTAAACGGTTTTCAAGTTATAGAACATATTGAAATGTTATATTAGAAGTGTGCAAAGTGTTTTGCCACGTTTCCTGTTTTGAAGATGGGCAAAAGAGTGATGTAGGTATTATTTAAACTCACTACATAATTAATTTAATAACATTACCTGTTGGAAGGAAATAATATTCCACCAAGTATTCTGCTGCCTAAAAAATTTTATGAAGTAATTCCTTTAATCTAAGCCAAATGTCAACATAGAGGCTAAAGACTGACATGTAAAATTGGATTTTTACAGTCTATTAAAGTTTGATCCTGAGGTATCATATTAATTAGATCATTTCAATTTATTGGTGCTGATATTTGGATAACCAGAGGACTATCTATTACTCAGAGCATATCTTATTTCTTTGCAACTGAAGCACTGCACTTAGGAGATGGATACTTGGGGAGATTTTTCATTAATTTTATTCCACACAGATCCTTAAGGTCACATGGCCCAAAGGGACCCAGAGAGCAAGGAGGCTCAAACCAAGTCTAAGTGTGGGTTAGAATCACCCAGGGAACTTGTAAAAAAAATCTCTTTCTTCACTTATTTTTTTTCCTCACTTATTTTTATTATCCTCTTCCAATAAAATCAGAATGTGTAGAGTTTAGAGGCAGGCATCAAATTTTGAAAGATCCTCAGATGATCCTGGTGTGCAACAAAATTTGGAAACTATTTCCTAATGTTTTGATTAATGCATTCAATCTCTTTGAAGGTAGCTGGAACAGTCGAGTGCATTTAATGTGTATCTAAGGGTATGGTAAAGTAATTGAATTTTGGTAGAGAAAGTCAAAATATTTAAGAGCAGACTACAACTATTTTTACTTGGTCACCAAATCATAATTGGAAAAGTTGTACATTTTATCTAAATTACAAAATATTTACATTATTCCACCATTACAAGTTGTTGTTGCTTTATAATATGGAATGGTTCTTTAAATCATTTAAGTTAGCTATATCCCACATATGGTGATACATGCCTGTAATCCCAGCACTGTGGAGGCTGAGACAGGAGGATCATAAGTTCAGTGCCAGACTTGCTGACCTAACAAGACCTTATCTCAAAAACAAATAACCCACAGAGACATATTCAATGGATTTCAGAAAGTATTTTGAATCAATTTTTCTATCTATGGACTTCTCTTCTAACATTACAGTGGGTATGTATGTGTGTGAAGAGTTAATTTCATCATTTCAAATGCCTATTGAAGATTATAATTTATCTAAGACTTCCAAGACAGTATCACCTATGTGGAACTGGATTAATATAGTCCTGTATGATCTAGGCCTAAAGGGATTCCAAGGCGATGAGCTAAATCTTTCCCTTTGGTCAAAGACAAGCCAGGTATATTGCCCTAATGCAAAATGATCATGTTTGTTTTCATGAGGCAGGAGTCAATCAGTTCCTTGAGGAAATGCCTTTGAAAAAAATGGAAGTAATTTAATGGCTTACCAGAAATTGAAAAGCAGTGCCAGGTAATCAAATTCAAATTACTCTGTTTTTATGTTTAATGACATCTCAATATATAGTTTATTAGGAATGCAATATACAATGTTATCCCAACAGAAATCGAACTTATCAATCTTCAGTACTGGGCTTATAATGCTATTCTAGAGATAATCAGGTAAGATAGATTGGGAGGGTGGAATAGGAACCAAACAATACCAAAAACTGGTCAGAAGAGGGGTCTATAAAAGACCTGGTTATAAGAATACCTTTTCTGATGAAAATTGGCACTGACTTACCAAAAGGAACTTCCTTATAGTCTCTTTTGAAGTCTTCTCAATGCTTAGCAATTTCCACAGATAAGATAAATATCTCATAAAAGATCCTGACCCACTGATGGAGTCCCGTGGAAGTTGTAGCAATTATTAACTGCAGAAGATGACCTTAGATAAAGCTAATCTTTAAAAGGTGATGTTAAATTTAATTTGTAGGCAGCAGTTAGGTTACTTGAGTGTTAATTTTCCAGAGAGAAAAAAAGGGAGTGACAAGTATGTATTTTTAATGAGATAATGACAATCTGAGATTTCCCAGGCCACTTTTAATGGGCAAATTAAAATAGAATGGGCTTCTCAGTGGGAGTATACTTAAACTGCATCTGGGGAAAGTGTCTTTTCCAGTCCTTGCCTTTGATTAATTCTCTCTGGTGGGAAAGTAATGGCCCTGTTAAATACCTTGAATACTGAGTAAAGGTTTTCATGAAATTGTTTTGGCTATAGGTTAAAATCCTTCAGCAAGAAATGAAAATACCATATATTTTGATAGTATGTGCGTATTTCTGCAATTTGTTGGTTACTGAAGACAATAATGTTCATGTTTGTGAACCAGCGGCTTAAAATCAGAGGTCATGGGGCCGGGGATGGTGAGTTGCAGAAATTAGTGAATTGCAGAAAGCTTGAGACCTAAAGGAGGTGAAGGATCACAAATGTAAGGAAGGAATAAGGGTGAAATCAAATGCTGCCAGGGGCAGAATGAGGCAGAGGCTGAGGACGAAGCAGAATCCTGGGCTCCAGAGGGCAGTGGGAATGGGCGGGGGTGCTGGCCAGAGTAGTGGAGGCTGCTTTGGTAGTGGTGGTAGGCATGGGTAATGGCTGGAGGAAGACAGATTCGGAAAAAGCAGCCATCATGGGGGCACTTTTCTTTGTGTAAGATGGATTTGTGACTTAGGTTTAAAAAACAAAGACTGGGAATGTGGCTCAGTGGTAGAGTGCTTGCCTAGCATGCGTGAAGCTCTGGCTGTGATTCTTCAGTACCACATAAACAGAAAAAGCCAGAAGTGGTGCTGTGGCTCAAGTGGTAGGTGCTAACCTTGAGCACAAGAAGCTCAGGGACAGGCCCCAGGACTGGCAACAAATAAAAAACCCCACCGATCTGATACAATAAAATTTGGCTTTTAATTCCAAAAATGTATATTAGTTGTTAATAAATCACAAACCAGGTATCTTTTTCGGGGAACAGTATGTTTAGTTATAATTTTTTTTTCTGACATATGTGTGACTTTCACAGAATAGTCATAAAAGGAATCATTTGTCCAAACATAGTTGGCAATTTCATTAGTTTGCCAAGAATATTTTTAAAAACTTTGTTTTTGCCCAAGACCAGGATTTGGACTTGGTATCTTTTGCTCATTGGCTGGCACTCGACCACCTGAGCCATGCCTCCTGTTCCAACACTTTTTAATAAAAATATTTACAACTTAGCTCAGCACCAGTGACTCACTATCACACTAGGTACACAGGAGGCTGAGATCTGGAGGATTTCAGCTCAAACCCAGACAGGACAGAAAAAAACTATGAGCAATCTGCCAGCAAAAAGCCAGGGTGAAGAAATGGTTCAAATGGAAGAACACTAGCCAAATGAACACAGAGCCCTGAGTTCAAACCCCTGTACTTGCAAATAAGTGAATAAATAAAACTCAAATATTGTTGGTAAAATATATATAAATTACTACTTAGGTTTTCTTCCCTTTTTTGACTTAACTGATTTTTTTTTTTGTAATTTTGCTTTAGTTATTTTTTAGATAGGGGCTGATTATTACTTACTATTCTTTAGATAGGGGCTTACTTACTAGTTTTTTTGCTTTGGCCTGCTTTGGACCACAATCCAAGGGGCACTTATGCCTGTTGTATAGCTGCAATTATAGATATGAAACTTACCCTGCTTGTTTGTTGATACTGGATCTCACTAGTTTTTTTTCTCTCCCAGATTTACCTTAAACTATAATCTTCCCAATGTCTACCTCCTGAGTAGCTGAGATTATAGGTAAACACATCGTTGAGAAATATGCTCTTAATCACCTTTTGCTGTTTGTTTTTTTAAAAATTACTGAATTTCCTGAATATTTGACCTGATATAATTGCATTTCTTCTGGATAGTATGAAGTTGCGTGTGTATTCCCTTCTGATATATTCTGGCTGGGATGAACAATCTGTTGAAAAATGCATTTCTACTTAGTTACAATGTCTTTATGAAAGGAAGAAAAAGAAGGCATCACTTGAACAGAAGAAAATGTAATGCTAGTTGTGCATATTGCTTGTGAGACTTTAAAACAGAAACTTTAGGCTTGTAACATTTGCTAAGGTTTGTGCTAGTTTCTAGATGGAGTCCGTGTGTGTTTTTGGAATTATGAAAGCTCTCTTGTGACCTACAATCATTTTCTGTCTTTCTCTAAGCTTATATCAAAAGCTCCCCCACTTTTAGAAAAGGTGGCCAAAGAACAAAACAGGGAGGAAAATAGCATATGTTAAATCAAGGAAAAATGTGCCTCTGGCTGTGTTCACAAATCATTTCTGTCATTAATACTTTCCACATGTAAAGTAGCTCCTATTCTGCCCTGAATGCCCTTGTTACCTTAGCAACAAAGCATAGATGGTTCTCAGAATGAAGCAGTGGCTCAGAGGCCACCTCAGCCTCTCCCACACAGAAGGGCCATATAGTGGCTCTTAAGAACATTTTAATACTTGATGAAATAATTAGCATCATAAGCATGCAAGTGCCTGTTTATGGGGGCCATTTGTTTGGTAGATTTTGTTCCAGCCTTTAACATTGAAAATGTGTTTGTTTTTATGGGCAAGATGTGAATCCTGAAGGCAGCAGATAAGAGGATCTTGCTTTTTTAATCCAACTGGACAATCTATGTAGCTTAATTGGAGAGTTAAGTCCGTTAATGTTGAGAGATAGGACTGAGAGGTATTTGGGACTTCCTGCCATTTATCTACCTTCTTGGGGGCTGTGGCAACTGAGTTCTTCCTATGGTTCTTGGATTCTCAGTTTGGGTGTGGTTTCTTGGTCTTTATTGTGGTCTTGTTGGTTTTCTATGTGTAGGACATCTTTAAGAATCTTTTGTAGGGCTGGTTTGGTGGAGATATATTGTTTCAATTTTTCTTTGCTGTGGAAGGTTTTTATTTGACCTTCGGTTATGAAGGAGAGTTTAGCTAGGTACAGAATTCTTGGTTGATAGTTGTTTGTCTTTAGGGCATGGCATACATCATTCCAGGCTCTTCTTGCTTTGATTGTCTCCGCTGAGAAATCTGAGGTGATTCTAATTGGTTTTCCTTTATAGGTGATTGATCTTTTCTCCTTGACAGCTTTAAGGATCTTTTCCTTGGTCTGAATTGATCTTGTGTGGATTATAATGTGACAGTGGGATGTCCTATTCTGATCTGGTCTATTTGGGGTTCTAAAAGCTTCTTGTATCTGAATAGGCCTATCTTTTTGCATGTTTGGGAAGTTCTCTGCTAGGATCCTGTTAAACAAACAAATTTCCTAGACCATTAACATCTATCTCTAGGTACTCCTCTACACCCATCATCCTCAGATTAGGGCTTCTGATGGTGTCTTCCAAGTGTTGAATAGATCTATCATATTTCTTGGGTTTGTCTTGGATGGTTGTATGTTCTTTCTCTATAATATCTAGGCTGTCTTCAATCCCCAAAATTTGATCTTCTGCATTGTCTAACTTACTATCAAGACTTTCGACTTTGTTTTGTATTTCTTTTCCTCCTAGTTGGTCAGCTTTGATGGCTTCAATTCTTTGTTAGAGCTTTGTTTTAGATCTTGTATGAACTTCTTTACTTCCTTAATTTTGTGTTCAGTGTTTATTCTCAAATCACTTAGTTGATTGGTTATGGTTTCCTTGGACTCCCATTCCTTCTGTTGGGTTCCATTCAGCATTCCCTTTGTGGTCTCCCTGACTTCCTTCAGCTCTCTGTTTATGGATTCCATGAATGCCTTTAGTGATCTTTCTGTATTCCCCTCCCACTCTCTCAATTCCCCGTATTATCTTTGATTAGCTTCTTCACGTTAACGCAGTTCCTGTAGTTCTCTTTGAGTGTTCGCAGCCTGCTCATGCCATTCCTGACTTTCTCTTTGACTGATCTCAGCCTGCTCATGCCATTCCTTTATTTCTCTTTGAGTGTTCTCAAGCTGCTCACGCAATTCCTGTATCAATCTTTGAGTAGCTTCCTCATCCTCATGATATTCCTGTATTAACCTTTGTTTTGCCTCCTCTCTCTCCCTGTCATGCTCACACTGAGTCCTTTGCAGGTTTTCAATCTTCTTATTTACCATATTTACCAGTAGTGTTTGTAGAGCTTTTGGTAACTCTCCTCTGGATTATTCATTATATTTTCTGTCCCCTGATTATCATGAGTGAGAGTTGAGATACCCGGATTTGCCATTTTTCTTGTGTTTTTCCGGGTTGCTCTGCCCATTTTGGATGAAAGTAACACCAGTTTTGTGCTAGCACACTATTTTAAGGCAAGCATTAACCAAAGTTGGTAGTTGCACAGTCAAAAGTCTGCAGATACAATCTAGTTCAACAGATATATCTATTCAACATCAAACAACTATGTATTAATGGGCTAAAACCTCAAAGAAGAATTTGGCAAACAGAAATTATTAGGTTTAGGGAGAGATGTGGGTAAAAATAGCTATAGAAGGATGTGGAAAGGCAGTGGGAGAGTTAACTAAATCCTAATCTCAAAGCAGGAAATAGGTTGGATAGAATGATAGTAGAGAAAGAGAAAAAAAGAAGAAAGAGAAAGAAAAAAGACAAGAAAAAATAGAAAAACAAAATTAAAAATTAAAAAGTGCGACACTTAAAAATTATGTAAATTTGAAAACATAATATTCAGAGAAGAACATGGATAGAATAAGAGAAGGGGAGGGACAGAAAGGGGATGTGAAAAACTTAAAAATAAAAATGCTTAAAATACTATATAGGTATAAAGAGGTAGTACTGCTATTAAGGAATTTAAGTCTAAGAGGTTTTAAATTGAGTAATAAATTTCTGGATTAAGTGTATACACAATTAGGGCTAAGGTCTAATAATCAACTACGGGTATATCTGAGGATGATTAGATTAATTCACGCAAAGAAGAATGAAAGAGAAGAAAAAGTAAAAAGAATGAGAAGGATAGAAAAAAAGGATCAATGGTCAGTAGAGCTAAACAAAAAAATTTTTTTAAAGAAAAAAAAAGCACACACACATATACCCCTAAAATAAAAATTATAAGAGGAAGAAGAAAAAGTTAATAGAAAACAATTTTTTAAAGTTAAAAATTAAAAATTTAAAAAAAGTTTTAGAAAAATTTTTTTTTATAAAAGGTACAAAAAAAAGAGTTCTTTGATTTTTTTTTTGGGGGGGATGGGAAGATCCTGTATCTCCCTTGTGTCCATAACCAGTCTCTTGTTGGAGTCTTGGTTTGCTTGTGGTGTTTGATTTTCCTGTGGCTTGGATGGTTTCTTAAGTCAGTTTGTTTGAGCAGGCAGAAAAATGCTCTGCTTTACCCAGGATCTTGTGATCTTCCTCCCAAGCTAGTTCAATGTGAGGGAGATCTGCTTTGAGTATCACAAAAGAGGGTGATGGTTGTTTCCTCTAGTTTGGAGATGCTGTGATGAGGCTAGGTTCTGGGTAGAGTTGAGGCCTTTCAGCAAACAGCAGCTTTTCCCTGAGGAGCTAGCTTGTGAGACACTCACAGAGCCAAGCCTGGAGCCATTCTCAGGGTTTATGTTTACTGAATTTAAATTGATTGTCAAGGCTGCTGTAGGGAAGGGCAGCCTCTGCCTCTGTTTACCCAGTGAAGAAAGCCACTCCTGCAGCTGGCAGCTGGAGCTGGGTGACTTTTCCCTGGGTGGAGCTGAGTCTGGCAGGTCAGGTTAGGTTCCTGTGACCTGCTAAATGACTCTTGTTTTCTTCCAAGGCCTGAGTTGGAGCTAGCTGCTCAGCCAGGCCTTTGTCATTATCAAAGATGGAGATCTCCCATAGTGGGGGGGGGTGGCCTTCCCTCCTCTGCTCCCTGAGAAGGAGTGAAGATGTCAGGCTTCTACTCACACTGGAGTCTTGGTTCCTGGGTCGTCGTCTCTGGTCTGTGAACTGCAGGATGAAGATGTCTGCTCCTTGTCAGTTCTTGCTGGTGTTGAGTAGAATCCGCTTGCCTGCCTCATCTGGCACCTTTGTGCCAGACTCTCTGTGTTGCAGGTATGGTGGCTATGGCTGCCGCGGCTGCCGCAGCATGGCTGCTGGCAAATGCTCAGATCTGTCTCCTTGCCTGAATTTTCCCTCTCTGGCCTAACTCTGTACTGTGATGACACACTTGGTGTGATTCTCTGGCTTAGGACTGTTCACTGGAACTCTAAAAGCTTTCTATGCAAGAGCTTGTTTAGCCTCCCTTGTGCCATTTTTTAAAAATGTCTTTCTGAGGTTATTCCTGAAGAATATTTCCTTATCAAATTTCATGCAAATATGCTCCCTTCAAGAAACTCCGTGTTCCCTGGAGGAGAGGCAGTCTTGTGGTAGGTACACTTAGTGCTTTCTCAGAATTAAAGTAACAACGCAATGATCTCACCCCAAAAAATCATAGGAAACAACTTTGGCATCTTTTCCCATGATACTTAGAGATAGAGTCTCATAGACTGTTCTGTATTGGTTTTGAACCATGATCCTCCATGATATCAGCCTGCTGAGTAGCTGTTATAGGCATGAGCCACCACAGCATAGCTAAGAATAAAAAAAATATGGTACTCAAACATGTCTGCTTTTGCAGATGTCAAAAACAATAAACATACTTTCTGCTTCTGGTACAATAACAACTTTGAACAAGGTTGTGTGACAGCTCAGTGTATAGGGAAAATCCCTTTATAGTTTTAATTATGAGTATATCTTAAATAAAGAATCATAATCGACTATGCAAATGTTTTGCCTTCAGAGTTGTCAAAGTCTAAATGCTATTTCTGTTGTAGGCCAAATTAAAGGGAAAGAATCACTAGGTATATAGCAGTTGCTGTTGTGGAAAAGGCTTTGATCTACTTGCACATCTGAGCTTATTAACTCATTGGACATGAGACAACTGAGAGTGACAACTTGAAGTGGTTGCCAGGACATGTGGATGTCAGCCAATGGCTTCAAGGTAGATGATTTCCACTCCCAAATATCACCCATATGGTTCTGGCATCTGGTGTAGTTGGTGTATATATGCCCACACACATGTGTTTGTGTGTGTGTGTGTGTGTGTGTGTGTGTGTGTGTGTAAAGTACAAGTTTTACCTTACATTACTACACTGAGGTAGAAGCTCTGATTAATCAAAGAATCCAAAAAGCTGTCAACATTTCCCATAAAGTTTTTCAATCTAACCCATATACCTAGTCAACCTGTGTACTAATTCAGAGCTGAATCTGCTACTGCAATGTCTTCAGAGAGTTGTTGTTTTTATGATTATATTAGTGACCTTTACTACTTCCTAGTAAGTTGCAACAACTTTGCAATAGGAAAAGTTAAGTTCATTCCAATGGTTTAAGTTATGAAACATACACATTAAGTCACTTGAGGGTATACAATTCATGGCTATGAAACAAATTTGTAAAGTTATACAACCATCCCATTAGCTATATCTCAGTTTCATTGTCCCAATGTAAACTCTGTACCCAGTAAAAAGTAATCTCCTTGGCAGGATGCCAGTGGCTCACACCTGTAATCTTAGCTACTCAGGAGTCATGAGGATCATGGTTCTAAGCTAGCTCATGCAAACAAATATAAGAGACTCTTATCTCCAATTAACCCACAAAAAGTTGGAAGTGAATGTGTGTCTCAAGTGGTAGAACATCAACCTCCTCTCAGTTTCCAAGGGTAAGTTTTTTTTGTTTTTTGTTTTAATTAAACAAAATGTCAGGTCAAATGCATGTACCTCCGCTCCTGAATCAATGTTCTTATTGTCAGATGAAAGGGAAATATCCAACCTGAATATTTTCCAGAAACATTTTGCACTGGAGAAAATGCAAGCTGTCTACTAGAACCACACTTTCAAAATTTTGCTAGGAGAATTCCTCTTAGAAAAAATAACACTTCTTAAAGATTCTTTAGCTTTTATTATGTATGATTAAGTATGACATCTTTATTAGAGAGCATCATATAAATTAATATTTTTTGTAGGTCAAAGGTACCCAAATATTATCAAGCTCACATGGTTTAACCTACTGCTTTCTTAGGAATGGAGTTAAGAGTTATTAAAATATTAAATTAAATATTAAATTACAATATTACAATTTTCATTATATTCTTCATGATTTTTTTGTTACTAGTATTTCCTTCAGGAAATACAAGTAGATAGAGATAGAGAATATGGGCAGTAGTCGTCAGTGACAATTATAAAAGCTTTCAATTGGAGATGTGAAATGGTTCCAAATTAAAAAGGGATTTTTTTTGAAACTCTTGGTTTACATGTAAAGCTACAATGCATGATTACAGTCCTTCCAATGATAATTTATATAAACTTCAGCTTTAAGTCTAATTTACATTAATTTTAACTAGTTTTTGGACAACACTAATGCAAGGAAACTTTATGTACCTGATATGGCATATGAGTTAGTTTGCTTAAATTATGTTTACTCTTGGTTTATGTTATATTCTAGAGAGAACATTGTCTTCAGATGATAGATCTTCAATGATGGATAGATTTTTTTAACTGTATTTTTTTTGGTCTTTTCTTTTTTGGTACTGGGGATCGAACCCAGGACATTGCACTTGCTAGGCAAGCACTTTGCCACTGAGCTACATCCCAGCCCAAAGATGGATAGATTTTTAACTGTCTGATATTTCTAAGTTTTTTAGTCCTATAACAAAAGTATGTATTTAATTTCCAATCCAATGATTTTTGAAATTCTTTAGGAAAGATTCAGAAAGTCTTGAATGGTGATTTAGTGTGAAGGTTGAGTTCTAAAGTCAGATTGCTGAAGTTGACACCAGTTTTATTAGCTGTGTGATTTGGACATGTTACTTTACCTTGCTATGATTCAGTTTTCTAATCTATATATTGTGTTAATAAAAGTTGTTGCAAAGTGTTAAGTGAGGTAATAGATGTAAAATACTTAGCAGCCATCTTACAGTGAGTGCCACATGTGTTGCCATTTTTTTGTGTGTGTGAGTTAGTACTGAGGCTTGAACTCAGGATTGGGGAGCTGTCCCTGAACTTTTTTGCTCAAGGCCAGTGCTCTACCACTTGAGCCACAGCTCCACTTTTGTTGGCAAATTTTACTAAGACATTGGGAATTCTGACACTCTTCTTCATACTAACAAAGTCTATCCTGATATAATTTCTAAAAACAAGCTTTTATTAAACAGTACTTCCTATGCAGCAAGAAAAATTAAAAGCTAAAATGTAAATTGATATAAGTAATCAATAAATATTAACATCCTGTTGCTACTCCCCTTTTTCCTGGTTGCCTTCCAATAGAGTCTTTCTTCCCTCCCCCGATTCACCTTCAACCAAGTTTAACTAAGAAGCCTGTTGAATTTGGATTATTTTGATTAACAAAATACTCACCCTTCATTTGATTCTATTTGAAAAGTGTGACAATATTTGCTGCAACACTTGATATACTCAACTTGGCACCACTTTTACCTGTGAAATGAACCAAAAGAAGTTGCCAAAACATCTTTCTAAAGGTAGATGAGCCCAAGGAACAATTCAGTTAAATTCACTTGAAAAAATAAGTTTCTGTCAATGAATTGGATAATCACTCATTATTTATTATCTTAGAGGAAAGAAGGATCTGCTTTTGGTTAGAGCCAGTACTAGGAACAGGGAGAGTTGGGTTTTCTTTCACTGAACTTTCCTTAGAGTAAAACCTCAGGTTACATATTCTGATTTCATTGCTGTTTCAGCTATAAAAAATGCTAATTGTGTCTAACTTTGTAGAAGAAACATATGTAATGGTCTCTTGATAGCATTCATTCTAATATATCTGTATATTAGCTCGAATGAAAAAGTTAAGTAATGCCAGTGGATCATTATCAGACCACAGCTCCCCTTGTTAGACAAGGTTTTCTGTCTTGTTCTCCTTCCACAACTAGCACTCTTCCTGCTTCCTAGCTGGTGCTTAGTAAGTGCTTGATGCATGGATGGTTGACTGAATGATGGTAATAAGCTATGCATCAAGAATTCAAACCCAAACACAATCATATGTATCCTCTCCAGAATAGAGGGGGAGACATATTAACACATTAATAAGGATAAAATTGCACATTCACTAATGTTAAGACTAGGGAAATGGTCCTATCAGTATTACATTGCCTACCATATGGACTCCACGTGTTCAGAGAACTTTTCCTTCAAGTTGTGCTACTTAACATGATCTTAAAGATAAATAAGAACAAGTAAGAAAGGAGGAGGTAAGAGCATCTCAAACAGAGGAAATAGCATGTGCAAAAAAGACTCTGTGGCAAAAGGAGCAAGACAAGTACAAGGATCTGAAGGAGGGTTAATGTTGCTAGAGTGGCAAGTGAAGAGGTGACCAATGACAAAGGGGTAGGGAGGGGGAAGGACCACATGATGTAGGGCTTGTAAACAGCTCTGTGTATGCCCAACTAGCAAAGAAAAGGCCTTAAAAGGTTTTACTCAGACAAAATCAAATAAAAAAATCCGGATTTCTCTGATAGAAATGGAGGGAATAAACTACAGACAAGTTGGAGTAGATTCAGGTAGCTTATAGTTTGGGCAAAAGATTATATTAATTTGGCATAAGCATAGAGGTATAGATGGATAGGTGGATGGATTTGAGAGACATTTCAGAGGTATATTGATAAAGTTGGGGACACATTGCAGATGGTGGCAGAGAATTAGAGAATGACTCCTAGGTTCTGTTTTGACAAAGAAAATGATGGAAGATTAGTAGAAGTGAAATAATGTGTAGTCCCTTTTGAAATTCTTTATTTCCCTATCTTCTATCTTTTTAAAATTTTATTTTATTCTATTGTAAAGATGATGCACAGAAGAGTTAGTTACATAAGTAAGGTTATGAGTATATTTCTTGTTGAACATTGTTACCCCCTCCCTCATTTTCTCTCATGTTCCTTTCCCCTGACTCCCCTTCCCCTCAATTGTAAAGTTTATTTCAACATAGTGTCTTGTGAGTATCGCTGTTGCATTGGTTCACCCTTTGTCCTTTGTCTCATCATTGTGTTATTCCCCTTTCCTTCCCCAAATCAGATAAATGTAGATATAAGACAAAGGTACCAAAATCAAAAACAGTGACAACAGGGAATAAACTGAAGGGAAAAAGAGAAAAAAAATAACTTCATACAGTACATAAAAGAAGCCCTCTTGTTTCCATATCTTGGAGTTCATTTCGATTAGCATCATTTTATATGGTCATATATACACAGTTATTGATCTATTGTGATTCTCTGCCAGGATTATCCTGGACATATACTAATTATTACAAATGAGGGAAACCATGGAGCCTATGTTTCTTTGGGTCTGCCTTACTTCACTTAATATGATTTTTTCCAAGTCTTTCCCATTTTCTTACAAATGGGGCAATGCCATTCTTTCCGACAGAAGCATAGAATTCCATTGTGTATATCTACCACATTTTCTTTGGCTTCCATGCTGACCCCTTCAAATGTTGGCACTGTCCATGGTTCTGACCTCTTTAGTCCAGCCTCTTCAGTTGCTCTGAAACTGTGCTGTCCTATAGAGTAGCCAGCCACATGTGACCTTGAAATGTGGCTTATCCAAATTAGGATTGTTGTAGGTACAAAGTACACATTGGCCTGAAAGCCTTAGTTCAAAAAATAGTGGAAAACAAGCTAATTTTTTAAAAATACTGATCACTTGTTCAAATAATATTTTGGACAATATGTAAAGTAAAATACACTATTAATGATAAGTCACCTGCCTTTTGCTTTTGTTGTTCTTGTTGTTGGTTTTGGGGCTTCAACTCTGGGCCTGGGTGCTGTCCCTGAGCCTCTTTGTGCTCAAAGCTGATGCTCTGCCACGTGAGCCACAGTGCTGCTTCTGGTTTTCAGGTGGTTAATTGGATATAAGGGTCTCATGGACTTTCCTGCCTTGGTTGGCTTCCAAACACTATCTTTAGATCTCAGCCTTCTGAGTAGATAGTATTACAGGTGTGAGCCACCAGTGCCCAGCTTTGCTTTCTTAATACGTTAGGAAACTTCAAATTACATTTGTGTCTCAGACTGTATTTGCATTAGGCATTGCTGCTACAGACAGTGACAATGCCATCATCTTATTCCTGGCTCCTTGGTCCCATACAGTTCCTCCTGGTTCACAGAACATGGCACATTATTTTATGTCTATTATTCTTCTCTCTCCTTAAACCATTACTACTATTCTCTCACAGCAGATTATTTAGTATTCCTACTTCCTTGTGCAGCTCAAATATCTCCTCCATTATAGTGACACTTTCCCACTTTCCTGAGAGAGAATCAAACATTTCTGCCAGAGAGACTTCTTCGTTTTGTTAAGATCTTTAGTATAATTAATTCACATACTTGTATTTTGTTTCATTTCCATTTGTCTCTCTAGCTAGCTTCTGCAAAGGACAGGTGTATGTAATATTCAATTACAGGCATAGGTTATTATTCGCCACAACTTTATTGAGTTGGGTGCTGGTGGCTCATACCTGCAATCATACCTACTAAGAAGGTGAGATCTGAGGATTACAGTTCAAAGCCAGCCTGGGGAGGAAAGTCCATGAAACTTATAACTCCAATTAATCACCAGAAAAAAATGGAAGTAGAGCCGTGGCTCAAAGTAGTAGAGTGTTAGTCTTGAGCAAAAAGAGCTTAAGGCACCCTGGCCCTGAGTTTAAGCCCCAAGACCTATACGAACAAACAAACAAAAAATGTTACTAAACACCAGATTTTTGTGGGATCTCAGTTCTGATTCTCTTCTCATTTTCCACCAAATGAGACAAAGTTTTTGCTATAGTTTCTCTCTGTAAACTTCTGTCCTCAACATCAGAGTAAAACTAATTTTTTTCTACCCAGGACAGCTACAACAGCAACTTAGATGGTACTTAGGATATTCAGCTCTGTTTTTGAGCATCATGATTTCTGTTATCTTCCTTGGGCTCAGAGATGCCTTTGCAATTATTTTTAAAGAAAAATGTATATAGCTGATACATAACTTTGAACTGTCAGCTATCATCTTTATGTAGTTACCACAAGTTTATTCTGGTCTTGTAAATATTACAGATTCATGAAAAGTAAATTGGCCAAGACTCTTAGAGTAATTATTCTTTTCTGTGTGCAAGGTTATTTAGAGTACTCTCAGTTAGAAAAAATTCTCCTGAAGCAAAAATCTTATTTCTTTGAGGTTACAGATAAAATAGAGCACACAGTTTGGAGGTAATGACCATTTTTACTATTATTTAGCACATTGTTCTTTAATGCTTGATTTTATTAAGATGCAGTAAGATAAATGTAGTGACCAATCATATTTTTGTCTTGTCATTAATATATCAATAAAGCATTTCCCTGATTACACTATGATAATTAGCTCCTGTTATATATATATATATATATATATATATATATATATATATATTAGAGGTGTTTGTTAAAAGCCAAATAAGTGTGTTATCATTTTAATTGGTTGTCATTGAAAAGGACACTGGGATTTTTATAGAAGCACTTCTATCTTAGAAAAAGGATCTACAGTTATTTCCTGTCAAAAGTTTTTTTTAAAATAATCCTTTGGTATAGCCTAATAAATTGAAAGTATGGTTTATCTAACCCAAACACCTGCAATTCTCCTTTCTGCTTAATAGTCCTCTTTATACTGAGCATTTCACTGTGAATCCTGAGGACATACAGATAGTGTGGAATATCACATTGACAATTAACAGTAATTAAACCTTGGATCACTGATTTTTTAATTCCCTTCCATGTTGCCCACAAGCATTTACCCTGTTTGCAGCAGCTTTGAATACTCTGATACTCCAATATTTTCACTTATCTTAGTTGAGAAAGGTTCCATATTTATTGTATGCAGCACTCCTTTCTTCAGGTAGTTTAACATAAACTGCTCCTTTTGAGATTGCCTTACTTGTAAAACCTTTCCCAAAAGAACCTTTTACTCAAGTAAAATAGTTTTGATATTCACAGCAGATATTGGATGATTAATATGTGATAAGCTCCTGCTTTCACTGTATTTGATGTTGTTATAAAGCTCTCTAAATTCTTTAGATGCTATCATTATGTCCATATGAGGACAAGGTTTAACAGAGACTGAAATACTGGTTTAAGATCACACAGCTAAGAACAACGGACCCCAATCTGCTTTTTATTTATTTATTTATTTTTTTGTCGGTCGTGGGGCTTGAACTCTGAG
The DNA here is from genome assembly GCF_024711535.1 of Dipodomys merriami. Taxonomy (NCBI): domain Eukaryota; kingdom Metazoa; phylum Chordata; class Mammalia; order Rodentia; family Heteromyidae; genus Dipodomys; species Dipodomys merriami. The sequence goes on along the minus strand of NW_027206068.1, from coordinate 45,189,257 downwards.
CCTGGGCGCTGTCCCTGAGCTCTTCAGCTCAAGGCGAGCGCTATACCAGTTGAGCTACAGCGCCACTTCCGGTTTTCTGGTGGTTTATTGGAGATAGGAGTCTCACGGTCTCTCCTGCCCGGGCTGGTTTTGAACCGCAATCCTCAGATCTCAGCCTCCTGAGTAGCTAGGATTACAGGTGTGAGCCACCAGCGCCCGGCTGCTTTTTTATTTTTTATGTAAGACTGTAAACTCCATGAAACCAGGAGTAGGTTCTCTGCCATTCCCAGAGCCTGGCATAATTCCTTCTGCCTATTGGGAGTCTAGTAAAGATTTATTGAATGAATTAAAAAGCAATGAATGAGCTAAAAATAGATCTTTTTAAAACTTAATGTAAATGATATCTTTTCATTTGTTGTATCATCAGTGAAAAAGAATAATTAGCAAATACTTTCTCTGTTAAAGTTTACAGTGTTAACTTGGAGCTTTTCAGTTCAGATTGCAGTCTGATTTTCATGCTCATTTAAATTTTCCCCCCTAGCTAATTGCTCTGCCATTAGAGTAAGCTACCACGGATATTAGTGCTTTGATTAAACTTTTAGAGTTAAAAGCTAGGTCTCCCACAAGCATTGCAATTTAAATTGAATTAGAAAGTGACTTTTCTTTTAATTAAAGTCTTTACTAAATAGACTTTTCATAAATAGTAAAGAAGACTGTATTTTAAAATATGCAGTTCAGAGAAAGGAAAAAACAAAGTTTCACACTGAGAACAGTTTTTTCCTTGTGTTTGAATCCATAACCGTGCAGTTAGTTAGTCATGGACATGATGCTCCATCGTACTTCTGCTGCTGTGTTTGCACTGGCACAACTCACATGTCAGCCTGGCTTTCTGCACAAGCCTGAATATCACTGAGCATGCTCAGTGTGCTGGTTTTTCAGCTTGTGGGGATTTAGTGGACTCTGTTCCATCAAAGGGTTACTTTCTCAGTTTGTGCTTCAAAAGTTATGCTTGTCTTTTTCTTCTTCTGTTTTTCATACCCTTTCCTTTGTTTGTCTGCTGAACAAGAAGAAAAAAAGAGAGCTAATATGTAACATTTTAAAATGCCTACTTTCAGTGAAAACCTACTTATTGCCTTTCATCTTTCAATGAGTGTGTTTTCTGCCAGGTCACTTCAAGACCTAAGGCAGTGTTGTTTTTCTTAACTGTGTGAAGCCCTTTGTTTTCCTAAGTGCTTTTCTGAGCAATGCTTATATGAAGTTCTTTTTTTTTTTTTTTTAACATGATGCTGAGGAATTGAACCAAGGGCCTCATGCATCCTAGGCAAGCACTCTACCACTAAGCTACACTACCAGCCCCTACATGAAGTTCTTAATTTTTATTATTGAGGTTGAAAACCAGGTGTCAATCTTATTAAATGTCAATTGAGCCGGGCGCTGGTGGCTCACGCCTGTAATCCTAGCTACCCAGGAGGCTGAGATCTGAGGCTCTCGGTTCAAAGCCAGCTCAGGCAGGAAAGTCCGTGAGACTCTTATCTCCAATAAACCACCAGAAAACCAAAAGTGGTACTGTGGCTCAAGTGGTGGAGTGCTAGCCTTGAGCTGAAGAGCTGAGGGACAGCACGCAGGCACAGAGTTCAAGCCCCACTACTGACCAAAAAAAAAGTCAATTGATTTAAACCTGTCAGTGGGTTCAAATCATTCCTGAAATAATTCAAATCTGAAACCAAACTTATCAGGGCAGAAATAAAAATGCATATAAACAGTATTGGGCACTTTACAACAGCTGTACTTCATTGGCCTCTCCTGGTACTGCATGAACTACAAAACCACCACCACTTCCTTTGGATCATATCACCCTGGATTCACAGCCTTTCCCAATGTGACTCATTTCCCTACTCTTATCCTTAAACATCATTTAGTTTCCCTAATTTGAGAACACTAGAATAGAGCTGCTCTGCCAATCAGATGGAATGAGTATTTAATATAGAGAGATTATTCTCCACTGGTCTACAGTTCTACTGATCAGTATGGAGCTCACTAAAAGGATCCATACTAAATGTTCAGGAAAGCTGTGACATTCTCTTTCTTCCTTCCCTTCCCTTCCATCTCTCCTTGTCCCATTCCTTTCTCTTCCTGATCATCATTCCTTCTGTCCTAACCAGGGTCCCCAGGGAGAGGGACTTACTTGGAAAAGGATTCCCAGAACCAAAGGTAATGGTAGCCTCTGAGCTAGGAAAATGGCATTCATTGTCTTGCCCAATTGTGGATTGCAAAATTATAAAAATGCCAATTATTAGAAGACATGTATTCTCTTGACCATTTTACCCCACTAAGTGAAAGAATATGTAAATTTCTCCTTAAAAGTATGTAAATGTGAATGTCTTAATTATAAAATAGGTGCTCAACAGAATATTTCATGCACTAATCACATATGATCTTGGAAAAATTTTAGTGAGTAGTAACTAAGGCTACAGTGATGAAATAACAGCTTTATGGCCAGAAGCTACATTAATCTAATGGGACTATGGCAACATTCTGCTTCCAGCTTTATTTTAAGAAACACATGTAAGAAACAGAATCTGATACACCACAATTTAATAGCATTGCCATTAATATAATAAAAATGTAAGTTCAATGTAAGGAACAAGATGCTACGAATGATCTATCTTTGACCTGACAATGGAGAACTTGGAGCTCCAATTTCTCTACAGAGGGATTGGCAAATCTTCTCTATAAAGGGCCAGATAGCAAATACTTAAGACTTTGTAAGCCATATGGTATCCACTGCAATGAGTCAACTCTGCTGTTGTAGATTGAAAGCAGTTGTAAACAATGCATAAATGAAAGAATGTGACTGCTCCAAGAAAACTGTGTTTACAAAAACAGACACTGGAATTTAGCCAATGGGCTATAGAAGTAGCCTGCTGTTTCCTTAGTGCATTGCTATCTCATTTCCACTATGTACTTCTAGGATGAAAAAGACTTCTGAAGGACCAATTGATCCATAAGAATTACAAGGCCTGCCAATTTAAGAGGAAAAGGTGCTGAATGTAAAGTAAGTAATATAAATGATGCCAAATAATAAATTTGTCATTGTTGTTTATGTGTGTACATTTTAAAAGCTGTATACAACATGACAGCCATACAACACGGGTATACAGTTAATTATAAATCTAATATATGTATAGCATTATTATGTAGGATGAATTATGATCTAAGAGTCCTACATTGTATGATCATATGAATTATGTAACTCATATTAATTATTGTCAGGTCAAAGGTAGGTCTTTCATAGCATTTTGCTCCTTATGTTGAGTTTAAATTTCTTATTACATTAATAGAATTATGATCTAGAAATTCCTAGACAATAATCTTACATATATCATATATATTATATTTATATTTATATTTAATGTCTCATTTATTGTGATCTAACGTCTAGTGAGATCCATCATCAGCAAAGCATCTATAAGATTGAACATTAACAATAGATACCTTTTTTTAGTAAATTGTTACAGAATTACAAAAGTATGTCCTATGACAAGGCTCTCAAAAATATTCCCTCAAAACTGGGCTAAAGTAGGGTAATTCCCTATCCTTAAGAAAACTAGACTTGCTGCCCTCAACAAGAACCAACTGCAATCGATCTACCTTTTTGCAGCAGTGATAGAGTGTTCCAGAAGGCAAACATTGGCTCTTGGCTAATAAGAAGCAGAGATAGTTTTAAGACTGAGTACTTTAGTAGGTCTTCTAGAAGGTAGTAAAAATGGTGTTAGGTTGAGCTGCAATTGGTAAAGAAACAGTAGCATTCATATTCTCAGCTACAGGGGAATGTTGGACAGACAATGGCTTGGGATTCCAACGGTGTTTATTGTTTTATCTGTGCTCAGAGATAATTACAGAGTGGTCTTGTGTTTGCTTGGGTCCTTGGCTTTGTCTAATGTTGATGATGTGTAAACTAAGTTCTGTTCAGCACTCCACCCTCTGCTATGGCCAGGTCAATTCCTGGCTGTCAGATACTGTGTTGTTCTTTTTCACTACCTGTAGCTTGAATCCAGATTAGAACTAAAGGAATAGGTGGTGATAGAAACTACTAGAAACTGATGAGACCCTAAAGAGCAATGCGAAGGAAATCAGAGGAGAAAGGGCATAGGTGTATACAAAAGCCAGAGGCATGATATCAGTTTGGAGTTACTTGTATATCAACTTCTAAGCATACACTTCTATTTTTTATTACATTAGAGTGACCAATACTCATGATTATCTCATGTTGTATGTCCTTTTATTTTTCATTATCTGTAAGTAGTTAGAGAAGGGGTTCTGACATATCAACTAATGAGTACAATGCATCTTGATTAGTGTCACCCCTTGCATCATTCTCCTTCCATCTGTCCCATCCATCTGCTCAAGTTATCTGGTTCCATTTTTACATATATACATTGAATATTATGACTGTATTCACCTGCTTTCCCTATTTCCATTAGTCTGCCTTGAAGTGTTTTGTTCCAATGTTGAGAGACTTGCTTCTTTTATTTACTAGTAATTTTCTCTCTGGTTGTATTTAAATAGCAGAGATAGTGACCAATAGTGAATGATGCAAATTTAAACTGCAACACACTTCTGGGTTCAAATAGGTGCAGATGAGATAAAGCATAAAAAGCATTCAACACAGTGACTTCTACATAATAAGCAACCAAGCTCTGAATCAGAATTTGACTCCATTGTATTTTCCTTTAAAGATATTTATGTAGACCAGGAATTGATACAAAGTGATACATTTCTAAAAGGGCATTCTAGGGCTTGTGTGAGCACAAAGTACCATAATATTTAGCTTATTTGTTGCTTCTTCTGTTATTTTTGTGGTTTACATATATCTTGAAAATTATGCATTTATTAGTGGTTCCCAATGTATTTATCATAAAAATTTCCTATGATAAATAAAAATCTTTATAATGTGTATATTTATATCATCCTTTTACTCCTAAGGCTTCTTATTGGTTCTTTTTAGTTTTAAAAGATTATTGCTGTTAAAGATTTGTTATTTTTACCTTTAAAAATGGCCCTCATTTTTTGTTTTCAATGATCTTTTTCTCTTTTTTGTCATAAAATTTGTACTTTTTTTCTCCCATTAGCTTTCCTAATGGTTGAAATGACTTTAACTTTTTTTCTCTTAATAAACACAGTAAGAACACTTTCATACTATTTGAAAGTACTATGTATTGTTTGTGAAGAGTTTAAAGGACACATTATAAATCAATAAATTATAAATTTAAATGTTTAATGTAATTTAAATATTTAAATTATAAATTTAAGTATTGAAGGTAGTATTAGGGTCCAAAATTTTAATTTCATGTACACACTACTTTCCTAGGGCTGATGTAACAAAATGGTGGCTTAATAAGACAAAGTTACTGACTCAAAGTTCCGGAGTGTAGAAGTCCAAGGTGCCTGCAGCCCATGCTTTCTCTAAACCCTAGAAAGAGGAAATCATTTCTGGTTTCACCAGCTTCTCACAGTGGTCCAAAGTTCTTAGCATCTTAGCTGTATCACTTTTTTTTTTTTTTTCTGCAGTAACATGGTGTTTTCTCTGTGGATTTGTCTTTACATTGTATCTTCCTCTTTTTATCATACTGAAGTAGAACCCACCCTAACGGCGGCCTCAAGTTAACTGGAAAAAGCCAAAAAGATCCCATTTCACTTTTGGGGATTACATGTCACAGTGCAACCCTCAACAACAGACTCCAAAACTGAGGCTCAGAGAGGTAAGATAACTTGCCCAAGGCTGAGTGAGCATTATGTGCATGTTCTTCCACTAGGGGGATCCAGGTTCAGTAGTTCTCCAAGGACAACCAAGAAAAGATGGAGCTTCCGGGAAGAAAGTAACACTGAAGTTTTCCTAACACTGGAGTCAAAACTGTGGAACAAACTGGTTTCTTGGTCCTACAGGACTACAAGTTAAACCATCCAGGACACAATTAATATCCTTAAGAAAAAAAATCACATAACTTTAAATTTCCCTGTTCATTTACAGCAGATAGAAAGACCAGCAGTTCAAGGCTAAAGTAGCATCTCATATCCTCTACCTCCTCTCTGGTATTTTGTCCACAATATTTTCTGGTAACCAAGATACTTCAGGATTTTTAGAAAGCACATTAATTTAAACTTAATAAAACTCCCTTCCATTCTCCCCAGAAAGGAGGGTCTGTAAACACATTCAGAATGTAAAGCCATTGTCAGGGTTTCCTAAATTATTTTGAGTTGACATTTGAAATACAAGTACCAAAAAAACAGCAGATGGAGAGGCTGAAGGTCTTTCTTGTTAAAAAAACAAAAAACAAAAAAACCCATCAAATGTGAATGAAGAGCCAAAGAAAACTAAGCTTATTGCTATGAAAATTGGCTGAGAAATTGGACTTTTTCAAGACATTTCAGCTGCTCTAGTTAAACTGGAGCTTAATGTTAATTTATTCATTGGTGCATTTCCAAATGAAGTTTGAAACTAGAGTGAAGGCCTGGCCTGTTTTGGAGGGGTCTCCGCTGAATCCACTGGCAAGAGAAGACAAGGCGGAGTTATGCATTCTGTCTAAGGAGTGTCAGCTGGGACAGCAGTTTTATTTCCTCAAGGGAGAAACAGGGCTTCTGGGAACAAGGTGCTCAGGACTGCCTGGCCCCCAGGACGGCAGTTGACAGAGTGCAGAGGAAGCAATGCCCTCTGTTCTGATCCTGGTACTGAGGAGCCGACTTACTACAGAATTGTTATCCTTGCATTTCACGAGTTTACATCCGGATTAATATTATGATATTATCTGTGAGCTTTTGGAAAATGGTATGTAGGTATTATTCATTTTTTATCTTCCTAACATTGCATAGAAAAGTGTTCACCATGTTTTCTTCAGAAATGGTTGGCACATTGCTGAAATTTGAATATCCATCAACTTTCTTCAAATATTTATAGATGCTCCCAGAATAATAATAATAATTTTGGGGGCTAGGTGTGTAGCTCAGTGATAGAGGGTATGCTTAACACATGTAAAGCCCCATGTTAAATCCTCAGCACCAAAAAATAAATAAGTAATAAAATAAGATAAATGGCAATTTTACCTTACAATTTGGCTTAAATTTATTTTACACCATGTAGAAATGTTAGTTAAATAACATCTTTCTATGTCAAGGTGGGAATCTATAAATTCATTAGTAGGATAGAATTAGTAGGATAGAATTCTGAGATTCTAGATGTTCCTATGAGCTTTGAATAAAATCACCAATGATTACATAGGTATTATTAGGGAGTATATAAAAGTAAGTTAAAAATAAAATTTTCATACATAGGGATATTCTATTTATAATTCTATTAAAATAATCAATAATTTAAGTAGTCTATATCTTTTGAAAGTATTACTAAAGTTGAATCCTTAATCTTAAATATGAGAAAACTAGAATTTATATGTAATTGTAGAATTCCAAGGACTTTAATTTATTGACTTACCAGGTTATGGTATTTTTTTCTAAGAGGGAGATAGAGAACACTGTTTTTTGTTTATTTGTTTTGTTTTTTGTTTGTTTGTTTTTTTGCCAGTCCTGGGCTTGACGTTCTCTACAATACATTTTTGGACAACAGGCCATTGGCATTAATAATTGAAACTATGAAAACAGATGGAATCTGAGAGAGTTGAGATTTAGGCTCCACATTGTGAGGTAGCTGGAGAAAGAGCACTAGAACCACACAAGCATATCAATATAATACTGTGCAAGGGCAAATGAGTAGAAATGGTTTCAAGATGAAAGCAAGAGGTGATATCAACTGCTACCAAGGAACAAGGAGAATGTGTTCACAAAAAGAAGGCACTAGATTTGTGGGTTTGAGATGGTTTATGGCTTATGGAAGGCCATTGGAGAAGAGTGGCAAGATTTGTCACACAGCCCAGACAGGCCACAGTGGAGTGCTAAGACTTCATTACATTGAGTTGTCTTCTGGCATATTTTGGTCAGTAAGTTGAATTAGTAGGAAGAATTGGAAGGAAAGAAATAGTTGTGGGCTGCATTTTATTTTTGGTTTTGTCTACGGCAGTAGTAAGTTATAAGTAAATGATCATTAGAAATTCAACTCCTACTACCTGTGACACTGCTCTCTATTAGAGTGGACCATGTGGTGTTAATGACATCTCTGTGGATTCCACAGTTGGTTTCTTCTTGGAAGAGCATTTGCTTTGCTGATGGCCTAAGTATATAGTCAACTGGTCCTCATGATGTGATCCCTGGACCAGTAGCATCAGCATCACTGACAATGCTAGACATTGCAAATTACTGGTTCCAGTGATGATTTACTAAATCAGAGACTGAGTGTGGGACCCAGAAATCTGGGCTCTAAAAATTTCTGTAGGTGATTCTGGTGCTTACATTTGAAAACCATGGCTCATTTCGAACATGAATATTTAAATAACCTCAGCTACAAACTCCACAGAGCTATTCCTTTGTTGAGCTGGGCCCACACCTGGATGTGGCTCCTTGAAGTGGAGCCATGTTGAAAGCTACTATTATCCTGCTATGAGACTTCTGTTTGAAGGTAACCAGAACCAGTTCTCATGAGGGAGCATGGCTAATCACAGCCACACAGGGAACAGCCAGGAAGTACTTTCTGGCTTTGCTCTAGACTATTGCTTAAGTATCTCATTACCAATAAAATTGTGGCCTCTTTTGGAAGAATAAACTAGACTCCCTACTGAGGAAGAAACAGGACTGTGTCATTGAAAATGATTCTTTAAATGTTTTAAAACCAAAATAGCACAAAAAACCCTGAAAAACAGGATGAAAAAAGATCTTTCTGAAACTCTGAATGTCTCAGAACCATCTGTTAATAGACCAAGTGTACAAAAGACTTGTAAACTCCAGTAAAAGTTCTCAAAGATTCAGAACTTAGATGGTAAAAAATATTAAACCACATCGAATAGATGTGAAGAATTCTGAAGTCATCCATGTGTAACTAAGTTCTGTTGAAGCGTTTCACTTTAAAACTGGTATTTATTGAGAGTCTGACTCTGATGTGGTCATTATTAGATTGGGGGGAAGGGTGTGTTAATACAGCATCCATATTTTTATAATTATTTTGTCAGAGCGATGAAAGAAAGAAAGGGAGAAAAGGAAATCAAGGACACAGGGGGTTTCCTGAAGCCAAAGGGCCAAAGGTATGTTTCTTATATTCTCATTTAAGCTCTGAGGAGATTGTAATTGTGTCTGATTTTAATAGAATATTAGATTTCCACTTCAAATTTGATTACCTGTTTCCTTCCTAACAAATAGAAAACAAAAAACTCCAAATGTAGAAAACCGGTTCCCAGGCCAAAATGGAAAGAATAGGTTACTGAAAGCATGCAGTATCTATGGGAATGCCTATGCTTTTGAGAGAGAATCAGTATGTCAGTCTTTAGTAACTATCAATTAGTCATCAAGTGGGATAAAGCCAGGGCCATGGCACATACTAGTTCTCCTTGTTTTGTTATATACCACCAAGTAAATTGGGGCGGCAACACAGGGCCCCAGAAAGCTACCTCAGGAGGCCCTTCCTTTCCACTCTGCCTGGAACGTTTCAAAGACCACTGCTTCAAGTATAGAATTAATGTGATCTCATTCACAGGGTTGTTGTAAAGATACTGAGTTAAGAAAGTTCTTAGCATAGGCTCTTAGTAAATATTCAACACGATGGAGTTGTTCAGAGAGAAAAATCAGTACTGTGGAATGGAAAATAGAAATCCATGGTTCTAATAAATTTCCCACAACCTGGTGCTGAGGAGATTGTAGGTGAGCAAGTAGTACATGTCCTGATTTAGGTGAGACCATGGAGGTCATCTGAGTGTGTCAGAAGAGAGACACTGCAATGCTAAGAGAGCTTGTACCTCAAGGAAGATGCTGGTTTTAAGAAAAGAGACAGGAGAGTGTTTATCCAACTAAAAAGCAAGTTTTAAAGCCTGGTGCTGGTGGTTCACGCCTGTAATCCTAACTATACAGGAGGCTGAGAGCTGAGGATTGTGGTTCGAAGCCAGCTTGGGCAGGAAAGTCTGTGAAACTCTTATCTCCAATTAACCACCAGAAATCCAGAAGTGGAGCTAATCTCAAGAGCATTAGCCTTGGGATAAAAGCTCAGGGACAGTGTCTAGGCCCAGAGTTCAAGTCCCTGGACTGACAAAAATAGAAAAGAAAGAAAGAGAAAGAGAAAGAAAGAAAGATACAAAGAAAGATACAAAGAAAGATACAAAGAAAGAAAGAAAAGAGAAAGAAAGAAAAAAGAGAAAGAAAAAAAAGCAAGTTTTAAAAAGACATTGGCAACTTAAGAGCAGCATAACAGAGCACCATACACACTAGTGATTCTTTGTCTGTCAGTAACACCTTGCAGCCTATTACAAATTCCTATTTCTTGGTCCTGACCTCAAATGTCTGGATATAATAGGAGAGTGGGTACCTAGGAATCTCAACTCCAGCAAGGGCCCTCTGCTACAGGTTGTTCAAGAAGCATATTATGAGAAATTGTTGCTCTGTTAGAAATATGTTCAGATGTAGTGGTACATTCCTGTAAGTCCAACTACTCAGGAGGAAGAAACTGGGAGGATTGTGGTTCAAGTGAAGGCACAGCAAAAAGTTACTGAGACTCCATCTTAACAAAACAAGCTGGTGTGGAGGAGCATATTTGTGATCCTAGCTACACAGGAGGGAGAGGCAGGAGCATCATGGTCTGAGTTTGGCTATGAGCAAAAAGTTCTGGACCCTATATAAAAAGCAATGAAAGCACAAATGGTCTGGGAGTGTGGCTCAAGTGGTAGAGAATTTGCCTAGCAAGTGTGTGAGTTCTAAAGCCAGTACCTCCAGCAAAAAGAAGTGTTGCATTAGTATTATTATAGGCATTACTATCGCTTCTCGGCCTTTTGGCTAAGCTCAAGTGTATAGGCATTACTTCTTATATACTTTTTATGTTTTAGTTATTCAACATGAAACTTCTGTTTTGGAATTAAGCTGTTATTTCTAAAGATGAAGAACTGCTGTAAAGTATAATTGAGTCTTCATGAAAGGCTTGGAATGTAGAAAATTGCCTTTCCATGACATTTTTTATATTTTAAAGATAATTGAGTTCTATAAATCTAGAAGTCAGTCGTGGGACTTGAACTCTGGGCCTGGGCGCTGTCCCTCAGCTCTTCAGCTCAAGGCTAGCACTCTACCACTTGAGCCACAGTGCCACTTCTGTTTTTTTGGTGGTTTATTGGAGAGAGGAGTCTCACAGACTTTGCTGCCTGGGCTGGCTTTGAACCATGATCCTCAGATCTCAGCATCCTGAGTAGCTATAATTACAGGCATGATCCACCAGCACCCAGCTTTGCACTGCCCTGGTTTTAGCAAGGAATTTCAATAAATTTTGTTCCCTTGTGTTATCAGTTACCTGGTCTTGACTCTGTAATTTGCATCATCCCACAGTTTTGGTTTAAGGATTGGCACACATATACTACAGCATGGACAAGGCCTCAGCAGGTCATGGGCTCAGCTTGTGGGAAAATGAACACAATTCACTATTAATAAACATGGTTGATGGAGGCCATCCTGGAGGAGGCAGAGTAACTTAGCCGAAAGTTCATGCTATTGAGTTTTATGGGGACATGAGGAAGACTCCTAGAGGATCAGGGTAAAGCCTAATACAGTATAGAAATAGTTCAGCCTCTGAGACAGATGTCCATATTTTTATAGGAAGGACCAGATAGTACATAGTTGAGCTTTGTGGGTGACGAAGCAAAATTGAGAATATTGTGCAGGTACTTATATTACAGCCATTCAAAAATAGAAAAATGGTTCTTCATCCAAGGCTGTTCCCAATACAAGGGCAGGCTGGACCTGACCCACCAGCTGCATGGCCTCTATTTACTCTAGAGCAGTAGTTTCCAAAATGTGCGATTATAAGCCCCTACAAGTAAAATTCTGCTTGTACTCTAATACTTTGTTACAGATTTGTGTGTTTATTTTAATTGTAATTTTTATTCACACTAATATGTGCTATGAAGTTTATATAAACAATGGAAAATTTAAAAGATGAAATAAAAACATGTAGTTCTAAATTTTTCTCTTATATTCCAATAGGTTATTTTGAAAGTCTTCCTGTATGCAGTTGTCATTGCTTTGGAATAGTGTTTTTCAAAGTGTCTAAATGGTACCTGAATTAGAATTCCCAGGGTTGCTTTGTAGAAGTTCCTAGTTGGGGCTCCAGCCTCTAGATATTTAAAGTCTCACTCTCTGGTACTTGAAACCTAGAATTGCACATTTACCAATTCTAAGTCTATTTTTCTTAAATGTGAAGGTCGTGGATCTAAATGAAGATAGGACAGAGGAATTACCTGTGGGTACAGATTCTTTGAGACTCAATATTACATGCAAAAGAGGGAGAGAAAGGGAGAGAGAATGAGATAGTTAAAATTTGTCCTATTTTGATCTTTTCAATATTAAGGCTACAATATTAAGGTGCTACATCACCTAAAGGAAGACTAATATGCAATGGACTATTAAAACACTAAAGGGAAGAGCTTTATAAACTAGAAGGGTACTCCAAAACCTATGCTGAAGACAATTGCTATCACTGAACAAAAGCCTTCTCTCTGAACTTCATAGCAGGCAATACAAAAGGAAACAGTGTGAATTACATCATCTTTATTAGCTAGGAAATGAATGCATCAGAGAAAGAATTTCCTCATATTCAAGAACTAATTGAATATATTAATATATATATTAAAATCTTAGGGCTAAACCACAGTTTATAAAACATCATCCCCAGAGATTATTACCATTGAAATATTTGAGTTTAAATTGTGATGTGTTGTTTCAGTGGATTTTCTCCAAATAGCGTTAGTAGTTACTGACAGCTTTTATTAATTCAGATTCTCAGGATTTGAAATTCTTCTCGAGTTTGTTATGAGAATATACTATCTCAATGTCTGAGAATGCTAGATTAAGCTCTTTATAGATTTGTTTTTTACAATCTCATCTTTGCTATACACCCTTGTGATTTACAGTGCAACTTGAAGACTGTAAATGTTTTTTTGAAATATACAGGGGCAGAGAAAGACTTGGGATGTCTGGATTTTCTATCCATCTGAGACAAAAGTTATACTTTATTTGTGTTGTCTTTCTGAATATGAGGTGAATCAACACCTAATGTATTAGTCACCTTTCTGTCTCCTAGATTTAATAGGAAAAACAGTAATTATATTTATTACTTTCAAAATAAATTTAACTTTCTTATTGCTCAAAGACTATTCCATTTTTCCTCTTCCCCAATCAATCATTCATTCATAGAAGTAGAATTGGAAACCCATATTAGGTTAACATTTAGGGTTGAAATAGTGGCAATGTAACTCAAAATTTTCATACATGTAAGTAAAATATTTAAGAGTAGTACTTGTTTTTCAGCCTTAGAAAATGAAACCCCCCTGTTATTACTCTCCTCCTTATGTAAAAAATGCATATTTTATTCTTTAAAAAATTATTATTACTATTATCATTACTACTACTACTATTATTATTATTATTATTATTATTTGCCACTCCTGAGGCTTGAACTCTGGGCCTGGGTTCTGTACTTGAGCTCCTTTTACTCACTTTACCAACTGAGCCACAGTTCCAACTCTAGTTTTTTCTGTGATTAATTGGAGATAAGAGTCTCATGGACTTTCCTGCCTGGGCTGACTTCAAATCATGATCCTTGGATCTCAGCCTCCTGAGTAGCTAGGATTACAAGCATGAGCTACTGGTGCCCTGCTCATGAATATTTTAAACATGAAAAACTCTTTATAGGTAATTCATAGTGACAAGAGGTATCACAGTGATGGAATGGTATGTATTATAAAAATATTACAAATGTAAACTTAATAGACTATAGATTGTTCTAGAAGTTTCTTCATTATTTCCTACTTTGTCTCCATTTCACTTTACTCAGAATTTCTTGGATTTCTATTTGTGAGAGAATTATACATCACAGAATAATTTGTTGTCCAAAGAACAAAAATCCTCTCTTGCTGATCTCTGTAGAGATAGCTGTTACTACAAGTTTTTGGTGTGTAAGCTTATCACTGTAAGGCAATATTCCCAACTTTTTCCCTAGGTTCTAAGATAGGAACCACAGATATTCACTCTCCTTCCTTCAAAAACTTGTTCTCATTTTTTTATTGGGTTTATTTCCCAATGTACTTTTGATGGGAAAGGAAGACATTTTGCTATGTAATCGTTTCACTCTTCTCATATATGCTCACCAAACTTTCTCATTTTTGTGCTCGCTGCTGACATGATACACTGAAACCTTTTAACTTTTGGAATTAACATTAACAATAAGTCATTTTCTAATTCCTACGATGTATATTTCTTATAGAAGACTTGTACTGGTTCTTATAAATTGCCTGCATTCATACAATATTTCCAACTGAAGTTGGTATAAGTTGAGTGAATCTTATCCAACATATTGAAAAGGTAATGACTTCCCATAGATGGCAAGATTTTCAGATTATTCTTTGCACATGACTAATCCACCTGAGGTCGATTCAGTTGTGCCAGAATTTCGTACTGTAGTCTCACAAGGCCATCTGGTATCGGAATTTTCCCAGGGTACTCGGGGCCCCAGTAACCAGTGGCTGCTCCAGGGCTCAAAAGTGATGGTTATCCTGGTGTGACTTAAATATGGGTGTGACTTTTCCCTTTAAAAATACTTCATTTTAAACTTACACATAAAAAAGTACATATATTTGAGGGCACAATGTGATAACTTGATATGTGTAAACTATGTATAATAAGTAAATCATGGTAATTAGTATTTCCATCTTCTTGACATCATTTCTTTGTGTTGGAAATCTTTGAACTACTCTCTTCTAGTTTTCTAGAAAATAAATATATAATGCATTTTTATACCAGTGTTACAAACATCTCTCCATCTGTTAATTTTCCTAAGCACTGTAGACTGCAAGCATGATCACCCTTCCTTATTATGTCCTCTCAGGGACCTCAAACATTGCCAAGACCCCTTGGACCAATAGGTTCATGGAATGGGAGATCCTGGGGCAAAGGTAAGATTTACTTTTTTGTGTGCTGGTCCAACGGCACTAGTGTTGTCCCTGAGCTTCTGTGCTCCAGGCTAGGCTTTACCACTTTGAGTTACAACTCTACTTCCTGTTTTCTGGTGATTAATTGCAGATAAGAGTTTCATAGACTTTCCTGCCAGGTCTGGCTTTGCACTGTGATCCTGAGATCTCAGCTTCCTGAGTAGCTAGTATTACTGGTGTCACCAGCCTGGCAAAAGGTCAGATTTTTTAAAGTAGACAGTATCATAGGTTCTAAAAACATATATAAGTGACTTCTGGTAATGGTGATTTTAAAAACTCTGACATAATAGAAGCATAGAGATGTCTGAAACAGTTGATAAAGTTACCCTCATCTGGTGACTTCCTGAGGAATGTTTTTCCTAATTTGAACATGTGGATTGATTTTATAGTGTTTGCCTTGCTTCCTCTGCAGAAGGGTCAGAGTTCAGTTCAAAGCCCCCCCCCCCGCCCTTTCTTCTGGCTATGTTCTTTCTCTAGTACTCTTATCAAGTCCAATGACTGGACAAGTCATGCTAATGGCATCCAAATTTCTAACTTACCTTTACTAGGCTCATGTATCTAGTTTCTTTCTATCTATCTTCTCTGATTTCTTACAGATATCTTTACTTTCAAATCCAGAATAGAACCCCTGACTTCTTTTTATCACATCAGACTATAAACAGCATTGTTGTCTACCCTACACTCAAGCCAGAAGACCTAAATCATACTTTACCTATCCTTTCCCTCTTCTTTGTCAAGTCCATCCTTAATCAGCTCTATCTTCAAAATCTATCTTAATGCTGGCCCTTTTCTCCTTGTGCTTCTGCCTGAGATCACCATCCTCTGGCACTGGGGCAATGAAGGTGGTCTCTTTATTGGGTTTCCCTCTTCCATCACTGACCTCCTATTACTTAACAGGCAGAATGGTCTTCTAAAACCAGAAGTCAGATCATATCCACTCTCTCTTAGAATTACACTGGAGGCTTCTCTGTACTAATTTACCCTGCATTTGAAGGCCTTCATGATCTGACATATTTTCTGCTATTTCTCCCTTGCTGCCTATGTCCAAGCACACTCTCCTGCTCTTTCATGATTCTGGACCTAGGCTCTACTAGGATGACTGGTTCTAAAGAAGTCTGCTCAAATTTCACACCCCTCCTACCACTCATCCAAAAAAAAATGACATTATCATATCCCTGACCTCTGCATTTCCTATATAGAATGGATCACTTTCTGAAAGCATCCTGCTCATTTATTTCTCTGTGTATTCCTGAGAATACAGGTTTTCCTGAGGTTAGACTCTTAGTTTTGCTTTCAACTAACTTCCTAGCATGAGAACTAGGTGGACCACTACCAGGAACTCTGTACTCTGTTGAACAAACAGGGAGCAAATGAATGATCAATATGACCCTAAAGAGAGAAATTTTCTTCAGAAACATAACCACTCAGCTTTCATTATACTCTCAGGTCACTAAAGAGAGAAGAGGCTGTCAACCTGTCATTCACTCACCATAGTCACAGCCTTCCTCTCATACTCAGAACATACAAGCATCAAAAATGTTTATGTTGTAAGGAGGCCAGTAGTTTAACCTCTCTGGTCCTTGATTTTCTCATCTATGAAACAGAGGAATTGTTGAAAATGCCATGATACTTACGAAACAAAAAATAACTACCATGATGCTTAGAACAGCAATCCAACTAGCCTTTTCTGCCCACAGATGCTATTTCACGGATGCTATCGATATTTACAAGGTCCTTCAACAACCCCAAAATCCAGATTAGATTTAGAGATCACCCTACATTAAATGATTCCAAAGCTCTGGGGAAGGCCATGACTTGTCCTATGATGCACAAGGGCACTGAGTGGAGCTGAGGGAACTAAGGAGCAGTTAGGGGCACCTGCCCTATGAGCTCACACTCCTGGCATTCTACTTTTCCAAGACCAGAAACAAACTCTTGGGCTTGGGGACCTCAGAAAATCAGCAGCCAAGCTACATGCACCTCATGAGCCTTTGCAGGTTAAGTATGTAAGAGTAAGGAATTATCTGTAGCTTTTTAAAGGAATGTGATATCTAAGTCACAATTGCTACTAAGTCACGTATGGCTCAAATGGTAGAGCACAAGCCTCAAGCATAAAAGCTCAGGGACAACACCCAGGCCCTGAGTTCAATCTCCAGGAACCACACACACACACACAAACACACACACACACACACACACACACACACACACACACACACACACACACACCTGTGCCTTCTATGTCCTTGAAACTGTTTTCAAGAAATTTGGAAAATCTCAGAAGGTCTTGTCAAAATTCAAATTCAATTAAGAAACCATTGTATATATATAAAAAACTCATATATAGAAAGACCATTGGTCACTGATGTGTATGAACATTTTCCACTACAGAAAAAAAACAGAGTATCACAAAGGTATTAGATGTCAGGGATTGTTTTTATAAATTTTGAAACATAGAAACTTTGATTCCAATTTTCTATGTCATGTGGTAAACACATGTGACCTTAACTACATAACACAGAAACCCATCATAAATTAATTGTCAGCCCTAATAGTTTCCTTATTTCAAAACACATTTGTTTTGCAAGTTAGTGCCTTGAGGGCAAGATTTTAAGGTGACTACACAGAGTTAAAATGAAAAACATAGCAGAAAAACTATATAAGCACACACACACACACACACACACACACACACACACGAACACATATACACACGCACACTCCCACATACGTCAGTTCCCCTGTCATTTTAACTCAAACTAGAAGGAGAGGATTTGGCACACATGTGGGTCCTAAGCTTTTTCTCTGCCATGGACAATTTTTGTATGTTAAGAGTCTTACCTCTATTTTGTCAGGAAGACAAAGTTAAATAGAAGTAGACCTTTTTAAAGTATCTCCTCCTCCTGAACTCCTTTCTGTCTGTGTGTGTTTCCAGATTCTTCTGATGAATAGAGACTTTGGTGCTTCTAAATAAAAGGAGAGATGAGTTTTGAAAGTTACTTAAAAGCTGGTATTTGTTTTTAGAATTTCTTTTATTTTCCAGTTTATGATCCAAGTTCCTTTGATTCCAAGACCAGTTCCCTGCCTGAACAACTCCTTCTTGGATTAGAAATATCCTGGTTAAAACACTTTCTCCAAGAAGAGATGGGAGCTATTGGAGAGAAAGGAAGCTCAGAGGGTGGTGGGCAGACACAAGGAGGTAGATCCTGGCTAAGTTTCTTCTTTGCCTTCTAACTACAGGGGGAATCCAGATAAGTATCCTGTTTCTCCACACCTCCTGTGTGGCCTGGTGAAGCCAAGTTGAGTCTCATGGCACACCTGCTGCCAATATATTAGATGTTATATTTCTAAAACATAAAAAAAGGCAGGTGAAATTTTGTAGGGAACATTGCTTTTCTTGGTATTTTCTACCAAAAATATATGTGAAACTGACTATGAGAAATTTGTGGAAGAAATTCTTCATTAAATCATTCAATAAATGTTTTACTCAATATCTTAAATATTAGAACGTTCCAACAGAGCAGGATATTCACAAGAATCAAACTTTAGATGTTCTTTATCTGTGCCTAAATTTTTACCCTTATTAATGCTAAATGTGAAAAGGCAGTTAGTGACATAAGAGTACAGCAGTGACCTAACAGAATACTTTCGTATGTACTGATATAAAACATTAATAATAATTTGCTCTTTGAAATGTAAATGGTCATCTGTTTCCATTAGAATTCAAAAACAGTCCAGTGTATATTTAACAGACTATATTTTATGTCTTATTTTAAATGGGAACAAGTTTCTACTTTCCTAAGGAATGCTCAGTATGATCACAAAAGTTTATTGAGTTACCTTACTATGTTTTCAGATTTTTAACATTCACATTTTTATTTACTTTAAATAAATTGGAGTACATTGGAGTACATTGGAGTTTTAATTTGCTAGCGTGCCTTAAAGAAAAAAGAAACAAATAGTTTAGACTTACACTAAAATAAAACTAAATTCAGAGTAGCTAATTACTACTACAGGGCTTATTGAAGAACCTCACCTAGTCCTGAGTCATTCATCCAAAGCCAGAGATGTGATCAAAACAACTCTACTCGCCATTTCAGATATGAGCTCTTACTGTACTCATAATTACTCCCCAAGAAACAGAGACAACTCAGATATTAAGATCTCCCTTAGTGATCTCCCTTTGTGCCAGAGGCCTCCAATCTCTTACACTGTGTATACCAGGACCAAAAGGGACCTGCTCTATTGTACAGAAGCAGTAGCAACATATTGTCATCTAAGTGCTGTACAGAAACAAGAAGATAAAGCTTCTGTGTGTGTGTGTGTGTGTGTGTGTGTTTGTGTGTGTGTGTGTGTGTGTGTGTGTGTGTGTGTGTGTGTGTGTGTGTGTGTGTGTGTGGTTCCTGGAGATTGAACTCAGGGCCTGGGTGTTGTCCCTGAGCTTTTATGCTTGAGGCTTGTGCTCTACCATTTGAGCCATACGTGACTTAGTAGCAATTGTGACTTAGATATCACATTCCTTTAAAAAGCTACAGATAATTCCTTACTCTTACATACTTAACCTGCAAAGGCTCATGAGGTGCATGTAGCTTGGCTGCTGATTTTCTGAGGTCCCCAAGCCCAAGAGTTTGTTTCTGGTCTTGGAAAAGTAGAATGCCAGGAGTGTGAGCTCATAGGGCAGGTGCCCCTAACTGCTCCTTAGTTCCCTCAGCTCCACTCAGTGCCCTTGTGCATCATAGGACAAGTCATGGCCTTCCCCAGAGCTTTGGAATCATTTAATGTAGGGTGATCTCTAAATCTAATCTGGATTTTGGGGTTGTTGAAGGACCTTGTAAATATCGATAGCATCCGTGAAATAGCATCTGTGGGCAGAAAAGGCTAGTTGGATTGCTGTTCTAAGCATCATGGTAGTTATTTTTTGTTTCGTAAGTATCATGGCATTTTCAACAATTCCTCTGTTTCATAGATGAGAAAATCAAGGACCAGAGAGGTTACACTACTGGCCTCCTTACAACATAAACATTTTTGATGCTTGTATGTTCTGAGTATGAGAGGAAGGCTGTGACTATGGTGAGTGAATGACAGGTTGAAGAGATAAATATGAATGACATACTCTGATCCCCAAATGTTCAGTCTCCAATATTACCTGTCTTCTAACAGCTCTGTAAAAATGTATGGTTGCATTGCTTTTCTTTCTATTCTAGCCTTTTCCTCGTCAAAACCTAGATTACATAAACCTTAAAGAGAAGCATAAACCCAAACCCAGAACACTTAAAAACATTTTTCACAAACTTTAAATGTTTGAATATTGGAAATATATGCCTTATTTGCCAAAAGTGGCCTATAGTCATAAATTAAAATGCATGTCTATGTGAAATTCCACTGAGTATCATTATTCTTAAAAATGTTCCCAGCATCTTGAATCACCCCTCTGTTCTCTGCAATGGTTCACATATGTGCACACCACCAACAGGCAGTAGCAGAACAGAGGGCCAATTCATCCAGATGCATTAGGAATCTGTGGAGTCCATTGGCAGACATGGACAGGACAAGGAATTCCATTTTAAATGGGCCAGACAAGAAGGGCTGGCCTAGCATACAGGCTTAACTATAACAACATTAGGGGTCTACGATTCCAAGATGGACTTAAAACCCACCACCCACCATAAAATGCTTCCAAAATTGCAACAGGCTGGACCATAAGCCCAAAACAGCTAATTAAAACCAGATCCAGGTAAAGTTGGAGTGCCAGACAGTTTGACCTTCAGGTTTCAGAAAAGGTCAAATTCAAGATGAAGAAAATGTGACTTTTGATGGTTTCCTGAGTTAACTGTGTGTATGATAACCAAAATTTGAGTTTCACCACAGGCTGCTTCAATTCTGTGTGTGTGTGTGTGTGTGTGTGTGTGTGTGTGTGTGTGTGTGTGTGTGTGTGTGTGTGTGTGTGTGTGTGTGTGTGTGTGTGTGTGTGTGTGTGTGTGTGTGTGTGTATGTGTCAGTCCTGGGGCTTGACCTCAGGGCCTTGGTGCTGTCCTGAGTTTTTATAATTTATTTACTTATTTTTATTTTTTTATTGTAAAAATACTGTACAGAGGGGTTGTTGTTACATGAGTAGGGTAATAAGTACATTTCCTATCAAGCGTTGCTACCTCCTCCTTTGTATTTTTTATTTTTTGATTAAAAGCTAGCCACTCTACCACTTGAGTCACAGCTCCACTTCCAACTTTTTTTGGTGGCTAACTGGATAAGATAAGGATCTCATGAACTTTCCTGCCCAAGGTTGGCTTTGAACTGTGGTCCTCATATCTCAGCCTATAATTTAGGCTGGGATTATAGATGAGAGCCATTGGTACCTGGCTTGCTTTACTACTTTTAATTTGTTGTCCTCTCTCCTTCCTGTTGCTGTGTATCTATCTCTTCCCAGGAGTACATGCACACTTTCCTTGAAGCCTTGGAGCCACCCACTGTCACTGCATATTCACCACCCACATCATTATCAGTACATTTTGAGTGTTAATAATGCAGGCTGGAGGAACTTTCCCCAGTGGCATTTTCTAATGTGAGTACCAGAGAGCCCGCTTTTCTGCTTGTGAGTAGGGGCATGACAGTGTTTCTATTTTCAGTGTTTCTGACTAGGTTGCATAGGAATGACTTCACTTTCTAATGAGATTCTTGGTACAGGGCAATTATATGTTCATCTTCCACAAGCTGATTTTGAAAGAAGAAAGAAATTCTAAACAACTCCTGCCCTCTCTTCACCAAATCCTACAGAGGGATTTTACATTATTGGGGACTAAGAAATATGGCAATGTAGGGGTTAAGTGTTCAAGTTCAAGAAGAGAAATTGCTTTGAAGAAGTAAAATGATTTAAAATACTTTGAAATTTCAGTCCGTTAACGTTAAGAGATAGGACTGAGAGGTATTTGGGGGTTCCTGCCATGTTATCCACCTTCTTGGGGGCTGTGAAAACTGGGTTCTTCCTAAGGTTCTTGGATTCTCAGTTTGGGTGCAGTTTCTTGGCCTTTGTTGCGATGGGGACAAACAAGTCGTTTAAGGATTCAGGTGGACCTGTTGCAACAATGAGAAGTACAAAATGTCATGTCAAAACCAGCTTTACAATGTCGGTGTGGGGGGGGGGAGGGGGGTATAATTGTGTGGGGGGAGGGGGGTAAAATTGGGTGGGGGGAGGGGGGAGGCGGGGAAGGGAAGTGAAGGGTAAACAAAGGAGGAGGCTGCAATGCTTGGTAAGAAATATATGCATTATCCTGCCCATGTAATTGTAGCCCCTCTGTACAGTATGTTCCCAAATAAAATAAAATACAATTAAAAAAAATACTTTGAAATTTAAGGCTGAGAAAATACCTGAAAGGGAATGTGATAGCAATTTGAGTATTGTGTTTTCTAGTATTTTCTTGGTTATTTCTCCATCTCCATAGTGATCACACTGGTAATTGTACGTGCTGCCCCTTTTCTAACAAAGGCAGTCAATGAGAATGACCAAGTGATATGATTGACTAGTTAATAGTCTCAGTACCTAGAGTCTTCCTAGAAGTTTAGAATACAGTCTCTGAAATTTCTCTTGGCATTCTGGCAACCACATGTGTGGCTCTCAGGAGTTACTGAACTGTGACCTGTGCTGAGTTACATAATTCATTCCAGACTGGTGCTTAGGTTTGTGGGAGTGAAGACTTAGTAGTTATATCTTAATTTTATTTGAGAGTGAGAAGGAAAGGAACATTAAGCAGATGCTAAACATTACTTTGGCTTCTTCTTCATTTAAAACTCAGCCATTCCATGGCTTCATTATTCAGTAGAATGTTTGGGTTTTTTTTGTAAAAACAATTGAGAGTGATTTGTTTCATGGTGAATTCATTTTGGTTTTTATTGTTCTCAAAGCAGAAAAACATGAAGGCACTTGTTGAACAATTCTAAGCTGATTTTGTAGTCCTCTCAGAGAACAGCACAGACTTAATTGGTAAACAGAGGGTAAGAAAATAAATACCTATTAATTTATGTGTTTTAGGGAGGGTAAGAACAGGTTAGATGTTTTTTTTTTTACAAATATTGCATTTTAATTTTATAGAAACATGAATGTAAGTTGTTTACTTGTCACTGCTCAGCCTTAAAGCCTGCTAATTAATAACTATGTGCTCCAAGTAAGGCATTTAATCTCCAGAAGATTTAGTGTCTGATTCTGTGACTTGGGAGCATAATGTCTCTTTCAGATGGTTAGTTTGGAATAATGCATGTAAGATATTTTTTATGAATTTTAATATATGAAATTATAATCAGTAGTCACAGTTCACATTACTCTGCTAAATCAAGTACATCGTAGGATGGATGAAAAGAGAGATTAAGAACTTGTGTAGGCAGAAGATTTGGAGTTAGATCCAGGCAAACTTTAGAGGTAAAGCATAGAAGTAAGGAGTGGTGATAGAGGGAGAGTAGAAGGGGTACAGGGTACGTGTGTAGGAGATGTGAGCCCCTTGCAGTCTAGGAAGAATTTTTATATCCAGGAACATTTTAGTTTTTCTCTGTGACAGCTGATGACTTAATGGAAGGAAAATATTTGCTACTCCACAGCTTTAGTGGGTACATTCATGGCTGCCGGAAAAAAGTCTGTGCAGAAGTTACCATCCTGCATCTAGTTTCAGCCAAAATCTAAATGGAGATGGGCTCTGGAAACACATCTGAGCTTGGATTTTTATCAGGCTGCACGAGCTTGGGAAAGTCCTGTACCCAGTTTCCTTATCAATAAAACAGAGTAAGATGATAGGAGAATGAATGAGAGCATTTGGTACATAATAAACTTAGTAAATATTCGTTATTTTATATATATATATTGGGGGGGGTGGAGGAAAGAAAGACCTTATGCTTGGGACTCTGCTGATGCTATCCTCTTCTTCTTCTTCTTCTTCTTCTTCTTCTTCTTCTTCTTCTTCTTTTTCTTCTTCTTTCTTCTTCTTCTTCTTCTTCTTCTTCTTCTTCTTCTTCTTCTTCTTCTTCTTCTTCTTCTTCTTCTTCTTCTTCTTCTTCTTCTTCTTCCTCTTCTTCTTCTTCTTCCTCCTCCTCTTTGTCTTCTTCTTCCTCCTTCCTCCTTCCTCCTTCCCCTCCTCCTCCTCCTCCTCCTCTTCCTCCTCCTCCTCCTTCTCCTCCTCCTCCTCCTCCTCCTCCTCCTCCTCCTCCTCCTCCTCCTCCGTTTCCTCCTCCTTCTTCTTCTTGCAATAGGGCTATTTTCTATTATAAGCTCGCTTGACAACCTTTATGATGTTCTTCATGTCTTATTATTATTATTATTACTATTATTATTATTATTATTAGTAGTAGTAGTTGGTCGTGGGGCTTGAACTCTGGGCCTGGGCACTGTCCCTCAGCTCTTCAGCTCAAGGCTAGTGCTCTACCATTTGAGCCACAGAGCCACTTTTGGTTTTCTGAGTGGTTTATTGGAGATAAGAGTCTCACAGCCTTTTCTACCCGGGCTGGCTTTGATTCTCAGATCTCAGCCTCCTGAGTAGCTAGGATTATAGACGTGAGCCACCGGAACCTGGCTTTATTATTATTTTTAATATCAATTTTAATGTTAACCACAGTAAACCTTTACTGATGAGAAAAAGAATACGTTCCTTTTTCTTTCAAGGTATATTTAATATAACCACTACAAGATTATGTGTGCTTAAAAAGTATTGTTACTATAAAGGTGATGTACAGAGGGGTTACAATTATATAAGACAGGTAATGAGTACATTTCTTTTCGGGCAATGTCACCCCTTCCCTCACTCTCTCCCAGTTTTTCCCTCCTGTTCCTTCCTACAAGATTTATAGTTCATTTTCAGCTTAGTGGTTAGTGAGTACCACTGCTGCATGCAGATAATAATAAACTTGGCATTTTCTCTGAAAATGCAAGGGTTGTCTCTCACCCTAAGTCCATTCTGTGGACCAAAAGAAATCAGAAGGCCATGGAAACATTTATTTTTTTCTCTTGATTAAGTGTAGGTAGTACAAGAACTTAGGCTGTGGTCTATGTGAAATTGATAAATATAGTTACAAATGGGATCTCCAGAATTTGCTCAGCTCTGTTCTTTATCTCCTAGTACAAGGGCTCCCTCTGGAGGCTCCAACAACACTCAGATGTTATGTGGCAAGCTAAGTCCAGCTAGGCAAGAACCTGATTTAATTTCCTTTACGAATGCCAGCCTATGAACTGGCAGCAATTGCCTGAAGCTATCACTGGTAAACACACCTGTTTTTGGTACCTATGGTGTTGCAACAATGCCAGTGAGTGGCAAAATGGAGACTTGCCCACAGTCCACTTTCTTATATTCATCAACTATTATGGTTTAACAGATTCATGCCCATGAAGCAACAAAGGACATGATACAGTCTTTCCGTCATGTGTAGTTGTTATTCATTAAGCATCTGATACTCCCATCTAGAGTTTCATCATAGAACATAAAGAACAACCCTTATTTTATGTAATAGAAAAATTGTAAATCTTTAGAATGCTGTTTTGATTTATTCCTTCAGTTTCATGAAAGAGTCTATAGAGAGATTATATTCCTACAAGTTGAGAGATACAAAACATTATTCTGATAGATGAAACATAGGTATGTGTCAACAATTAACATGAAGAGGGTGGACAACTCATTTGAGGTAAACCCTGAAGTATTACAGGTGACCTAAAGTCACATTCTTGAAGTTCATTAGTGGAGGCTCCAGGACAGAAAGGACAATAAGTTATCTCCAGGGTGAGTTGTCTTACTGCAGTTAGCTTTCAGACACTCTTGATGTTGAGGTGAGGGAGAACTGAGTTAAGAGAATATGATAAGAAAACGAATAATAGTACTGAACATTGACAATGTTGCCCTAATGTAAACTCACATTCACTTCAACTGTTTTCCCTACTTGCCTTCCCCTCTGATATATGAGCTTTTTGAGTGTGTTAGTATAATTAGCCTTGTAATGAGAATAATTAGTACTAACTAAGTTTTA
Source organism: Dipodomys merriami (assembly GCF_024711535.1). Classification (NCBI taxonomy): domain Eukaryota; kingdom Metazoa; phylum Chordata; class Mammalia; order Rodentia; family Heteromyidae; genus Dipodomys; species Dipodomys merriami. The sequence continues at coordinate 45,163,176 of NW_027206068.1, read as the reverse complement.
ACTGAAATCACAAGGATAATATGAACGAAAAAGTACAGGATCAATGTTTTTTTCTTAAAAATACTACCTTATAATTATTCCTGTCATATAGCCTTAATTTGAAAAAATGGAAACATTTGCTACATATCAGAAATATATAAACACATTCCAGTTCTGCTAATGACATTAATCTGCTTGTGTCTTCCTTTCCTTTAGCCATTAAAAAATCTTTTAAATCAAGAATTAATCTCCTTATTAACAAAACCCAAAACAGAAATAATTCCTTCATAGTCATTGATAAGATTTTTGAGTATTCTTCATAGATTAAAAAATTCATAGATTAAAAACCTATTATGAAATTATTAAGCAAATAAAAAGGGAGCAAAACAAATGAAATGAGCTCCAATGTTGCAGCAGAGATCAACATGTCATCCATCTTGTTTTGTCTGTATTCCTTAATCTTCTCCTCTCTGCATGGCTCTGGATAATCCCTAAATATCCACATCAAGTTTTGGATTTGTCTCTCCAACAATATAAGTCACTTTCAAAGTCACAACTGCAGTGCCATTATTAAACCGAAGCCAAAATGCAGCGTTAAGAATGTCTAGCTTATCTCATACATTTGTTACAGTTGGTTAGTTTTCACTGGGATCCAAATACAAATGCCCACACATTCTCTTTGATCAAGACACTTCTTAAGTCTTTTACTATCATGGTTTACTTACTCCTACCTCCATTTTCCTTGCAATTTCTTCATGCGTGTATTATTTGTACTTGAAGACTGTGGTGATTGTATTCTCATGGTGTTCTTTACTGTGTCTGGTTTTGTAAACTGGCAGATCTAGAGAACTGATTAGATGGAGGTCTTGTTTTTCTCAGCCAGACTACCCGTAGGCGAGCTTGTGTAATCTGCATGAAGCACATGGTGCCTTGATATATGCTTTGAAACCACATTCTGGATGGGTAAGAGGTGAACAGGAATTTAGGAGAGGAAGCCAGCCAGTCTAGGGTGGGGTTGCCATGAAAAGACAGTGATTTTTGACAAAACAGTTAACAACTATGTGTGAATCTATTCAGGTATGTTTACCTGAATCTTTTTTTTTATTTTTTATTTTTGAGGATGTCAAAGTGCTTGGAAGGGAAAAAAAGACCTGTCAATTTTAAGAAGGTGTGAACCATCCAGATGTAGCTGGAGGCCCTCATGCAGTGAACCTACAGACACTTCCTTTCAAAGGTGCTACAGAAATACTCAAGAAAGGAGAGATCACCCCAACGTATATACTGCAGGGCATTCACATTCTCCACTTGGAGCTCTTGATGAGAGAGTGATAGTTAAGTTGGGCAGAACCTCCTCCATCACTTAGGGCTGGGAAGTAGCAGGAAAGAGGTGTTAAAGAGATCATTAATACCTGTAGCCTCAAAGCAACTAAGGTAAAGCAGAAGAGATGGAGGTATAAGATTAGAAACATGAAAGTGGCCTGTCAGAAAAAGAGAAACATATAATTATAAAAACAGAGAGTAAGAGAATTAAGTCAGTAAGAAAGAATGGATTAAAAGTTGCCCCACTCCTTTGGTTTTATGTAGAAACATTTTAGAAAGGCAAAGATTTTGGGACATTTAGGTTCAAAGCCTGACATGGATTCTCTTTTAAACTAATGCAAGCATATTTTATACTTAATAGATTTCCTTGGTTTTATACATGCAATTCAGTGAATCTTAAAAGTAAATTTACAAAGGTATACCAAGCAGCATCATAGTTCAATTTTAGAACATTTTCATCTGTCAAAAAAAATCCCTTCTGTTATTTACAGTTCATCTATGTTCCTAATCCTGATCCCAGGTGACTACTAATTTACTTTCTGTGTCTATGGATTTACCTTTGCTGGACAGGCCAGAAATGGAATCCTATACTGAGTGATATTTTTCATTGAGAATAATGTTTCTAAGGTTCATTCATGCTATAGTTCATTTTGACCACATCTGTCCATCCATTCACCAGGTAATGGACATTAAATTGTTTCCAATTCTGAGCTATTATAAATAACACTGTGAAGTATATTTGCATGTAGGTCTTGTGGGTTTATGTGCTCTTGTTTTCCTTGGGTGCAGGCCTGGGAATGAAATCTCTGAATCATGTGGTCAATGTATGTTGAACATTTAGAGTACTTGCCAAACTGCTTTCAAGAGAGGCTACATTAGCTATTCTGAAGGTTATCATCTCTCTACATCTACTTTGCCATATCCCACGCTCTTAGTCACACTGTGCAAACTTGGGCAAACTTTAGTTTTCTCTTTAATAAGTTGGTGGGTAGTGAGCTGGTATTTTACCAAGTGCTAAACCTTGTGCTAGAACTTGTGATGCTTTGTCTCACTTCCTTCCCGTCACTACTTCCCGTCGCTATGAAAAGTAGAAATTCATAGGAATTTTCTATAAATATTTGAATCTACTGAGGCTCAGAGGCTTTAGATAAACAAGCATAATACCATATTGTTGTGAATAACAAATTATATTGAATAGCATCATGATCAGGTCTACCATAATCTTGGTTATGCAGAAGTCATTCACGAGGAGGTTTTTGTTTGTTTCTTTTCATTATTAGTACCACAGGGAAGTCTAACCACAGGCTTTGACATACCTTTACCAGGTCTTACCACTTTCCTAGTAATAGTTATAGGTGTAAAATACATGGAAAAGATTTTATGGTTTTTCCTGTGTGTACCATCAGTCTAATAGCACAAATATCACAGAGCCAGTCCCTACATCAAACAGCATAGTCTTTTGTATGATCCCTGAATCAAATACCATGATGTTTGACATAATTCCTAATAGCATGATCTTTATTGCTTAAAACAATAAAAGTGACATGTTCAGGATTTGCTTATATCTCTTTTTTTAAATTTATTTTTTATTGTGAAAATACTGTATAGAGGGGTTACAATTACATGGGCAAGATAATGAGTACATTTCTTATCAAGCATTGTAGCCTCCTCCTTTGTTTCCCCTTCCCATCCCATCCTCCCCCCCAACCCCCCTCCCCCACCCAAAGTTGTAAAGTTCATTTTCGACATAACGACTTGTATGTCTCATTGTTGCAATGGGTCCACCTGTATCCCTATTTAAACGATTTTTTCTCTTCCCCTCCACAGATTATAACAACATCAAATACAGTGAAAGCAGGGGTTATACCGTGGGGGAGGATTTGCTTATATCTCTTCATGACTATTTTTTCTTTTTGTTTTGTTAAAAAAAATCTCTTGTCTTTTTCAGACTTTCTTCACAATTGTGATAGTTACCTTTCCAAATTCTAGAACAGGGAGTTCTGAAAAAAGTATACATTAATGTTGCCAAGAGATAACATGGACTTAAAGGGATTTTAATCAGTAGCTTTAAAGATTACATAAGTGTCGATAAGAAATGAAATAAAGGGTGACAATGCAGTGTCAAGAAGAGCATGTGACAGAAGGAATGGGCACAATAGCTGAGCCAAATTCAAGGTTTACAATTTTTTAATTAATTACTTAAAAATATGAAATATTAAATGTTAATGGGAGAGACTGAGGAAACAGATGATACTATGCGAAAGGAACCTGCCCTGTATATCATCACTAAACCAACAATAAATAAATTAGGAAAAAACAACAAGATGCTTCATAAAGTTTCAAAAGACTATAAAGTCTTTTTAAAACCAGTAACGTAATTCATTGTGTCTCTTTAGGGATAGCCTGGGTCAGAGGCCCTCCAGGTCTCTCTGGGCCTCGAGGTATGGAAACCCAAGGGCCAAAGGTAAGTCCTCAGGTCTGTGTTGTTAGCCAGGGTCAGATATAGGCTGAGCAACTCTCATCTGAAAATCCAACACAGGAGCATCAACATGACATTGCAAGTTGGAAAGTTGTGTTTCATACCTGGTGTCATGTGACAAGTGGCAGTCGAAGCCCAGGTGCACTGAAAACACTGTCTAAAATTACCTTCAGGCTGTGTATATATGGTGTGCAGCAAACATAAATTAAGTTTGAGTTTGGATTGGGTCACATCCCCTGAAGATCTCATTATGCATATGTAAATGAAGACAAATCTGAAGGAAATCCAAAATCTGAAAAATTTTTGCTTCCCAGCATTTCCAATTAGGGTTAGCCAATTTGTGCCATCAGTGCCAACCCAGTAAACAGTAAACTCATAGTAAGTAAACTCATAGTAAGTCTCCATTTTGGTATTGATTTTTTTCTTGATTACTAGTGAAAAGCCTTATTTTTTTCATATCACGTGAACATTTATTTATTTATTTATTTATTTTTGGGTCCGGTTGTGGGGCCTGAACTCTGGGCCTAGGCGCTGTTCCTCAGTTCTTCAGTTCAAGGCTAGTGCTCTACCACTTGAGCTTCTGGCTTTTTTTTTTTTTTTTTTTTTTGCTTATGTGGCACTGAGTCACCTTCCCAGCCCAACTTGAACTTTTAGTAAGATTGAAAATTTAAGTTTAAAAAGCCATTTGCTCCCACAAAGAAATTAGAAACATAACCAGTCCTGTATTTAGAAAGTGCTATTACAGAAAGGTTTCAGCTTTCATCCAGTGCTATCACCAAGAAGTACATCTTGGTGTCGTATATCTATAATTCTAGCTACTTAGGAGTCTGAGATCTGAGGATTGAGGTGCAAGGCCAGCAAGGTCTATAAGACTCTATCTCTAATTAGCCAGCAAAATGTTGATCCAGAGGCATGGCTCAAATGGGGGACCCCTTAATTCAAGCCTGGATTCTAGCACAAAATTAACAAAAGCACCCACATCTTTGTTTTTGACCAGAGGTATCTCTGCTGGCCTTTGAACAGTCACTGACTACCTGTGTGAACTCTGCCATAGATGTTCTGGCCACTATTGTAGTCTAAGAAAGCAACAAAGATCATCCTAATTGATTTGGAGATTATTTCTGCAGAAAGTAACAGGAACTTCCTTTATTAATCCTATTATTTCTATCTCTGTTCCTTTGTCTCCTTGGTGTTTTAGAATTGTTGTGGAGCAGTTAGATTTGCCACGCAGAAGCCTTTGGCCTCTCTTTCTGCTTACTTTAAGAAGGTGTGCCTTACTCATCTATTTATATTTGGATTATTTGTAAGATTTTGTTCGTAAGAAATTCAGGTGACCTAAAAGTATTTAGAAAAACAACACTGCCATATTGGTCTAGAAATGTTCAACTTAATTTTTTTCCATTTGTACAGGGGTAAACACACTGTATTAAATATGTAAGGTCTTATCTACATGGGTTTGATTACAGAAACTAATAAAGTATTCTCTAAATAAAAAAAGAAAAACAACACTGTAAATAAAATCGCTTATAGGCAGCAATAAGATCCTCATCAGACTGAAGTAGGAATGAAACTGAAAGCAGTAATATACATGTTTTTCTCCCACAATCTTGTTATAGTTTGTTGTCATTTTCTCTTTATATTTCCACAGAGTGATATAGGGCAGAAAGGCCTTCCTGGCCTTCCTGGCATCCCTGGTCATATATCACCAGGAATTAAAGTAAGTGAATGTGATTGTGCTGGAGTCATCTCTCCAGTCAGAAGGGTGATAGGAGAACAGGCCCATGGATAACACACATACAAAAGGACTATTATGAAATGGACTTAATGTGAGCTTTGCAGTTAAAATTGCATCCATTATTTACAGACATCATTTAGAAGAGTATAAACCAAACAAGTATAATAGTTTTGTGGAAGCTAAACATTACATAAATTGGTGGAAAGTGTCATGGTTCCTGGCTCCTTGTTCTCCCTGGCTTTGGAGCTGAATGCCCAGTTGCACATTCTGTGTGTGTGTGTGTGTGTGTGTGTGTGTGTGTGTGTATGTGTGTGTGTGTGTGTGTGTGTGTGTGTGTGTGTGAGACCTTCCTCCAGAGAATGCTGTGTGTGTGTGTGTGTGTGTGTGTGTGTGTGTGTGTGTGTGACCTTCCTCCAGGGAATGCTTTGCACAGTCCTAGAGGTAGACACAGTGGATGGGATGGCATGAGGCTTCCCAGTCCAACTCATAGTGAATCATATGGGAACTTTTTTTAAATTAATACTGATTAATATTTATACTCTATCCTAGAGGACTGAACCCAAACAAGGGAAGGGGTTGCTAGAGCTTTGGTGGTATGGTTGTGAAAGATCTCCTGAGCAGCCAAGGTGAGCACTACTCCTGACTAGCTACTTTCTGCTTTCTGTCTGTGCAGCAACAATATGCATATGTACTTCTTGGAAATAAATAAGACTCAAAGGCTCTTTCATGTCTCAGTAGATAAAACTAGGTGTCCAAATGTTATGAGGCAATTTCAAACAATTCTTTTTCTACATTTGATGTGTTGATTTTGTGTTAAAACTGGCTCACCTCTCTTTCTCCATCCCTGCATTCACTTGGTATTTATATATTACTATATGAAGGCTTTCAGACTAAGTAACTGACAATTGATGACTCTGGATAATTGAGGTTGGCTCTAAAAAATGTAAAGATTCCAAACTCCCCTTTTTCAACTAGCAGAACTTCTTAGGAAGCAGGGCACAAGAGGAGGCTAAGATAATAAAGATAGAACCTTCCTGTTGGAATTGTACTGCCTACTCCTGTGTAGAGTGAGCGAAGTCAAGAGAAAAAACCCCACTGAATTTATGTTAAATCTTCCAGTCCTGCACAGAACAGTAAGGACTTCTTTGGCAGGTATTTTAAATAACAGCCATTCATCTGACAAGCTGAGTGAAAACCTAAGAAAAGACAAGATAGCATTTTGTGAATAGCATTGGAAAGTAGGTGAATCTCTGCTTTCTTATAAACATCATCACTTATATACTTAACCCTTAAATTGCATAGTTAAACGATAGTAGCAATGAGCTTTCATTAAGAATTCAGCCTGTCAGACCACTGGTCTTCTCAGCAGTCTTCATGTGCTTGAACTCAGTCTTCATGTGCTTTTAGTTTATTACCTCTACTTTAAATCTGGTGCCAGTTTTCTCCCCTGTGTTATCTGGGATTACTTCCTTTATTCACAGTGGGGCATCTTGAGTTGCATTTAATTAATTGTTTCCAACACCGATTCATCTGGCTTCAGGCCTTTCTTATGCCTTTTGGGTGTGCCATGTTTATATCTATCTGGAGTGAAATCAGGTCATGGAGCCTACCACCAAAGGCGAATAACCAAGATCAGAGCTGCCATGCCTGTGTCCTGTCCTGTCAGAAATGAGATAAATGTTTCTTTTACTTAGAGCTGTGGCTGATGCTTTTGACTCATCGAACCTCTTTAACCATGTTAGAGTGCTTGCCAGCTGGCTGGTAGAAGGGTGGGAAGTTATTTTCCTAAGGCTTCCTACCTTAGTTTCCTGATGGTTAAACAATCGCTGAAAAGAGAAAGAATTAAATAGTAGAGTTGATGATGTTCCTCTAAGGCAATGTAACCCTACATAACCCATGAAATTTCATTTTTTGTAATCATTTGTTGATATATTCCTTATGCCTTTTTAGCAATCATTTGAATCAGCAGAACCTGAATCAATTGTTATGTCTGCTCAGTGGGCCTTGATGGAGGCTTTTGTGGCTGTTAAGCTTTGACACTAGGTCCCGAAATGAGCACTGTCTCTCTGTGCCATCCAAGCCATGGGGAAAATAAGGTCCAGGACTGCAATCGCAGAAGCAGTCTGCTTCAGCAACCCCCTAACATTGATGCTGGAATACTGGCTTTTCAGTTAGTCATAAAACAGCAAGCTATCCTGATGAGAAAGCCAAGCATGGGGCAGATAGCAAAGGCTCTCTCCAGCTTTTCATTTCTGCTCAGGAATTATGACACTTCCCTACTTTCTATCCTTATTCAAGTCAGTTTCTATATCCTGATTAGTGCCAACATTCCCTTAGTACTTTTCTCAGAGAACCAAGAGATCTTTATGTCAATGAGATTCCTGAAAGCCCTCCTTAGATTTTAAGAATTTCTAGGTATAGATTTGTGAATTGGCTTCTTTCTTGCTATATCCTTGAAAGAATGAACTTCTTTGCCTCTGGCTTCACTTCTTCCTTTGGGTCTGAGCCACATTGAGCCAGTGCTGGCCAATGGGACTTTCAATGCAGTTAGGCTCTGGCAAAAGGGTGGGTTCACTAATTCAGGCCTGGCTGGTTTTTAATCAGTGTTAAAATAGCTCCTCAATGAAATGCAGGAGGGGGGAGTAGGGTGGAGGGGCTAATAAATACTATCTGAGACATCCCAGTGTCTCCAAAACTGACAAACAGTTATGATTTCAGGGGTCACATTATCCAAAAGGCAGCTGATTAACCTCCAGAACACCTCCAGAATGCCTGTAAATGAAGAGAAGCAGTTCCATGATACTGCCCTCTCTTGCTATTCTGCCCTCAGCATTATGAATGAAAAAGGAGTCCTAGTGTCACTGTGACCTTGTCCTTATTCTTTCCAATTGTGTCACCTTTGGAAAAGTCATTTATGTTTGTTGAACCTCAGCTTATTCATCTTTAAAATGATGATAACAAAGCTTCACTTAAAAGGGGGCAATTGTAAAGACAAAATGGTATTACATGTCCATACACAGTGGTAGTTACTGCACCAAGTTGGGCTACAGTGTCAACAGGTTTGAGTTACGGGTTTCCTATTTCCTGAGTAATTTATCTTTGCCTCATCTAAGTAGTGGGGATAATAAGAACATTTGTTCCTAAAGCTGCTGTGAAGTGTAATTGAATGAAATAATATAATACATGTAACATGTAATATATGCTTACACATGCAGTAAATATTGGTATGCACATAATTAGTTCTTTCTACTTCTTTTCCCTTTCAGCTAGTTTAAGGTATATTCTATGAGGAAGGTTTAAGATTCTAACATTCAAGTGTTTAAATTCTCTTAAACATCACATATTGGCTGGGCACCTCAGGAGGCTGAGATCTGAGGATCACAGTTTGAAGCCAGCCCAGGCAGGAAAGTCTGTGAGACTCATTTCCAATTAACCACCAGAAAACAGGTAGTAGCACTGTGTCTCAAAGTGGTAGAATGATACCCTTGAGAGAAATAGTTCAGGGACAGCACCCAGGCCCTGAATTCAAGCCCCATGACCAACAAAACAAACAAAGAAAAAACATAACACATTGGTGGTATTAGTTAGTGTAGGCTTGATTCAGGTACCACACAGACCTCAAAATGTGTAATGGTTCACCTAACAGTCCAATATGGGTTCGTAAATAGTGGCCAGTTTTCTTCCATATACGATTTCAGGGAACCTTGTTTTCTATTTTTGGTTCCCCTGGTGACTAGGCCTCTTTACCATTTATGCCCTGCACGCAGAAAGAGAGTGTGTGGAAGGCAAAAACCTGCTTCTTAAAAGTCTTGGGAAGGAGGTAGAACATATGATCTCTGCTCACATTTCATTTATGACATGGCTGTACTTAAGTGTAAGGGAGCCTGGGAAAGAGAGTCTGGTTGGTACCCAAAATGAAAAGAAGCCAAAAGTTTGGTGAAGAGTAGCAGTTACTGCCACACATAATTTAGCCCTTTTTCTAGCAGAGCTGGAAAATATGGTTATCTGATACTCTGAAGTGCACTGAACTTCCAGAAGAAAACAGAAAACATAGGCAGTCTCCATGACAACTTCCAGACCCTAGTACTGTAGAACACAGCACCCAGGCTTGTTAAGTACAGAGTTCAGTTCAATTCTGGAGCCATGCTCATCTTACTTATTTCAATTGTCATGAAGAATACCAGTGATGCTTTAGAAATTTCCTGGGAAACAGGCTGAGTGCCAGCCAAAGAGCTGGAGGAGATTTAGGAATAGGAAAGAACATTCAAAACACAAAGCTCTCATTTGTGTCTATAGCAAAGTAAACACCTAGGAGGAGGGACATCTGACATTTGTCACAATAGATGAGGAGAGGTGATGTGCACCAGAGGAGAGCACAGAGCTGGCACGAGAAGCCCTCAGGAGCTATGGAGGAGCCAGCAACTAAGACACAAGGGGGAAATCAAAGAAGGTTGGAGTCATAGGGAACCCCTGTGAGGCGTTTGAGGCTCTCAGGGAGCAGGATGGCTGATGGGTCTGTCTGGCTTGTGGGGCCTAACATAGCGACAGCTAGACTCTTCAATCTAGGAAGACAGTTCAGAACCCAGAACCCTGGAAGATTTTGGGCCTCCTACGCAGATTTTCTTTTGGTCTGCCTCAATTGTGTTAATATAACTGTTTCCATAACTCTAAGGTCTCTTTTAATTGAATCAGGTAGTTTTGCTAATTCTGGAGCCCTTTACTAAAAGGGCTGATGGTTGAAAGGATATTAGGCCCCGTAGGAGCTCTTACTCAGAGCCTGTCCACCTTCTACTTAGCTCCTATCTTTGCCTGATTGCTCAGCAAGTGTCTCCATAATTCATTCCACTAGATTTGTGATCTGAATAGACCTATTGCAGCACCAAAAGTGGCCACAGGTAAAGTTAATGAGGAATGATTTATTCACTGAAAAACCTAATTTAAGAGGAGAAACTCATTTTTAAGAAGTCAGAAGTAGATTTGATATGCACTTAAGTTGCAGATACCTGCAGAGAGGTTTAGAAGTTTCTAAACTCAGTTATTCTGTATGGCAGTATTAATGTTATTCAGGAAGAAACACATAAGATATTTAAATAGTAAGATTTTCTTGTTTTTTAATTTAAAGCTGCTGTAAATATTGTTGTCATAAACATGGGTGGGAAAGTATCTCCATTTTTTTTTTTTTGGGTCCGGTCGTGGGGCCTGAACTCTAGGCCTGGGTGCTGTCCCTCAGCTCTTCAGCTCAAGGCTAGTGCTCTACCACTTGAGCCACAGCACCACTTCCGGCTTTTTTCTTTTTGCTTATGTGGTGCTGAGGAATCGAATGCAGGGCCTCATGCATGCAAGGCAAGCACTCTACCGCTGAGCCACCTTCCCAGCCCCATCTCCATTGTTTTCTGACGTACACTCCTTATGTTATATGTCCAAGAGTGGTGCAGCAAGAATTTATGGTAGTTCTATTGTTATTCTTGAGGAACCTCCATGTTAATTTCCATTGTAGCTACACTAATTTATATGTCCACTGAGAGTGTACAAGGATATTTTCTCCCTGAATTATATTATTTATTTATGTGTTTATTTATTATTTTTAGGTAGTTGTACAAAGAAGTTGCTATTAACAAAACAGTTTATGAATACAACACATCTTGATCAGTGTCACCCCTTTCAATATTCTCACCCACTCCTTCCCTTAGTTTTCTTAATTTTGTAGTATATACATTGAATTTTTGACTGTATTCTGCCCTCTTTCTCTACTTCATTTGTCTACCCCTCTTCCCCTTGCCTCCATCCCTGTCTTGCAAGTATCCATTTCTTTCTCTTTATTTTGTTGGGCTTTGACTTTGCTTTTATAAGAAATTATACTATTTGTGATCTCCCTTGAATCTACCATATTTCAATTAATAACATTTGTAACCACTTGTATACCACCCACATGTTTACTTATGTGCTTACAGGCTAATTCTAGCTAGCATTTAGGAGGAAAACCATGCAATCTTTGTCTCTCTGGGCCTGATTTACTTCACTAGATCCTTATATCATCTTGCACAGCATCAGTTCAAAATGGATCTAAGACATCAATGTAAGACCTGAAACCATGGATTATATCAAACACCAGGATTACATAAAACTTTAAAGCTTCTGCACAGCAAAGGGCATAGCCAATAAACTAAAAAGAAAGGGAGAAGAATTTGCCAACATATATCAGACAAGGACTTAATATCTAGAATATATAGAGAACATAAAATATTAAACCCTCAAAGAACCACCTACCTAACTAATAAATGGGCTAATGAGCTAAAGAGAGTCTAAAATGGCCAATAGATACATAAAAAAATGTTCTACATCTCTGGCCAGTAGAGGAATGCACAAATCATTATGTTGAAAAACGAACTTTACAACTTTGGCAGGTGGGGGGTAGAAGAGTTGGGGGGGGGAGGAGATGGGAAGGGATGGGAAGGGGAAACAAAGGAGGAGGCAACAATGCTTGATAATGTACTCATTATCTTGCCCATGTAATTGTAACCCCTCTGTATGGTATTTTCACAATAATAAAAAAAACCACTGAGATTCCATATCACCCCAATTAAAATGGCCCTCATCAAGAAAACTAACAATAATAGATGCTGGTGGGGATTTGGCCAAAGGGAAACCTCAAAAAATTGTTGGTGGGAATGTAAGCTTGTTCAATCACTCTGAAAAGCAGTATGGAGCTGCCACAAAAAACTAAACATAGAATTAGCCTATGATCCAGCAATAACATTTTTAAAAAGACCACAAACCAGGGTACAGTAAAGCCACCAGCACAACCATGTTCATTGCAGTACTATTCATCATGGCCAACATATGATATTAGCCTAGATGCCCCTCAATGGATGAATGGATGAAAATAATGTGGTCTATATACACTCTCTGCATTTTAGAGAGAGGTAACAGTAACTTAAGCCATTTTAATGTAAATGCCACTCAAAATTTTAATTTACACCTTGAAAATAAAAACCTTACACTTCAACATGTGAGTTATATTCAGTGAGGCCTTTTTAGTTTGCCTTTTTTGTTGCTAATTTTTATATCAGCTTTATTCTTAGAACCAACCTGCATGAGTTAACAATACCCCTATCATTCCCAACTATTGTAGGAGTCATATTCCTCTAATATGTACCAAAACTCATATTCAACAGTGAGTTCTGGGTTGCAAAAAAGAATTTATTGTTTGTAAGGCTTTGTTACAAATGAAACACACACACACACACACACACACACACACACACACACACACACACAAGTGTTACCTTTCTGTATTTTTTAAAAGACAAAAGTATAAATGCAATTACTTTTTTTTTTTTTTTGGATTGGTCATGGGGCTTGACCTCTGGGGCTTGGGATCTGTCCCTGAGCTCTTCATCTCAAGACGAGCACTCTACTGCTTGAGTCACAGGGCCACTTCCATTTTTTCTGGTGGTAAATTGGAGATAAGAGTCTCACAGACTTTCTGGGGCTGGCTTTGACCCATGATCCTAAGATCTCAGTCTCCTGAGTAGCTAGGATTACAGGCATGAGCCACTGGTGCCTGGCTAAATGCAATTACTTTTATCAAATGCAAGACTATCAAAACCCAAGGGCTGGATTTAGTGACCTTTTGTAACCAATGCTAAATTTTCTGAAAGTTACAGCAAGGTCTGGGCAGTATGTGTGGCTGCCTGGGTGGGGCTGTAATAATCAAACACCAGTTATACATTCAGTGCATATCAAGACCTTTTCAGATTAGTTTATTGAAGGACATTCATCTTTAGTATTGTAAACTTTCCTGACAAATCAGTGAGTAGTTCCTACTTTAATGATAGTTTTATTACTCTTACCAACATCATGAGAACTTCACCATGAGAACTTTACCATGGTTGGCTTTTCATTATCACCTTTTCTTTTTGTAACTGGAGATATGATTTATTAAGTTGTGGGAGGAAATGAAATGTCATTCAGGGAACTTGTTCAAAGAATCCCTAACAAAGTAAATATTAAAAAATTTTTTATGAGTATTTATGGCCCAATCAAGCAGGCCATTAAAGATCTCTAGTAGGCTAGGAAATCTTTTATCTGGCTAGGGTCATTTGGATGTTTATAACATCATGAAGAGCCATACAAAATGATCAATTCAGGCAGATGGAAGCTTCTGGCAGCCAATGAGAAGCATAGTGCCTGTCTTATCATGTACCAACTGATTTCTCATTCCCCACTATAATCTTTCCTTCAGTGTGTGAAAAGAAATCTCCAATGGCAATATTTCAGAACAGATTTTCATGTTCTCATTGGAGTGGGGAAGAATGGGCTCTGGGTGCAACATAGGAACAAATATCCTCTATTGCAAGGAAGATGAAGGAGAAGACCAGGGTACTGAAATGGAAGAAAGACAAGAAAATGTTCTCATTCTGAGATAGAGAAAGGGAATTAGAAGGAAAAAAAGAGAAAGAGAAATAAGTCAGTGGTTTTTTTTTTTTTTTTTTTTTTTTTTTGGATTTGGTGGTGGGGCCTGAACTCTGGGCCTGGGTGTTGTCCCTCAGCTCTTCAGCTCAAGGCTAGCATTCTACCACTTGAGTCACAGGGCCACTTCTGGCTTTTTTCTTTTTGCTTATGTGGTGCAGAGGAATCGAGCCCAGGGCCTCATGCATGCAAGGTAAGCGCTCTACCACTGAGCCACCTTCCCAGCTCATCAAGTCATTTTTGAGTCTTGAATTTTTCTCTTACCTTGTTCAGAAGTTATGTAATAGTCTCCCATCTTTTTTCATATTTACTCTTAATTTAAATAGTTATATTTGTCCTTTGAAAATCTGGAGATACTGTTACCAGCTTTCTGTTTACAACAATAACTTGGAATACTCTAATTTCTTTTACCCTATCCTGATATTATTTTAATTTTGATTCCTCAATGTAATATTTTCTTTTGTATATATTTATGGTTCATTTAGATTTAGTCATGAATCTACAGTTCTCTCTCTCTGTCTCTCTGTCTGTCTCTCTCTGTCTCTGTCTCTGTCTCTCTCATTCTCTCTCTGTCTTTCTGTGGTGGTATTAGGGTTTGAAGTTAGGGCCTTGTATTCACTTGGCATACTCCTTCAGCTGGTGTTCTACTACTTGAGCCATATTTCCAGCCTGGCTTTTGCAGCTTATTTTGGAGACTTTTCTGCCAGGGCTGACCTCAAAGTACAATCTTCTATATCTCAGCCACTTGAGTAGCTGTGATTAGAGACATCAGCCACTGGTACATGGCCTCCCATTCTCTGTCATCTCTCATGTACATGCTTTTTCTGTATAAATTACACTGTAGAATTTTCTTTGATAAAAGTCTACTAGAGCTATGTATTTCCATTTTCGTTTGCCTGGGAATATTGTGTTTTTCTCCTTAATATCTTCTTTGTAAAGCGTTTTTCTTTGGAGCACAGAATTCTAATTATCCAGTTTTGCCTATCAGTGTAAAGAAGACTTTTCTCTATCATTTTACTTTATTTTTGCTCTTGAGAAGTTGCCTGTCAAACTCTCTTTCCTTTCATGGTAATTTGTCCTTTTCTTAGTGTGTTAAATATAGATGTTATTTATTCTGCTTCAGATTTCTTAGAATTCCTGATTTGGCAGGCTAATCTCTATTGTAACTTTCAGAAATTGATTCTGGCCCAGTCGTTCTTTCCTCTCTTAGCCATCATTCATGAACTTCAATTAGTCAAATCTTTTAATTCTTTCCTTTCTGATTATTTATCTATCTACCTATCATGCTTTCAATCTTATCTTTCTGAGCTACATGATGGCTCATATTTTCTAGTCTATTTTCCACCCCTCCAAATCCTTCTTTAGTTGAGTCAAATCTGTTGTTTAATCAGCCCATTGGCAGGTTAGCTTGAGATTTTTGCATTTCTAGAAGTACAATTTGATTTAAGATAGTTCTGCTTAGTCACACAATTGTGTCTACACTGCAGATGCAATGTATTCTTTTAGAGAAAGAATTTAGTCTATATTAAAAGTTTTCAAAAATCTTCCTGAAATATTTTTTCAAATGAAAAACCAAAACTGCAAAAAGCTATTTATGATAGGCAAACTACCCACTTTTTAAAATTTTATCTTATATCTCCCTTTATGTTACTGAACATAACCAATGCACATTATAGGCTTTCATCCTGTTTCTCAAAAACAAACTTTACTCTTCATGTTGCATTGTAGTTTCTTCTACCTTGAAAGTGGACATGGCTCCTTCTCTTTATGTTAACTTTCACACAGATGTCATTTCATAGAGATGTTTCTAACCACACTGTATTACATTTCATTCTCATCCTGTTGTGTCATACTGTTTTATTATTTTTAGAGCACTATTATTATCTGAATCTTCTGTTTCTTTCTTTGCTGTTTAATCATCCCTCTTCTCCTCATAAAAGGAGATTGTGAGAACTAGAGTTTTTTATTTTGCTATTTTAAAATATTTCTCTAATTCCCTAGCATATAGGGAATATAGTGTCTGGAATATAAATAATTAATAAATTATTATTAAATTATCAATTAATATCACCAAATAATCAAATAAATGTTATTAAATTATTAAATATTATACATAAATTAATAAACAATAAATATTTGTTCAATGAATTAACAAAGTAATGAATATGTGAATAAATGCATAGAGACTACATGATGGGTGATCTCATAACCTCTCATGTCAATTATTGTGTTTGATTCACATACCTCTTTGTTCATATATACTTTAAATCAATAATCAGTCAATCAATCATTAAGAGAATCCTAAATGTATGAAATACTTAATTCTTCTCTAGATCCTAGTGTTTAATAGTAAAAATTACTTTATTCTTCTAGATTGGTCTTTATTTGCATAAAAGGTAGAGACTTCCTTGGAAGGACCAGACATGGATTTCTTGAATTCATATCTTTGTAATCAAGTTACCTATTATCATAAAACAATAGATTGTAATTTATGCAATGAAAGTGAACATACTGTGAAAACGGGGGTTTTCTGACCTTTTCTGCTTGTCCCAGACATATACTAGTTATTGCAAATAAGGAAACCATGGGACCTATGCTTCTTTGGGCCTGGCTTACTTCATTTAATATATTTTTTCCAACTCTTTCCATTTCCTAACAAATGGGGCAATGTCATTCTTTCTGATGGAGGCATAGAATTCCATTGTGTATATATACCACATTTTCTTGATCCATTCATCTATTGAGGGGCATCTCAATTGGTTCCAAATCTTAGCCATGGTAAATAATGCTGCACTAAACATAGGTTTTCACTGTATTTGATGTTGGTATAATTTGGGGAGGGGAAGGGAAAAACAAATTGTTTAAATAGGGATACAGGTGGACCCATTGCAACAATGAGATGTACAAGACTTTATGTTGAAAAACTAACTTTACAATTTAGGTGAGTGTTGGGGGGGTGTGTAGTTGAGGAAGGGATGGTAGGGAACAAACAAAGGAGGAGGCAACAAATGCTTGATAAGAAATGTACTCATTACCTTGTTCATGTAACTGTAACCCCTTTGTACAGTGTTTTCACAATAAAAACTTATTAATAAAAAAGAAAGTGAACGTACTTGTTCAATGTGAACAAACATGAGGATATTTCTGGTGATTTTTCTGTATATTTAATGAGTTCTGCCTAATGACAGGGTATGTATTCATTAAGTTCTTGATTTAACATTTTCAAAGACTCATGATTTTCTGTATTTTACCTGTTGTTAACAGCTTAAAGAGCTATGGGGGTAGGAAATACAACATATCATTGTCTGTCATTAGACCAGCCAATCATTATGCAATGTTTTCATACCTTCTTTGGTCCTTTCAGGTTAGGTTGATAAATCAGAAATATATCAAATAGTGCCACAATTCACTTATTAGATTTTCACAAATTGTATTTTTCACAAGGAAGTATAAGGCTTGGGAATGAACAGATTTTCCTATAAATTTATATTTATAAGTTGACATTTAAAGAATAGCATTATACACAGTCATTATAATGCTTTTTATTGGTATAGACAGTGAGCTTTTATGTTTGGCATATTCTATTATGCCTTCAAATGGTGTTTCTTTCATTTCAGTGTAGAGGATAAAATTTTAATCCACTAGAATATTAGTCGTTTGAAGGTTATCCAAATGACTTCTGTTGGTTTTGAAAAATGAAATTTGATGAGGTAATGATTCCCTTTTTGATTATCCTGCCAGTTTTAGATAGAAATTAATTTTTCATAGACCTCACTCTGTCCTTTCTTCTTAAATAACCTGAATGTGTTTTTGTAAATTAAACCATCATATTTACTATGTAATACTTAAATAATATACACATTCTGTTTGCTAGGGTTGTGAGATGAATAATGCTAATATGATCTTCAAAATGGAATCATTTTGTTTTACACACAAGTTATAAATTCAGGTGCTCTTTCTGCTTGAGTTAATAGGTACTGTCTCCACTAGCCAGTCTTGGTAACTTAAAAATGATTACTTCAGTAATTCATTCAATATATTTTTTTAAACAAATGTAGTATATACCAGGCTTTGTTTTAGGTGCTTGGGATGAATCATAGCTAACTATTCAAGAATTTACAGAAATTGCATTTGAGTAGAAATGAATCAAGAAGTTAGACAACCTATCTGAGGATGAAAACTGATATGGCAAGAAAAAGAGGACACAGTAAGGGGGAGAGAGAGGTAAATGAACTTTTAAGTGTATATCCTTGTGCTTCTCCAAGAAAGCTCAGCTTAGGAGAGGGAAAAGCTTGCGTGAAGGCTCTTTAGAGACAGGAGGTACCTGTTCAAAGAGCAGAGGCACCAATGGTTGGGGACATGGTGGGAGAGCTAACTCTAGGAAGTTTGGGGCAGTGTCTACAGTCGTCTAGCTTGTAAGATCCTTGGCTTTCCCTTCAGAGCAAATTTGGGGAGCCACTTGTTGAGTTTTGACAGTGTGATATGGTGTGACTTTCTTTTTGAAAGAATGTCTGTGATCTTGGGCAAAGAATAAACTGTCACAGTGCCAGGATAGCACCAGAAAGGCTATTGAAGGAATCCAGACAACGACAAAGGCATTTGAAGTAGATAGCTCACATAAATTTAGGAAAGGATTTACATGCAGTGGCCTGTGTCTGAAAGTTGAAGTATATCATAGAAAGATTTTGTTATGAAAAAATAGATACCAGATGTATAAATATGATTGTAAATCTATCCCGTGAATTTTAAGCTGTTAAACCATACTAAATTGTATTTCATATCTGTACTGAGGCACAAAAAATCCTAACTGGAGATGCATATTTTCATTATATATTGGCAGGAACAAAGGTGAAAGCCACCCATTTATTTTCCTCGTGCTAGGACATTATCATTACCAGGTGGCACTGTGACTCAAGTAGTAGTGTGCTATCCTTGAGCTGAAGAGCTGAGGGACAGCACCCAGGCCCAGAATCCAGGCCCCCAAACCGACAAAAAATGAAAATGGGTTTTCAACATGTACCCAAAGAGATCAGTTCAAGAAATTAACTAGACTCATGTAAACTTTTCAATCCCTCAGCTCTCAAAGACTTGGCCATACTGAGAATCTTTCAGCTCCTTTTGATAACCCCATTCCTGGTACCATATTTCTAGGTATGGTGCTCTATCTTCCTGGAGCAATCTCATACCTCATTTGACTAAGTTGATACTCATATATCAGGGCTCTAACTAGATAGCAATCCCTCCAGAAACCTTCCTGATCTCCTCAAGTCTCTATTCCATTTGATTACCATGGTACTTTGGATAATCACCATCTTAGTACTTATACTGTAAGTGCTCATTTTCTTAGCCAACTTCCAGACTGTGCAATTGCAGATGTCTTTTTTATTGTTCTATCATACCTGACATGTAACTAGTATCCTATTAAGTAAAAAAGAATGGGTCCTGATTATATATTTCCTCAATATTAATCATTTTTTCTATCTTCCCAGACCATTTATTGGATATTAATGAATATGTTCTATATGCTGGGCAGTGCTTTATGTGCTGGAGATAGAAGGTAGCTAAAACATATATGTGTAGGCATTCAGTTCTTTATTAAATCCTATCTACATGCTTTGACACTCATCAGTTAACAACAAATCATTGAAACATATAGTAGAAGGAGAAAATTAAAACTTTAGGAACTGAGTATTTTGGCCTCTTGCCTTCAAAAGGTACTAAACCTAGCTTAGGGTTCTGACACATTTCCTTGATACTAGATAGAGTTGGTTCCAATATTTTTAACTCATGGTGAAGACTGCAGGTCTACATGCAATTCTCTCTCTCTCTGTCTCTCTCATTTTTTTGTGGTTGTGGGGCTTGAACTCAGGTCTGGGCACTGTTCTCTGAGACTCTTTGTGTTCAAGGCTAGCACTCTACCACTTGAGCCACAGCACCACTTCCTACAAATCCTAAAGATTTATTCAAAATAATTTTTCTTTAAATGTGAGATAGCTACTAATGCATTCTTTCATCACTGATTGAGTAATAGATTGTGTTTATAATAAAGAATTGTGAATAAGGATCATGCATAACAATGAGACTGGAAACTAGTAGAATTGAATCCTCATAGCACATATTGTATTGGATCCATTCCTTCTAATTTATATAATACAAAAGTGTGTAATTGGCCATTTCTCATTGCACAGAGCCAGGGCATTGCATCCAGAATTGTCAAAAGGAAGCAATACTTTGCTTATGAGATCATAAACAGACTAGTCCTAATCATGCCAGCTAATGTACAATACTTTGCACACAGTTTCCCAGATGAACCAGCTGTACTGATGATACAGCAGAGCTTAAAGGTGTGAATGAAAGGAACAGAGACTCATGGCAATGCCTCACTCATTGGTAGACTCTACACTTGCCTATTTTGTGAACAAATAAACATACAAACACAAATACCACTCCCTCATTGGCAATGTTCTTTGTGTTTCATTTTGAATTCCTGTCCCTTGACACCTAGTGCTGTTTGTTTGTTTGTTTGTTTGTTTTCCCAGTTCTGGGGTTTGAACTCAGGGCTCCACCTTTGCTATGCAAAGAGCCAGACCCCTAGCCTCAATGCTGTACATTTAGAAGTATATCGAGAAGGTGGTAATAGGAGGAATTTGTGGTGCTCTTAGATAGGGATTACTATATAAATCTATATTTCAAAGTTATAGACGAGTCTGTTAAGTGTCTGTGACTATTTATTTCTGTATTTGCCCTTTTTAAATAGAGAGAGAATATTCTATATTTTCTCAGAGTTGCATGAGTATTTTTACTTTGCTGTGTTTTAGAAGGCATATTCTTGTAACTATAGCTTCCTTCTTTAAAAGGAACTGAAATCTGCTGACCTATAGATTTTTCTGTTGCTGCTTACTCTTTGATGTGGTCTCCCACTTTGCTTTGAGCATGAGTTTAGGCTTATAAAACTTTGGTAATGCAGTGTTATTATCCATGCATTTGTCTCTTTTAGAAATAAACTTTCACCCACATGTTTTCTTGACTTATCCATGATACAACAAAAACAGTAATTTGTTACTAAATAAATTTTCTTTAGAGATAGATTTGCATTGGAAATGCTGACTCTATAGTCAAAATTTTCATAGTTTTATTTTTAAACTTTTATTTTATTGTACAGATGCTGTACAGAGTGGTTACAGTTACCTAAGTAAGGCAATGAGTGCATTTCTTGTAGTGCATTGTTACCCACTCCTTTGTTGTTCTCACACTATCCTTCTCTCCCACCTCCCTCATTCCTTCTCCCACCCCAAGTTGTAAAGTTAATTTCCAGTATACTGTCTTGTGGGTATCATTGTTGCAAAGAGTCATCCTGTGTCCTTGTTTCAGCGTTTTGTTATTCCCCTTCTCTTCCCCAAATTAGTTTTATTTTTTGGGTTTCACTTTGCTCATGACACCCATGGTACAGCAAAGCCAGTAAGTCAGTTGTCATTCGTATCTAGTAAAGAAGAATTATACAGGCCAGATATAAAGAAAAGTTCCTCATTTGGGTAAGATGACTCCTATAAGTTTTGGTTCTTAAGTTTGGAACAAGTAATAAGAAAAATGGGGCATATAAATAAATGAAGGCTAAGGATTGCCCATATAAAGTGTTAGTCATAGAAAGTACAGTTGTACTTTTATTTAAAGAATTTAATGGGCTTCTACATATTACTTCTTTCACTCCAAGAGCATATCCAAAATAAGTGATACAAGAAAGTTAATCCTCTGCTGAAAGACATTTTTGAGAGGGTAATTAGTTGTTAATCCCTTTTGTATGGCTAATTCACGGTAGAAAAGAACCATTTTATAGAATTCTAGTGTCTTTCAGTAACTATAATCTTTATAAAGATGATAAAACTACAAGATCTATATAAAGACATTACATCCTGTAATAATTCACATTGCAAACACAAGAATTTAAAGGCGAAATGTTCCTATTATAGTCTTTTGATGCCAGTGTCAAAGATGTCTGGAAATTTGTGCATGGGCAAAACAGCGGTGTCAGTGGTGAATGGATAGCCCTATGGGCACAGTGGGTGTGTATTCCCAGTGGGTTGGAGGTCACTGGTGCTGCCGGAGGTCATAGGAGGTAGCGTGGTGCCATGTGCCCCTTGCTCCGCTGTGCTGTGCATGTGGCGAATGAATAGCTTCACCCAACCTATAGATAGAAACTAACTTAGGACTAAGAAAAGATCTGACTGAATGTCACCATAACATTCTTTATGCCATAATTAAACATATAGTAATCTAAACAAGTTTTCATATCCTCAGAATGGCTGGTGATGATACAAAATAAACATTTCTTGCCAGGCTTCATAGCTAAAAGTATGGCAGTGGAGAAACATTCATCCAGCTTCACAGCTGGTGCTGCTGCCGTCTGCTGATTGGTGAAGCTGCCTGCTGCACTTTGCTAGTCCCCTCCAGTATACAGAGTCTCCCCATGAATTTTTCTTGATGCTTCTGAAGTCAAGGAATGCTGTAGCTGGCTAACTCGAATCAGAATCTTCCTTGTGGACACACGCTCAAGGACTCACGGTTTATGTATTTTGGCATGGAATTTCTAGGCTTACAACTCTTGAGTCTAATTTGGAGTTTGCTATTCCTTTTCTCTCCCATCCTCCCCACTTTTGCCAGGCCTGGGCCTTGAACTCAGGGCCTGCATTTTCTTCTTTAGCTTTTTCTGCCCAAGGTTGGCACTCTTTTGAGCCACAGCTCCACTTCTGGCTTTTTTTTTGTGGTTATTTAGAGATAAGAATTGCATGGGCTTTCCTGCCCAGGCTGGCTTTGCAACCCTCAGATTACACAAAGATTTAAACTAAGAAATATTATTAGAAGCAGGACTAAATTGTGCTAGTGGGATAATCAGTCAAAACAGAGAGAACAGATCACAAAGCAATTGAGCAGTCTAGTTAAATGGCTTGGCTATTGCTGAGACCATTTGTCAATGTTCATCTGCTAGTTGATCAGTCACTTTACTGCTATTTTATTTTGTTTACATATAGAGCAAAAAATGGAAACAGAGACTAAAATTTAAGGAAAATGATTTGGCAAAAATATGACCAGGAAAGCGAGGATTTTTAGAAATAACTACTGTGAGCTGAGTTTGACCCATTTGGAGTTAAAATTGTTTAGATTCCTTTTATTGTCTATCGGGGGCTCTAAAGATTAGAAGTTACCTGTTTCTTTCCAGACAAGCCTGTTCTTTTAGCTGTCTTGTTTCAATTAAGCAAGTTTCAGACACAATTTATCAAGCAGTAAGGCAAAACTTGCAGTGAAAGGTTGATAGAGGTTCCAGTGCTAGCCAGAGCTTCCTAATATTTTCACCAGCGCTGATCCCTTAGAGACAAAGACAACCAGGTTCTTGGGTCAGGATCAACTAACATTGTAGTCAGGTCAGGAGAACAGAAAGGCACTTTTTCTGAATGGAGATTTAGAAGTAGGAAACATCACCAAAAATATTTGGCCATTGGCCTCACCTAACTTTGTACCTCACTCATAGAAGAGACAAGGAACCCATACAGCATTTCTACTAGTATATGTTTTGAACCTCTTTAATTCACTAGAGGTGAATTGCTTTGTAAATGGTATCTCTGGAGCAAATCCATTCAGTAATAATAGAAGCACATGTCTTGAAAGTATAGACTACCAATTATGCTAAAATCTGGCTTTAATTATGGGAGCATGTTCTGAGAAAAGCATTATAAAGTAAAGTTTATTATTGTGCAAACATCGTAGAGTGTGGTTCCACAAACCTAGATGGCATAGGTCAGTTACTTGACTTGGTGTCTTGATGCAATCAAGACATGTGGTGAACACAAGGAGTATGCAATCCCTGCTGGAATAACACAACATGCTATCTTATAGTAAAGTTGTTCTTTAATAAGTATGAGCAGCCCATAACTTATTGATAAAGAGTATAATGTAATACATATATAAACCAGTAACAGTTATTTATTGAGTAATATGTATTGTGCATAATTGGATGTTGTCTTTTTAAACCTCTGGCAGCACAGCACGGTAGGTTGTTTATATTAGCATAGTCACAAAGCTGAGAGTATAGCTCAGTGGTACAGTGCTTGTCTAGCATATATGGGGCTCCAGATTCAATCCCCAGCCCTGCAAAACATCATCACAAACTGGTGAGCAATGGGTTGCACTATAACATAATGTAAGCTATAGTGACTGTAGGTGATGGGAATTTTTCAACTCTAGTATAATCAGATGAGACCACCATCATATGTACAGTCTGTTGTTGAGCAAATTATACTAACTTGCACACATGCATATTAGTGATGTATAAGTGGAGATACATTAGTATAAATTACAAAATATAATACGTATCTTAATTTTTTTCGTGAATAGGTTTAATAGTCACTGTGGTTGGCTAAATGGTAGCTCCCAAAATGTCCTTTTACTCATCTCTGGAATGTATGTATACTACCTTATGTGGCAGAATCCTGAAATGGAGAGAAGGAATCCTGAGATGGGGAAGTCATCCTCTTTATCTGGGTGGATCTTAAATATCATCACAAGTTAGAAGAAACCAAAGAATATACTATAAAAGTGGTGACATGGCACAAAAACAGCCTGGAATGGAGGAAGATAGACAAAGCTAAAGAATATAGACAGCCATTTGGAGCTGAAAAAAAAATCAAGGAAACATATTGTAGCCCAGAGTCTCTAGGGGAACACAGTTCTGTAAGCACCTTTTAGTTCAGTGAAACTGATTTCAAGCTTTCAACATCCAGAACGGTAAGAGAGTAGACTGGTGGTGAATTAACACATGAACTTCATGGAAATTCACTACAGCAGCTACAGGAAATTAATACAACCATTCAGTGCTAAGGTCTACTTCCTGGAAGTTTCCATGGGAGTACTTTTTTTTTTTTTGGTCGGTCGTGGGGCTTGAACTCTGGGCATGGGCGCTGTCTCTTTAGCTCAAGGCTAACACTCTACTGCTTGAGCCCCAGCACCACTTCCGGTTTTCTTGTGGTTTATTGGAGATAAGAGTCTCATGGACTTTCCTGCCCAGGCTGGCTTTGAACTGTGATCCTCAGATCTCAGCCTCCTGAGTAGTTAGGAGTACAGGCGTGAGCCACCGGCGCCCGGCTCCGTGGGAGTACTTCTGAAAACCCTTGCTGTACATGGCTAATAGTTCTCTGGTTTTGAACAAAAACCTTGAGCTAAGACCATGAAGAAAGAATAAGTACAAATGATAAAGATTTTAGACTGATTTTTGGAAAAGACTCCAAGTCAGCTCTTGGATCTATAAAAAGTAAATGATTTCTTTTCCTCTTATCAGACACAATGGAACCTGATCATCATTTGAAAGAAAACCAAATATAATGAAACCATGTTTTTGTTCCATTAAGCACCTTGGAACTGTACTCTGGCCAGGTACCAGAAGAACCAGGGCTCTACTCCAGGAAACACTCATTCGGTAACATATAACTCGTTTGTCTATTGTATTCCCAACATAATAGGCTGCTTTATCAGACAACCGTGGTCCCCCTTAGAAATGTTAACATATCAGAATGGGACAGAAAGTCAGAACAATTTAGTTCCACAAAAGAGAAGAATTTTAAGAAACCATTGACTATCAGGTTACAGTTAGGGACACTGTCCCCAAGTTCCACGCAGAGGCACGAAAATCCACAGAGGTTTGGGAGGGTCTATCAGCTTCCATTTTGGAGAGAGAATTACTGTGACAAAAAATGTTGTGAAATTAGATATAACCCCAGATAATATGAAAGAATAGAAAAATCTGGATTTTCCCATTTATGTATTTACCCAGTGCTGTCACAGGAAATAAAACAAGAACATTAGTTCAGTCCTTTGTATATAGAGACACAATAAAAGCAATTGCTACTAAACAATGGGCGATGTTATCATCAGAAGTTCTAGAAGAAGGTAGTCAATGCCCAAATTGCAGACAACTGGATTATTCTAGAAGGCCTGAAAACGCACCTTTTATTGACATGTACAATTTTATGTGCCCACAAAGCAGCACAAAGATGCTTCTAGATTTCATGCCAAACACTAGATGACAGAATACTGCTCTGACTAACTCTACCATTTACCCACCAAGTCAACATCTTAATATAATATTGGCTTCTTTAATCCAGCTGGGAGGAAGCTTTCACTCCCCACCTTCAAAATTTACAACTCCCCTGGTGCCTGATTGGTAGTACCACAATCACCATCAGAAAGAGGAAAGGAAAATAAAAGAGAAAGAATGTTTTTCTTTAAAAAAATAAATATTTATGCAGTTCTGGTACGCTTGTGGATTCAGACAAAGGTTACATGATTATATCCTGGCAAAGAAAATTCCTTCCTCAGAGTCAGTACCCAACCTACAATGTTCCCATTGTCCATAACTGAAGCTTAGCCAGAAGTGTCCTTTATTTTCCATATGCAATCATGTCTCTGGGTTTTTAAGGTGAAACTGCAAATCTTGACAGAGGAGAAATCCAAGTTTCTGTTTAAACTAGAAATTCTGGTCTGTGTACATCTTATAACAGATGATAGAAAACAATAAGCAAGTAAACAGCTGAACAGTGAGACGGAAAAAGTGTAAAGCTGAAAAACATAATGGCCAAGTGTTGTCACTGAATTGAGTCTGAGTTTTGAGCTAAAACCCAATTCAGATATATATAATATTACATATAATATAGTATATATAATATATAATTATATATACTATATTATATATATAAAATTTTAACTTTCAGGGCTGGGAAGGTGGCTCAGTGATAGAGCACTTGCCTTGCATGCCTGAGGCCCTGGGTTTGGTTCTCAGCACCACATAAGCAAAAAGAAAAAAGCCAGAAGTGGCGCTGTGGCTCAAGTGGTAGAGTGCTAGCCTTGAGCTGAAGAGCTGAGGGACAGCGCCCAGGCCCAGAGTTCAGGCCCCACGACTGGACCCCCCCCCAAAAAAAAATTTAACTTTCAGACTTCAGTTTGAGGCGATGATCCAGAGCTGAAACCTCAGGACAACTTACTTCTTCTTCTTCTTCTTTTTTATTTTTTTACTCTTAATGGATATTTTAGTACCCTTTTTAAAATATGAAGTACATGTCACTCTTCAAAAATAGATACCCCTGATAGTGCGGGTGGAATAATCTAGGCAACTTGAAAGACATAAACCTAAACAGGAGGGGAAAACAAGTTGAAGACTTCTTTTCGGCTCAGCTGTCTCACTTCTCAGTTCACATTTACATTGCAGTAGATAAAGAGCTTAGGTTTGAATTTAGATTTAATTATACCATCTTATAGAAAGACTCTTTCTTGCATTTGTTTCTGACCCATACAGAAGTCATCGATTATCATTTTCCTGAGATTCACAAAGGAAGAAAACTGATTGTAAAGCATTTGCTTCTGACAAGCTAAGGCATAGGCTTACTTGCTAAATGTTTTAACCAGGAAATGTACACTGAAGGCTACAGGCAATTTTGTAGTATTGTGAAAATAAACAATTAAGAGAAAAAAATGCTGTTATTATAAGGAAACCCAGCAGCCCAGAATAGCTACCATATTAACAATGACATAGAAAATGTTTCTATTATGAAGCAATCAATGCAAAATAAATTCCTGAACATAGACCCAATGGTAACATGTAATTGGTTCCTCTGAGGATATTCCCTCAGGACAGAGTGATGAAACAAAATCATAATAGCTTTTAACTTTGTTGGGAAATTATGCCATTATTATTATCTTCCAATAGGTGTACCACATGTCTCTTTATGTATATAAGTTATCATGATCAAAGTCACTCTTTTCATCATTCTCTTCCCTTCCACCTATCTTATCACGTTTCCTAGTTTCATTTTCATGTACTTATATTTAGGTATTATTATTGTATTCACCTACCATTCTTCATTCCATTTGTTTTACATCCCTCTTTCCAGTACCATCACTCAAGTCAGAACATATTTCAGCTTTCTGATACTCATTTTGTTAAATGGTGTTCAAAAGGGTTCCACTATGGGATCTCATTCCTGTGAGATACTTTAGTCAGTCTGGTCAATGTTAATGTGTAGTGTGTGTGTGTGTGTGTGTGTGTGTGTGTGTGTGTGTGTGTGTGTGTGTGTGTGTGTGTGTGTGTGTGTATGTGTGGTGTGTGTGTGTGTGTGTGTGTGTGTGTGTATCACTTCTGGATGACACCTATGTTAGGTGTCATTGGTGTCTTTGAAAAGAAAACTGAGTTTTGCCTTTCTTTTCATCTGCTTGAATCTCCCAGCAGGAACTTAAGTGCTGGCTAATGTTCAGGGCATATTTAACTGAAACCAGTCCCTATCCAAATTCAGTTCAATATTTACTAGTAAACTCCAATGGGTCTATAAATGCATGTATATAATATATACCAATATAATAAATTTATAAATAATATATAAAATATATTTTATGTAAATAATATATACAATGATATTTATATTCTTCTCTACATATCTTTGTTTTTATTGTTTCTGAAAATTTAGAAATGCTATAATGCAATTTAGAGACTGCTGGCATGTTTATAAGCCCCAAGTATTTTGAGTTATCTCAGGACGTTAACAGGAACATCCTTTCCTTCTATCCTGTGTAGGGACCTCAGGGTTTTCCAGATCCAAAAAGGTATAATGAACTTCCTAGGCCAGAAGGTAATGTTTGAGGATCTTGGATAAATGCTAAATGCTTAAGCTTGAAGACTCAGTAGTTTTTACCTTAACTTCGAAAGGACCCTTATATATGTGTTGTCCTTTTTTCAATACTTAGAAGTCCATTTGGAATTGAATCCTCATGCAGTTGCTTTTCTACCTATAAACATGTTCACTCTGTAAAATTTTTCCTTCATTCTATAAAAAAGCCAGCTAATAAAGAAATAAATTTTTGTAACCCATCTGTAGGAGAAACCAGATGACTCAGGAAACTGCTAAATTATACAAGTTGAGTTTCCAGAAAGCAATGAGCTGATCAGATGGATCTTAAGATCTCTTTACTTTATGAATGCTGGTTCATCATAAATTAAACAGTGGTATCCCAGAGAATGTAAATAAACCACCCTTACTTTTTTCCATATTGTGTATTTGTCAGCAAGAGCCCAGGTCTTGAAGAGATACTAATTGCAAATTATGAAATTGAGTTGCTTTTTTATTCAGCATTAATCTTATCTGATAAAATCATATTAAAAAAGGAGATCATGGAGAATGAGATGATGTGGAAAATAAAAATGAACAGGAAGACATTGGAGAACCCAAATGCCCAGAAAAATAGGCTAGGAGTACTTGTTATAATCTCACTACGATGGCATATTCTTAACTGCCCCAACCTTCACTGACCATTACTCTTCTTCCTCTAAGTAGGGGTTATAAGAAAGAAACAGAGATGTAGGACTTACCACAGTAAGTGTTCTAGAAAGTAATGAGGGGTTATACTTGCAAAATTGCTACATTTATGCCTGAACTTTAGAATTATGGATTTTTTGGATGGACTTTTATTTAAATTTCTATTTAAATGGCAGTGACTGCTGCCAGCTAGTTTTGTCTGAGATGCATGAGGTAACTGAATCTGAGTGTGTAAGGAGAAATAAAAACAGGTGACCCTATCCAGCCTCTACTGGTCCCTGGTAGAAGTATTCACTACTATCAGCCATAGGTTTTAGAATTTCTGCGGTGACCTCAAACTCTTCCTTTCTTATTTGAGGGCATTGCATATCTTTGGGTTGAGGGAAAAAAAGAGAACCTTTAGATTTTTCCCCCATTTTTGATTTTTCCTTCAGTGAAGACCTAGGAATGGAAATCCTGTTCACTGTGCCAGGAAAATCCATTCTGGAGGGGTGAATGTTGAGGTGATAACAAGAGCTAAGAACCAGGCATCGGACAAAGAGAACCGCACCTGGTTCTGCCTTTTTCTCTGCTGTTACCCACCAAAATTTGACCCTGAAAGATGCCTACAATGTAAGAAGCAGCTGTGGATGCAGCAACCTCTGTTCCTTACCACCATAGGTAGCAGGGGAAGTGTAATGTAAATAACCAGAGGAAAGTTCCTCATTGGTTTGTACCTTCCCTGATTGCCCAGCATGGGGAACAGAGCTGGCTTCCTCCATCCATTCAGTTACCCATTTACTGGTTCATTACACCAACACATCTTAGATGTGCACTGTTTGTCAGCTCAGAAATAGGTTCTAAGGGAAATAGGCCATTATGGAAAAATAAGAGCCTCAGTCCCTGGATTCAAGAAAAAAAGATGTAAAGGGTGACCACACACGTTGTGATTAGTGGGAGAAGTGGTAAGGGAGTCCAGAGCAGACAAAATGATGAATGGTAATTTTGATGCAAGAGAGGCTTTAACTCTTGAGTTGAGTTTTAACTAAGAGGTAGACACCTTAAAAATGGAGGCATCCTTTTACTGGCCTTTGGTTTTCTAAATGTTAGCACATAGGACTAGTGAGTTTGCATTGAGTTAAGAGCCAGTCATTGGCAGAAATTCTTCTGGCTCCTTCATATCCATATAACCTTTCCCAAGTTCTGAAGGTATCTGAAAGCTCCTGCTTCAAAGGGCCCTGCTTTTAGGCAATATGAGGAGAGGAAGAGAGCTTTTCTTGAATTTGCTTCCTTTCAATTGCCTTCAGCTCAAAATAATAAATATAAAGTGACATTCTGCGGGGTTCATATTTGGATTTAATAGAATAGGGCTAAAATTAAGTTCTATGTGATGAGGGCCGAGACCAGGAGAGTTAAGAGGGTACTGTGCTTTGTCTGGAAGGGGAGAATCAATACTGACTGGAAGTTTTGCTAAAAGATCCCAACTTTTCCTGAGCTGTGCTGAAGGACTGATTTTGAGATCCTGACGCAGAATGCAGGGAAAGAGGACTAGTAGGTCATGTGGGATAGTGAAGGTTACAGTGTATGGGAAAGACAGGTTGTGATAGGACGCTGTAAGTCAACCCACCAAACTAGGAGTAACCAAGTTTTCAATCATCATGGCAGTAAATGATGAAAGAGATTCCTACTGAGTGTGAAAACTTAGAAAAAAAGTATATTTAGGGAGACTTTGTCTCCCTAAATATGTGTTTACCCAGTATATGTGTTTACCCAGCCATTAGCCCCAAGGTTAGTAATAGGGAAAAAATGCCATTATAGTTATATATACTCCATATTTAAAATAGTGATGTATATGCAACAACAACAACAACAAAACAATATACAGTAGAAAACCAAATATAGCTTTGAAATTTGGTGTGTGAAGTTCTATGGATTGAACCTAGGGCCTCCTGCAGGATTAGCAAGCATTTTCTTTGTTAAAAATATATACATTGGGAAATATATATATATATATATATATATATATATCAGAAGTGAATATTTCTGTTTGATGAAATTAATTGGTTTTTTTTTCTGTTTTGTTTCTGTTTATAGCCCTGGTGCTAGGGCTAAAAGTGCTCGTCTAGCATCATACCACTTGAGTCACAGCTCCACCTTTGGCTTTTTGATGGTTAGCTGAAGATAAGAGTCTCACAATTTTTCCTGCCTGGGCTTGCTTCCAGACATATTCCTCAGATCTCAGTCTCCTGGGTATCTAGGATTATCAGTGTGAGCCATAGAGGCCTAGCTTACTTCTGATTTCTATTTTCTTCTTTTTGTTTGCTTTTATTTTCTAAAATTCTTTCAGTAAACATATTTGCTTTTGTAATAGAGAAGAAAATTTGCAAACCATAACAACTACATATTTGTTTAATCTGAAATTGTTGAGCCAGAAGACTAATGAAATGATGATTTTCAATTATCAAAAAGTTAACTGTGCTTACTGTAGAATGTGGTATGATGTTATACCACATGTGACAATGTTGTCAACATTCCCAAATGATTCTGTGATTGAGACAGAAAGCAAAAATTTATGAGCTTAAGAGCAATAAGAATAATTTATGAGCCTTCTGGATTTGGGCCAGATAATGATTCAAAGGCAGAATTAATTCTTTCAGAAAACTTTGCTGCCCAGAGCAGAGGAACATTCATATCTCATGGACCATCTATCTAAAGTATAGACTACAGTCAATTAATTTTTATTTTTGATAAACTATTTCTCAAACTCTTATTTCTTATTTCTTGTTCAAATGACATAATGTACAACTTGACAAATAGTAGTATTTTTTCCTGAGATGAGACTTTCCTTGAGTTCTTTCTTTGAATGAGGGACTGTTTTCCTCCAGCCTGAAAACCATCTAGTTCTGTAATTGTAACAAAAGTTGTCATTCAATTCACCATATGTACTGAAGATCATTCTGAAACAAAGAGGAAGCTCGACTGATGCATGATTCTTTTCTATATTTGCACCAAAGTCTATATTTTGGAGCCAGTGGAAAGTTGCTGTTGTATTTGAATTGAGTGTTTTAATATTAATTTTATGGAAGTATTTGTTCTGACACATTTGGTGGTATATTAGTAAATGAATATATATACACATACACACGTCTATAGAATAATTTGTCTTGTCTCTATGGTGTGTGTGTACTATGGTGTGTGTGTATGTATGTGTGTGCACATGTATGCATACACAGTAACTCAAATGCACTAGAACAGCTTTGATGGCAGAAAGCAGTTAATGACAGCTGACTCTTGTCATAGCGTGCCAGGAGCCATGGCTAAGAAAGCACCACAAACTTCTTTACCTAATTCACAGATCTACTTAATAAATTAAGCAAAAAAGAAAAAGAAACAAAAGAAATCTTTGCAAGGATAAGTAACAGGATTGAGGCTAATAAATGACTAAAGTTCATGTTGCTGAGATCAAGGATTAAAAAAGATAAAAACAATTGCTCTCATAAGATTTGCCTAACTCCGGATAATCTGATCAGGAAAACTAATATGACAGAAAGCAGAGGCAAAAGGTGTTTTCAGTTGGATTGATCAAGCAACTAGATGAGAGGGAAAGTGATGCTGTTGCTTTTATTCCAGCTGTGTTATTATATTCTGCTACCAGTGTCAAAACTGAATGATTTCCTGGTAGATATTTGGGGATGTATTTTTAGGATCCCAGTGTTAGAAAATGAGGAGACAAAGGCCAGAAAATGCTAAATGAAAGGATGTTTTTCATCCTTACATTACTAAGAATGAAGAATTCCTCTCCACCTTCAGCCTCATATTCTTCATGCTCACAAACACATCTTTCTGGAAGGCCCAGCACAAAAGAATCTGTGTCAGAGTGGTAGGATAATGTGTACATTAGCTATTCAAGGATAAGCCATCATTTCCTGAGCTTTCATTTTAAAGAGTTCATATTAGGAAGTTGGAGAAACATGGCCACAGTGAGAATTTCCTTAAGTGTTCTTTGAAGCAAACTAATTTTTTAATCTATTTCATATTATCAGAAACAAAAAATATGGTTTCCTTTTGGTGTGTATAGCTCAGTGTTCTTAAAGGCCAGGATGAAGAGAATGGGCCATCAGGGCCAACAACAGGGGCTGATGACTTGGCTATCACTACTTCTACTTGTTCAGCATCAAGGTTTGGAAACCAGAGCTGAAAGTCTCAATTGGATTTTTCAGAAGGAAATTTTGGTGCACAAAGGTAAGAGTTGTCTGCCAATCAGCTGTTTTATCTATAAAGTGAGGAAGGCTCAAGAAGGAGGGTTCCAAAAATCTCATCCAAGGAGAGATCGTTTAACAAAGAAGGTATTTTTCACTGTATTATATATACACTTCGAAAACTAGCTGGGTATAGAATAAATTTGGCTAAGAAATGTACTCATTACCTTGCTCATATGATTGTAACCCCTCTGTACAGTATTTTCACAATAAAAAACTTACTGAAAATAACTGAAAAAAGAAAAACATTCAATATTTTCTCTTATCTTAATTAGAATGCTTTTAGAGAAGATGATTTTCTTCTGTTTGTCATTGTCCCAGCTTCTCACTATGGTCATACACATGTCTTGCACACACGTAGGTATTTGAGCTTTGGGCTTCTTGATTGTACAACAAAGATGAAAAAGCTAAAATCTAGATTCAGATTCAACAAAGTATTTCCTTTTTTAAGCATTTCATTTTCTTATTTTTAAAAACGTTATTGTAAAGATTTACTGAGAGGTTTCAAGAAAGTATTTCCTACAGAGCTAATATATAGAGAAAATTCATCACTGTCTACTTTTTAAAACAAGGCTTGCAAAACCGACAACTTTTTGTCCAAACAAAGCATAGATTCATATGAAAACAAGTTATAGAATATTTATTTCCTAGTTCATTTTTGTTTTTAAGAACAGAAGTGATAGAATTTTATTGTTTTCCATTTGGTTTAGTCTTCATAAAAGAGGCATACTTAGATATTAGTTCCACAGAATAAATGAATCCAGATATAGTCCAAATCTGGGGAAATGATAAAGACAGGGCTGCTTTTGCTATGAAGAAATAAAAGTTACAATGCATAAACCAGCTCACAGAAGGTAAGTACCAGAAGACAATGAACTATTTGGCCTTATTTTGCCTTCTTTTGGTTTGGAATAATTTCCTTTTTTCAGGTAGAAAAAAATAAGACAAGGTGCTATAGGAAGTTCATAATTTAAAGGATATAACAAATGGCTAACTTTGTGATGAAAGGAACCTCAGTACAGAGTATCTTTATTTTTAGGGTTTGCTTTTGCTTTCTTACAGCAGATACATTTCTGAAATATATTTGTTAACTGACATGAGAAGCATTTATCATATTTTTAGTATCTTGTAACAATTGTCCTTTAAAAAGAGGATTGTGATATAATGATAGCTCTTTGTTTTGTTTAGAGGGCTTTCCTTTTTCAGTAAGCACATTGTAGTCATAACAGAGCTCTCTATGAATAAACTGAACTTGAAGGGAGTGAGTAGAGAAGACAGAAGCTATTTTGCTTCCAAGTATTAATTTGATCTTGAAATAAATCCAAAGTAAAGTAGGAAGTGCTATCTTTCTCCTGTCAAGTAATCCTCACACAAGGAATAGGCAGTAAAGTCTCCTTTATGTTTTCAGAGAAATGTACATTTTTAATGAAGTTTTGTGAAGATCAAAACCTTTTGTTTTTAATGGACTAAATATCCAGGGGGTAGTTTCTGGTGGTGGGCAGATTTTTGGGGGATTATGGACTCCTACCTTCATTATATTACTTGGTATCTTAGAGTACATGGAGAATACAAGTTTACTACTATAACGTCATACAGCTTTTATATTTCATCTCTGCAGTAAAAGAAAAAGCTTTAGTAACATGCCTTTTTCTCCTTCTATATCCTAGAACCTTTGAACTCTTGGGGTACTAGAAAATGTTTTAAATTTGAGCTTCAATGATAATCACAATAAAGATGAAAACTCCTGTGGCCACTTTGGTACTGTGGCTATCATAGCTCAAGAAATAGATTTAAGACTGAAACAGAATGTGAGGAAAGTTGCATACAAGGACGAACAAGTAAGTTAGCTAGAAAGAATCCAATACAAATAAAACACCATATTTGAGTTGACATTACCTATTGACAATCCATAAATGTAATATAATCCTTACAACAAATCAAAGATGTAGGTGTTATGAACTACTTACACAGAGGGTAAAGCAAAGACTGTGAAATTGAATAGTCTTTCAGTGCTCTCCCAGCTAAAAGTGGCAGTGCAAGGGATTTGGACTGGGACTGTGTCATTTCAAGATACTGATGCTTCTACTTCACAACTTCCACTGTGCTTGATTCCTGCTTATTTTTATTGCACACATTATGCTAGGCCAAACTCGACCCCTACTCATACTCCATCCCCCCATCACCTTCACACCTCTGTCAATAGAGCAAGGTAGGTGGTGAGGAAGGGCTTTGGTCTGAATATTGGAAGTGATAGGGATGTTTACGTGTGCATGCTGGATTAGGAGTGGGGTGGTTAGGTTTTATCATACTTGCCCTAAGAGTGGAAGAAATGAACCTGAATTAAAATTACTCAAATGTATTACGAGCTGATACTTCCCATTCGTCCAACATGTTTGGTAACAAAGTCTTTACTATATGTTTAAACTGTATAGTTTAACAAAGGAACATTTTAGGACACTTCTTTTAAAACATATGAATAGAACTTCAATGTCTTTAATGGGAGCAAGGCAAAGTAGGTTAATTTTGTCGAAGTGTCCAATAACATTTCCCTTCATAGCCTGTGTTTAAATAAAATCTCCCTAAAAATGCCTTCACATAGCCCAGAAATGTGAGTATATGATTTGTAAAGCTAGAACAGTCCCAAATCATGTTTCACGTAGATATTTGATTTTTTTAAAAAAAGTATTAGACTGATTTGAGTTCTAAAAGCATTCTTCATTTTCAGTCATTTTATATGAGCTTTGAAAAAAATACTTAATGAATCCATTTAAAGTCATACTTGACTTTAAAAATGACTCTTAATTCCTATATCTCTTCTGTTCCTTATAAACTTTAGACAAATATCCCAAAGAACCAGGGTTGGGTTTCCATAGAAGGTTATGTCTTCATGAGCCAGCCATTCATTAGCAGACATGACATCCCTTGCTGTAAACAGAGCTTTGTGCCCCTCTGGTGTAACCCTTACACAACCCTACTCTGACTATGTGGAGCCATCACAGCCATTGTCACTATTTGAGGGCAGCTGGTACATCCTCTTTCATTGTGCTGCATTAGCAGCGTCTCTCTTCACAGTTCTATGTAGTCCTATGCACCAGTTCTGAGCATTCTCTCCATCTTCTGAAGATATTCTTGGTAACTAGAGTAAGGGAGAGGATCAAACCATGTCTTTGTTCTAAATGTTAAAATATTCTGGATTCCACACAAGATGGTTGCCACATCAAGGGAAAACATCAAGAGAAACTTTACAAGAGAAAAGTTTCTCTTTATCACGGAAATGAAAAGGCACAGGAATTAAATTCTTTTCTTTTTTTCCTTTCTTTCTGCCCTTTCCATGCTGGGGATTGAAGCCAGGGCCATTGCTCATGCTAGGAAAGGCTTCAGCACTAAACTCCAATCCCAGGCCTGACACAGCAAACCAGAAGTTGTGGTTTACAGACATAGTAAAGAATTCTCCCCCAATATCTCACTAAAATAAACTGGAGCTTTTCATTTTCACTATTTAAAAAACTTGCCCTTCTATTCCATTTTCTTTACATTCTTTTTAAATGCTAATGGAATTCTGCAGTTCTTTGATTCTTGATGTTATATTAAATTTATCATTTGGCCATTTTTCCTCTCTTGCAGTTACATGAGGAGTGCTATGTGTTGCTGATATCTATAACTTGGTTGCTGATGTCTATAACTTGGTAGTTTTTTTCTCAGATTGATCCTATATTGAATAAATTGATATTCAGACTTGACTTCAGCTGTTTAAAAGACAACAAATAACAAAATCCAGATATGTATTTGCTGAAAAATAAAACAAATTCACCTTATCTCCAATCTTCTAAGAAATCAATATTGGTATTAGCATACACTTTCTTTGTTATGTGTTTCTACTTTGTAATTGGAACCACATCAGCAAATACAATAAAATTTAGTAAAGTTATGTTTCAAATTTTGGTATAATAGTTGAGCTTTTCCTATACTAAAAATCAGAGTACAAGTTGTATTAAATTTGCTTTGTATCATCCTCCACCTTCACTACAAAGATGAGGTGCATCTTTGGTCCATTTGTCTGTGAATGGCACAGTCTCTCAGCCACTGACCTGATCTGGCTTCTGAGAAACAGTCTTTTCTTTCTCTCACTCCTATCCCATTGTTCAGTGGATCTGGCCCATCTCCCTTCTTCCTATTCCTCTCCTCCTTGGGTCTGTAATTGTGCCTGACTTCCAAATTGGTCTCACTTCTAACACTTTTTCCTTCCTTCCTTTCTTCCTTCCATCCTTCCTTCCTTCCTTCCTTCCTTCCTTCCTTCCTTCCTTCCTTCCTTCCTTCCTTCCTTTCTTAATTCCTCCCTCCCTCCCTCTCTCCTTCTTTCCTTCCTTCCTTCCTCCTTCCCTCCCACCTTCCTTCCTTCCTTCCTTCAATTCCTCCCTCCCTCTCTCCCTCCTTCCTTCCTTGCTTCCTTGCTTCCTTCCTTCCATCCTTCCTTAATTCCTTTCTCCCTCCCTCCCTCCCTCCTGCCTTCCTTGCTTCCTTGCTTCCTTGCTTCCTTGCTTCCTTCCTTGCTTCCTTCCTTCCTTCCTTCCTTCCTTCTTTCCTCTCTCCCTCTTTTTATTACCCAGCACTTTCAATCTTACTCACCACTTCCAATTTCTGCCAATGATGTATGGATTTACAGCACTTCAGAACCAATCCTTTTCCTCTTTAAAATGATTCAGTGTCTCTCCATTTTCATCAAGCTAAAAGACAAACATTTTGGAACAATATCCAAGATTCAGTAGTATATTATTATTGTTTATATTTCTAATTTCCCTCCATATCCTATACATGCTCTTCACTTAAACTATGTTCAACTATGTGCAACTTTTTTTTCTTCCATATATATTTTTTATTGTAAAAATACTGCACAGAGGGGTTACAGTTACATGAGTAAGGTAATGAGTACATTTCCTATTGAGCATTGTTACCTCCTCCTTTGTTTTTCTCCTACCATCCCCTCCCTCCCCACCTCCCAAACTTGTCACTTTGCCCCCAAAATTGTAAAGTTCATTTTTAATATAATGTCTCGTACATCTCATTGTTACAATGGGTCAACCTGTATCCTTGTTTCAGCATTTTGTTATTTCCCTTCCCCTCCCCAAGTTAGAAAAATGTATATACAAGATGCAGGGCACCGGAATCAAATACAGTGAAAACAGGGGTTATATCATGGGGGAAGAAGATATGAAAGAAAAAAAATCACACAGTACATTATAGCTACATTAAAAACAACAACAAGAAGGACAAAACCACTTGTGTCCCTATCTTGGGGTTCATTTTGCTTAGCATCACCTCATATGGTCACATGTGCATAGCTTTTGAGCTTTTCTGCTTGTCCTACATATATACTAGTTACTGAAAATAAGGGAAACTATGGAACCTATGTTTCTTTGGGTCTGGCTTCACTTAATAGAAGTTTTTCCAAGTCTTTCCATTTCCTAAGAAATGGGGTGGTGCCATTCTTTCTGATAGAGGCATAGAATTCCATTGTACACACACACACTCACACTCACACACACACACTTTTTTGATCCATTCATCTACTGATGGGCATATGAGTTGGTTCCATATCTTAGCTATGGTAAATAATGCTGCAATAAACATAGTTGTGCTGGTAGCTTTAGTATGGTCTTGTTTGTGATCATTTGGGTAAATGCCCAAAAGTGGGATTGCTGGGTCACAGGGGAGCTCTATGTAGAGTCTTTTGAGGAACCTCAAAGTGGTTGAACAAGTTTACACTCCCACCAACAATGCATTAGGGTTCCCTTCTGTCCACATCCCCTCCAGCATCTGTTGTTATTAGAGTTCTTGATTATAGCCATTTTAACTGGGGTGAGATGGAATCTCAATGTTGTTTTGATTTGCATTTCTTTTATGGCTAGAGAGGTTGAGCATTCGTTCATGTGTCTATTGGCCATTCTTATTTCTTCAGAGAAGTCTCTCCTTTAAATCTATAGTCCACTTATTAATCAGGCAGTTGTTTCTTTGAGGAATTGTTGTTGGGGGATTTAATTTTTTGAATTCTAAGCATATTTTAGATATGAGACCCTTGCCCGTTGTATGGCTAGTGAAGATCTTCTCCCAGTCTGTGGGCTTTCTATTGATCTTGCTAGCTATGTCCTTTGCCATGCAGAAGCTCTGCAGTTTCATGCAATCTATGGGCAACTTTTTTTTAAAACATAATTCATTTCTCTTTTTCCAGTTTCTACCCTTCAATCCCTTCTTCCTTCCTCCATCTATCTCTCTTGTTCTT
Source organism: Dipodomys merriami (assembly GCF_024711535.1). Taxonomy (NCBI): domain Eukaryota; kingdom Metazoa; phylum Chordata; class Mammalia; order Rodentia; family Heteromyidae; genus Dipodomys; species Dipodomys merriami. The sequence continues at coordinate 45,123,329 of NW_027206068.1, read as the reverse complement.
CATGTGGTCTAATAGAATTCATTCCCTACAAGTATACAAAGAACTATCTTATTCTTTGTAAGATCTTTTGAGGTATTCCTCTTATTATCTGTTTTTCTTCATTGGACATTCAAATATTTCCAATATTTGCTTTGATAACAAAAGCTTCATCAACTGTTCATCCATGCTTGTATTTACTAGCTTTTAGATAGGAATATTTATAGAGGGAAAACATAAGCAAAAGATAGATATATATACATATATATATACTTAATATATATGACAATTTGTCTTCTTTAAAGATTGTGCCAACTTAAATTCCTAACCATTAGCATGTCTACTTTTCCATTGTTATTAATTATTTAAATTTTGTTTGATGGGTGAAATTGGAGATTTCTCTTTACTTGTAATCTGCATTATGCCTACTTTTCAATTTAAAAAGTTTCACTATGAGGCTGGGAAGTTGGCTCAGTGGTAGAGTGCTTGCCTCGCATGCATGAGGCCCTGAGTTCAATTCCTCAGCACCACATAAGCAGGAAAAAAAGCCAGAAGTGGCACTGTGGCTCAAGTGGTAGAGTGCTAGCCTTGAGCATAAGAGCTGAGGGACAGTGCCCAGACCCAGAGTTCAGGCCCCACAACCAGACCCCCCCCCCAAAAAAAATGTTTCACTAGCATGTATTAATAGTAAAAAGGGATTTAATTGTAATATTTCTATATGTAAGAATAATCAAATTTACCTTTTCTACATTATTATTTTTCAACCTCTTTTCTCCATTATTTTTTTGTGTGTCAGTCTTGGGGTATGAACTCAGGGCCCAGGTACTGTCTCTGAGCTTTTGTTGTGTTTCAGGTTGGCACTCTATCACTTGAATCACAGGTCCACTTCTAGCTTTTTAGTGGTTATTTGGAGATAAGCATCTCGTGGATTTTGCTCCCAACATGGCTTTGTACCATAATCCTCAGATCTCAGCTTCTTGAGTCAGCAACTAGCCCCCAGCTTCTGTTTTTAACAGTGTATAAATACCACATTTTTCTTTACTCACTATCCAGGCTAATCTCATAGACTGGCTATTGTGAATACAGCTGCTATATAAACCATTTATGTGACAAAAGTGTCAAGAAGGTCTTTTTTCAGTGAGTTGTAAAATCAATCATCCAGGTTAGAACACATTCCTGAACTGGACCAGTTTAGCAGAGTTTCTGATGGTCTCCAGCATTGTTATCTTCACCAGCATCATTGGAAAGTTCAAATGGGTGCATTTTTGACATGTTTATCACAATTAGTGAGGTGATGATCTTTAAATTTTAAATTTATTATCAAAAGCAATACTGAAAATACTATTAAATCAACACTTGATTAAGACTTTCAAATTATTTCTCTTAGCGACTTTCAGTCTTTTGTGAAAGGTACAAATGTTATTTTCTATCACCTTTCAACCTCAGGTTGAAAAATGTACCTAATTTTAAAAAGCTATGGGAGATTTACTTTTGTCATATTTTCCAATTTATTACGCACTATTTATTTCTTTATCATCTCTAAAGTGGTTAAATTTGGTGGACCAAATAACATGGTGATTCTCACATAGTCATTAAATAATGTATCTTTTTCTTTTTTTTTTTTTTGAGAGAAGTCAATTGTAAAAGAGATAGGAAATCTATGAAAGAAAGTGAATGTGATTGCTGAGGAAGAATGTGTTTAGAAGGATGAGCAGAACCCTAGGACGAGCTTTTGGAGTGACATCAATGGTAGAGTATTAGAAATCACAGATGGGGCTGCTAGGATCCGTTAAGTGAGTGACTAGCAAATCAGAAGAGTGTTATATCTCAAGATAAAAAACACAGCAATACAGTTAAATATGATAAATGTTACCAAAAGCTTCAGCAGTGTTTGTTTAAAAAAACATTCATTGGATTCAACAAGAGGTTGACAGTTGTCAAAAATACTCTTAGATAATTGTTAGGGCTGGTGCCTGAAGACTGAGGCTCCTAAAGGAGTAGATGGAAAATAAGGAAGTATCGATAGCAAGTACAATATGTGCTTCCTCAAAAATTAGCTGGCAATTAAAAGGAAAGACTCAGTAGCTAAAGGGGACATGAAGTGTATCAGTGAGCTGTTGCTATGTAACAAATAACCCCAAATTCAATGTGTTCAAACATGCAGTATTTATTTCTTTGAGTGAACTAGATGCTTTGTTGATTTGAACATATGCTGGGCTCACTCATAAATGTGGGGCAAAGTTGAAGACTGGCTGATTTAGGGTGATTCTATTTAGTTTTTTAAGTTGGTATTCCATTATTGGGGTGATTAGGCCCAGTTCCTCCCATCAATTGGCATATGAATTGATATAGCAGTTGCAGAGGTTAGGGCTATGGGAGACTAGAATTCTGTGAGATCTTTCAAAACTTCATCATGAACTAGAGCATTAGTCTGTCACATAGTTAGCCAAGTTTCATAGTATTGGGGAAGAGACTGACTTCGTCATGGGAGAAGCTGCAAAGTTTTTATTGCAAAATGCATCAGTAGAATAAAGGTAGGAGCCAAGTTTTGTAATAATTTTGGTATATGAAATAAATACTGGCTTGAGTGTGAGGACTTAGAGGAAAGGACCTGAGTGTCAGGCTCTGGGAACTTGACAGTCCCCCAAAACAGAGGACTGGAATGGATAAGAAGTAGACGTGAGGTTCATGTGATTTGTATTTTGAGCTGAATTCAGATTGTCACATTAATCTTTCTTTTACACTTTTTCTATCAACAAACAGCAGCAAAAACCATTAATTAATAGTGAAAGGTTGGAAAAATAGATATTATTCTCCCTATGATCAAGTCACATATTTTGAATTCTATTCTAAGTGGATTTACCTTCCTGATACTTCATTACGATTAAGAGGAAAGACTTAATTATGGTTACCACATTCCCCAAACCAAAATCCTGGATACATTGTCGTGAAAAAGACAAGAATTCAAAATAAGAAAGTCTTGGACTTTTGTTCTGATTACTCCAATTCATAATAATAGTATGTATCAAGTGAATGTATATTATTTGTCAAATTCTACCATAAATTTTTGTTGATTTATTTAATCATCATCCTTTAGTTATTTAATTTTAATTTTAGAATTAGTGGGGATTGAACTCAGGGCCTCTTGCTTTGTAGGCAAGACTTTTGCCACTTGAACCAGGTCTCCACTGCTTTCCTATTTAGTTTTTCTTTTTTTAAAAAAATTTTATTTTCTTGTAAAGATGCTGTATAGGGAGGTTACAGTTACATCAGTAAGATGATGAGTACATGTCTTGTCCAGTGTTGTTACCCCCTCCTTTGTTTTTCTCCTTCTATCCTCTTCCTCTCCCACCTCCCCAGCTCCTCCCCCCTCAAAGTTATAAAGTTCATTTCCAACATAGTGTCTGGTGAGTATCATTGTTGCAATGAGTCATCCTGTGATCTTGTTCTAGCATTTTGTTATTTTTCTTCCCCTCCCCAAATTAGATAAATGTATATACAAGATGCAGGACACCAAAATCAAGTACAGTGACAACAGGGGAAATTCCATAGGGGAAGAACATACAAAAGAAACAAAAAAAATCACATAGTACATTAAAAACAACAACAAAGAAAAACCTCTGTGTCCATATCTTGGGATTCATTTTGTTTAGCATCATCTTATCTGGTCTTATGCACGTAGCTTTTAAGCTTTTCTGCTCATCTGATAAGATTATCCTAGACATATACTAATTATTGCAAATAAGGGAAACCATGGGACCTATATTTATTTGGGTCTGGCTTACTTCACTTAATATGATTTTTCCCCAAATTTAGTTTGTTTTTCAAATCTAGACTTGGGCGTTTGGCTCCAGCTATCCTTGGAATATGATTCTTCTGCCTCTGCCTTCAGAGTAGCTGGAATTATAGCTATGAATCACAATGCCTAGCTTATTTTTGAGATAGTCTCACTAACTTTTGCTAGGGCTGTCCTACAATTGTGTTCCTCTTATCTTTGCCCTCTGAGCCCCAAGGATTATAGGTGAGCATCATCATGGCTGGGAATAAACGAACCAGTGAGAAGCAATTGCATATAGCTTATCCCTACACAGTGTAGCTTTACCAAGTTGTTTTCTAAAATCCTCAAGTTTTTCAGAACATAATGATTTAAAATCTACTGGGAAGTTGCATATGATAGCAGAAGGCAGGGACATACTGGATTCTGGATTCTTGTTGCCCAGCATCATGCCTGCTGTGGACAGAGGCACCTGCTGCACAGACTGATGTTAGCTGGCATTTGCATCATTCCACCAAGCCCTCTTGCTCTAATCTAACACTCTTGAAGCATTCTGATTATGGTTCCCATGAGATCAAACTATGGGAAGAAATGGAATTGAGCATGTATTTATATGCCTAGAAAGAAGAAGAGGGACTGAAATTTCATGTCACTAAAATTTTAAAAAGCTTGAGCTAATGTAATTCCTCTGAAGAACAGAACACAGAAAAAGAAGCATAAAATTTGCCCTGGAGTTCCATTCTGAACTGGTTAATATGCAGAAGTCATCTAGATGGAATAAAACATTTAATTTCAGAATATATAAAGAATGTGTGAGAACCATTTTAAAAAGCAGGCAAATAGGTTTAACCCTAGCCATTTTTCTTCTCCTTGAAGAATATGAGGCTGTTTTGTAGCTTTATCAAATGGTACGTGCCTCAGGCTTTGCTTTTTAATATTCTCATTTTCTCTGGAACTCTCACACTAAAACATTCTAGGATCTAATAGTACACTGGAATTTTAAGCATGTGAGGAGAAAAATTGAGGAACATGAAACTGTTTGCTTCTTTTAATACTTGAGAAAGCAATTACAAAATCATGTCTGGCACTATCTAAAATCCAGAGCCCTTCGCGTTTTGGGAAGGATGCAAGCTTTCTCAATCTTTGTCCTGGTCAGAGACAGTGAATGGAGCTTATCCCTGGCAACAAAGAAAATACAGAAAGAGAAGTGGGGGCTTTCAAGTTGGAACATAGCAGGAGCAGGACCTTCTCAGATTTGAAAGGGACAAAACTGATGATAGCTTTCTTCATTCACTTGATAGAGTCTAGAACTCAGCACCAGAAAGCAAAAAACAATGCTGTTTAAAGACTAGAGCCAGATATTTTTGAAAGCTCCAGGTTTCTGTCCATGAGTTCCTCTCCCTATTCCTACTATTAATATTCCCTATTATTGGTATAGATGAAGGAAAGAAAGCATGCCAAAACCTCTGTCAAATGCTCAAAATTCAAGAGGTCTGTTTGTGAGCATATAGGTTCCTAGAATTTACTTCTTGTTCACAGCGATTTCTCAGCAGTGCCTCGGTGATGAAGGCTTAGTTAAGTCTGGGCTTGTTTAACACCTCACTGGCTCCGAGAAACCAATGTCCAAAATGCATGTTTTGATCTCCATGCTCTAGGAGAAGGGAGGTTTGTCTTGATTTCAATATCAGAGGCCAACACACTTTTCTGTAACATCCCCAGATACAGCACCAGAGGGTATGAGTGGGGTTGGGAGAAATGGGAGAGAAGGATAAAAGGGGGGACATTAATCAAGGTACATTGTACTCACAAACTGACATGCTGAAACCCCACATCAACGATTGATGGAGTTACACATTTTAAACTTAAAATCTGGAGCTTAATGAACATAAACTTGGAAGAGAAATTTAAAGTTGTAAGCTGAAATCAAGAAACTGCTACCTCGGTAATTTTATCTCTTTGGGAGGTACTTGAACTCTTAATTTCCCATGTTAAGAACACAAGAAAATCCTTCCAATGTGGTAACATTGATCTCATTTTCAGCCACTGACCTTCTTCGAAGGGGAAGACCAAATATGTATTCTGTTTGCTCTACTGACTGATGAGCTTGTAAAGCAGAAGTGGCACTTCATCAGAGGGACAAGTCCAAACAAGCAACCATGCTCTTCCCATACCTAAATTCAGTCAATAATTAACTTACTGAATGCCTACTATATTTAGACATTTATATATTTATTGGCTTAAGTGTTATTGGGACTAAAATATAAATAAAACCCAATTGAGACCACAAACTAAAAGGGTTCATTTAAGATTAAAGCCATGTGTAGAAAGAAAATGAATTATAATATTTCACAAATCAATCATTATTAAGGATTATCATGTATCAATTAAATGAATTATTCTTTTTAAAATCAACCAATCAATCAATCAATTAATTTTTTTTTCTTCAGATGGTATTTTGCTATGTGGCCTGGGCTGGGCTTGAACTCATGATTTTCTTGTGTGCTGGGAATACAGGTTGAGCTATCACATCTAGTTAGGTAGATTATCCTTACAGTCTAATTTTTTTCATTTCATACTGAAATATTATTTTAACTTAAATAGATAATATTAGGGAGTTTTAAATATGTATTGTCTATGACATATAGGTTGTTATATTAGCTAAGCATTCTTTAACTACAACATTATCTTAATGGCATAATTTAGAAATACATTAGAGAATCCTAGATAAACAAGACCTAGACTTTTCATCTTCATTCATGTCATAAATTACATAAAATTCATGATTCTTGTCATCAATCTAATCAAAGTTTATAGTTTGCTAGTTGTTACTGAGTCCAAAGACTTTATTTTATAAATGTCAGGACTCAATTTCTGCATGTGGAATGTAGTTGGTGATGCTAGTTCTTAATAAAGTTACTATTCAAAATCAGTTCTAACTCTAAAAAATATGCTGTTGCTTCCACTGCTCACCTCTTTGCTCAGGTGTCTGATACTGGCCTGCTGGGAGTCCCAGCCTCAAAACTGGTCAGTTCTAGTTCATTTCTGCTCCTGCCCCATAGTGTTTTCAATTCTGTGATTTGTTAGAGCCTCAGTGTCTGAGAGTAAAGAACAGCAATTTCAGCCTTTGTAGCTTTGGGTCATGTTCAGGTTACAGGTATCCAGAGGTTGATCAGTTGGTGAGTCAGACCTTTGGTTTGGTCGACTCCAAGCAGCCAATTACTGAAACAGAAACTCAACTTGTTTTCTTATGGGAAATACATTAGATAATATGAGTCAGCAGTAGTTACTTTCAGTACTGCTTCTGGGCTATTAATACAGCGCCTCTTAAAACAGTTGAAATTAAAGTGTGGTCTAAGGAGTCTCTTGAGTGTGAAATCTAGACCTTGCGTATGACCTAGAGCCAAGTGTTTAGAATTTTAAATATTCACTTAACTAAGCTCCTTTTTCCACAGCCTCAAGATCCAAATCAGCTCTCTCCAGTCCCTTGTTTTTTGGAAGGAGGTTATAGTTTAGGAGATGCCTAAGAAAGATCTCATTAAGACTTATACCCATTTTGCAATGTTTTGAATATTGTTTGACACTTACCACTGATTATCACTTGTAAAACACAAACTTTTGTTTGCCTTTATAGTGTGAATATGAAATGTCCTCCACAGACTCATTTGTTGGATTGTTGGTCACCAACTGGTGGTAAGCTTTTGAGAAATTTTGGGAACATTAGCTGGTGGGGCCTAGCTGGAGGAAGCAAGTCACTGGTGATGTGTCTTTGGGGTAGTATCTTCTCCTAAGGCCTCTTTCTGTTCCCTCCCTCTTTTCTGCCTATATATCATGCAGAAGCTTCTTCTTCTACAGGTTGCTATGGTGTTCTGTCCAAAGGCATGGGGCCAAGAAATCATGAACCAAAACAAACCTTCTTCTTTTTGAGTTGTCACATTTTGCCACATGACATAAAGGTAACTAACACAACATTAATATTGAATCTCCTCTGTAATATTTTTTTATGTATGTGCTGATACAGGCTTAAATTCAGGGCCTTATACTCTCACTTGGCTTTCTTGCTCACAGCTGGTGCTCTACCACTTGAGCCACACCTCCAATCCAGTTTTTCACTGGTTAAGCGGAGATGGAGTCTTGCTAACTTTTCTCTCAGGGGTGGCTTCGAACTATGATCCTTAGACCTCAGCCTTCTAAGTAGCTAGGTAGGAATACAGGAATACAGCACCAGAGAATCCTCTGCAATTTTAACAGTGCAATTTCTCATAATCCTGCAATTATTCCACACATTCATAACATTCCAATATTTAGAAGGAATACTGATATATTTCAGAAGGAACCCCAAATGTCTTAGTAATTAAGACAACTTATGAGTGTGAACAAGGATAGCCCCTTAAGATTTTTTGCCTTTTCTACCTGGGTGCAATGAAGCGCCTGAGTCCTATGCTGTATGTTTAAACAGAATAAGACCAGGTTTGATTCCCATATATCATAAATGCAACGCTTTTGATGCTGTTGGAGAAGGGCTTGTACATGATAGAAACAACAGAAAGGAGGAAGGATTCATTGGCTCATGATCTCAGAGGGTGGAGTCCATGGTTGGCACCATAGACTTGTGGTGCAGAACAACTTGGAGGAAGCAGTATGCTTTGGAGGAGCTTCTATATCTCATTGTGGTCAGGATACAGAGAGTGGAAGAGACTAGGGACCAGTTATACCCTAGGAGCCTACTTCTCCTTCCTTGCCCTGCCTTCCAAAGCTGCCATAACTTTCTGACTTAGCATCATCACTTGGGCAACCAAATGTTCAAAACATGAGCCTGAAAGGGACATTCATAACATTAACCAACACTCAGAGTGCGCCCAGCTCTTGGCTTTGTTTCTCATGAGGAAGGTCCCTTGCACAAGTCCTATAGCTATCTTTTGTCCTCACATGATGCACATTCTAGGTCATATTGCTCTCTGCCCAATGCTGTTTCCACACCATCTTCACCACCATGCTGCCACTCATGGGTAGTTTTACACTGTTTCAGATGCCAAGAGAACAGGTGACTCGCAACACATAAAAACATTTGAACTGAATCATATACAGAAAATTTACAGAGATATTTACTACATCTACTTTCTCTTGGCAAAATAATTTATATTTCTTTGATGGCTTCTGTTTTATTTTAATTTTTGATTTCATGATACTTATCTGTTTTTCTATAACCAATTCCCCTACATCTCTCCAATTACAAGACCATCAACTTAGTATGCTCTAACTCTTCTAAAAACTGAAACAGAAAACCATGAACCTGGACATCCTATGCTCCCTGTATTCTATAAGAGGTCTGACTTCTTTGCAGGGATGATTTCTATTCTCTCACATACTGGGGAGTCTATAAGATATTCAGCTTTATAAAGAGAAAGACAATCATGTTTGTATCTCTTGAATCTGGTTCTTCTGCATCCTATGATTAGACTCTTTCAGATAGTAAGGAAGAAGCTTGCTGGTGTAAGTTAGATGGTAGTATCATCAGGGAGAGCAGATAGAAAGGAAAACATCTTTTATCCCTATATCTGCTCTAAGTCTAGAATAGCAATGACCAGAAAGTATAGATATCTGAAGAGCACAGTGGAAACCTTGTCATTTGAGACATAGAAGTAATGCTGGTGATTCAGATGTGATACAATCTTCCCATTCATTTCTGTGGCTGATTGAGTAATGTTTTGTTTTGAAGTTGGAAGCATAAAGCAAGTAGTGGCATTTGAAAAAGTAATTATGAATAAATGAGGATGTTTTGCAAGCATTGGTCATCATAAGTTATTTTTACATGTGTGCAATGAGGGCTATGGCCTAAATCTCATTTTCATATCTACCTTGGAGATTCTAGAGTATCAGTGCCAGCTGTGAGTTTAGTTGTAGAACATTCCCAGACTCTTGGGAGACAGGGAAAGAACAACCTTAGATTCGATGGTCATGTCCCTGGAAGTGAACCAGGCAGAGGTTGTATGCAAGGTGCCCTCACCTTTTCTCAGGGGAAGTCAGGGGGCACTTAGGCAGCCAAGGTTTTCTGTAGGTTCAGTAGTACCAAAATGGGAGGAAATGTACAAGTTGTTATGTCGAAAACGAACTTCACAACTTTGGTGTGGGGGGGCGCAGGGAGGGTTGAGGGGGCGGGGGGGGAAGATGGGAAAAGATGGGAAGCGGAAACAAAGGAGGAGGCTACAATGCTTGATAAGAAATGTACTCATTATCTTGCCCATGTAATTCTAACCCCTCTGTACAGTATTTTCACAATGAAAAAAAAAGAAAAAAGAAACAAGCAGGGGTCACTAGGAGAAATTGATGTTTATATAATAGAATCTACTTCCAAATGGTCATCAGCAAGGATAAGTCAGGTTCACAAAATCTAGGATGAGAAATACAATGATTGAAAGCAGTATAGAAATATGTGAGGGGAATATGATAGTTGTTGAGGTAACTGCAAAGTTTTGGTTGCTAGAAGATGGCTTGATGGAGGTGCTCAAAGGACCAGAAAGAAGACAACCAAACAGAAAAATACTGAAAGATCAAACCTATCTTCTTGACAGTCTGCAGCAGTGATAGCCCTGAGAGGAGAAACGTCATTCAACAACAAGAATATGATAGTTACATGCTTAGTTGAAATCTTAGTTGAAATCTTCAGCAGAAAAGACAAATAAGAAAAAACCAAACCAAAGTTCATTGACACATGTTCATGGGTGATACTCAGACAATGAGCAGCCCTTGTAGTATTGGCTTTCAATTTTAGCTTGTATAATATCTTCAACAAAGAACAGTAAACTTTAAAAGAAGTGACAAGGTAAAGGAAAAGGACTTTAAGTATCTTAGTAGTTTAGGGGAAAGCAAACAAATGGTGAATAATGGCTACTTAGTAAAGTTTGTTGATAAAAATTCCTGTGTCCCATCCACAGGCTGCGATGGGTTTACAGCTATCTTCAGTGGTCGACTTTTGTTAGCCTTGATGGAGGGAAGGGCATGACAGGAACTCTGATCGTCATAAATCTAAGTCCTATTCTGAAGCAAATATAGGAAGGACAGAACATTCTTAGTATCTTTTGTTTTCTTAATTTCCTTTACCCCAACAATCCTTCCTATATTGAGGAAGCGTATTTTGGCCTCTCCTAAAAGCAAGTGGAGAGCAGAATCCAGTCAAGCCCATAACAAAGTTAGAGCCAGTCATCTACACAGATCAGACTGGCCCCCTTCACAGGGCCCCCATGAAGCTTTTAGCCAGCTCCTAGCAGCCTCTGCGACCTTCCCTTAGAGACAGCTTTTTCACAAGTGAAAGAGTGAAAAGACTAGACCAGATAATAGCCCAAACTGGTCCATCCTGCTTTACAGGTAATTATGAAGATGGACTGTGACAAAGGCTGATCTCTGTCTTAGGTTAAGCAAGCACACATAGGCATCAATATTGACATAAGCTGCTCTACCCTGGGCAGAGGCTGTACCTTCTGCCTTTCAAATTACTTTGGAGGGTTTTCCATAAGAAAGTGACTTGAAACTGGATGAGCACTACCTGTAGAATCATTATGTTCTATGCTGGCATTTTGGTTTAATTACTGGTGACTGTATATGACATTTGAGAGTCTTTGAGAGAGAACACATTTTTCTCTTCCTGATTTTAGACTTTTATTTCTCCTTTGCCTTCTTCCAATCCCCTAAAGCATACATACATGCTCATATGCACACACGTGCGCGCACACACCCACACCCCCCACACACACACACCCCTCCACACTTAGCCTCACTAAAGTGAAACATCAATCTTGAGGTTGGCCTAGTGGCCCTGCTCACTCTGTAGGGGATGGTGGATTCTACCAGCACTTCTAGCAGTTATTGTTACAATTTTCTGAAAGCCCACATTTGTACAAGTCACCCTTACTTTTGATATAGTCCTTTCATTTTGTAATTCAAATCTAGGCCTTTAAATGTGTCAAACATAGTATTCATTTATAGCCACTAAAAGGCACGATGTTTTCTATTTTAGTATCTCAAGTTTTGGAAGAGTTTATTTTTGTAGTAGTAGATCATGGATTCTTTCCCATGGCCTTGATCTAAGCCAGGGTCCAAAGACTTACTACTGCATCCACATTTACTTCAAGTGGCAAAAACGAGAACACTTTGACACTTTGCCAATCACCTATAAAAATATTAACATAAGATAACAAAAAATGTGTATTCATAAAGGAAGGTTGGAGGTTGGCTCTTCTAAGAAACATAGCTTATACAAAAAGCAAAACTTGCAGACTGCTCCAGCAACTTAACTCAAGACACACCACTGGTGTGTAGGACAAGCCAAGATGATCCTGTGGCCACAGCATTCTGCCTCCAGCCTCATCTTATTTCTACCAGCTAGCAGCCACTTTTGGCAGGGAGAGGCATAAGTGAAGAGAGAATGGCTAATATGTCATTTAAGATTATGTTCAACTGTCACATATCAGAAAGTAAATATTCACCATTGCTTTAGACAGTTGGTGAAATATGTACATATTTTGTCATGAAAACAATGAGGTCAAAAGATGGGTCATATAACACTGGTAAGGAAGCCCCACAATGTTTCCTGGTAATCCAGGCTCCTTTCAGTTTCTCAGCCTCTGTCCTGCTGCATGGGTCCATAGTCTGTCTGCCTTATGTCAGGACGGATTTCTATCCATCATATCTATGCTTCAGATAAGAAGAATGGGATGAGCCTTGGGAAAGAGGAGATCATTCCTTTCAAGAGCTTCCCCTAATTCTGCATTCTGTATCTTCTGTTTTCATCTCACGGGCTAGACATTACTTCCAGCTTCAGAGACCAGCCTAAGTAAAAATAGGGGTTCTGGAAGGAAGAAGAGGGAAAATGTTTATTGGGCAACAAGTAGTTCCACCAAACTGAGGAAGGTTGGCTCTAGGTGCCACCAGAGATAAACCTTTTCCATCAAGTGGGAAGAAACAAGGAGAGAAGCCAACTCTGATAGAAAACCTTCCTGCCTCATTTGACCAAGTCTTTTGGCTGCATTTTGAACAAAAAAAGCTTTATTTTTTTTTAATTGTGAAAACACCTTGCAGAGGGGTTACAATTACAAGGGCAAGGTAATTAGTACATTTCTTATCAAACATTGTTGCCTCCTCCTTTGTTTCCCCTTCCCTTCCCTTCCCATCTCCCCTTCATCCCTCCACCCGCCCCCGCTAAAGTTGTAAAGTTTGTTTTTTGACATAACTTCTTGTACATGTCATTGCTGCAATGGGTCCACCTGTATCCCTATTTAAACAATTTGTTTTTCCCCTTCCCCTCCACAAATTATACCAACATCAAATACAGTGAAAACAGGGGTCATTCTTAAGCATCTATTTCTTTTTGGCTTTCAGAAAATAATCTCTTAGCTTCTTCCTTTGACATTGGTCATTTTTCCTCTGTCTCCTTGGCTGCATCCTCTTTCCCATCCTGACTTGTAATACTAGAAAGGCCTTAGGGCTCAAGTCTCAGGTGGTTTCCCAGTCTACTGTTTCTCCTTGCAGATATTATCAGTCCCATGACTTTATTCCCTCTATGATACTATTTCCAAAGTTTTATTAGCAGTCTTGTTCTATATTCTCTCGTCTAACACATCTTTTTGCTCCAAATCTCCACTTAGATGTTAATAGATCCCTTAGTACTAAGGTGTTCAAAGCCAAATTTTAATTCAGTCCCTCTCTGACTCTTCTTTGTGTTTCTGTAATGAATACCATAGATGGGCAATTCATAAAGGAAATAAACCACTTCTCACAGTTCCAAAGTTGGGGAAGTCTGAGGTCAAGGTGCTAATATCTAGTGAGGGCCTTCTTGCTGCATCATATCAGAGTAGAAAGTATCACATGGAGAAAGAGACGGGGAGGAGAGAGGAGAAGAGGGAGGGAGAGAGAAAAGAGGAGGAAGTGCACAAACTCCCTTGTCTAAGAGTATACTCTTGTGATAATAAGCCCAGTCAAACAGTAAAGATATTCCTAATAAATGAATTGCATCTAATCCTATTGCAGTGAGGATTAGGATTCTAACATTGGAAATTTGGAGGCCATGTTCAAGCCAAATCAATCCCTAGAACTTACCATTCCATCTTCCATCTCCATAACACCACCATTCAAATATTCATGTCAAAACCTCTGGGTCCTAGTCAATTCTTCTTCTCTTTCACCCAGTGTAAGATTTTCAATGTTTGTGCAGAATCTCACTGTCTTTTACTTAGTCCAGTACTACATTTCCAGTCCTAGTATCATCACATATTTCTCTAGGGGTCTCCTGCTTCTACATTCCTAATCTCCTATTTTGTTTTGGTTTTTGAGACAGGGTCTTGTAATGTAGCACGGAATGACCTCAAATGTGGAATCCTCCTGCCTCAGCCTTCCAAGCACTGAAAGACAGTATTAGAAGAAATAATAGAACCGTTAGTTTTATTATTATTTTAAGGTAAGGAAAGCTCTTCTTAGCAAGAAGAATCTACAAAGGAAAATAATAATGAATTGATTATATAAGGTACTCCAACAAAATATCATTATAACAAATGGATGGCATGCATACAAATAGCAAACTTAGAAAATATATTTTCTCAACATATATCTAAATGCTAATTCCATTTGCACATAGATAACTTTTAATTAATCAACCATACAGATAACAGACCAACTGAAAAACAGACCAAAGGCCAAAAGAAATTAAATTGCCTATGAACATAATAATTGTGAAGAAGCAAGCTGAACTCATTAGTATTTTATTAAAAGATACTTTTTATTTCCTAAAATATTCATTCTGTTCTCTTAAGCTACCAGACCCCCTTGCTCTCTACTCATTGCCACCAACAGTCAGATAACGTAATATCTTAACCTATCTCCACATATTTTCCAATAATCCCTCTTTACTCCTGTGGTTAGTGAATTAATCTTCTAATCTATCTACTTAAGAGCCATTCTCTTATGTTGGAAGCACAGGCATTTAATAGGAAAATAATTGGACACGAGCAGATTGTCTGCGTGCACAGCTAATAGGTTTAAGAGCTGCTTTTACATTCTCCTCTTGCTTGCATGACTAGCTTCCATTCTTGGTTCAATATGGAACTTATTTATGATTGCCAGGTTATAATGCCATCTACTTGTGTGATCTAAGGGGTCCAAAAGCATCAACCCAAAGGGCTAAAAATGTCTACCTGTCATCTCAGAAATTCTATCTGTCAACTACCTATTGCTTTGTAGTAAGCAAGTCTCTGGGACAGCTAATACATCTATATGACATGCAGATAGTGTCCAGGAAAGAGAATTCTTTTATGAAATGTGATTTTATCTGATTGCTTTTAGTTTTGAAAGGCGCAGCTAATAACCCAAGTCTCCTGCTGCCCTGGGGATTGTGGACAGTGATTGCCAAGAAAACAATCTGTGACTAGAATGTCCCATGTTGTGAAATGATCATTGCTATCAAATAAAGTCACCTTTACAATTTTTAAGTATCCATACTTCAACAATACCAAATCTTTATTCTTAAGATCAGGATCCATTTTTTTTCTCAATTTTTTTCTTCCTTGAAAAAATCTCAGAATACTACTAAAGAATGCTTACTTATCCACAAATTTCCTGTCACCTTTGCCATACTCTGATCTGGCCCATATACTGCAACCAAGAAATAGCCTATGGGGCTGGGAAGGTGGCTCAGTTGTAGAGCGCTTGCCTTACATGCTTGAGGCCCTGCGTTCGATTCCTCAGCCCAGAGTTCAGGCCCACAACCGGAGGAAAAAAAAAAAAAAAAGAAATAGCCTATTGACATCTTCTTGTAGTTAGCTACTGAATTTGTGGATTGCTGTACTTTTTTTTTTTAAGAGCTCTTTCTTCCATATACAGCCTGCATGCTCCCTCTTCAAATATAACTAAAATCAAGCAGAAGGTTTAACAAACTTTACTGAAGACATGAGGGCAACAGTAAGAAATTATATTAAAAAAAGAGAAATGATAAAGGTGCATATAGGGTCATGTTACGTCCAGGGCTGAAGTAGGCATTGCGCATTCCTACTGAACAGCTCCAGCAGCAACCCCAAACCTTCCCCAATAGCTTTATTATTTTCAAGAGAATATTTAAAATTATTATGCACAGCAATTTAATACCATATCTCTTAGATACAAGTTGTCCAATCTGCTTGCTGTGGTGGAGCATACTGGGAAGGATGACAAGGAAATCAGTCAAAGGAAAGAAGAAGAGCAGGGAATCTGAATGCATTCATAATAAGCAAAAAACTTTAACTGACAATGAAAAGTTTTCCATAATTGTAGGACAAAGGCTATATCTGTGATTTCTATTGTATGTCCAAGGAAGAAACAACACCAATACAAACAAACTCTTTAGGAAAAAAAGAGAATAGATGTTTCCCAGTATATTTCATGAGGTCAGTTTTAACCTGATCCCAAAGCCACATAAAAGCATTATAAGAAAAGAAAATTATGCTCATGAATAAAGGAACAAAATCTTCAACAAAATAACAACAAACCTACCAAACTTTCTTTTTCTTTTCTTTTTTCTTTTTGGTCTGGTCATGGGGCTTGAACTCTGGGTCTGGGCACTGTCCCTCAGCTCTTCAGCTCAAGGCTAGCCCTCTACCACTTGAGCCACAGCGCCACTTTCGGCCTTTTTTTCCCCCTGCTTATGTGGTGCTGAGGAATCGAACCCAGGGCCTCAAGGAAGCAAGGTAAACAAACTTTCTTATAAAGAAATACATACTTGAAACAATATATATCCTACTGAAATAAATAGGTATTACATTTTCATTGATGAAGAAAATTTACACAAGAAAGAAGATGATATCTAGGTAAGTGATAAAGCTAAATATTAGCCATCCTTACCAATAACAATCTGTGATTCTGTTCCTGTTAAGAATTTTTTGAAAAAATATTCATTATTATGATCATGAACATAGAATTCTACTTATTAAAATGTTTTATGTATTAATAAAAAGTTAATCGCCCCCCCCAAGTGCTTGTGGGTAGAGTGACAGTCTGTCTTCCTGTGTTAAAGAAGTATTTTTATCCAGTTTTCACTGGTTAAGTGGAGATGGAGTCTTGCCAACTTTTCTCTCAGGGGTGGCTTCGAACTATGGTCCTTAGGCCTCAGCCTTCTACGTAGCTAGGTAGGAATACAGGAATACAACACCAGAAAATCCTCTGGAATTTTAACAGAGTATAAGATAGGTTCGATATTGAAAAATAAAATAATATGATATGCTATAGTGTTAGGATAAAAATATCATCCCCATAGGAGCAGGAAAAGCATCTTATAGATAGAAATTCCATCTAAGGGGCTGTGAAGGTGGCTCAGTGATAGAGCGCTTGCCTTGCATGCTCGAGGCCCTGGGTTCGATTCCTCAGCACCACATAAGCAAAAAGAAAAAAGCTGGAAGTGGCGCTGTGGCTCAAGTGGTAGAGCGCTAGCCTTGAGCTGAAGAGCTGAGGGACAGCGCCCAGGCCCAGAGTTCAGGCCCTACGACCGGACCCCCCCCCAAAAAAAAAAGAAAAGAAAATTCCATTTAAAATGAAACTTGACTGCATCAAGAATAGAAGGAATTCCTCAACTGGACAAAGGATATTCTATTAAAAAACACCCAACCTACAATGTACTCAATATGAGAGGAGCAAGGCAAAGATGTCTACTCTAGCTATTTCTACTGGACACTTTAATAAAGTTTTCAGCTAGTGAAAAGGAGAAGGAAAAGAGCTGTGAAAAAGGCTACAGCTGGGTGAGGTGCCGCTGGCTCAGGCTGTAATAAGAGGTACTCAGGAGGCTAAGATCTGAGGATGTGGTTTGAAGCCAGCCTGGAAAGTCTGTGAGACTCTTACCTCCAATTAACCACAAAAAGCTGGAGATAGAACTGTGGTTCCAGAAGTAGAGCTCTAGCCTTGAGCACAAAAGCTCAGAGACAGTGCTCAGGCCCAGAGTTCAAGCTGTGGGACCAGCAAAAAAAAAAGATTTTATGTACTGATTGAAACATAAAGGCATTCAGATTGGCCATGAATAGAGATGAGTGCATTCAGTGACAGATGACATAATTGGAGGCACAGAAAAATCTTAGAAATCTATAAAACCTATTACTAGTGAATGTAATGATATTACATAACTAGTGTGCAAAAACTCAACTGTATTGCTATTTACTAGTAAATAAAAAGTTTAAAATAAAATTAAGAAAACAAAAGGACTGAGAATGTAGCTCAGTAGAGCAAGACTTGTGTTTGGTTCCCAGGACCATAAGAAAAGACAGTTGGGGAGGAAGGGAGAGGGAGAGGAAAACAGGTAGAAGAGAGAGAGATGGAAAGCTAAAATAGGAAAGGAGAAAAGAAGGAAAAGAGGCAGAGGAGGAAGAACTTTCAAAGTAGAGCAGAAATAATAAAATACTTAGGGACAAATTTAACAGAAGAATTGTAAGAATGAAAATATAACTTTAACAGAAGATTAAAAAAAAGACCTCTATTGAAAGATACACCATACCCACAGAATAGTATAATTCCGTCCAAATTCATCTGTAGACTGAACATAAACTTACTCAAAATCTTATCTCAGAAAAAAATTTTAAACAGTATTGGGATTTGAACGAAGAGCCTCATGCGGAATAAATTCAAACAGCTACATATTGTGAGTAGTTTCATTTGCCTAAAATTTCTAGAAAAGGCACTATGACACAGAGCAGATGGGAACATGGATTGGCTGTAAATGAACATGAGACAACATCGTGGGTGATGGAAATATTCTAAAACTTAACTGCAACGGTGACACAACTGTATAAATTGACTAGAAATTACACATTTTGATGTGTTATGTCACTGGGGCACAGTTTGAGGTATTGTGCTCACTGGCCCTGAAGGGAGTTTGCACCCAACTGCAACCTGCCTTTGAATTACCTACAAAGACTCATGCTGTCCGGTTACATTGACTCAGACAGCATCTTTCCTTAACAGTGCTGACCACTGCCCTTCAAAGGTTAACAACGTCTGTGAACAACAAGTTAACATCTGCCAAGTGGCTAAAATGACTAGCTGGACATCTATGCAAGCAGCAGGTGAAGGCCAGAGGTATCCTAGGATCACTACTAGTGTAGGTTCCATGTCTCTGCTCCCTCCCTCCATTTAAGTTTCACTTGATCAGAATGGTATATTAGTATAGTGAGGGAATGGTCCCAAGCCTTTAAAGCAGAGAAACATATCTTCATAGAGGACTTCTGACTTCTGAGTGGAGTGTGTGTAGGTTATGGCATGTGTGCCTTAGGTGACAGTATTAAAAGGCACACAGGAAATAGGCACTGGCCACTGCCTTCCATCCTGAGGAGCTGCAGACTGGAGACATAATTACAGATAAAGCACCAATGGGCAAGGGTCTATACTGGACTCACACATAAACCTCACCTATAATCCATGGGTCAGGAGTGGACTTTCATAGCCCCTATGCAACATATGTCCTCCAACCACAGTCTAAGCCTCTGCAGCTGTCACCAAACAACTGTGTATATGGGAGGTGACGGTTGGTGTAAAAAAGTCACAGCATTTATTACATTCCCAGAGCCATGATTATGCAAATCTCTTGCCTCATATGAAATACTATCTAGCCATTTCCCTCTATTTGTAAAACACAAAAGTGTTAAAAGGAAATAAGAGGGGCTAGGAAGATGGCTCAGTGGTAGAGCGCTTCCTTGCATGCCTGAGGCCCTTGGTTCGATTCCTCAGCACCACATAAGTAAAAATGAAAAAAGCCGGAAGTGGCGCTGTGGCTCAAGTGGTAGAGCGCTAGCCTTGAGCTGAAGAGCTGAAGGACAGAGCCCAGGCCCAGAGTTCAGGACCCACGACGGGACCCCCCCCCCCCCAAAAAAAAAGAACTCACAGCTTAGTATAGGAAAAAGACATATACAAGAACAGTTATTTCATGCTAGAAAAAAGGAAATAAGAACTAATTCTAAATAAAGGGAAACCTGACCAGACATCTCCTGTATTTTTGTAGATATGTATAATCCCTGAGAGGTAACACACAGATCTTCTTGTATCTTGCTTAAGAAAAGCAGACAATGATCTGAGCCTGTTGATGCCACCTGCTTCTAAGGAAAGGAATCATTGTTGAAAGTGAATGCCAAGAAGGCTCTGGCTGCTGATAGAGATCTTCTTTCGTAGGGATTTTCAAAAGAGTATATGCATAGGCAATTAAAATATTGCTGTAATTTGACAGACTTTGCAAAGGCTTGTTGAAATAGAGGAGCAAATATGAGTAAAAATGGAGCTTTCCTGAAGGGGTAATGATTATTATTGTAAACTAGAGTTGCTGAGAGTAGAAAGAGAAAGAAACACACTTAGATAGAGACAGATCTTAAGCAGAGATATTTGACTTGAAAAACCAGTTCTAAGCCACTATCAGCATCAAACCCTAAAAACTCCTTCAGACAAAATTCCTACTGAAATAAATAGATATTACATTTTCATTGATGAAGATGATTTACACAAGAAAGAAGATAATATCTAGGTAAGTGATAAAGCTAAATATTAGCCATCCTTACCAATAACAATCTGTGATTCTGTTCCTGTTAAGAATTTTTTGAAAAACTATTCATTACTATGCTCATGAACATAGAATTCTACTTATCAAAATGTTTTATGTATTAATAAAAAGTTAATCGCCCCCCCCAGTGCTTGTAGGTAGAGTGACAGTCTATCCTGTGTTAAGGCAGTATTTTTACCCAGAAGCAAATGGTAATGTAAGTAGGAGGGATAGAATATTTCACTCTACTAATTCGTGTTCTTGGTTTTAAGCAGTTTCCTTTTTCATTTTGTCATCTAAGTCCATCCAGATTTCAAAGCCTTAGAATATGGATCTTATTTTCCTCTTCACTTCATGAGTGAAGTGAATGAATGTTGACTCTACTTAATTTATTGTTCCTGGAGATGTTATTGTCTCTGGCTGTGCTAGGTATACATGTCTCCAGGTCAGATAAGAAACATTCTTCTTCATGTGGCTGCCCAGGGAGTGTAGCACAGTCAAAGCACTGGCTTTCCCTATAAGCAGTTAGGTCTAGACAGTAAGCAGTATGCTTTCAAAGAAACTGTCTCTGGAGAATTATGGGTAAGAAAATAATTATATTAAAATCAGTGCTTTTGTAAACAAAACAATAACAAAAATATTCTTCAGAATAGAATCTACCCAGAGATAGTATACAATCCTAGATGGTATGTACATTTAGAAAGAAAGCTTGAAGTCACTTTCTTATTGGGAATGGGAAGACTGTGCTTGCTTGGCCAGGACTATGCCCTTGGCTATGTCTGACCTAGTGAAGAATAGTCCAACCTGAGGTGACCAAATTTCCAGTCTGGGTTGGCACCAAAAGACAAGGTGCATGAGTTAATTTTCTAGGGCTGTTGCAACAAAATACAACAGAGTGGCTTGAAACTACAGAAATGTACTTTGTCACAATTCTTGAGTCTGGAAATGTGAAATTAAGGTGTTGGCAGTGCCAGCAATCTCTGGGGGAAGATCCTTTCAAGCTCTTGCAGTTTCTGATGGTTGCCAACAATCCCTCGTATTCTTTTTCTTATGGCTGCTTTCCTGCAGTCTCTGCCTCTGTTGTCATATAACATTCTCCTGTGTGGGTTTTTTTTCTGTGTCATACTTTGACCTCTTCTTATAAAGATGTAGTCATATTGGATTTAGGCCCCACAATGATTTAGTATGACCTCATTTAATTTGATTACGTTTCAAAAGAACTTTTTCTTTTTTTAAAATTTTTTATTGTAAAGATACCGTACAGAGGGGTTGCAGTTACATGAGTAAGGTAATAAGTACCTTTCCTATTGAGCATCATTACCCCCTCCTTTGATTTTCCCCTATGATCCCTTCTGTCCCCACCTCCGCAGTTCCTCCCTCCCCTCAAGTTGTAAAGTTAGTTTTCAACATAGTGTCTTGTACATCTCATTGTATCCTTGTTTCAGCATTTTGCTATTTCTCTTCTCCTCCCCAAATTAGAAAAATGTATATACAAGATGCAGGGCACCAGAATCAAATACAGTGACAAAGGGGTTATACCATAGGGAGAAGAACATACAAAAGAAACAAAAAAAATCACGTAGTACATTAAAAACAACAGCAACAAAGAAAACAAACCTCTTCTGTCCATATCTTGGAGTTCATTTTGCTTAACAACATCTTATATGGTCATATGTACATAGCTTTTGATCTTTTCTGCTTGTCTGGTAAGATTATCCTAGACATATACTAGTTATTGCAAATAAGGGAAACCATGGGGCCTATGTGTCTTTGGGTCTAGCTTATTTCGCTTAATATAAGTTTTTCCAAGTCTTTCTATTTCCTGACAAATGGGGCAATGTCATTCTTTCTGATGGAGGCATAGAATTCCATTGTGTATATATACCACATTTTCTTGAACCATTCATCTACTGAGGGGCATCTGGATTGGTTTCTTATTTTAGCTATGGTAAATAATGCTGCAATAAACATAGTTGTACTGGTAGCTTTAGTACGGCCTTGTTTGTGATCATTTGGGTAAATTCCCAGAAGTGGGATTGCTGGGTCACAGGGGAGCTCTAGGTGGAGTCTTTTGAGGAACCTCCATACTGCTTTCCAAAGTGGTTGAACAAGTTTACACTCCCACCAACAATGCAGTAGGGTTCCCTTCTGTCCATATCCCCTCCAGCATCTGTTGTTATTAGAGTTCTTGATTAAGCCATTCTAACTGGGGTGAGGTGGTATCTCAATGTTGTTTTCATTTGCATTTCATTTATGGCTAGAGAAGTTGAACATTTCTTCATGTGTCTATTGGCCATTCTTATTTCCTCTTCAGAGAAGTTTCTCTTTAAGCTTTTAGCCTACTTATTAATGTTGCTTTGAGGATTTGTTGTTGGGGGATTTAATTTTTTGAGTTCCAGGTATATTTTAGATATGAGACCCTTGTCTGTTGTATGGCTAGTGAAGTTGTCCCAGTCTGTGGGCTTTCTATTGATCTTGCTAGCTATGTCCTTTGCCATGCAGAAGCTCTGCAATTTCATGCAATCCCATTTGTCCAACCTTTCTTTGATTTGTTGTGTTTCTGGATCTTTATTAAGAAAATTTGGACCTGTGTCAAGGAACCCTAAAGTTTCTCCTATTTTAGAGTGTCTGCTTTAACTTCAAGGCCTTTGATCCATTTGGAGTTGATTCTGGTGCAGGGAGATATATAAAGATCTAGCTTTAGTTTTCTACAGGTGTTGAGCCAATTTTGCCAGCACCATTTACTGAAGAGGCTGTGTTTGTTCCATTCTATTTTTTTTAGCTCCATTATCAAAGATTAGGTGGCTATAGGTCTGTGGGTTTATTTCTGGGTCTTCAATTCTATTCCATTGGTCCTGAGGTCTGTTCTTGTGCCAGTACCAAGCTGTTTTGATTACTATGGCTCTGTAGTAGAGTTTGAAATTTGGTATTGATATTCCTCCATCACTGTTCTTTCTGCTAAGAATTGTTTTTGTTATTCAGGGTCAGAGACCGTATTTCTTTTTCTTTTTTTTGTCAGTAATGAGGCTTGGACTCTGGGCCTGGGCGCTATCCCTCAGCTCTTCAGCTCAAGGCGAGTGCTCTACCACTTGAGCTACAGCACCACTTCTGGTTTTCTGAGTGGTTTATTGGAGATAAGAGTTTCATGGACTTTCCTGCCTGGGCTGGCTTTGAACTTCAATCCTCAGATCTCAGCCCCCTCTTGAGTAGCTAGGATTACAGGCTTAAGCCGCCGACACCCGACCCAAAGACCCTATTTCTGAATAAGTTTCATTCATCAATACTAAGTGTTAAGAACTGAACTCAAGTTTTTGAGGGCTACAGTTCAATCTCCAGCATTGTTGAAGTTTTTCTTTTGGGAACATGAACTAGGAAACACAGGCAGAATTGCAGGTGTTAGTGGAGCTCAAAATAAAATGATGTAATGAGCATGGAAGAGGATTAAGACAACTGAAAGTTGTGGTCAAGCAGAGGTTATCTGGGAACAGAAAATAAGCTGAGTGGAAAGCAAGAAAGCTAGGAGAGAGGGGAGCCTAGAACAGCCAGAAAAGGAACCAGAGTTCTTTCTGCTAGAAGTAAGGATGGTTTCATAAACTTCTCTGCACACTCTCTCCTTTCTCCACTAACTGTATACTAACTCCTTCCATCTTTAGATACCTTCTTAACAATTTGTGTCTTTCAGCTATATGAGCTAGCATAAAAGAGTCTGGTGAGGATCTTATTTTACATGTGAACAAGTGAAATCTCTAAGAGATGCAGTGGTTCTAGCCCAACATTCTGTCTTTGAGTGTGGCCACCGTCCTCTGTGTCAAAAATAAAATCAGTGTTGGCGCATTTTCAGCACAAGGCATTTGATCCTGAGTTGAAAACTTCCAGTAGCTTGCTTGCATAGTGACTTGCAGTCCTGACAAAGTTCATGAATTGGAAAGTCCATAGATAAACAGCACCAATTAGCAAGAGGAAGAATGGAAAGCAATAACATGAGAAAATGGGTAGAAACTGTGTACCTGCCAGAAAGCACACATTCAGAAAAGTCTTCCCACCACAAAAGTCCAAAAGAAAGGGACTTTTGGCTGTTTCTGCAGCCTAAAACTCAACCAATCTCAAGAGGTAAATAAACCCCATGAGAGGGACACAAGAGGTTTTTCCTTTGCTGCTGTTGTTTTTAATGTACTATGTGTTTTTTTTCATTTCTTTCATATGTTCTTCCCCCATGGTATAAACCCTGTTGTCACTGTATTTGATTCTGGTATCCTGCATCTTGTATATACATTTTCTAATTTGGGGAAGGGAAGGGAAATAACAAAATGCTGAAACAAGGATACAGATTGACTCATTGTAACAATGAGACATACAAGACACTATGTTGAAAACTAACTTTACAACTTGCAGGGGACAGGGGAGGAGGGAGAGGGGGAAGGAGGACTTGGAGAGGTGGAGAGGGAAGGCATAGTAGGGGAAAAACAAAGGAGGCGTAATAATGCTCGATGGGAAATGCACTCATTACCCTACTCATATAACTGTAACCTCTCTGTAAAGTATCTTTACAATAAAAAATATTACAATAAAAAATAAAAAGGTATATATTCAGAAGTCAGATAAAAATATTTTAATTACCCAATAGAAAGTAAAGCAACTTGGGAGAAAATATAAACCCATTAGTACTCAGTCAACAAAGAATTGGAGGAGGAACCTTACACACTAGGGATAATTGCTTATTGTAAATTTTCTAGAATATACCTGCCCATCAGACACCCTATCTTGTAAGACCACCATTAAAATCTTGCTTTGGCTGGGCACTGGTAGCTCACATTTATAATCCTAGCTACTCAGGAGGCTGAGTTCTGAGGATCACAGTTCAAATCCAGCCTGAGCAGGAGAGTCTGTGAGACTCTTAGCTCCAATTAACCACCAGAAAACTGGAAGGGGAGCTATGGCTTAAAGTGGTAGAGTATTAGCCTTGAGCAAAAGAGCTCAGGGACAATTTCCAGGCCCTGAGTTCATGCCCTATGACCTAACAACAACAACAAAAAGTTTTGCTTTTGCTGAACTCCTTGTCTCCAAGTCCATCCATTGAGTTTGACCTCTGGATCCTAGAAGAAAACCTAGGGTCCAAGTGACAGGGTGTAGTTTTAGTCAGTACTTCCCTGAAAGAGTAATAATTACCCTAAGTCACCAGGAACATACCTAGGCCTACCCACCAGCAAAGGAGAGCCAAAGTGGCTGTCTTTCTAGTTTAATTTCCAGGTTCCAGACCAAGTTCCAGGTAGCTATGTGGGTTGGAGTAGGTTGACATCCCTTTAGTTATTACATGAATCTTATATCCTTGTGAAAGGGAAGCTGACTGTGTCTGAAGTAAGCCAGTAGTCAAGCACAGAATAGAAGTCAAGAATAGTAGTCAAGAGCTGTTTTTTCACTGTCGGCTAAGATTCCCCTGACTTAGTCTCTTCGTAGCTAACATAGAATAGGCTAAATTATAGTTGCCTACATTAATGTAGGTCCAATTGTATAATGTCTGAAAGAGAGAAAAAGCCAGGTGCCAGTGGCTCAATCCTAGCTACTAACGAGG
The DNA here is from genome assembly GCF_024711535.1 of Dipodomys merriami. NCBI lineage: Eukaryota > Metazoa > Chordata > Mammalia > Rodentia > Heteromyidae > Dipodomys > Dipodomys merriami. The sequence goes on along the minus strand of NW_027206068.1, from coordinate 45,097,487 downwards.
GTGAGATGTGAGAATCTTGGTTCAAAACTAGCCCAGGCAGAAAAGCTTAGTTTAGTATAAGCAATTCTAGGAATAATATAATAGGTCTTTAAACTTCTTTATGAAGGTATCAGCTGTGCATGAATAAAATTGGTTTCATTTAAAATTTACATAACAGGTAAATTCAATGTCTTTTTGTTCTGTTGCATTGCCCAACCATGGATCAGCCAAGTTTTGAGAATGTAGAAGCAGGACATCTTGAAGCCTTCTACTTTGTTCACTGATGTTGCTCTAATGTGCAGAGCTGATAAGGGAAGAGATGATTAGAACATTAGAACATTGGAGTGCTGACATTTGCAAGACTATGGAAGAATTCACTGCAGAGTTTTCCATTTAGCATTCAGAACCACATGGAGAAATAGGTTTCATAAATGAGAAGCTAGAGGACATGAGAGCTTAAGGGGATTTGTGATACTTGAATTTCTGGTTGAACAGAAAATACAGATCAATAGCACTCTGCATTTTTAATTTGAATTGGCTGGCCTTCTTTCTTTAGAAAGGACCCAGAAGTTTAAAAGAAAAGTCAGTAAAACTTTGAAAGACAAAATGTCAGAGTAGCCACTAGATGTTCACAAAGATACATTAATGTAAGAAAATGTTTATCTCATCATATTACATTCAAAAGCCAGAGGCAAAAATTATAAAATCTTCACCAGCCTTGTTTCACAGTCTTCCTAAAAGTAGCAAAACTAAGCAAACAAAAATGGAATTAATTTTTTCAAGCTCAAGATAAATTCATCAAAATATTAAACAATGGTAGAGATATGAGCAGTAGTAATCTTTTCTACTTTTCTGACAAACAATAGCTCCACAATAAAAATGCATTATAATTGTTATAATGATTGGTAAGCATGTTCCCCAATGCTGGGCATCAAAGAATGCTGTTTGGGGCATTGAGAAAAATTTCTAAGTATTCTCTTTGGTTAAAACTTCAGAAGATTCTATTCTGCAGGCTCAAGGAAGCCATTGGAGAGTTAAAAAAGAGAGTGATTGAGTTTTAGGAGGGCCACTTTGAGACAAGGTGCACAATACTTTGCGGGCCAGTAGACACAGGAAGACATTACTTTGTGGCATGTAACATGATGCATAGGATGTACACCCTTTAGCCAAGGAGACAAAGGTTCTTTCTCACGCCACCATCACAGCATAGATGTAACAAAAACTTACTCCTAATCCAAGAATGCTAATGCACAGTGCTCTGTGTGTGTGTGTGTGTGTGCGCGCGTGCGTGTGCATGCACGAAAAAGAGAGGGCAGGAGGGGGAGAGAGAGGGAGAGGGAGAGGGAGAGAAGGAGACACACAGAGAGAGAGAGAGAGAGAGAGAGAGAGAGAGAGAGAGAGAGAGAGAGAGAGAGAGAGAGAGAGAGTAGTGAGTTCTCAGGGCAAGGAGAAGCATCAACCTACATAGCTATTCACTTGGCACAGAGATTTTGGGTTTTTCCTGATTTTGCCTCTGCTCAGCTAGCGCTGCTCTTCCTTCCAAGTCTGTATGCTCTTGGTATCTATTTTCATTTCATTGCTTCAGAAAATTTAAGCCAGGTGCTGGTGGCTCACGCCTGTAATCCTAGCTACTCAGGAGGCTGAGATCTGAGGATCGCAGTTCAAAGCCAGCTTGGACAGGAAAGGCCATGAGATTCTTATCCCCAACAAATCACTCAGAAAACCATAAGTGGCTCTGTAGTCCAAGTGGTAGAGCGCTTACCTTGAGCCTTGAGCTGAAGAGCTGAAGGACAGCACCCATGCCCAGAGATCTAGCCCCACAACACACACACACACACACACACACACACACACACACACACACACACACACACACACACACACACACACACACACAAATAAAAGAAAGAAAGAAAAATTATTCACCTTCTTGCTGAATATTCAGCAAGAATTATTCAGCTTTTCTGTTTGGAGTCCAGATAATGGTACGGAGTGAAAAAAGGGCTGTATGGGAGATGTTGTTTGTGATGACAGTGGCTGAATATCTTCCTTCCAAAATATGTCTGAGTTCTAACACATCAGACATTTCATATGAACAGTGCTCTTTTCAGGTGTAACTAAGTTGTGGACCTCAAGTTGAAAAATCACACTGTAAGGATGGGCAGAACCAGAGGGTTTAACAATGTGCGTTTCCTGTCTCTAAGAGCAGATTCTGCTCCACCTAGACTCAGATCCTGAAGGGCAACTGTCCCGACCCGCAGGACGTCAACAAGGGCAGTGAACCTAAGCTAGAAGGAATGAAGGGACAAGAGACACGAAGAATGACAGCAAGACAGGGGTTCTGATCAAGCTGCAAATTTTTATTTTTCACCCAGGGGTATTTATATGCTTGGAATAAGGAAGCTTTTCATTGGCCATTAAGGAAGCTTTTTCATTGGCTGTAGCAGTGCAGGATGTTTGCTTAGGGCAGGGGGAAAGGGTGGTATTAACAGTTGCAGGATGTTTACTTAGGGCAGGATGAGGGTAGGATTCTGTAAACTCAGCCTCAAGATGTTCCAGTGAGATAGTCAAGCATATTATGTCAAGAGACTCAACTTTTGGCTCCCGACAGGCAACAGCCCCTTGAGCCACACCTCCATTTCTGGCTTTCTGCTGATTGATCAGAGATAGAAATCTCTTGAATTTGTCTGCTCAGTTGGCTTCAAACTTGGATCTTCAGTTCTCAGCCTTCTGAGTAGCTAGAATTATAGGCATGCAGCACTTGGTGCCTGGCTCGGAGTAGGGGGGAATTATATTCCCCCCTTCTCACTGATGTGCATTACCTAGACAGCAAATGACTTTTATGCTTAGTTTCTTCCAGTTGAGTAGAAATTCTACAAAAAGTTGTCAAACTCTGTAAACTCAAAGAGAGACTTAATTTCTTTCTTAACGAATTGCAAATCCATAATGTGGAAAAGTTGATGGGCAACTTAAAAATGCAAAATATTTTATATTCAAACTTTTGATGCCTACATTAAATAATACCATTTCCAAAGCTGAATGTGCTCAGTTGGAGTTTAGGTTCTTCTGTTTGAAATTGTGATGATACTACAGTTCTGCAGCCCTATGATTAATGAACTGATCTATCTCAGATGGTAATATTACTTTCTTACCCTTGGGATATTATGAAAAAGGTTGCTAGCCTTAAACTGGCAGTTGCATTCCAAATGTCTCCTGAGAGTCATATACTATAAGCAAGAACCCATCTCCATCCCTCTCATTTTAACACACCTCAGAAGTGAGTTAGAAATGCTTGCCATATTGTGTTTGAAGAACACATAGTACTGTATTGCACCTGCCAAGTCCATCCCTCAGTAAACCATCTGCTGGGAGATTGGAAAGATCTGGAAATATACCATACGAGATGGGGGCTCTCTATGGTCACCACTTACTGTTAGTACATATTCCACAATGTTCTCCATTAGGGGGTTAAGAAGACGCTGTATTGGGAAAAAGAATTAATGCACTAGACCATTACAGAAGAAAAGATCTCCATTCTTCGTTATCCTACAGAGAATGACACTGGGGCAGGGAGTCCTGCTGAATGTCCAGACTGATCTGTTCTCTAATGGAGAGAATTGTGCCCTCAACATCCTTCCTTTTATATAGGGTAGATGGAAGAGAACAACCTGGTTCAGGAATAGACATACTGTGGACAGCTGCTGCTTATAGAATTTATCTACAAATACAAATTGTCCAGCATGTAGAAATCTTTTGTGATGCGAGGTAGTATAGGGATAGGAGGGATGCAAAGGAGGAGAAGATCCATCCCTTGAACTGCTGGTAGGAACATGGCATCTTCTACAGCATCAGCAATCTATTTTCTCAATGGATCCATTATTCTGGCAATTATGTAAGAGCCTCTGGAGTCACTTCTGGCCATTTTACTACACTGTATTTAAAAAAAGGGGAAGGAAATGGGGAAATCCAAACTTTTAAGAACTGGACATTTGGGCATCTAAAGACAAAGGAGGAAAAGGTAGATAGAGAAGATGAAGGAAGTTTGGGAAAAAAAGAAAAATCATTTGTATATAAAAAGGTAGCCACCATTCCTTTGATTTTACAAATAAGAAAGTGTTGAAAACCAAAACTAATTACTCTCCAAACCATTTCACTAGGTATGTTCTGAGGAAGAGGGTAAGATGAGTATCTAGGAATTCATTTAACAAAAGGAAAAAATATAATCTCTATACTCTTTTACCTTAACCCCACTTCTGGAATGGCAAACCAGTACTTTTAGTGCTGTCATAATTTGTTCAATAGAGTTGCTGCTTTGAGATCTGGGTTTAGGCCTGGTATGTTATTTGGAACCTATTCTTACCCAACTTCCCCTCCCTGCTTGGTGGTTTGCAATATATCCCACTTCTGACTCATCCCACAAACCCACACCAAAGCTTGTCAGAGCTGCTGACCATGATGAAACCTAGTAGCCCAGCACCAGACTCATGTTAGGTTCCCTCTTTGCACGTGTTTTTTCCTAAGCCAGCACATCTACAAGTCATTCCCATCGCACATTAGTGATGTATCAGCCTTCAGAAGCTTTATTAGAGAAATAATGTTTTCCTATTATATACATCTAGATTTGGAAAGGTTAAGCCATGTAAGTGATCAGTAACTAATAAATAACAGTGCTGAGTGTTATGATCCGAAGGTGTCTTCCCAAAAACTTATGTTGGAGCTTGTCAGTATGATAGTATTATCACTGGTGAACCTATAAAAGTGGAACCTATAAAAGGGCTGGAGGAAACTAGTTAGGCCCTCTTGTCCTTCGGCCTGTAAGGTCAAGCTATCATCTCTCTGAAGAAGGGAACAGCAAGGTACCACCTTGGAAGCAGATGGGGTCCTCCTTAGACACTAATCTGCTAGTATCTTCATCCTGGATTTTGAACCTCCAGAGCTGTGAAAATTAAATTTATGTAGTTTATAAATTTATCCTGTCTCAAGTATTTTGTTATAGAAATAATACCAGACACTAAGATTTATTTAGTTTTTAATAATTTAGTCCTACCAACATGTTTATTATAATATTTGTCAGATTTTTTCATTAATTTTTAAAGGTAATTATAGAGTCATATACATGCTAGGATATAGTAAAGCAGAAGGGAGAATACATGCATGTCTCACTAATTTATTTCTTCCTTCCTCCCTCCCTCCCCCTTCCGTTCCCTCCTTCCTCCCCCCTTTCTTTCTTTCTTTCTTTTTTGAATTTTGGGCCTGAGTGCTGTCCCTCAGCTCTTTAGCTCAAGGCAAGCGCTCTACCACTTGAGCCACAGCTCCACTTCCAGCTTTTTCTGCCTATATGCTGCTGAAGAATTGAACCCAGGGCCTCATGCATGCAAGGTAAGCACTCTACCACTGAGCCACCTTCCTAGCCCTGCCTCACCAATTTCTAACAATAACATTTCACAAATCACAATACAATATCAAAATTAGGATATTCTAGCCAGGCTCTGGTGGCTCACACTTGTATTCCTAGCTACTTAGGAGGCTGAGATCTGATCATGGATCAAAGCCAGCTGGGGCAGGAAATACCTGAGACTCTTATCTCCAATTAATCACAGAAAAAGCCAGAAGTGGCACTGTGGCTCAAGTGGTAGAGTGCTAGCCTTGAGCAAAAAAGAACATGGGGGCAGTACCCAGGCCCAAAGTTTAAGCTCCAGGACTGGAAAAAGTATAGGATATTCACATTGACATAGACAATATTCAAAACAATTCCATTATCACAAAAGTCTGTCATTGCTATATCATAGGAATACCCACTTGTCCTGCCTTCATTCCTCCTTTGTTTCTATAATTTATATTTATACATGTATAAATATTTATATAATTTATATTCATAATTTCTATAATCTTAAGAAGTACCAATTCCTATGGACAGGGAATCAGAGTGACTTAAAAATTAGTGTAGAGTACAAATGGAAGCTTGAAGGAGATCTATGGAGATGGACAGCAAGGGTCAGATCATAAAGAGATCTATGGAGATGGACAGCAAGGGTCAGATCACAAATGCCAAATGGAGTCATTCTAGAGGCCAACAGAAACTGTTTAAAGATTTTATTTAGTAGAATAACAATATCAGATGTGTGATTTAACTCATTCTGGCAGCCATGAATCAGATTAGACTAAGGTTGATGCAAGAGGAACAATCAGGACATATCCATAGATTATACAAAGGGAAGAACTGTGTAGTAAGAGAAAGTTATCCAAAATCATTCAGAGAAGATACTAGGGTGAAGGTCTTGAAGTAGAGGGCCCCAGCCAAGGTGACTGGTGGGTAACAGGGTATTTATTAGATAAATAATGGACAAAATCAGAGTGAAGAGGATGGATTCAGAATATTAAATTCTAATTTTAAACTACTTTGGGACATCACTTGTCATTATCCAGGATGGGAAGGGAACCCTAAAGAGCCCTAAAGCCCTAAAATGGGCAATGATTTCTCAGTCTTCTATTCACTTGTACATGTTATGACATACATAGTAATGGGAAGGTTCCTGCAGAGATTATGCTAAAGAGAGTATTTTCTCTCTTTACCACAAGACAAATCATTCTGCTTATACTTTCTAATATCAGAAAACTGGGTTTCATGGTATCAATAAAGCCTACATTGGTTCCCAAGAGGAGGAAGTATATGTTTGACAGGGTGAAACCTTTAAAGACCTTTACCAATTCAAGGTATTGCTGTTGCAATAAAGGTCAGTGTAAAACATAGAGCTTGAGAGAAATACCAATGGATTTTTAGCCCATTTTCCTTTTATCACTAAGCACTTTAAACTTTTTCCAATTATGTCATGCTCCTATTTTTGCAGAACGCAGAGTGGCAGATGTGTAATTACAGTGATATTCGGAATGGTTTTTTTCAGGCATACCCAACAGTTTCAGCAGCCAGATCTTATAATTAGGGGCAAGTCACCTGCCACAATCCGCCCTCCCCCCAAAATGGGATGGAACCAAGTATAATCACCAAAGGAACAGATCTTCATTTAAAAAAAGAGTAACACTAAATGTATCTTTTCTTCTTTTGGTACATTCATTTCTAAATTTTCCATTGGTATACTGTTCTTCATACTTTCTGCCAACACAAAGTTGGTAAGTGTAGAGGAGACAGGTAAAAAAGAGCAATCTTGGAAATCAAAACATATTTAGCCATTCAGAAGGAAACCTCATCTCCTCTTCATTCTTACTACCCAACCCCAGACTTACCAGAGAATAAGTCTTTCCTCTACTTTCCTCAGATTTGTTTATATTAATAATATGCTTGGATATATAGTGAAAAGCACAAGATAAAAGATACTGAATTTATTAAACATAAGATGTACAGAAGTACTTAACTGCATAAAATTTAATGTGAAATCATAGTATACTCTGTGTATAAGAAATAAATAACAGATTTTCAAATGCTTAATAGAACTTACAAATTCTATCAACTCTACAAATTTGTGTATTGGTCTATTTCCCTGCTGATAAACTAGGAATAATAGCAATCTTTTACCAACATTCTTTACCAACTTTGATTGTGGAATGCCTTTGTTCATCTAGGGAGCATCCAATGAAAACTTGGATCACGTGACTATTTTAGGCTTGGGATGGGACTGTTAGTTGGGTAGAGAATTACTCAAATAATTTATAATCTAGTGGATGCTGGAGATTTGTCAAAATCTAGCTTCCATACCACTTGATGGGTGTCAGGAAACAACAAAACATGTACACCCCAAATATTTCCATATTTGCTAATTATTTTTATCCTTTTTCTGGATAAGGTTGTCTATGGGGAATTCATATTTATTGTTGGCTAATTTTTTTAAGAAGTTTGAGGTAGCAGCTAAGGGTCCCAGGCATAATTTGGAAGAGACCTGTCCAAGTATAGTAAAGAATTCTTGGAACAATGTTCCAAGACTACATTTGTCCCTGGGGAGAAATAATGATTAAAAAAAGGAAAAAAGAGCACCTAAATTTTCCTGTAGGAAGTCTCTCTGTGCCATTCTGACGCTTTGCTGAATAGAGTTCTTGAGAAGTCAAGGCCAATAAGCCAGTAAGGCTGGTTTGTTCACTAATACATGAAACTCAAGAAGATACAAAATATCTTCCAGGAAGACCTTAACTTCATTTCAACCATGCCTCACTCTGTATTTTACCTACACTTTATCTGTACTATGTATAAATGGTTACTTCTAGCTGCTAGCTCCTAATTAGCAATTGGCTTCTAATTGCTTCTAAATTTATAATGGATCTTTGTAGGCTGTTCATCTGTCTAATAATCAAAGTGAATATAATCACTTCTTCAACGAACACTTATTGTACACCTGTTAAGTTACATGGCAAGCTGTGAGACAATGATGGACAAGACAAATAATTCATAATATGAGGTAAAGTATGGTAGGGAGATAAACATTCAATCACATTGTAGTCATCCCAATGTGTTCAACATTTTAATTGGGTGTGTGTCCTTGAGTTCCTATCCATATGCTTGGCCTCACTAGACATGATACATGCTCATTCTTAGCTCAGTGGACACTCAGTTTTAGCAACATGCTTTTTGATCCTCATACTCTTACCTTTTGCAATGTTCATTCTTATTCACTGGCTGGAATAGAGAGGCAACAATGAGCAAGTTAGAAAGACTCAAGGGCTAAGGTTCTAATCTTACTCCATTTTCCATTTTCATAGGCTTTCTGGATCACCCAGATCTTCTGCTTTCCCAAAGCTATGCTACAAACCCTCAGTTTTGGTATTCACCCCTTCCAATGCTGAATTCTGTATTTCTTTACCTGTTGTCACCACTAATCAACACTCCCTGCATATTCAACATTCTACTGTCACATATACCTGTGCTGAGGGAAAATATCTCTTCCTTCCTATGTACAGCGGGTTTTATTTTGCCTATACAACATGGTAGGCATGCTGATCCACCATACTCCATAAAACACTCAGTCTTGGTGGAATTATTCTTACATGGAAAACTGGAATCTTCAAAGTCCAGAAGCACCACAGTTCTCTGAGACATTGGATACCCTAGAGAAGGACAAGTGGAATCCAAAACTCCTATCGCCTGTATTTGGGCATATTCTGATTGAATAAAATTGAAATTGTACCCTGAGCTGGGACATTTGTGAAGTATTCTCCTATCACTTCTAACTTGTCATCATCTGAGATTGTGGTTTAGGAATTGTATGTCATTGTGATAATCATTACTATATGTGTCAAGATAATTTTGCCTCAAAGTAAAATATAGCTTGTCCTGAGCTCCACTATCACTCCTTTCCTTCCTTTTCCCATACAAAAATTTAGGGCATTAGCCAGCCTGCAAGAGAGTTTGTGGGGAACCCCTGTCATAAGGACTGTGTACCAAATCAAAGGCATGGGCTCTGGGGGAACTTCTCGCTGTCAAAGAAAACCAAGTCCTGTGAACACTAGGGAGAGCTGTCAGAGATTCTTAAAGTAGAAAAGGGAGTCATGTGAAATGACATAGCCAACAAATGCAAATTACATCTGTACTGTAGTATGACTACAAATTCCAGAAAGACCTGGGATAGAGATGTAATAGAGAGATGACTGTGAAAGAAGGTGTGCTGGAAACAGAATCATTTCAAGATCATGGGTACGGTGTCTCTTGGCAGTCTGTAACATCACAGCCGCCAGAAAGAAGGAAAACGAGCCAGGGATGCTAAGGGAAAAAATCCAATGTCTGTGACAAGCTGTCAGACAGTCATTAGCATTCCCCTGACCACAAAGGAGCTCAGATTTGAAGGTCTTGCCTGATCAAACACACTTTCTCAGTAATGAAGTATCGAGCCAACCCTTGGAATGAATAAATCTGTAAGTCTCCCTGGAAATACACTGGCATTTGAGCACATTAATCTCCTGCTTAAGGACCTAGCTCCACTAAGTCCATTTTCTTTCTTACATTTCAACTATTAAAGTGGGAAGAAAGAATTTACTTTAGTTTAGGTAGAACTAACATATGATCTATGTTATTTCTTGTAAGCTGAGTAACAAAGCTGTTAGTAGTTCTAATTTAATAAATAGTGCTTAATTTATTGCATGTATGACTAAGAAACGAATGCAATTGTGAAGCAGATAACATATTATGATCTTTTCCTTCTGATGAAATCTGCATACCCAGAGAAACTGCTCTGACTGAAGTACAGAAATGGCATCTTTTTCCTATTTATTTTCTAAATCTTATAATAATTTGCTACATATTAACATTAACAAATATACACTCAAGTTTCCTAAAGGCAGTCACTTGGAAATGTGCTGTGTCCATACTTATGTTACCTAGGGTGGGTTGAGTCTATGCAACTGCATGATTCAGGGATCAGAACAATTGGGCTACCATCCCATTTTTAGATACTCCAGAGTCTGTAATTAATTCTCCACAACTCTCCTCAGGTGTCTATCATAAAGATCAAAGCATTGGTTCCGGGACCCGCATGGTGAATAACGTTGGCGATGTTAGTTCTTCACCCAGCTATGAATTTGGCTTCTAAGGGGACGATTCATACCCAAGCCCTGAGATCTGAAATGGTGGTCCCTATGATTGCTGAGTATGGTGCTGGGCTCAAGTCCTAGAGATTACAGTGTAGTGTTTCTTCCCCAACAAGATTTATGATACTGACAACACCTAAGAAAGACCTATCTGACAATGAAAAACTTAAAACCTTATACAGGATAAAACTACAAGTATATGGAAGAATCTAGTTGTATGTAACCTTAGAAAATCTCTTATCATTTTAGGTTAATAGAAATGACATAGTGTTTTTACTTATTTTATATTAATAATGATGAGTAATTTAACATCCTTCATTCATTGGAATTTTACTGGCTATTTTCTTTCCCATGGTTTCAGACTTTTGCAAGAAATGTCTAGTAGTTTTATTTTGTTACAGATTCCTGGAGAATTTTATTTCATTTGATTTAGTTACTTCCAAAATGTACCATATCCCATCTATTAGAAATGTGCTGTTTTTCAAATAACAAAATATGCCATGGTTCAAATCTTTCCTCAGGAATCATAATCCTATAGCTTTCTGCTTCATGGTTGCAAGATGCCTGTCTTGTTGGCAAAGGTCATGTGTAAATATCATGTCACTGTACATAAGGTGCTTGAGCATCTGGTGATTTTGGCAGTAGTGATGTTTTGGAACTAATTCCCTGTAAATACATAAGTACAACTGCAGTTCATTGCACAAATTTCTAATCCTATCAAATCTCTGCCTCCTTTGGACTATGTGTATTACTTTGTTCCTTTTCTCCTTATTTTTCCTAAGTCTTCTTAACTGGTGATATTCCTGATCCTAAATTCTGTTGTAGGCAAAAAACGTACCCAGACTGAATTCATGTATACCACCTCCTAAATCTCATTAAATATATATCAGATATTAGTCAAATAATTTTACATCTGTAAATATTTATTTCCACAAAGTGGATATGAGCTTTCTGGGAGTTCCTACCAAACAGGACAGCACTCAGATAGGTCGTTTTTTTCTAGATTGAAGGGCATGAGCTCACATAACCCAAAAATACATTACTGGGTCAAAGAGGTAGTCTCCATTGAAAACATGGTATACATGTGGGGGTACTCTGAAACTTTGGCAGGAATAGGGCAGTACCGAGATTGGAAAAGGGATCAACAATGGAATTGTCTGTACAGCATCAGTAAAGATGCTGCTGTACTTTGCTGATTTATTCACAAAATTGTGATGAGAGAATTCACATGGGGATCTACTTTGAGTGCTTGCTGGCAGTGAATAATGTTGGGTGGCAGACAGTCTCAATGAGATGCTTAGAGAAGTGAATGCCACAGACCAGCAGAGAAGACCATCTTGGTCATCTGCAGCAGCCAGGGAAGTCTGGGACAATCCCAACTCTTTTATGTTAAAGAAGCAAGATTGACATAGGCCATTATAAGCCTTGGGACTTGGGGATGTGACTGTGTGAATATGAGTTTCTTCTTTAGAGAAGTAGATTTATTGGGTAGCAAAAGTAATTCTGAATCTGGATAATTGTTTTAATTGTCCAACTCTATCCAATGTATGCTTTAATAAATATGTAATAAAATTGTACACATGTAAGGATTTTTCATATAACCTGTATCCTATTACATGAAAATGGATCTGAAACCTCACTGAAATGTGGGAAGATGAAATAACTGGACAGGGATGGTAAGGAAAAGAAAGACTGAGATGTAGGATGCAGGCTCCAATATTTAGAATTAGCACTCAAGAAAGTAAAGAAGCAGCCACTGGCAAATGGGTATATAGAAAGTGATGGCTGGAAGAAAACTGGAGAGGAGGTGAGATGAACTGAGCTAAAAACATTGACAATATACACACGGAGCCTTCATAATCTAATACCTATCTGAAATGGTTTTAGGCTTAATATGTGTTCTTACAATTTGGAATAAGTTACCACATTTGTTTTATATCATTAAGAGTGATATGTAATACCTCAGCGTTTCAAATTACTCATTAATATACGTTATATTCTACCCAAACTTCAAAGAATTTAAATTGCAGACAAATGAATGCTCTTCATCAGGTTTCATTTACTTTAGAACAGGGCTATGTACTTTGTATTGACTTGCTTTTGGAAATTAAGCATCAGATCTCTGGAAATTTGGGCTAAGCCTGGATTTTAAATCCTGGTGCATTTTTTTCAGATGATGTTTAGCATTTGTAAAGAAAACAACAACAACAAAAACAAGTCTGTTTATATTTTTTATCTTGGATTTCCCTGATTCTCCTCCAAGATTCCTTTTGTGGCAATGGGGGACAAGTTCAGTCTTCTAATTCTTGAGGTTAGGGGAACAGCCTTGGGCACAGAGGTCTTTGGGGTAGTGAACTTAAGTCTACTTGGTTGGTACTTGCCTAGCTGGTGCTTATAACTTGGTGCATAAGGTAGAATATTTGCATAGTCCCTGTGTGTACAGGTTAAGAATCTGCATTCTCTCACTACAATTCTCCATGTATGTTTTAACTTTTGCCATAAACTTCTGGATCTCCTGGTTTTTATTCTGATGTTCAGGAACTGTAAAAGCATTATCCGAATGCTGTTCTTAGGTATTCACGTGGTTATAGTATGGGCTCATCTGAGTACCCTGTTATTTGGTGTTTTGTAGGATGATTCAGCCCCAATCTAGTTCTTCAGGGTCAATAGACATTTGATTTTCCAGCCCGGGGACCCTCTTCACTATAGTCTCAGTGGTTGTAGAAATCTTACATATCACAATCCAGCTGAGGCAGCTGGGGAAACCACTACTTCCTCCTGACCTTCTGCACTGCCAAGTGCTATGAATTCTCTAGGTTGGTGCAGAACAGCTTTGAGATGGTCTTTCTCAGAGTGCCAAGTGGATTCTCTACATTCTACTTTTGTTTTTAAGCCAGGGATTGGGGATGATTAAATGATCATATATTCAGCTCTCAGTCAGTCTTTCCTAGTCCTTCTCTACCCTGCTTCCTTTTTCCTGCTACCTCTGGGGGAAACATGGAGGGATTGTTTTTTATTTTGTGCTCTTCTACCTTCTACTTTGTAGCTTGAAGCTTTGCTGTCCCTGTCCTCGTTAGGAGGGTTTCTCCTGTAGACCACAAAGAACTCATTTATAAGCTGTTTCTTCCCAGTTGGGTTGTGTTAAACAGAAGAGATGAATATTTTGGAAAACCTCTCTTAAAGCAATGATCTGACTTGGAACTCTTTTTATTTCTTTTGTTCATAATCATATTTTTGTTTCACTCTATTATTATTATCTTTAAATAGTTGTTCAAAGGAGTCTCATTGAATAAAGCAGTTTTATGAATGCAGTATAACTTGATCAATGTCACCCATCATATTTCTTACGTTAGAACTGAATAATATGAAATAATACATGTTATTTTGCATTCTTTGTCACTGTAAATCCCAGTCTGAGCAATTATCTCCAACCTTCAATTATATGGGCTCCTAGGCAAACTGGAGGGAGATCATTTTCCTAGAGAGGAAAAAGAGAGGAAGACTTTATTAACATTTATCACTGTCACAAAATATGTTGCTGTGGGAAGTCACTTTGTTTCTGTGAAGGACATGGATAATGAATCAGCTACCAGTTCTGTCACTTAGAAAAACCAAACACACAAAAAGGCAAAGATATTTTTCTCTTGGTGGAATTTTGCTCCTATATAAAACAGAATATTTTTATTTTATAGACAAAGTTCTTATAGCAACTGAATTGTGCTTTATTATACAAATAGCTACTTCTTTCCAAAAATATATATATAGGCAGAAAAAAATTTTGATATTTTACCAAACATAGCAGGGGGTAACATCAGTACAAACGGATCCACATAAACCACATGTGAGCTTATGTTTCAAAAAATCTCAGAAGATTTAACACATCAACATCAGGTCCTTCTATAGTTATCTGAGGCAGTTCAAAAAAGAGACATTCATTTATACTCCCTAGATGCCACAAAAATAACAGCTGATGATAGCTCTTAGCATCGCATGGTTCATCAAGCTGAATAACTACTCTAAAGAAAGGTTTGCATGCTCTATAACTTGCCTGTAGATATCCTAATTTTCACATAAATCATGAAACAGATCTCATCATTGGATGAAGAAATGAACAGAAGCTTCTTTGAAAAACAATTTTTTTCAATTCATTAAAAAAAACCATTTCCAATACTTGAAAGTTTTTCTGTTAAATGGGATGTCCTTTCCTTGGCATATAAACTTGCCATTTAATAGGATTTTTGTATGCAGGATTCCAAAATCATGCAACGTCACGTCTTCAAGATTTTGCTAGGAACAAGTCCCTTCCTAGTAGGTTCAGAAATGATTTGGATCCCCTGTAGATGGGTAACTTTGCCCAAGGCCCCACTGACCATTTCTTTAATTTGATTTTGAAAATATCTTAACCCTACAGAGGGTTTTCCTCCCTCTGTCTAAGTGGTCACATATTAGTGGCATTTAATGTAATGAACCACACTACAGAAGGCTACACACTCTTCTAACTAATATATCATGGAACTACTGAGAGGAGAGACACACAGAATCATAAAATCAGGGAATCATGGGTGGGAAATGGAAGTAAAGGGTCTCTTTCTTTTTCCTCTGCCTTCCCCCCGTCCTCTCTTCTTCTTCTTCTTCTTCTTTCTTCTTCCTTCTTCTCCTTCTCCTTCTCCTTCTCCTTCTCCTTCTCCTTCTCCTTCTCCTCCTTCTTCTCCTTCTCCTCCTCCTCCTCCTCCTCCTCCTCCTCCTCCTCCTTCTCCTCCTCCTCCTCCTCCTCCTCCTCCTCCTCCTCCTCCTCCTCCTCCTCCTCCTCCTCCTCCTCCTCTTCTTCTTCTTCTTCTTTCTTCTTCGTCTTCCTTCTTCGTCTTCTTCCTTCTTCGTCTTCTTCTTCTTCCTTCTTCGTCTTCTTCTTCCTCCTCCTCCTCTTTTTCCTTCTCCTCTCATATAAATAGATGTCTTTGTAACTTGGTCACAACTTATGGAAAGTAAGCAATACATTAATGATATAATCACTTGTTTTAGGAAATGAGATTCTTGGGCCCCATTTCCCTTTTTAGGAAATGAAACTTCAGCCATGTAGGATGACTCAGACCTTGAGAATAAGAACATTGTAAACTAGGATGGCACATCATTCTAACTTGCTGTTTCCCAGTGTAGATCAGATTGACTCAATTATGCAACTCAATAGTAAAAGAATTACTAACTCCTAACATGTTCCCATCATTAACTTGTGTGCATTCCCCCAACATTCTGTCTCTTATATAGATGTGGAGAGTGAAACTCAGACATTGCAATCAATTAACTTAAGGTCTCCCAGCAAGTAAGTTAGAACTGGAGTTCACACCTAGGAAAATTATTTAATGTTGGCTTCATTAGTAAAATGGAAAATTAAGCAGATTTTTCAGAATATAATGAGGATTCACTATAAAAGTAGGGCAGATACTTGATATCTAATATTAAACATTGAAAATGTATGTAGCATTTATTATTATTGTACTTGTAGAGATAACATAATTTTCCCTTCTTTTTTAATGTATTAATAGTGCAAAATAATATATTTCATTGCAGCTTTTCCGTAAGTGTGCATACTGTAATTTGATTATGTAGAATATAGTATTAACCTGTCTTCTCTGCAGATTCAATTTCTTGTCTAAACCCACATCCGTTTTGCTCTATTCTCTTGTTAAGCTACTATAGTGTGCAAAGTTCACTGTGTTGTACTTTTGCCTACTGCATTGTAGATTAAAATTAAAGCAAGTTAAAGAGGGTGTCTATTTCTTTATTCAATCTTGATTTCTAATTCTGCATCATGCCTATGTGTTAACGCTTCAAAAAGTAAATACAAGTCAGAAGCTGATGGTTCATGCCTGTAATCTTAGCTACTCAGGAGGCTGAAACCTGGAGAATCGTAGTTTAAAGCCTGGGCAGAAATGTTTAGAAGACCGTATCCCCAATTAAAGAGGAAAAAGTTGAGCTAGAGATGTGGCTCAAATGGCAGAGTGCCTGCTGTCAGAAAGGCAAGTAAAAGCCTAGGACAAAATCACACATAAAAAGCATAATGGAACATATATGCCCATCATTCCTTATTAACAGCTTTTGTCACATTGACCAAATGAAATATCAGGAGATGTTGCCTTGGAGATGTTGCCATGCATCATGTCTTAAAAATTAATGTCTATATCTTAATTTGAAACACTATACTGCTAAAAATTGTTAAGAAATCGTCTGAGCCCTTAGTGAGTAATCATCTTTTCAATGATGGATGGTCTTGCCTCCGTGGTGAGCGTGGTGCTGGAGCAGTTCGAGTTGCCGGGGCAATTTCTGAGAACAAGATGGCAACCAAGGGTGCCACATCAATTGGCATTTCCTTTCTCCAAAATATTTCTTTGTTCTGTGCAAGCTGCAGATAGCAGCATATAGCTTCCTTCAAAATAAAGTCCTATCTCTCTGATTCTGCCCCTGTTTTATTAACTATAGCCATGTAGTATTCTAAATCTTTTACTGTCGTTTTAACAATATTCACCTACTACATAGGCAGGTGCTTCGTTCTCTGAGGGTTTGAGCTGCTCAAGTGATCATCTAGAAGTACTAGAATCTACTTCTCCATCCAAACTCATGTGAAAGTTGATACTTGGACATACAATGAATCACAAATGCTCTTAATAGCATATAGAATGGTGAATTCTTTCTAGAAGCTTTTCAATTTCCTTTTACTAGACCTATCAGAGGATTTGTTATCTGTGCCAAGAGTAGACTTACAAAATCATTCTTATTTTTTAATGTGCCAGTCCTGGGGCTTGGATTCAGATCCTGGGCACTGTCTCTGAGGGTTTTCTTTGTTGTTGTTGTTGTTTTTGCTCAAGATTAGCACTCTACCACTTTATCTACACATGGCTTGTAACATTTTGCTAGTTAAGTGGAAATAAGAATCCATAGACCTCCTTCCCCAGCTGGCTTTGAATTAAGATCCTCAGATCTCAGTCTCCTAAGTAGCTAGGATTACAAATTTAAGCTACAAGTGCTGGGCACAAAATAATTTCTTATATAAGACATGAAGTAGAAATGATTCCTTGACCATTGGCTGAAGAGTAGATTTTGTATTAGAATGCAGAAAAATAAAAACTATCTCACTGTACATCCTCTGTTTGAGCTCTTGGTTGGCTACCTTATCAGTGAATATAATGTTTTGAAAGAAATATTTCTTACTGAGCAGAAGGTCTCAATAGTGTATTTAAAATACTCAGTTATCCATGTTGTAAACAGATGTACTATATTTTAGAATGTTTTATAGAACACAGAAAGAGTAGATTTATTATAATTCTCAAATGCCTTAGGATTTTTAGGATCACAGATAAGCATTGGCTTAAGTGTAAGGTCTCAACTGCATTAGTCCCTAACAAAAGAGCTACTCTGTCCTTTGAGGCTTTGATACCAGGCATTAGCTTCTCCTCTCTGGCTATGAAAATCTTATATGGCATTTTTTCCCAATATAAGGCTGTTCTTTACATGGAAAATCTTTTGTTTATTCTAGTTACCTTCATTAATGATATTAGAAGACCTCCTAGATTATTTGTTATAATTTCTACTTTATAAACATCTTCTGTTTCAACATGCACTGTTTTATGTTATGTCATATCATGTTGTGACATTTTATGTTATGTACCCAGCTCATGAACTCATCAGTGTCTGCTAGGGTCAGAACTTCCTTCTGCAGCGTCTTCACTTCTTTTACCCTCCATAGAATTTGCTCTAGGTTAAGTATGATCTATTATCTAGGCCAACAAAACTTTCCATACCAGTAATAAGGCTGCTTCACTTTCTTATCATTCACGTGTTCCCTGAAGTAGCACCTTTAATTTCCTCCAAGAACTTTTTCTTTGCATTTACAACTTGGTTGTTTGGTTCAAGAAGTCTGGTTTTCTGTTTATCTCATCTTTAGATATGCCTTTATCACTAAGATAAATTGTGTTTAAAAGGAGAAATATGTGAATATTCCTATCACTTGAGCAGTTAGAGCTACTGTAGGATTATTATTTGGCTTAATTTCAATATTATTCTGTTTCTGGGAATAGAGTCCCAAGGAGAGAGAGAGAGAGATGAGGGGGGGTGAGTGAATGGTCAGAGCACACAGCTTTACGGATGAAGGTCATCATTTTGTGAAGGTTCATAGTTCCCATAAATGCAGATAACAGATTGCCATTGAAAATATTACTATAGAAGATATACTAAAATAATGGAAAAATTAAAATACTGGGGAAATTATCAAAATGTGACAGAGCCACAAAATGAGCACATGTATTTGGACAGAGGCTGCTGGTAGATTTGCTTGATGCAGGATGGCATAAAGCTTCACTGTAAAAAAATGCAATATCTGCATACATCAATAAAGGAAAGCACAGTAAAATATGGCTCGCCTTCTAGGTATTTGGAGGCTGGTGGGTTCCTTAGCAGTTGTTTTATGCTTTTTATTAAAAAAAAATCTAGTGTTCATGTAGAAATATAGTCTTCATGTAGAAAGCATTTGTGTATTAGACAAGCAACAGCCACTTGAAAAATCTTAAACAGTTGAAACAACAGACCTTCCCAGAACACATGCTATTTGTTACAGTGGCAAACTTATTTTTATTTGATTCAAACATATTTTATTTAATATTTGCACAAAACTTTCAGACCTGCTCATTAAAAACTAAATCCACTGTTTTGAGAAAACATTTGGAAAACTATCATTGTTTGTATTAGCGTCGTGCTATTGTTCTGGCCTTGCTTCTTCCTGTGTGAGGCTGTACTGCATGAACCTCAAGTCCTTCCTCCTGGCTGGCCATTATTGTTAATTCAGGCCTGATGAGAATTAAGATTTAAAGAATACATACAGGGCTGGGAAGATGGCTCAGTGGTAGAGTGCTTGCCTTGCATGCCTGAGGCCCTGGGTTCAATTTCTCAGCATCACATAAGCAAAAAGAAAAAAGCTGGAAGTGGCGCTGTGGCTCAAGTGGTAGAGTAGAGTGCTAGCCTTGAGCTGAAGAGCTGAGGGACAGTGCCCAGGCCCAGAGTTCAGGCCCCACAACCGGACCCCCCCCCAAAAAAAAGAATACATACAGAAGATGGAAGGACAATTTTCTTAATATGGAATTCCATAATGCAGTGCTCTTCCATTCACATGTCCTTTATTCTCTTTAAGCCTGTGACAGAGTACACCCTCTACCATGAAAACTTCCTTATGACTCATTCTTCATAGGTACTGGCCATAATTAATCAACAAGTGGTGTAATCTATGCTCTTAGGTAAATTCTCACTCATTTAAGTGTAAAGTTCAAACAATGGATGATCTTTTAGATAGGGAAACTGTTAAGTATTAACAAAGCCTGAGTAGGTTGGGGCTGTCAGGATAGTAGCAAGTTACCAAGATTAGACATAGTTAGGTGCTTACACCATTACTGTTCTTGTTCATTTTGTTTTTCCTCTTGGGACCGTGTGGATATGAGCCCTTCTTATAGAGAAAAAGCTATTCTGATAACTTCAGATGAACTAACCATTCAGGGAGCCAACAATTGTCTGTATCAATTCCTTTTCTTAGATGTTGAAAGACATGCAAGTCAAACTTAGTCCCTACTATCTTAGAAATCAAGTCTATATAATAAAAGAAAGAAGATTTGACCTAGGAAAAATTGAAGGAAGGGGTGATATTGTCCAAAAATGTAATGTACTCATT
Source organism: Dipodomys merriami (assembly GCF_024711535.1). Lineage (NCBI taxonomy): Eukaryota > Metazoa > Chordata > Mammalia > Rodentia > Heteromyidae > Dipodomys > Dipodomys merriami. The sequence continues at coordinate 45,077,275 of NW_027206068.1, read as the reverse complement.
ACCTGACTTATGATGATAACTGCTCTATACAACACCTTAATAATAACGACAAAATTATATTTTAAATGATTTTTTTTTTACTAACTGATTGTAACACAAGTGCTAGGAGAGGTACAGAGAAACCTGGTATATGTTCCTTGAGTGTCTGAATTGGGCCTGTTGAGAGGGACAGATGGAATTAGGCATTAGAGATGGAAATTGTGAAAGTAGACCCCTGAGGGAAATATGTTCTAGAAACCCCACAGGAGCTGTTAGGTTGATACATGACTGAGTCCCCCTTCCCCATTAAGGACAAATGAATCCCCAGATTCTGAAGACTAAGTCTCCATGTATCTATGAATAAGAAAATACAGAAACAAGTTGTAAATTTTCCCTCCAAGATAATTTGTCAATTATGAGTTTATGGGAAAAATATGTCAGTTTTAATGTTGGCCACAGGGTGAAGAATAGCCAGTCACAGTGGCACACTCCGGAAATTCTGACCACTTGGGAGGAGGAAGCAGACGGTTCATGAGTTCAAGGTGAGACAATATGAAGAATAAAAATATAAAACGAAAGGTTAGAGTACTCATCTAGCATGCATGGGGCCCTGGATTCAACCCTCAGGACCGTAGGGGAGAAAGAAACAAATCTTTTGATTCATTATGAGTCTGCTTTTCCTCCCAGATGAACAATTAGTCCTTCTGATAGTAGAGCAATTCTAGGTAACTGAATTCAGAGTCTTTGATTTGTTGTTTTTTTTTGTTTTTGTTTTTCAGCTCACAAAAAAATTTGCCTTAAGGTAAGAAACATCTGTTTAGTGACTCCAGGAAATACAGACTTATTTCTTCAGACATTTATTGAGTTTCCATTTTTGCTGCAGAATATTGAACAGGGATACAAAGAAGGTGAGGTAAAAATAGAGGAGTTCAGAAGTTCAGAAAATGTTTTAGTATATATTCACAGTGAATGCAGAACGCAGAACACAGAATGCATAGTGAATTTTTATATACTGCTCATGCTGTATGTGATATACTGTAGAGGTTACATGTCCCCATTAGAAGAATAAGCAAAATCTGTCCATTTTCCCCCTTAAGACAGCAGAATGTTATTTGTTTAAGGTAAATACTTATCTGTTCCATTTAGTCTTCATAAAGGAGATGTGTTTGAGGTAGGGGTATGAGAAGAGCATATCAGGTTTTATGGGGGATCATCCTGGAGAAGTGCTCAGGTGAAAATTCAGCCAGATCTATATAACCCTATGGCCTTATACATGTACTTCGCTTTTCAGTGTTTGGGGGTTCTACCTGAGGAAATGAGGCATATACAGTTGAATCTTAAGATAGCACATAATACAAGCACCATAAGTTTTGGATCTTCTTGTTTGCCAGCTAGTTTTAAGAACAGAGTTCAGTTCTTTTCAAAGAAATACTTCTTTTCAAAGCAGTAAAGATTAGACTTGTTGTCATGGCTACTATACTAGTTTCCTATTGCTGCAGTAACTAATGATCACAAATCTGTTCATTAGCTTAAAACACAACTAATTCATTATCTCATGGTTTAATATAGGTTAGCTGTTTAGTAGGTGGGGCTAGTTTGTATGTTCAGACACTAATAAGACCAAAATTGATTGACTGGACTGAGCTTATCTGAATCAATTTCTGAGCCTACCGAAGTTGTTAGAGGCTGACTTTAGTCCCCATGGTTGTGGGACTGATAAATGTTTTCTTGTTTATTTTTGGATGCCAGCTAAGATCCCTTCCATCTTTAAAACAGTTACAGTGAGTCAAGTCCTTCTCAAGCTCTCTCTCTCTCTCTCTCATTCTCTCTCTCTCATTCTCTCTCTCCTCTCTCTCTCTCTCTCTCTCTCTCTCTCTCTCTCTCTCTCTCTCTCTCTCTCTCTCTCTCTCTCTCTCTCTCTCTCTTTCTCTCCTTCTCCTTTCGACAGTTAGATTTTTTTGCACAAGACTCATGTGGTTACTCTGGGCCCAAGTGGATAATCTGAGAAATTAATTTTATCTTGAGGTTGATCATACTTTATAACATAGCATCATTATGGAAATGGAAGTAACATGTCATCAGTCAAAGGTTTCAAGGATTAGGATAGGAAGCTATTTCAGAAATTCCACCTGCTACAGTTGCCTATCTACTCTCTGGCTGAGCACTACTTCCCCAGTGGTTTTAATCTATCCTGAAGTCTGATTATTGCTTAGCACTTAGGAATCTCCTACTAAACTCCAGTACCTATGAGGTCTCTTATTGTAGTTGCATGTTGGAATGCTTTGTGTACAACATTAGGCAAACATCAGGGTAGAAATGATGCCAGTTCAACTTGTGTGTTCCAGCCATGGTATGAAGGAAGAACCACAGGTTGGCCTGACCTGAAGGGACTGGAGGCATCAGTCATAGGAACCCCTCTAGGGATTGCAGTAAACACAACGTGATAAACAATAAGAGGAGACAGGTCAGTCCAATACCAGGTCAGATGTGTGACACGGACAGATGCATATCACCGAGGTCAGAGGCAGTTATGAATGAGAAAGATTTTAGAGCAGATGCTCCTGGGGAATCTTTCTATGATAATGCTAAGAATTAGGCACCTGCTTTCTTCCCTGTCTGCTAAATGCCATTCTACTTTCCCCAGAAGCCTAGCTTCATTCAGACAGATCTAAAATTAAACTTTTTCAGCAAGGCATACCTTACAGTTGTCCAGAGCATTTTAGTCTGATTTTCAGTCTTCACATTGAAAACATTTAAAAATATTAAAAACAAAACCACATAGAATGGTACTATTAGTAAGCAAGTCTGGGATACAAGCTAAGATGAAAATAAACTATTGGTATGAAGACATAAAATACAAGTAAGTTGTTTGTTTTTGTTTTGTTTCTTTTGCCTTTTTCAGTAGGTGAGCTTTCTTGGCTGCTTTTCTACTGTGATTCTACAGTGAACACTGTGGTACATGGCCGAGTCCTCACTTTGAGTGTGAAGCTGCCAGGAATGTTGGCAGCTATTGAGTGCTGGTTCTCAGCTGGGTGTCTGTCAGGGAGCTAACTTCAGTTGAAAAGAGACATCATGTCCAAGGTCAGGAGCTTTCCCTCCTCCCTGGGAAGAAATGTTGATGTGCAAAGAGAAGGTGTCTTTGTCTCAAGTAGGACAAAAATGAAGGCTATCTAAGCTTCAGCTCTTTTCTAGGCAATTGGCTCACATGTAGGTTAGAACTACTTCACCAGCCTTAGTTATGTAACTGTAACTCCCCTGTTCATCACCTTAAAAAATAACTTCACCATTCTGTCCCTTTCTCTGTGCAGTCCTTTCCTTCTCTCTCCCTGGATGTTAATTCTAATGATGCTAAAAACTGTTTTACTGCCTTCATCTCTGGCTGGCAACAGATTCTGAAAATTCTGCCAACCCTGAGGACAGATTGTTGCTCAGAGGCCTTCTAGGTGGATAGGTTGTGTGATCAAGGTGGGTGGAGGGAGCGTGTGTTTTTGTGTTGAATTTGAGAAGGGGCTGATGATCTGGCAATTTACAATTTGGTTAGGATGAATATTTATTTTCTATTTTAAATCCCATTAGTTTAATTCAATTTCTCTTTTTTATGCCTCAATTTTTATGCCTTCATTCCCCAGAAGAGTCTCAAAAACAAATGATAGAGAGACGAAACTTTGAGAGGCCATAAAAGCAACAGATTCATTTCACGGCACTGGCATATCATGACTTGGATGTGGTTAAGATGAGGGACGGATTGTCAGCTATACATAGCTTCCCAAGGTGTGGTGGTAACAAAAAAATGGCACTATTTCAAAGTTCAAATTAATAGCATTAAAGAATATTCCATCTCTTGAAAAAGAACTCAAGGAAATTATTTCTTACAAATCCATCCATGCTCCGTGGAGTAGCTGGCAAGATCGTTGGAATGAGGCCTGAAGAAATGGTCTTGATGAAATGCTGTTCCTGGTGATATTTTGGGCCCTTCTGTAGAACAGATACACTTCTGACCTCCAGTAAAGAGTGTCCAAGGTATTAGATTGATGGTAACTGATAGGCCAATGCTAAGCTAGAACCTGAAAACTTTCCAGGAGAAGAACAAATAATATCTGAGAATGAAACAGTTGGCATCAGTCTAGATATTAGACATGTGAGATTCATGTATGTAGCTTTATTTCATGCCCCAAACAACAATGGCAACGATACTCTTAAGCCTTCTGATATCTCCTATAAAAATTAGGATAGTTTGAAGAAAAAACAACAACCTTAAACAAAGCATAAAGTTCTCTTAAATGTAGTAGCAAATCAAGAAGGCCACTTTGGTCAAGAAATGAGTGGAAGAGTCTGATTTCCCATGATAGATATCTTGGCAATAAGATGATTTAAAATGTAACATACAGATAAAAAGAAAGTTACCATGAGTCAAATAATTTTTTAGAGTGATATTGTATAAATTGCCACACTAGAAACATATTCGGAACAGTACACAGGATAATTCAATGCTTTTAAAGCAAGGCTTCACAATCTATTTAATAGAATCATCTGGAATGATATTTTTTATTTTTATTCTCTGTTGAAATTATTTTAATTATCTTTAAATAGCTGTACAAAGAGTTCCAATTCAACATGTCAGTTTATGAGTACACTGCATCTTGGAATGACTTTGAAAAATCAGATTCCATTTCAGACCTGATATTCTATACCATAGTTAGCATACCATGTAATTTCAAGAATCAGAAAAATGTGAAGGAAATTGGTAAAGTTGGTAAAACAGGATAATTATTTCTAACACTAGAGATAAATCTAGTTTTAATCTCTTGGCTGTGTCTAAAATGCACATACTATATTATAAAGCTTAAGTATTGGTCTAATACCTATTCTTTGCAAACTTTGGTGGAAAATAGAATGAGACAGTCCTTGTCCTTTGAATCTAAACTATCACCTAATTTTCAGAAATACATGTAATTTACCCTCTCCAAATTCTGTTTTTATTCTTCATGAAGATTGTCTTCAAAAAGACATTTAATATAGTGCTCATAAAATTCTCTCTAAATTTTATTTTGTTCTATATTCATTTCTTAAGGTCTAAAATCAAGACTAATATTACATAGATGAGTCAGCAAATATAACTTTACAGCTTGCTCTATGTACAATGTAGCCAGGTGGAAAATGGGACTACTGTTACTCTATTCTCTCTCTCTAACCAAACTCTACCTAAATGAATAGTGGGACTCTTGAGAATGAGTTCTGTTAGGCTAGTATTCCTAAAAGACAGTTCTCAAATGATAGAAATGGTCGAGTTAACAGTGATCTTGTTTAGCTCTAGAAGCCTGATCATCAAGTTTTGTCAAGATTGCTAATTGTCAAGTTGGTTCCATGTTCTTTCACATATAAAAGACAGTTCTCAAATGATAGAAATGGTCGAGTTAACAGTGATCTTGTTTAGCTCTAGAAGCCTGATCATCAAGTTTTGTCAAGATTGCTAATTGTCAAGTTGGTTCCATGTTCTTTCACATATAAAACAGGACATTGATGCTTCTGGTTATTGAGGCATGAAGGGATTTGTGTCTGTATTGTAGGTGTTGTGATAGGATAGTTGGACTTGAATCTTTGATAGAATTCCTGCTGGAGAGGTAAAAGAGGAAGCAAGCACAACAATGCCTGGGATGAGGTTAATTTTTAATTCTTTAGAGAGAAAAGAATTACCATATCACATATTATAAAGTACAGAGAAAAGTTGCATCAGTTCAAAGAGGATGCCCAACTTGGTTTAATTTCATTAAAAAAAATCTCACCTATGCTAAAAGGCATTGCTTGGAAAAGTCACTGTCCAGTTAGAAAAAGTTAGAAAATGTTCTTTAGGTCTAAGAATACAAACTTAGTAAGACAGCAAATAAGCAAATTTTTACCACTTACTATAGAGCAAAAGTTATTCATTAAACAACTACTTTGCATTATTATGAGATAATTAGCCCTATTATGAGGTTATTTGTAACCCTACATTAAGATTTATGAGGTGAGAGAAATCATGAGCAAATGCAGATACAGTCAAAATACTCAATGAACATCTGTGGAGAGGGAACTAGAAAACTTGAGAGGAATGGGTAGAGTTGTGATAGATGTGGGGGAAAATACTAGAAATTACATTGATCAAGATATATTGTACTCATAATGGTGAACTGAATGCCTTCGTACAATTACTTAAGGATAAATTAAAATAATTTAAAAGAAAGAATTGTGAACACACAGCAGTTTTCATCCCTCCTATTGCCTGTCTGTATATTGTTCAAATACAAAGATGACTCGATCTTGATGTGTTTTGAATCTTCAGACTCAGGTTAAATTTCTTTACTCCATTCTGCATCACTTGCTCTCACTCTGAGTCACTCAACATCTGGATGCCAGTTTTCCTTTTGGCAACTTTGGTGGAAAATCTATCCAACAAAATCTGTAGCCTGAATAAGCTACAGATATAAATGTAACAAGACATGGAATAAAATGCTAACCTAGTAAGGATTGTGACTTTTGATACTAAACACTATTTATCCTAAAAGGTACTGGTGGCTCATGCCTGTAATCATAGCTTCTCAGGAAGCTGACACCTCGAGATGAAGGTTCAAAATCAGTCTGGGCCGAAAAGTCTGTGAGACTCCTGTAATTAACCACCCAAAAATGCCAGACTTAAGGTGTGGCTCAAGTGGCAAAATGCCAGCTGTGAGCAAAAAAGTGAGTATAGTATGGTTTACATAAACATATGCATACACAGAGACATGTATAATTGGTCCATGCCTAAGTTATGCTCACTAAGAAAATAAAGGTGATTTCACCTGTCTCAACTCCTTTTCCCTCTTCTACTTCCAAATTTTGTATATGTTATGGAGAATGAAGAATAATGTGGAAATAGTTCATTTAAAAAAGAAACATGATATAAATAAATTTTTAGTATTATATTACATTCCAGAGCTGATTAGTGACCATGGTAGTTTGAATCCTAAGATGTGTGTAAAACCTCAGATCAGTGAAATAAAGCAGGAACATCCCTGAACCTGGTAGTGTCTTACCAGGGTTAGCCATTGCCACTGCATATATAAATGCTGCATGCTTGGTGAAATATGCTTAATGATATCTGCTCGTTTAGATATTTCTATTATTGGAGTCATGAATCCAAAGTACAGCCTCATTGAGCAGAAGAGAATAAATGCTTTCATTGTCAGGTTCCCAGGGTGAGGCTAAGTCTCCAGCAGGAAGGCGAGTGCTGAGAGTTTTGGACACAGTTGAAAAGAAACCTTTCTCATTTTTCAGGGCAGGTATGTTCCATTTGGCTCTTCAGTTTCTAAAGATGTTCAGTGCTTCTAGTGAGGTGGTTGAGCCACCTCTGGGCCTTGGAAATAGGTGGCAAAGAAGTCAGAGAGCCAGCCTAGTATGAGGTGAGATTCCCACTGGTGCTTATTAGCTTCTATAAGTGTTCTTTTGACTTTTACTATTCTGGAAGTTGGGAAAGAGCAATGTTTTCTATGCTATGTGTAATAAGAGAAGAAGAAATAACCTTTCCCAAGGCCAAGAAAGATGTTGGAAGGAAGTCATCCCAGGAAGATGGCAGTGCCCCTTAGAGTAGCTCTTTTATGTGAGTTACAAGCCTGGAAGCTGGGCAGCAGGGAAACCTCTTTGGGTATATGTGACACTGTGCCTGGGAACATCTCAGGAACAACTAGGCGTTTTTTAAGGGTGCTTGCTACTCATGGCAATAATTTTGTAAAGTGTTCTGGGCATAATGCATGATACATAGAATGCTCAACTATACTATGTTAAAATTGTTGAAGTAGGTAACACATTCAGACAATTATTATAATGACTCTCTAACCCTGAGAATAATATAATACTGATACCAGAAATTCAGTACAACTAATCAACCTCACTTCTTGCTCCTAACATGAGAATCCAGGTAAGACTTATGTCATGACTTAAGTCATGTACATTTATTAAGAAAAACCAATATGTCAAAAGAGATTATGTGGCATGATGCTATTAGAAGATGCCACTTCAGATGACCTTCAGACATCTTCAGGGTATTGACCTAAGCATTAAGTTTAGGTAGAGGAAAAATGAGGAGCAGAGTCAAAGGTATGCATAGAGTAAGAGCTCCAGTTATTTGTGGCCTGGCTAGCCATTATTATCAGTTATAGTTTTCCAGGGTTCTGGAGAACTTCTCACTGTCATCATTGAGGGGAGCAATCTGGTTTCTCTAAGAATGATCTCTCTGGCTCCAGTGTGCAGCCTGATCATTACAGGTAATTGTCCTCATTTGGGGGTGATCTGTCTTGCAAGGTTCTGCCATTCCTCAAGGATTGTTTAGTTCTTGTTATAAAGATGTTTATCAGTCTCTTATTTTTCCTGGAAGTTGAGATGATTGCATTCTCTCTTTATAGAGAATGGCTTAGACCAATGATAAACACAAACCACAACCACACATGTCAGGCTTTCTCCTGCTTTTAGTTAATTGTTGGCAGCAAAAAATAGTTTTAAGTACCTGTTACAAATACTTTTTCAGTAGACTGAAAGTGGGTTATCTCTATAGTGAAAACCATAGCAGTAGCCTTTGGGGTTTGAGTGCTTGAGACTGTGAGAAATTCCTGTCCCAAAGTCCAGTCTAAAAGGGCTGAAATGACCTGTGAGTTGGGAAGCTTAAGTACATTTTAGGTTGCCTTTGCATTTTCCAGTTACTCATGATTACCTGCTACCTATCAGTGCTGCTGAAGAAAGGACAACACAGATCACATCCAAACATATTGAAATCTCATAAAAGACGAAGATGAACTAAAATAAACACTGGAAAAATATATTAGTGACTAGAGTCTTTGGAGGACAATTGGGTGGTTATTTTTCTGTCATTCCATATAAGACAATGAATTTAATGAGGGGAGATAAAATATAAACATAAAAATCTATAAGAAAAACAGAGGAAAACATAAGAGCATTTATTTACAAGCATTGTGAATAAGACAGAACTTAGTGTTCCTAAGAAAGACTGATAAATTTCCTTGTGTGAAAAATTTACAAAAACGCTTATGTTCAGAAAAATTAAGATAAAGCATATCATATAAATAATATTTGAAGAGTTAAAAAATAAGAACTCTAACAACCCATTAAAATAGAATGCAAATTTCCAATGTAAAAATTAATCACTTAAACTAAAAAAGTACAAGTCAATATAATTATCAGATAGTAAAGATCTAATTGACAAAATCACAAAGTTCACTAATTATAATTGTTTGTTAAAAGAGGCAGGGAAATGCTTTCTCAATTCGAAGGCAACTGAGCAATTATCTATTAATATTTAAATGGATATATTATTTAGCTCAGCAGTCCTTGCCAGGGAATCATCCTCTGGCTCTTCCCACATAATCAGCTCAAGGCTGTTTAGTTCAGCAGTGTTTATAATAGAAGTCTGTAGTCTAGGTCAGTTGTCATCAGGGATGGTGAAATAAACCTTGACATGTTCACTCAGAGATCTGCCATGTTGTGAAGTGGAACTTGAAAAATATAAACATATTTTTCTTCCAGAGGATAGGCATTGTTAGTATATATCTGGAGAAAGGGATTGTTGTTCAGGGGTAGTGGGAAGAGTCTATTTCTTTTCATTTTATAAACTTTGTTTTGCCAAATGTACATGTTACCTCTAGATAAAAACAAAAGAACATTATATGAAAATGATTATTCATATTCATATTTGAAACTTGTGACTTGAAATGCAATTTGAAGATGATCTCTCCATACTGTTTTCTCTTAGCTAATGCTCATTACAAACATATGGTTACCTGGCTTTGCTTCTTTGCCAATATAGTCTTCCTGTTTCATTAGTAAAAGAACACTGAGATATAGCAGATAATAGTTCTTTGGAATGTTTAATGGCCATTATGGAGAAAAGCTTGGATTTCATTTTTCTCTGAATAAACAAAATCATCTGTGTAATTTTATGGCTTCATTCTCCCCTTTCCTGGTCTATATCCTAGTCTATAAGATAAATGCAAGACTTTTTTGCTTGATAATATGATAAATAGAAGTTCAAATGCACTTTTTCTAGAGTAGAAAACCGGTTTAGGAATCACTCTATCCCTAAGTAAAATAGGCTTGAACTCTGGGCTTGGGTGCTATCCTTGAATTCTTCAGCTCAAGGCCAGCGCCTCTACCACTTGAACCACAGCAGCACTTCCAGTTTCTCAGTGGTTTATTGGAGGAGATAAGAGTCTCACGGACTTTCCTGCCCAGACTGGCTTTGAACCGTGATCATCAGATCTCAGCCTCCTGAGTAGCTAAGGTTACAAGCATGAGCCACTGGCGCCCGGCAGTAAAATGTTTTGTATAACATCTCCATTAATATGGAACAGAAGAAGGTGGAGGATGTATATCTATTTGCCTTTCCTTGGTAATGACAAGGTGATCACAATTTATTTCTTTGTCTAAAATCTATAAAATCCCAAGCATAGTCTTGGTAAAAGAGGAATAATACATATGATCACTATTCTCCTAAAGCATAACAACTCCCCTAGCTAATTTAAAAATAATTGTGAGGAAAACTGCTTTAAAGGGAAGTCCAGAGTAAACCCTAACTCATCGAATGCATCTAGAAAATGTGAATTTAATCTATGATTTAAAGGAACATACTTAAGAGCACAAAAACAGGATTTCTAGGCTGAACAGTCATCCAGGAAGCAGGCTGGATCATTTCACTGAGTGTTTTCCCCAGTTCTCATGAGCTTTAGAGTCAGATGCCCCAAGCTGAACCCTTCATGGCCACTTTCCAAGTCTGTTGCAATAAGAATTGTACTTGTTTCTATGGACTTCTGTAAAAAAAAAAACACAGACTTGATGATGAAAAAAAAACAGAAATTTTTCTAACAATTTGGATTTTTTTCAAAAAATGTAAAAGGCATTTACGATACTACAGTCCTCGGAAGACTCTAGGAGACACCCTTGCACAGCTTCTGGTGATTACTGGCATTTCTTGCTTTGTAGTAGCACAACTTGTCTGTCTTTGCATGACCTTCTCTGTGTGTCACAGATCCTTCTCCTCTGTATAATAGAGATAAGTCATTGGATCAATACAAGTCCAGAATGATATGATCTCAAAATCCTTAACTCATTACACTAATAAAGACCCTATGTCCACATTCTAAGGTTCTAGTAGACACTATTCAACACCTTTTAAAAAAAATTCGATTCTTTAAAAAAAAATTATTGTCAAGGTGATGTACAGAGGAGTTATAATTACATAAATAAGGTAGTGAGTACATTTTTTTGTTGAACTTGTTACCCCCTCCCCCATTTTTCTCCCACTTTCCCTCTCCCATTCCCCCCCCCCAAGTTGTACAGATCATTTCCAACATATTGTCTTGTGAGTATTGCTGTTGCAAAGGTTCCTACTTTGTCCTTTGTCTCACCATTTTGTTGTTCCCCTTCCCTTCCCTAGTTTAAGGTAAACATATATACAATACCAGGGTACCAAAATCAAATACAGTGACACCAGGGGATAAACCAGAGGGGGAAAAGCATAAAAGAAAAAAGAAATCACTATTCAACACTTTTTATAAAGTAAGACCCAAATCTCCTTCAGCTTCCAATATCCTATTACCAAAGTGATTCAGTTAATACTTGCATTACAGGACTGCTGATTAATACAGAAAATCTAAAGAGTCTGGAAACTATTACAATATTTAAAACATATTTGTAAATGGCAGACCACTTATATTTAAGTTTATGTAAAAATAAAACAGTTCAGGTTGTTCATGAAAAATAAAAAGTTCAGTTTAATATCAAGACCATTGCCCTGTGATATTAACAAAGGGACCTATTAATATGTGTACTAGTATTTCTGATGTTTAGAGAAAATTTATTCAGCCTGGAAACTATATTTGTAAATGGCAAACAAAATACATTTATTTAAGTTTATCTAGAAATAAAACAGCTCAGGTAAAATTTTCAGTTTACCACTGTCCTGTGACTCTAGGGAATTGAGTTCTATTCCAGATCTAGTTAACTGTGTTATCCTGATAAGCTCAATGACTCTGAACCTGTTTCTGGATCTTCAGAACAACAAGTATTTTACTGTTCTTGTAGAGGTGATGTACATTGGGGTTAGAGATACTTAAGTCAGGTAATGAGTACATTTCTTTTTGAATCATGTCACCCAGTAGTTTTATTTTTATGAGGGAAAGGGCTCACCTATTTTCCCTTATCTCTGTGAAACATGGAGGAAAGACCTTTAAGTTAAACCAGATATGATTTAAGATACAAAAATATTTTCTGATGCTAAGGCTTGTTCAAGAAACAGAAACCAGTAAATATACATTGTATTTGGAACAGATGGAAGGAAACTAAGATGCAGCTGTTAGTCATTAAGATGGATCAGATATTTCCCACTCTTCATGTCATCTACTCTACGACTAACTCAGTAGTCTTTACACCAAGTCCTGGCTCCTTGTGGAGAGCCCTGCAGGGAGTCTATCTGCATGATAAGCTTGACTATCTGGTCTTTGCATCCTGCCCCAAACAAAGACCAGGTAGCTGCTATTGACCACCTTTTCACATTGCCCTAAGCAAACATCTTGCAGCTGCTACGGTCAATGAAAAAGCTTCCTTATTCTAAGCATATAAATACCCCTGTGTGAAAAATAAAATTTGGCAACTTGATCAGAATCCTTGTCTTGCTGTCCTTCTTCATGTCTCTTGTCCCTTCATTCCTTCTCACTTAGGTTCACTGCCCTCATTGAAGTCCTGCGGGTCGGGACAGCTCCTGACAAAACTAACAAGGAACCCATATCAGCTTTGAGACACTTCCTGCTCATGTGTATACCTGCTTACCTGCAATGCTTGGTTATCTGTGGATATGGCTACGTTTTACCACTGACCTAGAGTAAGTAGCTAATGACCTAGAGTAATTAGTTTTTTTTTTTTTTCCTTAAGTCTCTTAACTATGAAAACACACAACCTGGCTATTTTAGAAGTTCAAAATAGATGGGCTGGGAAGGTGGTCAGTGGTAGAGTGCTTGCCTTGCATGCATGAGGCCCTGAGTTTGATTCCTCAGCACCACAGAAGCAGAAAAAGCTGGAAGTGGTGCTGTGTCTCAAGTGGTAGAGAACTAGCCTTGAGCTGAAGAGCTGAGGGACAGTGCCCAGGCCTAGAGTTCAGGCCCCACAACTGACAAAAAAAAAGAAAAAGAAAAAAGAAAAGTCCAAAATAGAATGCAAAAAAGTGAATCTCCTGGTTCCAGTAACAATCCCCAGAGGTAAACACACACACACACACACACGCACACACAAACACACAACCTCAATTCTGTCATCTCATTATACTTTCAATTTTAAGTTTTTCATCTTTTACTATGACCTGCCTGATATCTTTAATTTTGTTTCCATTTTAATCAATGGTAGGCTTTAATTTTATTTTGCTAATTACTTTAATAACTATTTGGGATATGATGTCTCATTTCTTTCTTTTTTGTTGATTGTGGGGCTTGAACTCAGGGCCTGGGCGCTGTTCCTGAGCCTCTTTATGCTGAAGGTTAGTATTCTACCACTTGAGCCACAGTGCCACTTCTGGGCTTTTGAGTGGCTAATTGGAGTTAAGATTCTCATGGGGACCCAGCAATCCCACTTTTTGGCAATTACCCAAATGATCACAAACAAGACCATACTAAAGCTACCAGCACAACTATGTTTATCTCAGCATTATTTACCATAGCTAAGATATGGAACCAACCCAGATGCCCCTCAGTAGATGAATGGATCAAGAAAATGTGACATATATATATATATATATATATATATATATATATACACACATACATACATACACACACACACACACACACAATGGAATTCTATGCCTCCATCAGAAAGAATGACATTGCCCCATTTGTTAGGAAATGGAAAGACTTGGAAAAAATTATATTAAGTGAAGTAAGCCAGGCCCAAAGAAACATAGGTCCCATGGTTTCCCTTATTTGCAATAACTAGTGTATGTATGAGTCAAGCAGAAAAGGTCAGATAAGTTGATGTTAGGGGAATAACCCCAAGGTAAGTATTCAATTTTTTTTTCTTTCATGCAATTGTTTCTAACATATTTATAAGATGATTTCTATGTTGCTTTGAATGTCCCTCCCCTGCGGCATAACCCCTGTTTTCACTGTATTTGATGTTGATATCATTTGTGGAGGGCAAGGGCAAAAACAAATCATTTAACTAGGGATACAGGTGGACCCATTGCAACAATGAGATATACAAGTCGTTATATTGAAAAACGAACTTTACAACTTTGGTGGGGGGGAGGATCGGGTGGGGGAAGGTGGGGGGAGTATGGGAAGGGATGGGAAGGGGAAACAAAGAGGAGGCAACAATGCTTGATAAGAAATGTACTTGTTATGTTGCCCATGTAATTGTAACTCCTCTGTACGGTATTTTCACAATAAAAAAAATAAAAAACGATTCTCAGCGGGACTTTCCTGCCTGGTCTGGCTTTGAACTGTAATCCTTCAAATCTCAGCCTCCTGGGTTGGAAAGATTACAGGTGTGAGCCACTGACACCAGACTGATGTGTCATTTGATAGATAATTTTCACATAATTTCTTAAAAAAATTCATTTTCTTATTTTCATTAGCATACATCAGTACCTTAACTATTAACCTCTTCTATAATTTTTTTTTCCCAGTCGTGGGGCCTGAACTCTGGGTCTGGGCTTTGTCCCTCAGCTCTTTAGCTCAAGGCTAGTGCTCTATCACTGAGCCACCTTCCCAGCCTGTTATATAAATCTTAATTCCTATTCTTCCCCCACTATAGATAACAAAACACTTAGAATGATTCCAACAGGAAGATACCCTCAATCTCTGCACTATTCTCACTTTGGTACTGGAAGGCCCTCCTAGAACACAAAGATATACCAAACCCTAAATTTATCTTGTAAAGCTGAATTCGGAAATCCTTACCCAAAAGACCACCAGAGACCGTCACCAATGTAAAAGCAAAGGAGTCTTTATTGCAAGCTCGAGCTTGGTCCCCCCCCCCCCCCATACATGGCAGCAGCCCATGACGCTGAGAGGCCCCGAGCCCAGGGTTACAGCACTTTTTATACATTTTTTAGGGAAGGCAGGGGCTTTGCATACATCATAACTTCTTGTAACAAATGACTACAAACCGCGGGAAAATCATAAAACAACTCTATAGTATGATTGGCGCACTGTAAAGTGGGAAAGGACCAGAAACAGGTTGTTGGTTAGATCAAGGGGGCTGAGGTACTTTAAACTAGTTGGCTTGCACCACAGTGGAGTCTCAAGAGGACAGGTGCTAAACTGCAGGGTGTCTGGTTTAGATCATGGTCACCAGACTCTAGGAGGGGCTGTTCTGGAATTTCAGATACCTTGACATACTGTCTTGAGAAAACACCATCTGTGGTTTTGAGAATTGTTTGTGCAAGGCTTGTTGTCCTAATTCCTAGCATTGGGGCTGAAGTGGGTCAAGGGTTAAGTTGCAGAACTGAGATGGGGGTCTTAAGTGAAATGGAGTTGCTTAGGTTCCTCAATCTAAAAAGATTGGAAAAGAAGCAGTAACTCTTTCTTTAGAACTTAGCACAAGCAGAAGATTGTGGTTTTACATCTACAATAATCTTTGAAACCAAGCTTCATTGAAAGGGAAAACATCCTAGAGTCCTGAGCATGGAAACTATTTGTAAGCTGAGAATCACCATCCCAACACTTATAAAAAAAAAACAACAAACCACTCAGTCATCACCCTATCTTAATGAAATTGCAGGTAACCACTTCCAAGAGTATTTAGGAGACCAAAGTCACCAAAAACTCTGAACCCAGAATTGTAAATCCTAGTGAAAGATCATGAAATTCATGAACAAACAAAATAATGTGTTACCCTTAAAAAACAGTAACAACACAATGAAAAACTTCAGTGAGAGCAAAGAGGTAGCCCAAACAATGAGCTCACTAAACCAATGGCAAGAATGGCCCACAAAATAAGAAATCTTAAAAAAACAAAACAAAACAAAATGCTTAAATAGGGATACAGGTTGACCCATTGTAACAATGAGATATAGAAGACAGTATGTTGAAAAACTAACTTTACAATTGGGGTGGGGGAGGAGTGCAGTTGTGGAGGGGGAAGGGAAGGGATGGTAAGAAGAAAAGAAAAGAGGAGGTAACAATGCTTGATAGGAAATGTACTCATTACCTTGCTCATGTAACTGTAACCCCTCTGTACAGTATTTTTACATAAAAAGTAATTTAAAAGACTAGATAAACGCTGAGAAGCTGGACTAACAACAGAGAATGAAAATAAACAGCTAACTATACAAAAAAAAGTGGGAAGAAAAAAAAACCCCAAGGTCCTAGAAATAAAGAGCTCCATTGCTCAGATAAAAACTCAGTTGAAACTATGTCATTGAAAATGGTAGCAGAGGTTGAAGATAAAGCAGAGAAACTAGATTTAATTAGACAATGAAAAACTCAGAAAATCCCAATGGGACTCTATCAAAAGATCAAATCTACATATAATAGGATGAGAAAGCAGAAATAAAACTAAAGGCATTGAAAATCTATTCAACAAAGTAATAGCAGAAAAACTTTCCCAACCTCAAGAAATACCCCTGGACACATTAAGGCACAAAATGCAGTGAAAAAAAAAAAGGAGACAAGTGACCTGCAATGGCAGGCCCATTAAAATGATTTCTCAACACAAACATTAATGCCAGGACAGGGAAAGATGTAATTTAAGCCCTGAAGGACAACTTCCAACATAGTCTTAGCAAAGCCATACTTTAGAATTGATGAATAAGGGGGCTGGGAAGATGGCTCAGTGGTAGAGCGCTTGCCTTGCATGCCTGAGGCCCTGGGTTCCATTCCTCAGCACCACATAAGAAGAAAAAAGCTGGAAGTGGCATTGTGGCTCAAGTGGTAGAGCGCTAGCCTTGAGTTGAAGAGCTGAGGGACAGCACCCAGGCCCAGAGATCAGGCCCCACAACTGGACCCCCCAAAAAAAAGAATTGATGAATAAGAACCTTTCATGATAAAAGTTAAAGGAATTCATGACCACTAAACCAGCATACAAAAGACAGTTAATGGACTACTAGCCTCAAAAGACAAATAGAAAGACAATTCAAAGCGGAACAAAATACATACCAGGAAATGATGACTTGAAGATGGAGAGAGAAGAGTTAAGTGGAGAGAGGCAGTCAAATGAAAGGGGGAAAAGGGGTGTGGAGAATGCAGTCAAGAATGCATTGAATATACCAGAAAATTAAGGGAAGAACTGAGTCAAAGGGAGGTAAAGATGGTGAAGATATAGATCAAGATCAAGTGAGGGAAGGGATTGGCTAGGAGTAGGTGAGAATGTCAAAAAGGTGCAGTTTTCATAAATTGCTTTGTTGAATGGCAACTCCTTTGAACAACTACTTAAAGATAATAATAAGAATAAAAACGGGTTGACAGACAAAAACAAAAAAAAACAAACAAAAAACAATCCAGTGAAATGCAGGAATGAATAAAGTTGGGAAAGAAATGACTGACCACATTAGAATTTAAAGAACTTTCCTGAGTGGAAGAGGGGAAGAGACTTGGCATCACAAGCACGTGGCTGAAATCTTAATTGCTAAGCCCTCACCTCCCTTACACAATGTGACCAAAAAAATAAAATAAATAAAAAAATAAGAATTTACAGTTGGGTGCTAGTGGCTCAAGCCTATAATGCTCTACCTCCTAAGGAAGCTCAGATCTGAAGATTGTGGTTTGAAGGCAGCCTGGGCTGGCAAGTCTGTAAATAAAGCAACAAACTGCAAATGGTAGAGAGCTAGCCGTGAGTAGGGACAGTGCCTAGGCCCTGAGTTCAAGTCCCAAGACTGGTACACACAAACAAAATTAAAACTCCATGATAAGCTGGGCTGAGGACTGCAGCTCAAAGCCAGCCTGGGCAGCAAAGCCTGAGAGACTTATCTTCAATTAACTACCAAAGACCATAGCCATGTAGCCATGGCTCAACTGGTAGAGTGGTATCCTTGAGCAAAAAAGCTCAGGGACAGTGCCCAGACCCTGAATTCAAGTGTAGGATTGGCACACACAAAAATCCTGCCACTACCCATCAATTTAAACATCAGGAATCAATCTCCTAACACCATATAAAAATACCTGGCTCCTTACAGACCTTTTTTTTTTTTTTGGTAGCAAAAATATTTTCTTTTAAAGGTAGAAAACTTGAGACATAAACAGTTAAATGGCTCCTTTTAGGGCATGTAATAATGCATTCATGATAAGGAATCAAATACTTAAAAAAAACCTTTATAGTCAAGGTGATGTACAGAGGGGTTAAAGTTAGTTATGTGAGTACCTTTCTTGTCTAACTTGTTGCTCCCTCTCTCATTTTCCTCCCACTTTCCCTGTCCCAACCCCCCACCCCAAGTTGTACAGGTCATTTCCAACATATTTTCTTGTATCACTGTTGCATTGGTTCCCCCTTTGTCTCATCATTTTTAAAATTTCCTTTCCCTTCCCTAATGCTGATAAACGTATATACAACACCCAGGGTACCAAAATCAAATACAGTGACAACAGGTGATAAACTATAGGGGGAAAAAGTAAATCACATAGGCCATTAAAAATAACAAAGGAAAAGCTCTTATGTCCATGTCTTGGGAGTTCATTTCCCTTAGCATCATCTTACATAATCATATGTACATAGCTACTGAGCTATTGTTCATCTGCTGATTATCCTAGATAAGGGAAACTGTCCCATGGGACCTATGTTTCCTTGGGTCTGACTTGTCAGTATTGTTTTCCCAAGTCCTTCCATTTCCTTACAAATGGGGCAGTGTCATTCTTTCTGATGTAATCAAGAAATCTAGTAACAACAGATGCTGGAAGGGATGTGGCCAAAAGGGAACACTACTATACTGTCGGTGGGAGTTTACACTTGTTCAACCACTGTGGAAACACAGTATGGAGGTTCCTCAAAAGACTATACATAGAGCTCCCCTATGACCCAGCAATCTCACTTTTGGGCATTTACTCAATCACAAAAAAAGGCCACACTAAAGCTACCAGCACAACTATGTTCACTGCAGAATTATTCACCATAGCTAAGATATGGAACCAACCCAGATGCCCCTCAACAGATGAATGGATCAAGAAAACGTGGCTTATAAACACAATGGAATGCTCCTGTTCTCCATGTCCTAACCACATCTTGCACTGCTTTCCTTCTCTCACCTGAACTATGTAATGAGGTGTTCTAATTTTTTTAAAGTATATTATTCTAAGTCAGATGTAGGGCATTTTATTGTGTTAAATAATATATTGCAGAAAAATAATGTAAACTAATTCAAACTGAAAACCTTTCATGAAAAAAGCCTACACACAACCCAGAAAATATTTATTTCACAATTTTTACATCATTTAAAAAGAATGAGATGAAACAATTTTGAACACAGTAATTTATTTTATGCAGTTTAAATCCATCATTTAAAAACTTTTAAAAGGCACTTTAAAAAACATTTAGAAATACATTTTTCTATAACTTTAATGGTGATCACTTAAAATAAGCAACTCACCAGACATTTAAAAATCATTCACGACACTATTTAAATAATTTTTAAATTCCAAAACACAAACATTCACTGTATAGTACAACACACTGCTTAGCAGTAAGATTAGTTTCCCTCTAATAATATACTTCCTGTAGATTATTAATTTGTAGGGTCCTGCAAACCGATTCAAATTTATAATCTGAAAACAAGAGGTAAGAGAATTGAAACAGAACACAATTCAACTCTAAAACTAGCTTTAGAGTTGGTTTCTCTAAAGAGCATTTGGATACGCTCTTAATTCATCTGTGCTATAATTTCCATTTCAACTTTGATTATATAAACACAAGTCATTTTTAAATCAAGAGGTTATACTGATCACAAAAATACCACAGGTTGTCTCTCAAGATTTCTTGTACATGTTTCTGTCAGGTCTAATATACAAGTGGAGAAATAAAGCCAAATGAGTTTGGGTTTTGTTTTCAAGAGGAAGGTGAGTAGTGAGGATGGACCCAAATGACTTCATTTCATTTAGTAACTATGGACATATATTAGTTGAAAATTGCAGTTTCATAAGTAGAGAAAGAATCCTTAGCAGACATTATTCTAAAGACTTTTAATCTCCTAGGGAAACCTAAATTTAGTAATATAAAACTGTCATAAAGTGATACAAATTCTAATAACTAAAAACAGTCAAATTAATCTTACAAAGGCAGCGTTGAGAGTAGCTAGAAAGCATGTTAGTTGTAAAGAAATAAAGAAAAGCAGTAAGTACAAAGCAACAGACATTGCTAAAGACAGAATAAGGATCTAATAATCTGAAAATTTAAATGAATAATGTCTTAGCTATGAGCAGATTAATCAAGTGAGGGAGTCTTTCAAGACAATAGGACCTAATATGATAATACAATTTGGTAGGCTCAAGGAAGTGAAATGAACACTCAAATATCAATTATGAAAACAGCATGTGAGCAAATGTAAAGCTCAAGTCCAATTACCATGTTAAAAACATGATATAACTAATTTTAGTAGTTTAAAATTTCTAATTTTACTAGTTTAAAGTTAAGAGTAACAAAGTATCTGAAATGTAAGGTATTGAAAGCAAATCATCAAACTGAGACAAAAATCAGCTTTGTATTTATGAACTTCCCATTAGAACATGTAAGTATAATGTTATTAGAGAACAAAAGACATTAAGGCTTATGCTTTAGGATCACATTGAAATCATTTATCCAAATGACAAATATCTTAATCTAAAAGATTATTATTAAAAGATTATTACTATGAAGTCTTTCTTAATGTGCTCTATGAAATACTTGAATTTTTTTGCTTCCTTAGATCATATAGGACAAATGATGCTTCAAAGTGATAATTTGAATTGATAGTATGAATTAGCAAAACATATTCTGCCATGCTTCAAAACAGCATTTTGCTATTTATAAAATTTGACATTTTGGATGAGACTTACGTATGTTTTTAATGAATGAACTTATTAATAAGTAATAAGCTGTTCTTGCCAGATGTGAAATTTTGGAGAATTACAAATTTTACAGGTATTAGCCACTCTGGAAGAGCTGAAGAATTATTTGCAAAAATAAATGAACCACTGACAATTTAAATTACCTTCAACTGAATATAGTATGATCCTAGACTATTAATTTTAACATGTGTTAAGGCTTTAAATTTGCCTCTCTCATCATGGGATAGTTATCTTGAGCATGTGCACCAGAACCATATAGGTAGTTGGTCAATAAATCTTGAACTGAGATGAATAAACCACAAACACAGGGCTTGTTTAAATATACTCTGCCTTGGAGTTTCTGATCCAATAGGTCTGGGTAGGGAGCTGAAGAGGAGTTCCATTTCCAACGTGTTCCCAGGTTATGCTACTTGAAAGCTAAGGCCTATAAGCCACAGTAAGCCCACAAAACCATTTTGTTCATGAAGAGAGACACATGTTTTTTCACAGGCTTCCCCCAGCCTGTCTGCTTGCACTGATAAAATGTGTATGGCCTAAGAATAAATGTTACAATATCCAACTGGCCCTTGACAGAAAAAAAGGTTTCCTACACCTTGTTGTGTCTGGTAAAAATGTATCTTCCTGGACCCATGCTAAATCAGAACTTCTGGACTTGAGATCTTAAGACCTCCATTTAAACATGTCCCCAGGCAAGAATATGAGAACCACAATTTAACACTCACTATGACCGTTTGGCTGATTAACCTACTACTGGCTAACAGTATCAGATGCCATATGTCATATGTGTAAAAAGGAAAACAGAGCTAAATGACTAACTTCAAAGCTGACATAATACACATGAATACACAGGCTTGGAGTAGAATTCTAGTTATGTTACTTACTAGTTCTGTTACAATGGAAAAGTTACTTTAATTCTCTAAGCCTCAGTTTCATCATTTGTATTATGGGAATAATACTTAATTTGTGAGGATTAAATAATGTACCCAGAATAAGCATAGTCCCTGGTATAGAACAGGCACTAGATGAATATGAGCTATTGTAAGAAATGTAAAAAATACTTTCCTTCAGTAGCTAATCTGATCATTTCATTAATTTATATCAATACCTATACTCCAAGGTATTAGAATAATAAATCTTTGCTCCCTATACTGGGCCAATGTTTAAAAGGCCTTACATATAGTCGCTTATCTAATCCTCATAAAAGTCCTGTGAGGTAGGCAGTATTATTATCCTTAATTTACAGATGGGGAAATTGAGGCACAGAGACATTAAGTAAATTGTTCCAGGTTACAAAATAGTGAGGAAGTGAATTTAAAAAGTAGGCTGTTCAGCCCAGGCAGGAAAGTCCGTGAGTCTCTGGATCTCCAATAAACCACCAGAAAACCGGAAGTGGAGCTGTGGCTCAAGTGGCAGAACGCAAGCCTTGAGCTGAAGAGCTGAAGGACAGCATCCAGGCCCAGAGTTCAAGCCCCACGACCGACAAAAAATAAAATAAATTAAACAACGACAACAACAACAACTCTAGAGCCCAAGATTGATCACTATACTTATGGTCTTATTAAGCAAATGTTCTGTTACTTTTAGGGACATTTAGGATAAACTATTGATACTTCTAGTTAAGAATATCATATGGGCTGGGAAGGTGGCTCAGTGGTAGATTGCTTGCCTTGCATGTATGAGGCCCTGGGTTCAATTCCTTAGCACCACATAAGCAGAAAAAGCCAGAAGTGGTGCTGTGTCTCAAGTGGTGGAATGCTAGTCTTGAGCTGAAGAACCAAGGGACAGCACTCAGGCCCAGAGTTCAGGCCCCACCACTGACCAAAAAAAAGAAAGAAAATAAAAAAAAAGGGACGAGTACCATACATGGAACACAGATAAATTCATGCTAAACCATAATAAAAAGTTGCTCATAGAAAAGAATGGGTACTTTGAAATTATGGCAGATGATATCATAATGAAAACAACAAAGAAAAATTTTAATAGGTAAATTGGTATGTGTTTTCACTGTAAGGATAGAGGAAACCATAATTAGCCACTGAAAGGAGCATCCTCAAAAATATACTATCCAAAGAGGTCAATGCTTTCGACATGTTTTGGCACGACAAATCTAAGTTATTTATCTAAGCGCTGAATCAACTGTATGACAAGTACATAAAATTATCATAAGAAATGCAAATATATGCTACATTTGAAATAATCTTATGGAAAATGTAAAACATTCTGTTAAATATTGTAAGACACTCATTAATGCTGAAGACAACAAAAGTTAAATAATTTTTCCCTACCCACTAGAAATTCGTTAAACAGAAAATTACTAAAACTAGAATGAAACATTTGTAAATGTGTTTTGACAGCAGACTTGAATAGTAGTCTGCTTTGTTAGAATTATCATGGGCAGGGCAATTATCCTCAAATAGTAAGTTAGCATCAAATTCCAAGTTATTATTCATAAATTAAGCATTTACTTTTTAATGTAACATTTTAATAACATTTGGAAAATAACATTTTTTAATGGTTTTAATCAACTCTGGTCAAAACCTACATTTGAAATATTTTGCCAGCATAAAAGCCACCTCAAACTTAAAACTGAATTTTAAAACAAGTTATAAAAGGCACAAACAAGTTCTCATTTTTCAACAGAATGAAAATAAAAGGCATAACAATTATGTAGTTGGATAGAGTTTAAAATAATAATGTCATTTAGTTATTCCTGAGAGTGGCATTGATAGAAGAAAAGCATGCCCAAATAGCATTAAATTTACTATTTATTAAGTACCCATAATTAACAATGGGTAAAGCTGAAAACAAAATATTTGAAAATACATGTTTACAGAATGCTATTATAGCTTTAAGCAAATAAATACTAGTACTGGAGAATGATATTTAAGAGTGGCCAACAGTGAAAAAAGACATAGGAACTTGGTAGGATTCATTAGAACCAAGTATATAACATAGTCAGGGCTGAGAACTTCAAAATGTATTTTATTAATGTGCTATTATTCTACCTTCTCCTTGAAGAAATGCTGCCAATTATAAATAATCACAGAAAAATTTTAATTAGGTAACTGTGTGTTGGGCTGATTCATTTGTACTATACTGCAAATGAGTTTATAAATAACACTGAGCAACAGTATTTCCTTCTAAAATTTCTTTAAGGCAGGTCTGTTTAGCATTGGATGTTACTATCATGATGCAGTACAGGTATAGCAAATTTAGCTGTTTTAGTTTCTCAGTGACAATAATACACATGGTTGGGAACAGGCAACAAAATTGCTTCTGGTTTTTCTATGTTAACATTTTAAAAACATGTTTTTCACATATATATATATATATATTATTGTATCAAAATACATTTTAACAGACTTCACAGTTCACTTAAAGCTTCAGTTTGCAGTCACTCATTTGAAAGATTTCTAATTTGGAATTTCTAAGTGGATTTCTAAGTGGAATGTTCAGTTAGAAGAATGAATTCCTCACTGGGATTTCAGGATTTTATGTCAGAAATGCAGAAAAGTCCTTCTCAGTGCAATGCTAGACCATTTTACCTGGGTTCATTCTTTTTTTTTAACGGTTTCCTAATTTTACTTTTGGATCCTCATCCTTGTTTAATTGACTCATTTTCTTTAGTATATTCTCAGGTAAGGCAGGTTGATATCTATATAAATAACCATATGGACGAAGATGATAAACGAGGTATTCTAATTCATACATAGTTGTGGAATCAACATAGTGAAAAGAAATTGCAAGATCAGAACAGCAACCGGGACCCTAAAAAGTAGCAGAAAAAGGTACTGTTAGCAAGCAGCACATTAACATTCAATATACATATACTGATAAAGGACACACAAACTTTAAGAGAATTGGAGCATTAAAGCTGGCAAAGTAGAGTAAGTACCTGCTTTATTAGACATGTGGAACAAACCTAAAATTCCTAATGATTTAAAACCAAGTATTAAGCTGCCAAAGTATTTCTAAAAGAAATGTATTCTCCTACATACTCTGTATTTTAGGAGATACACTTCTGGAGACTTCTTCAAATAAGGCATGTATATAAAGAATGAGATTCTATTTGTCTAACTTTTTTGCTTTCCTGCATAATTTTCTTATTATAATCTTATGGTTGGCTCAGCCTCAGAAAGAAACCCCTAGAGCATTCAATCAGTGGGTATATAGCTTTGCCTAATATCTGCTTACAACCTAATAATTTGTCTATCAACCTAAACAGTGCGAAGGGGAAAAAGTTCTCAAGTCAGACTTAGGTTTGAATCTAAATTTTGGTTACTAGTATTTAACTTTGGGCAGCTTACTAAATATGTAACATTTCAACTTTCTTCAAAAAGTGGTTATTTAAAGGAGACACTGGTGAGTACAAGGTATCATATTATTCTGAAATGTTTGTATATCCAAAATAATTTATCAAGTTATGTGCCTTGGATAGTCACAGAAATATATGTTAAGGTATAAAACTAGAGACAGATTAAAAATCTATCATGTGCTAAGCTATATTACATTGTAATTATGGTTAAATGACACAGGTAGATATGTCTAATATATAAATAACAAAAGGCTTAGACATTATGTAAATTTTGCCTAGCTAATGTCATTCAATCATTAGGCAGAGTATAGGATTGGGACATAGATCTTTCTGAATGTTGTGTTCCTGAAAATCAGAAAGCTCTTTAACCAAATCTTCATAGTTTGTTTTCTAGCTTCAGTTTTTGCTCAAAGTCACCCGTGAGAGAGGCTTTCTGTAAGCACCCAAATCATAGTGCCCTATCTCACTATAAGTTTCTCCCTATCACCTTATTTGGATTCTGAAGACTAATTCTACCTAAAATCTTTGTTAGTCTGTCTATTGTGTAATTGGAACTTAACTCCTTACTCTATGCCTTTTGTGTCCAGTGTTACATGACTATCGGTATCTACTGAAGACCTATTGCTGATACCTGTTCTCATTCTGTCACTCTATGTAAAACATAAAGACTGAGAGTTCTAGTTATTGCATTAAAGCTACATAAACACATTAGCTACTTTATTAACCTAATAAAAGTCAGACCCAAGTATATTTATACAGTAATGAAATTTCTAAACTTACCTCTATAGCAGGATAATAGTTGTAATTCCAGTACCAAAAAGTTCTGGGTAAAAAACCTTTGATTAAGTGGTGTTCTGGTACAAAGGGATGAAAAGTTTCTTTTCCAGTGGTATCTCTGGAATCTCCAGCTTCTACGTTTATAATTTCCATGCATTTTCCCAGTGCTAAATCTTCAATTGAGGAACTATGTGTACATTTCTCTGTTTTAAATGCATCAACAAATCTCTTCAAGGCTTCTTTGCTCAGTACATATCCAGCTCCTCCACTCATGTAGCCTTGCTTCACATAGGGCTTAAATCTTCTTCCAAAATAAATGGGTCGCTCAGGGTCATATTTTGAAAGAAGCCATCTTAAATTGTCTAGTATCACATATGTATCATCATCAGCTTTCATAAACCAATCAGCATCTTCTAAATAGTGGTCATGAACATACTGAAAAGCTTTAATTGTTTTCCAGTACAGCTGATCTCTGCCTTCTTTGGTTTTTAATCCCACAGTGGGGAAGTCTTTATTTTCTTCTGAACTCATAAATAACACTTTGTTACAACGCTGGGCCCATGTGGCTTTGACGTGTTTGGCCTTTTTCTCTAGATTTTGAGGGCCTGTCATAACCCAACAAAGAATTTTAACTTTTTGATAGAGGTTTTCAGCGATGTCTGTGTTTTCATCTAGCAAACAAATGTTTTTAAAAGTTATATTTAGATGTAAAAAACAAAAATACTATATTAAGAAAACATTTGTTTAAACTTATTTCAAGGACTGTCTTCTACCCATTTACTTACTAGTGACTTAGATTAAATAAATCAAAACCCAATCTAATATGTAACTGATACTCTGATTTATTAGTCTCATGTTAATTTTATCCAGAAGATAGCTAAAGTTATCTATGTCCAACAATTATTCACTAAAAATATCAGTATACACTGGAAGTTTGTTAGAAATGCAAATTTCAGTCAGACCTGCTGCATTAATAAATCTCCTATTAATTCATATGCACTTTAAATACTTAAGTCTCTGCTTGCTGCTTTATGTTACAAAGAAAGCGCCAACTTTTTTTTTTTTAGCAGAATATTCACAGCATTTTCTCATTGTTCTGAATGAGTTTCTAAATGGCAGGGGAAAAACATGCTGATAAAGTGCAGTTCATTTTTTAAATTCACTAGAATCAACTTCTATGAATTTCTTAAGTAATATGTGCTGGCCTTGAAGGCTGTCTGATTAAACCAGTTCAAATAGAGGGATTAATGAAAGCCCGAGGCTATTTCTGGTAGTATTATATAGTTCAGTTTCAAGTACAAATCCAGCAGCCACAAACAGAATAGGACAATTCACAAAGGTGGAATTTCCAAGTTAGTCTACTGTAGTATTGTCTAAACTACAGGTTTGCAAAGATATATGGAGCTAGTCAGAGTATAAAGCAGCATGCTTCTTATTTCATCAAGGAAGGATTTCTACTAAACAAAACAAAACCACTTAATAAAAAAAAAGAAGTAAGTTAGGGACTTAAACTGACTTGCATCCTGGTGTAAGCTTCGCATCTGGATACAAACAATTCACAGGATATCAGGCAAATGCCACATTATGAGTGACAATTGGGCAAGAAGACCCCAATTACATGATTCTGACTAGTGCCTTTCAAACTATCTGTGGTTAAAAGAGCAATCTTTTTGTTTGTAAGGGATCTATCTTTTACAAATATGATAAAAATGAATCAGAAAAACATGAGCTGGAAAATATATAAACTTCAGTCTATAAGTATTTATTTTTAGATTCACACAAAAGTATTTGGCCAAATTAACTTCCTGGCTGCATTACTCAATTTTAATACTTTTTATTTTGGTGTCAGTATTGAACTCCGGGTCTTGTACTTGCTTGCTCGTGGCTGGTGCTTTGCATCTTAACCTACCTTTTCGCTTGTTAACTGGAGATGGAACCTCATGCATTTTTTTCTGCCTTGCCTGGCTTCAAACTGCAATCCTCCAGAACTTAGCTTCTCAAGTAGCTAGTATTGCAGACATGAGCCACTGGTCCCTGGCTTTAATACTTTACTGGCAGACCAGCCAAAGTCTGCAAATCACACTTGAGAGTACAAATACTGTAGGCTATTTTCTAAGAAAGCATACCCTTAGAGTTAAAGTTAAATATTGAGTTAAAACTTCAGTGCTTAAGAAAATTAACAATATCCTAGCTTAGCAGTTAACTGAGACTGAATAGAATTTTGGGTGGGAAATCAAAATATTACAATCTAAATAACAAGAATTCACAACCCAGAAGGACAAAATGCCAACAAAATCCCTCCATTTTCAGTTAGTGTGGATGGATCGATAAAACCCCCCCCATCTGTCTAACTTAGGATAAGACAGCTTTCAGACGCCACTGCTGGGATCTGATAGATATTTTCACCTTTTAAATTGCTCATTTACTAGTTACTGTGTACCAGCTATGTGCTAGAACAAAAGAGGAAAAGATGAATATGATTTATTTCTTGCCTCAGATGAATTCAGTTTAACAGAGGAACTTCACACACAGGCAAACAAGTAATTGCTACATAGTAGGAGATGCCATAATAGAAGTAAGTACAAGGGCTTCAGTGTGTTGAAAGAAATTAAGTATAACTGGTAAATTCTATAGAACAGTGACATAAGGACTCGATCAACCAGAAAAGGGAAAGATACAGTGACACTAAGAAAGAGACGATACAGAAAAAAAAATAGTGCTTCATATGAGTAGAAGACAAGACACAGGGAAGTTAAGTGTAAGTACATGTGTTAGTAAAAGCCAGAATTAAGGGAATGTACTGTATGTACTGAGAGAAGGAGATCTGAAAAAATGGTAAAGAAATAGAATTATTAGAATTCAGTGACAAATGGAATTGATTCAAATGTGTAGGAAACCATGTATCACGGTTTCAGTTTTCTGACTTAAGTGATGGTAACTGCAATATAAAATAAGGAATATACTGGGGAAGAACAAGTTTTGAGAATGGGAATGGGAAGAAAAACAAGAATTCAATATACATGTTAAATCTGAGGCAATAAAAGACTTTATGATAACCAACTTCTTGTGGGCCACTGAGCAGAACCAATATTGATCCAATATATGTACCTGCAATGAGGCCCAGCTTAGCCTGATAACTGGGATGATGACTCCAATTCATCATTCATCATGGAGCCATGCTGCAGCACAAGTACACAGCAACCAAACTGATCTGTAGTAAGTACAGGGTACTACTCAGAGCTTAATTATTGTTACTTAATGTTCACGTAACATAAAAATGTGTAGTAGTATGTATCTGCTTGATAGTTGATAAAACTCACCCAGCTTTGAAAACACTTTCCAGTCTCTACATGAGAGAGGTTAGGTAAGAAATAATTTACTACTGGAAAGATTAGATAAACAACTGAATGTAGGATCCTACACATCTTAGAATTCTGGTTATTTTCAAGCTATATGTACTCTCCTTAGAAAAATAAATCAGCGTTTGCATTATGTCTTCTCCCAGTAGGCTACATAACACGGAAAGGAAATTAAAATTACAAGGTTGATAATATCAACCTAACTGACAAAAATCTCGGAGAAAAGCTAAGACATCTAAATGACAAAATCTTGGAAAAAAGCAAATTAGGGCACTACAAGACTCAACTTCTATGACCCTAAGAGATCAGGAGAACATAAAGTCATCATAACACATTACTTTTTAAAAATTTTTCTTAGTTTTTCATGATGCTCAACAGGAAAAAAAGGTTATATTACCTACTAATAAAAATACAAATTGAGATTTGTGTATGACATTTACATGTGAATATGTATATATAATATATATATAAAGAGAGAGAAGTAGAGATTAAAAAAACACGGATAATATAACAAAGCCATAAAAAAAAACTGGACCTAAAGAAAACTTTTCCAAATATTATGCTGTTCTCCATTTTATGGTCTTTGAACCATTTTTTTTTGGGGGGGGGGTCCGGTTGTGGGGCTTGAACTCTGGGCCTGGACGCTGTCTCTCAGCTCTTCAGCTCAAGGCTAGCGCTCTACCACTTGAGCCACAGCGCCACTTCCGGCTTTTCTCTTTTTGCTTATGTGGTGCTGAGGAATTGAACCCAGGGCCTCAGGCATGTAAGGCAAGTGCTCTACCACTGAGCCACCTTCCCAGCCCCTTTGAACCATTTTTTAAAAATTTATATATTTTATTTATTTTTATTTATTGTAAAGGTGATGAACAGGGAGGTTACACTTACAAAAGTAAGGTGATGAGTACATTTCTTTTTAAACAGTTACCATTTTACTTAAAACTAAATTTAAAAGTAGCTTTCTAAATAAACTGACTTTAAACAACTTCCTTCTCCTAAAGCAAACTAAAAATTGCCTTTTAATGTCAGGAATGTAGATTTTTGGAGAGAGGGGAGAGAGGGGAGAGAGGGGAGAGAGGGGAGAGAGGGGAGAGAGGGGAGAGAGGGGAGAGAGGAGAGAGAGAGAGAGAGAGAGAGAGAGAGAGAGAGAGAGAGAGAGAGAGAGAGAGAGAGAGAGAGAGAGAGAGAGAGAGTGTGTGTGTGTGTGTGTGTGTGTGTGTGTGTGTGTGTCCTAGGGCTTGAACTCAGGGCCTCGGCACTGTCCCTGACCTTTTTTGTTCAAGACTAAGCACTCTACTACTTGAGCCATAGCATCACTTGTGGCTTTCTCAGTAGTTAACTGGAGGTAAGAGTCTCACAGTTTTTTCTGCTGGCTTTGTGCCATGATCCTGAGCTCGGCCTCTTGAATAGTTATGTTTATAGGCATGAGCTACCACTTTCCAGCTCTTATAACACTTTAATAACACAAAACCATACCTTTATGTTGGCTAGAATCTGCATTGAAGTTCATTTGACCTTCTAGACGATTCTGTCCAATATCATCTGAATGTCTAGCGTGAGGATCATTATGAAGAATATTAGGCTGAGTGTCATCCTGTTCTCCCAACAAAATACTAAATAACTGAGAACATAAAAAAAATCCTATTGCTGATCCACAGAGGAAGGTTAAAAAATTCAGCCAAGATTTAGAGGCCATTTCCTGAAAGTATATTTCTGAAAGAGAAAAAAAAGGGAGGGGGGAATATATTAGCAGGATATTTCAAAATTATAAAGCACTATACACAACAAAAACAAAAAGTCTCAGGTTTAACTATCATGGAAAGTTCCTTTGGTATAGGAAAACACTACTTCTGGTATGTATATGTAATCTATGCATGATATCTCATGTTTTATCTCTAAATTACTCAATACAAGGTAAATGCTATATAGGTATATCATATTGCTTAGGGAATGATGACAAAATCATCATCACATGTTCAGTAAGTATGTAGTTTTGTTCCCCAGTATTTTAAATTCACAATTGCCTGAATCTATGGATGTGAAAACCACGGGTAAGAAGGCAGAAGGTAACTATCAAAACTAACTCAGCATACAAAACCTAAACCAGCATAGCAGAAATAAAAACTTTTGCCAAAGCACCAGATTTTTTTTGTTTTTATTTATTTTTTTATTGTCAAGATATTATACAGAGGGTTACAGTTACATGAGTAAGGTAATGAGTACACTTCCTATTGAGCATTTTTACCCCCTCCATTGTTTTCCCCTACCATCCTTTCCCTCCCTACCTTCCCCGAGGTTCTTTTTTTTTTTTTTTTATTACAAAGCACCAGATTTTTAAAAAGAGATTTATCTTGGAAGAAATACTTCAATTTTTCAAAGGTAAGTTTATACTACCTTAACCATTCTAAATATTATGTGCCAGAATTTGATAAATCTTATTTTCTGTATGAGTTTGATATAAATGTTATACCATCAAAGGTTCCTGCACAACTATTAGTGGTTATCTTAAATTGGGTCCCCTCGAAGAAACTGGAAAATGAGACATGTGGGTGAAAGTGATTTCTTAGGAAGTGTGGAAAAAATAAAATCACAAAGATAAAGGTAGATGAAGGCATCACAAATACTAGGCTAAGAGAATATGAAGGACTTGGCTTCAGTCACAGCTACTTCCAAATAAACTCTGAAACCTGTGCAACTTGCTATATCTACAATGAAATGGGCTTAGAGCTTCCACTTCCATTAGAGTAGACTCGAATACTCCTACAGAAAGCCATCAGGGTTCTTTTACGGAACTCTTTTCCTGTCCCAAGAATTTCCTTATTCTTGTTTCTTCCCTCCCTTTCTAAGAACTGATTTGTTCATATTCTTTAAATTATGCAATCTCTTTCTTACAAAACTGCTGGTTTGTCTCCACTCAATTCCTGGCAAACAACTAATATATAATTCCTCTTCCTGCTGAGGTTTTTGCCTTTAAATCTTCTTGTTAATTTGTAAGATCTCAGAGCACATTTCAGTTTGCTTGAAGTCTGTGTCTCCTGAGTTGTAACTAACATCAGTCCAAATAAATTCTTTGTTTCTTAATCAATTGGTGCCCTAGTTTTTCTTAAGGTCGACAAAACTATTCCTTGGGAAAACCTGTGGGGAAATAACACAAGAAGGAAGGAAGCTAAGTAAAAAAAGCTAGCAAGCTACATCCCATGGAGGGCAGGTAATTCTAACTAAATCCCTCAGGGTGGCACAGGACACAAAAGTAGGTCATACCTCAGAGTGTACTTAAACCATCAGTCACTGGTTGAAATCTGTCCTTAGGAACAAAATTTCCAGATCTGTCTCCCACATGAACACTGGAAAGCAGGTTCTAGTATTGTGAGGACAGTTCCCATAAACAACCCTGGAAGATTCATGTTGGGAATGGATACAAACAGCAGCTCTAAGAGGAGAATTTCTGAAAGGCTTTAACTGACCTTTGGACAAGCACTGGCGTCATCTGTTACTATGAGTTTAGGACAGGGAAAAACCACTTGGTGTGGATTTGCATTCTGGTACTCCCAAAAGGATGAGTAATAGACCATTCTAGTTAGATCACCCTACAATTGAGGTCGCTGGTGATTCGCCCAACAACATGTGATGAAATTTTAATTTATTTCTTAGTATCTACTCTAAATTACGAACAGTTAAGAATTACCAGACATTTTAAGGAAAGCTTTAAGAAGGACAAATAACAGAGAAACTTGGAAGAGACTATATAATGATATAAAAACTTAAACAAAAAGCTACCGTTAATATTTTAAAAATAAGACATTATCTCATTGCATTAATGAAATAAGATACTAGTTTTTTTTTTTTAATCAGAGAACAAACAGAACATATTAAATCTCCAAAAACCTGTGCTACTAAAGTATGTCAACAACATAGGATTATTCTTCATCAGACTCTGGTGGCCTCTGTGAGAGCTCTGCTGTAAGTAGTATGAAGCTATGAGGGTTCAAGAATCTTAAAAGTGGCTGCTCAAAGCCTATAATCCTTGCTACCTGGGAGGCAGAGATCTGGGGATTGTGGTTCAAGGCTAGGCCCGGCATAAAAATTCTCAAAACTCCATCTCAACCAATAGTGTGTACATGGTGGGGGTGGCAAACACTTATTATGCCAGCTACAGAATTAGTACAACAGTTAGATACAGTGGTGTGTGTCTGTCATCTCTCCTGATGTGGGGAAGCACAAGTAGGAGGATAACAGCTCAGGTCAGTCAACAAATAAAGTGAGACACTCCCTTGAAAATAACCAAGACATAAAGGCCAGAAGTGTGGCTCAAGTGGTAAAATGCCTGCTTTGTAAGTGCAGCATATAAACACACACACACACACACACACACACACACACACACACACACACACACACACACACACACACACACACACACACACACACACACACACACACACACACACACACCCCGAAAAGCTAAGTGCAGCATATAAACACACACACACACACACACACACACACCCTGAAAAGCTAAGAAAACTGAGTACTAAATAAAATAACTTCAAATTAAAATATTGAACTATTTAAAAGCTTAACAGTAAAGTTTAGACAGAAGTTAAAAAAAATCTCTTTTGCTAAAAGCAAACTTTTACCTTGTAGATACAAATTAAAAACAAGGTGATGAAAAAGAATAATATTTATGATAGTTACATATTAGTTTATAGGCCCAGATAAAAGAGAGGGGAACAAGTTTAAAGTCACAAAAAATGGAAAGGCTGGTGTAGAGATTTCCTGTATATTTCCTGCCCCCACAAATACACAGTCTCCTTTATTAACAACATCTCTTGCTACTTTTCATAACAGAGGAACCTACATTATCACCCAAAGTATATACTCCTAATCTAACTCCATAGTCCATTTTGTGGGTTTGGACAAATGTACAAAATTGTCACTATATGATGGAGTATTTTCTTTTACTGCTGCCCTAAAAAGCCTAAATTACAGATGATCCTCAAGTTAAATCCACTGTAAGAAGAAAAGACTAGATTTTGAAATGTTAATATAGCTAACATATAGAATACCACAGTCATGCAATACAGCACACTGTGGAGGGTTGGATATTTATCCTGGCAATTATGTACCAACTGGGAGCTGCTCCAGTTCTGTGTTTCAAGGAACGTACCCACATATCACTAGGCCAGGAAAAGGTCAAAACTCACAATTCCAAGAATGGTTTATGCTAAATATATACTGTGTTCACATTATGGTTTAAGAAAAGAAAAAAAAAAGAAATTGTAAACTGAACAACTAAGCCAAAGGTCATTTGTATTTACTGACAATAGTGATGATAAATCTACTTAGTACCTGTTCAAATACTTGTAAAAAATAATTACATATTTCTAAAAGAGAAGGGAGAGTGAAAGGAAATGCTTGTGTAAGTATCCTTTAATAGAAAACAGCTGGATCTGAAATACTTTATCTCCTACATAGAATTTGTTACAATATCATATACATTTTGTCTCTTAGATTTGCTGATTATGCTTTTCACAAGAATTGTGAAATAAACTAGAAATGACAGAGTAAATCAGTACACTTATTCATTCTCTCACCACCAAGTCTATCTCTGTACCTCTATTTTAAGACATTCTGTGATGATACTTTTTTCCCTCCATTCCTTACTCATTCTCCTCTGAGCCAATAACTTTATAGAAGTTTCACATAAGTCTTGTTTAAAAGTTTTATAATAATGTAATCCCTGTTCTCTTCTATGTGGGGAATTTGCTAAAAGACCAAGTGAGTATTGGCACAGATAGCATTCACCCAATTGCTTTTTGATACGTACATAACTAAGACAAGTTCAATTTATGAATTAAGCACAGTAGAATTAACAACAGAATAAAAGTAGCATACTGAAAATAATTTGAAAATGGTATGTCTCAAAATAACTTATTGTACTATTGATTTTACCAACTTTAGAATACATACTTTTCTTCCCTTATTAAACGGAGAACTTTTATCTTCTCATTTATAGAGATTTTTTAAAATTTTATGGCTTATTTTGGAATATCAAATTGCCAGCATGATAACATTGAGGTCATTGACAAGTTAAAATATGGTAACCTGAAAACTCAGTATGCTCAAAACAATACAACAACAAAACCTAAACTAAAACATAGCAAACAGCAGAAAAAGAGAGAATACTATTTACAGAGTAATTACATTATTATATTCAAATACCTGGTTTTCACCAAATAATACTAAGGCATACAAAGAAGTAATCACAGATTATTTTAAAACCTTTGAAAAGAGAGAAAAAAACTCTATAGTAAAAACAAAGATATTCTGAAGCTAGGAGTAATAAAAATAACTGAAATTTGTTAAAGAGAATCCAAACCAAATTTGGGCAGTCAGGAAAAAATAATTCAAACCTGAAAATAGAACAACTTATAGTCTGAGGAATGAAAGCTAGATAAACATCATTAAACAGACCCATTTACACATGAAGGTAGTCCCCAAAAGAGGGGAGAAAGTCTAAAGAAGTAATAGCTGAAAATCCCCAAAGTCAATGAAACATATCAAATGGATCAAAGAACAAGGTAAGGCCTAAAATCATGCAACAACTATAGGAAAGAATGGGAAAAACATTAGGACTCCTTGGCACAGGTAAGAATTTTCTGAGTAAAAATCTAGAAGCACAGAAAATCAAAGGGAGACTTGATAAATGGGACTACATCAACCTATATCTTTTGCAAGGCAAAAGATATAGCAAGAAGCCAAAAAGACAACTTACAGAATGAGAGAAGATTTTTGCCAGCTACCCATGGCCTAATATCCAGAATAAACAGAGAAACTGAAAAATTAAACCCTCAAAGAATCAACAATCCAATTAATAGATTAATAAATGAAATAAAGAGAATTTTCTAGAAGAAAAATGGCCAATAGAAATACATAAAGAAACGTTCAACATCTTGGCCATAAAAGAAATGCAAGTAAAAACATTAATCTGGGTGCTGATGGCTCATGCCTGTAATCCTAGCTCCTGAGGAGGCTGAGATCTGGATCGCAGTTCAAAGCCAGCCCGGGCAGGAAAGTCCTTAAGATTCTTATCTCCAATTAACCACCCAAAAACTGGAAATGATGCTGTGGCCCAAAGTAGTAGAGTTCTACCTTGAGCAAGAGCTCAGTGACAAGTGTCCAGGCCCTAAGTTCAAGTCCCAGGACCAACAAACAAAAACAACAACAACAAACAAAAACTGAGATTCTACCTCATCACAGTTAGAATGACCATTAATCAAGAAAACAAATGATAACAGATGCTGACGTGAATGTGGCCAATATACTGCTGGTATATAACTTGTTCAACCACTCTAGAAAGCAGTATAGAGGTTCCCCCCAAAATTAAACACAGAACTACCCTATGACTCAGCAAGTCTACTCCTGGGCATTTATCTAATAGATTACAAACCAGGATACAGTAAAGCCACTAGGCACAACCATTTTCATTGCAGCAGTATTTACCATAGTAAAGGCTTAGAATTAGCCCAGATGCCCCTCAATGGACAATTGGAACATAAAATGTGGTACATCTACACAATGGAATTTTAGTTATTTATTAGAAAGAATGATAGTGTATCCTTTGTAAAGGAACAGAAAGACCTGGAAAATTATGTTAAGTGAAGTCAAGCCCAAAGGCCCAAAGGATGCATGTTTGCCCAGCATGTAGAAGCTAGTTTTAGACAGTGAGCTTATATTTTGGGT
The DNA here is from genome assembly GCF_024711535.1 of Dipodomys merriami. Classification (NCBI taxonomy): domain Eukaryota; kingdom Metazoa; phylum Chordata; class Mammalia; order Rodentia; family Heteromyidae; genus Dipodomys; species Dipodomys merriami. The sequence goes on along the minus strand of NW_027206068.1, from coordinate 45,040,067 downwards.
AGTATGCAAATATATACAAATGTATTGACTGAAATATGGTAGCTTCAAGGGAGAATTCAATGTAATTTCTTAGAAGGGCAAAGTCAAAGTTAAAAAAACACCAGGACGCTGGTACTTAAAAGGGGTGAAGTAAGAAAGGGGTGACACTGATGAAGATAAAGATAAACTATTTGTAAACTGCTTTGTTAAACAGAAATTCCTTTGTATTTAAATAATTTTAAAAAAGATATGATGACATTGAAAATATAAATACAGAAAAAAGATACTCCCTATGACTAGTAGCCAAGAGAATAGAAGTGGATAAAATAATACCAGGTAAGATACACTTTAAAAAAATGACAAGACAAAATGACACTGTTTAATAAAAGGATGCTCTAAGAGAGAAGAAATAATAATTATAAAAAATGTATATATCTGGTAAGAGACCACTAAAATATATAAAATGAAAAAGTGAAAAAAGTGAAAAAGTGGGGGTGAGTTCTATCACACTCACCCCCAATAATGAATAGAACGATATAGAGGATAAGAAAATAGAGGACCTGAAGTATACAATAAGCCAACCAGATCTAATAAATATCCAAAACACCTTACCCCAAAGAAAACATATTCCTCTCAAGTATACAGAGAATATTTCTGAAGACAGATCATATGCCACGTCACAAAAATCTCCATATTTCCAAAGATAGATGTCAGACAACCAAAAGATGTCTGTAATCACAAAAAGGTCACATTAGGAATAAATAACAGAAGGAAACTGAAAAATTATAGAAATTACTCAAGCATATAAAAAATAAAGGAAATCAGAAAATACTTGGAGACCAATGAAAAAAAAATATCAAAACTTTCATAAAATACAAAGACAGCTAAGAAGGGCATTTACAGTTATTAACTTTAAAAAAAGAAAGATCTTTGAATAAAAGACATTCATTGGATAGAAAGTAAAATTATTTTCAGATTACATAAATGTAGCAGGATACAAAAATTAACACTAAAGTCAGTTTCATGTTCACAGACTAATATTTCATATTGTTAAGATGTCAGTATCACTGCCAAAGGATCTACTTAATGAACTACTTAGTAAAATGTCAATGTTTTCTACAGAAACAGAAAAAAATCCACTTACAATTTTTAAGGTAACTAAAAAGACCGGAATAATCAAAATGGTATTAAAGAAAAAAGAGAGAAATGAAGCTGGAAGATTCATACTTCCTGATCCCCAAACTTCCTACCAAGCTCTAGTAACCTAAACAGTATGGTATTGGCATAAAGTCATACTTGAAGTCTGAAACTAAACTCTCATTGTTCTTGGCAAGGAACCAGAACCACTGACCAAGCAAAATACAGTCTTTTAAACAAATATGAGAAAACTGGATATCTACATGTAAAAGAATGATATTTGTCACTTACACAATGGAATGAATATATGCATATATACACTAAAACTAACTCAAAATGTACCAAAGCCTTAAATTTAAGAGTTGGAACTATAAAATTCTTAGAGGCAAAAACTTCACAACACTGGATTTGTCAGTGACATGGTTATGATACCAAAAACAAAACAAAATACAGCAGCAAAACTGGATTTCATTAAAAAATTAAAAATGTTCTTTGGAAGACACAATCAATCAAGTTTAGGCAAACCACAGAACGGGCAATATTTACAAACTATACCTATGATAGGGGATTGTATTCAAAATAGAGAACTTATAAAATTCAACAACAACAATCAACCTAATTCAAAATGAGCACAAAACTTGTTATCTCTTTAAAAGATATATGTGTGTATATAAATGGTAAATAAGTACATAAAATAATTCCTAAGCATGAATAATCATTAGTGGAACACTAAAACTATGAGATGGGACCTCATACTCACTTAGAATGTCTACTACCAATAACAATAATTACTATAAAAAATAACAAGAGGGGGCTGGGAAGGTGGCTCAGTGGTAGAGCGTTTGCCTTGCATGCATGAGGCCCTGGGTTTGATTCCTCAGCACCACATAAGCAAAAAGAAAAAAGCCGGAAGTGGTGCTGTGGCTGAAGTGGTAGAGCGCTAGCCTTGAGCTAAAGAGCTTAGGGACAGTGCCCAGGCCCAGAGTTCAGGCCCCATGACCGGACCCCAAAAAAAAAAAACAACAAGAATTGGAAGGTATGTGGAAAACTGGAACAGGAACCCTTTGTATTGCTGTACTGGTATACTGCTCTTGTGGAAAACAGTATGGCAGTTCCTCAAATATTGAAAATAATTAACATGTGATCCATCAATTCCACTTCCCATATTCATAACTGCAATATTAAAAATAACTAAACTATGGAAACATACCACACATCCACTGACAGATGGATGTTAGCAAATATACAGAGAATGTTAATCAGCCTTAAAATTTTTGACATATGCTACAAAAATGTATGAAACTTCAGGGCATTTTTAAAAGTAAGACAAAACAATCCCAAATATATATCCACTCCGTTTCCAACTCAAACCTTCAGCTTAGGGTTATCAACATAACATTCCACATTCATCTTAACGCTCCCCAAAGAAACAACAGACATTTTTTCTGCTCCTCAGAAAGGTCAATTTATTAACTCATGAATACTAAGTCTTGCTGTGCTTTAAAATTTCAAATATTACTGCAGCTAAATTTTGTTTATCACAACCCTTCTCCAAAATCCTATAATGCTGATTTCTTCTTCAGTAAAATGCTGGTAAGTCCTCTGCTGTACAAATCTCCTTTACTGCAGGAAATTAATTAGCCTCACTTTGTCAGCCTACAGATATGTCCCTGGTGGTCTTTATCAGAGGAACTTCATCAGTTCGAAACATTTATGAAAAAAAAAAACAAGTACATGTGGAAACTTAATACATAATTCATATACCATTTGAAATCAAGAATAAGATGACTTACTCAAGAAATGGTATTAAAATAATTAATCATCTGGTTAAAATAAAAAGCAACCAGCTGGATTCCTTTATGATAATTAGCAATTCCAAATGTTTCCAAGATTTCAATATTTTAAAAACTGAAATTAAAACAAAACTAGAAGAAAAACATCTTTTTGCATATTTTTATCATGAATTAAAATCTTCCCAAAACTTTGAAGCTATGACTATAGAAAAATTATGTTAAAAGTCTCTAGATACATTTCTGAGGGCAAAGCAGTTGGTTAAAAAGAATGTTTCATTATAACATGGGTTTTTTTTTTAACGTATGGTATTGAGAGAAAATGATCAATACAAATCAAAATTAAAAATTTACAGGAGAAAGTACAACAGTCAAAGATGTTCAAACTTTGCTCATGATTAAAGAAAAGCAAGTCAAATGAAGAGATACTATATTTAAACTAGCATAGTGGCAAAAATTTCCAAGTTTATTAACTGGCATATATGCATTCTTTGTCACAATACACATTTTTACTCTTTTGGAAGAGCATTTATTTATTTATTTATTTATTTATTTATTTATTTATTTATTTATTTATTTATTTATTTATTTATTGTCGGTCATGGACCTGAACTCTGAGCTGTCCCTCAGCTCAAGGCTAGCTCTGTACCACTTGAGCCACCTTCCCAGCCCTACCTTTTAAAATTCTTAACTGAATATACCTTTCATCATCAAAAATTTATCCTACGGACACAATCATGGATGCCTTTAGAGATGTGCATGACAGCTGGAACATGCCTGTTTGTTGATAGAATTACATTCATACAGCATAATGCTCTGTCGAGAACAATGGCCTACCCTGGGCACCAACCAATAGCTCACACCATAATCCTAGTTACTGAGGAGGCTGAGATCTGAGGATGGAGGCTTGGAGCCAGTATGGGCAAGAAAGTCCAAGAGACTCATCTCCCATTAAGCACCAAAAACCTGAAGTGGAGCTGTGGCTCAAGTTGTAGAGTGCTAGCCCTGAGCAAAAAAACCCAGAGACAGAGCCTACGCCCTGAAGTCAAGTCCCAAGACTGGCACAAAAATAAATAAACAAAACCAATGGCCTCTATATGTTATTTTGATAATACAGTGTTTTTTTAAAAAATTAGAAAATGAAAAGAGAAAACAAACTCAAATAATAAAGATAAAATAAAAGAATTGTTTCATTACAATCTCTACTACTAGTTCTCCCTCAAGGTAAGTGCTATTCACTATTTAAAATCTTGTCAAAAAAAGTAATGCCTATATCAGTACATATGCATGCTCACCTTTTAATTTACATTTAAATTATGCTATATCTAAGTCTCTACCTTATCCTTATTTTTTCCTCAATGCAACCTTACCCACTTTAATATCTATGTAAAAGATTTATTTTTAATATAAAATAAAAAGGTATGCATAGCATAGTCTCACTTTTTTAAATGCTTGTGTATAAGCATGTTAATAGACATATAAACAGACATATAAACACACACATATCTTATGAGTAAACTTCTGGGAATGTATATTGGATGACATGCAAGAATAGCAAATTCATACCCTATGTTTTAATTTTAATGTTCAATCTTCGCATTTTACCTGTGACTTTTCTGATAAAAACTGAATAAAGGTAGACTTATTCTACCTTTAGAATAGTAGAATTAGTATTATCACTACAGTATAGTAGTATTTTACTAATAGTAAGATACTAATTCTACTATTAGAACACAGTAAAAGGCCAGAGAGGACTAATTTCCTTATACTTGTTATACAAAATGATCTCTAGGTCCTTTTCAGACTTTCCCAAATTTCAGGAAATGACTGCTACCTGTACCATAAACATTTCAAATTCAACTTATCCAAAAGTGAGTCATTACCATCCTCCTTTAAATCTGCTCATCTTGTCTTAAGTAAATGGTAATTATCTAAATTACTCATCAATGGATTTCTATTTCACTCCTATCCTGTGTACAGAAACTAGAAACTCAAGGTCTTGCACATAACAAGACACACTATACCACAAAGCCATACACACACACCATCCCCAGGAGATTTTCTTAATGTTCCCCTCACTGTCATCCCAAATTCAGTGGCCAAGACAAGTTGTAACACTTGGTTGCCTTCCAGGAGGGGCACTTAGTGACTGAGGTAAATACAACAGAAGAAAAGAAGAGCTTACTTTCTACTTCATTGTTTTATTATTGTACTTCCCTATAATTTTAATCTGATATGATGTACCCTTTTCTTTTACTTACAGCAATAAATAAAGTTCTAACCGACTTTTCCCTTACTTCAATCTTTTCTTCTTTAGTCTCTTTTTACCAGTAGCCAGTGATCCTTTTAAGATAGAAACTAGATCTTGTCAACCATTTGCTAAAAACTTCAGCCATCTTCCTATTTCACTTAAAAAGCCAAACCTTAAAATGACTTTCACTTAGTCTGCAGTCTTATTCTACCCCTTTCTTTCTCATCTATTTTGGTGGTTTGGTGGTTTGGAGACAAAAAAGTGAGCAAGCAGCTCATTTTCATTTCATATGATTGATCCTAATACTGTTTCCCTGTGTTTTAAGTAGGGACTCATTGCAGTTCCTTAAAAAAAAAAAAAAAAAAAAAAAAAGCCAGGGTATTTGAACCAATTACTCATGTCTCATTTCCCCAACTACTGCAAGTTTTTGCTTCTCAGAGATCTTTTTCACCATTCCATTCTTACCTGCAGCACTTATCATGCTTATCTACTTAATACTTATCTAGTATTATTCTATTTACTCATCTTGTTTATTACTCTTCTCCCTCTTGGTCAGTGCTTCTTGACCCTGAGTCTTCATTTGGAAGGTTAGTTAAAACAGTTTCCAAATCAAAAGATCTGAGGCTGTGTCTGAAAATTTGCATTTCCAACAAGTTCCAGGTGTGCTATGGTCCAGGCACCACATTTCTTGAAAACCAAGCTTCAGAACCACAGAAAATGTAAAGATTGGAGTGATAGAGGGGAAAACCAAGGACTGCCAGTTATACAAGCAAAGAGTTATAGAGCACATTCTCTTCTAGAAGTTTAAGAGCAACTCTCTGCCAACATCTTAAGACATGTAGCCTGGAGAATCAAATTTGGGGAATGACCTAGATTGTGGTAATTATGGCAGCTTTAGGAAGTTAATACAACAACCAACAATGCAAATGACTAAACCAAGTGGTGTAAAACATCAAATTCTGCCTACTACTCACTTTCTACCAGTTTAAATGTGTTTTCATTGTCAACTAAGGAGGTTTCCTGTTTTAGAATTTAGTATGTTTCTTCAGGTACAAAGCACCTCATATCACATATGCTAGAGAACTTCAATCTCCTTTTTGGTTTCTCAAACCTTCTTGTGGCCTCCCCTAGCTCAAGGACTTGTTTAATTTTATTTCTCCAAAGGATGATTCCTATTTTCACACATCACACACACATTTGGGGCATGAAGTATATTATGTCCCCTGGGATATGTGATTTAGGTGCAAAGTAAAGTATTTAAGTACATACTGAAATTTCTTTCTAACCAGATCTCAAAATGAAATGTTAACCTCACATTTTATGAAATAAATCTTTCATTTGAAAGAATGAACTTAATTGCACTGATAAAAAATTGTATCACTTCCTTTCTTTCATCTTGCAAAATAATTTGTACACAAGCCTCTTCACTAGAATTCCAACAAATCATTTGAAGGTATTACAAAAATTTGTACCTCAAGTGTAACTGAAGTGCAACATAAGCTCACATTTTTCTATTGAAGGTTCATTTATAAACATACTCACAAATACTTCAAGTTCTGAGTTCACTATCAAAGACTACTTTAAATTATTATGGCTTTCAAAAGTAAGCACCAGTCAACATACATACAAATAATATATAATATACACCTAAGACACACTTTGACATTTACATTGGGTACACATTAACTTCTTATATGTACTCCTAAATAAACTGGTGATAATCTAAACATTTCTTGGTATTTAATATATTCACAAATACAGACTAGTATAATTTAAAAGTGTAACTGAAAAGAAAAACCTTAAATGAGTGGTAATACGAAGTATTTTTAAGATGCTGAATCCTAAGTAAAAAAATACAGAAACATAAATTCCAAAGAAATTTAAAAGACATTTAATAGTTCTCCACTCGTACTACAAAATCATTCTCTTTTCCTATGAATTTTAAGTGAGTCATTTTCCTTACTAAATCACTATTGTAGTCAGCATATGGTGCAAAGAGTTAAGTGTCTGATAACTTAAAACTTTATATTCATTTAACCTGTACATCAATACTTAGTAGAGCTGCAGAAAATAAAACAAGCAGTTCATTATATACAATACTTACAAGACAGTTTTTAAGCGACTAAAATTCATTTGACATTTATCTGGTGAGTGGAAAGCTGTCATCTACACACCTAAAAACTCAAGATTCTCACCTCCCAAACTTACACTAGAATTGAACAATTTGAAATTATGCATAACGTATTTTTTCTTGGCATCCAGGCACAGCTATCTATGTCCTACGTCCAACTTTTAGCAAGTTAACATATCTCTGACCCTTACACGTTGCCTAATTACTGTCTGATACATTAAAGTTGTAAGTGTAACTTTTCAATTCATGCCTTATGTCTTTAAATATTAAAAGAAAACGCTGATATCCACAGTGAATTTGACAATCTAGATTAGAAATTTAGGTAGCTTTCCCAGAATATATTTAAATTGCTAATGTTGTTTTGGAAAATGGGGGTTTCTAAGAGCTAAAAAAATCACACACACACCCCTATGATAAGCATAAGAGTACATAATTTATCTAAGTTCACAGTCGTACGGACAATTACCCAGCAGCCAGCAATCCCTCACACCTTGGTTGGGAAGGGAAGAAAATCATCAATTCCTTTGCCTTTCTACACACCAAGCGCCACGACCGCACACCTGGCAGGTTCACTCCGTCGGCGGCAAGGAAACTTAAAATACAATTAAATCTGTGTACAGACGAACCTGATGATCCACATTAGCCGCGGGCTAACCGCAGGTACTCCGGCGAGGCACCCGACGGCGGGGCGCTCAGGCGGCGCGGCAGCCCCGCGGCGATCGCGACCGGAGCCCCACACCTGGGCGCCGATCCGCTCGGGGAGGACCCGGGGGCGGGGCGGGGCGGGGCGGGCGGGGCCGGACCGCTAAGCGGAGGGGTCCCGACGCCCGGACGCCGCGCGCCCGGAGGAGGGAAGAGGGGCGGCGGCGAGGGGCGCGCGGGAGGGCGAAAGGAACGACCCACCGCCACCCAGGGGTTCCGTGTCGGCCGAGGCGCGGCCGCGACCCCCCGGCCGCGGCGGCGTGCGCGGAAACACCGGCACAGGAAGTCCCTCGGCGCTCCCGAGCCCGCCGCCGACCCGGACACCTGTTTGGCCGCGTCCGGCGTCGGTTCCACAGCACCCCCCCCCCACGCTCCCCGCTAGCTCACACACACCCCGGGGGAGCCGGGACCTGGGACCCGCAGCCGGAGGGCGCCTCCGCCGGCCGTACCTGCCACAGCCGCGGCGCCCTCTCGCCCCTCCGGAGGGGGCGGAGGGGGGGGACGACACGGGCCCGGCGACCTTCGCTCCCGTAGGCAGCCGCAGAAGTGGCTGGTGGCCGCTAGCCGGGGCCGCCCGCGGCCGCCCAGATCATTCACCGGTGGCGGCGGCGGCAGCGGCGGCCGAGGCGGGCCCAGCGTGCGCTCCCGCCCTCTCGCTCCGCCCCTCCCCGCAGCGCGTCCAGGCCGCTGCCCGCCTTCAGCGCAGCCGCCACCCAGGGGTCTCCTAGCGTTGACGTCGTCGCCGCCGCACCAGCCCCGGGGAAGGGCGGGACCGGAGGGGCAGAGTGGGCGGGGCTATGGAGACGTGCGGACACGAGGATTGGCTGTGGAGCTCAAGCCCCGCCCTTCTGCGAAGGGGCCTGGGAAGCCGGGGCTTTCAGGAGCTGTAGGTTTAACTGCGGCCCCCTGGCGGAGCGACTGGGTCGCGTCCCGCCTTTTCAGTCGTGCTGGGGGGGGAGGGGGGGCGGTTCATCTCTGGCTTCCGGACTTAGGTGCACAGTGCATCAAGTAATCGGCAGGATGTGAAGCTGGGGCATGCCTGAGGGGCTTTTGCCTGAGAAACAGACTGTCACGCTCTAGGAGTGTCTTGACCTCTTTTAACCAGTTTGGGGTTCTGGTTTTTTTCTTTTTCCTTTTGTTGTCCTCTCCCTGAACTCTACTCTATCTGAGTGGCCTTAAGGAAAGGAACTTTGACAATCTGAGGTATGTTTGGGAGGGGAGAAAAAGATCAGAAGATCCACCCCGTCGGTGGTAACAGAAAGTCTAGTGAGGGCGAGTGAGTGGTCTGAGTTCCGTCAGCATTCAAATCTGCCCCAAGCACCGGAAGAAGTTCCTGGGGTCTCCTACAAGTCTTCTGCCCTTACAAGGCAAAGACTTTGAACCGGGAAGCTGTCTTTGAAACGGGAGGGCTGCCACCTGTTGAGGCGGGAGGGAGGCCTGGACCTTACTGACGTTAGGCTGAGCTCCAGGATGAGGAAGCTGTTCTCTGCTTCTTCTGCTGCTTTGACCGGCAGAGTGTGGACTCGGAAGTCAAACTGCATGGGCCCTCTTCATTCTCTGTTGCTTATTGTGCTTGGTGTGGACAGATGAAGTGATAAAGCTCTAAGAGGTTTAATTTTTACTCTGGTTCTGGACTATGGTCAAAGAAGACCGCAGCTGTTGACAGCTGGCAGAGATCTGAAGTGAAGCAGGATATTGTAAGATAAGAAAGGGAGTTGATAGGAGACGTAACCACACTGCCCCACCCTTACTCCTTAATCCATTAATCACAGGAGAGAATGAACAATTTATAAGAACAGAACCCTAATCAACTTAAAGGTTCCACTTGAACCCACTTCTTAATATCTCATAATAAGGATTAAGTTTCAACCTAAGTTTTGGAGGGGACATCCATATTCAAACCATAGCAGGCAGAAATATTGGTACCTTCACCCATTAACTATGCGTTCTTACCACTACTTAAGAGTATGCTCAAGAGAATCACCTATGTATTTTAACTATTGTTATTGTCCTTCACATATTTTAGGTTCAGTTTTAGTACCATTTTCCAGGATGTATCAATGGATCTAAAAGAATCTTCTGAACATAATTAAAACTTAAATTACATCAAATGATACAAAAATCTTAAATTACATCTAATGATACTGATCCAAATTTATCTTTTTGTTCAGATGAATAACTGAAGGCAGAAATATAAATTTATAGGTCCACACTAGAAAAGAAGGGCATAATATCCAAGTTAGTGTCTTTTCCCAAGCTCATCTCTATCTTGTTCTCCCTTACAGCCTTAGCTTTATCCTTTTCTCCCCAACTTCTTTCCAACCCCATCCCCCTCTACAACTTTCTTCAGTATCCTTCCACCCACTGTAAAACAGAAAAAGGAGACCCCTCTGTGGTCAAAGTGTTCCAATAGAAAGCAAAACAAAATTCAAGATTTATTATCTCATTTAATTTATTGAAAGTTATAATTAATAAGTAATAATATTATTTTCAGTGAACAAAGAAACTCTGAAGATAAGGTAAACTATAGTTATACTTTGGAAAATTACAGGCAAAAAGGGCTGAGATCTCTTAATCTTTCTCTTTTTGGTAATTTTGAAAGGTATTTTAAATAAGCATATTCAAACAAAAATTTTAAATGTAAAGAGATGGTTATAATTTGACTAATTCTCATAATCTTAAAGATGCTTACTTTAAAATTTCTGTGTTACATTCTCCCACACATTTAAAAGTAAACACTTAAGGAAATATAAATACAGGATTTTTAAAATTAATATCCAACGCACAGTTTTTTTTACAGGAAGACTACATCATGAATTTTAAAATGTTTTTTAAAAGTTGCATAGTGTCTGTTAACTGGGTGTATCATCAATATTTTCTTGGCTGATATTTATGGATTCTCCCCTCAAGATTTTACTATTATAAACAATTCTTAAGAAATTTCTTATGCTTCTAATTTTGTACAATTGTGCAATGATCTCCTTGGACACATTATTAAAAATGACATATCAGCTACATTGTTATCAACTGGGAAAAAACTAAGTTGTGGTTACTTGCAAAATATAGTTTATAGTGGGACTCAAAACTCACTGGATTCTCTCATTTGAAAACATAAATCTCAGGAAGTATCTGGTTGGTATCTAATATTTCAGTAAAGCATGTCAAAACTCCTTTAAGCAGGAAAATAAACATTGTGAGTAGTCTATGCCAATATCCTTTCTCTCTTATTAGTCAAACCTGACAAACCTGACTTTTTTCTCAGGGTGACAGCGTGTCCTTTAAAAAGATTCACTTCCCCCCAAACACTTGTGAGTCATAGCAGATCATATGACACAATCAGTGAGAGCAAAATAAATGTCTCTAGGAGGGATTTTAGGAGAGTTTGTCTTGCATCCATCCTTTTTCTGACCTGGAACAGGAACTCTGACTAGCCATATTCCAACCACAAATAGAAGCCCCACATGCTATTATAGTATAGCCAGAGGTGCTTGCATTTTTGCTTACTCTGGAGGGCCAGAGTACTAGTTCTTAACTGCTCACTTTTGGATTTTTGTTATGTGACAAAAAATAAACCTCTTCTCTATTAGGTTTTGTTATGTGGGTGTTTGGTTGTAAGCATTGGATGCAATTCCCACTTGATATAATAAGACAGGTCATCATTTATTCATCAGTATATAGAGAATTTGTGGTAAGGTAAACAGAATATAGAAATAGAAGGTACAAACCATCAATAATTACTTACAATAAACTTACTTCTAATAAACTTATTTTTATTTTACCCAAATATTAAATATATCTACAAATCATTTTATAATGATTTTAATTTTGTAAATTAACTTACAGTTATTCTAATTGTAGTCATAAAATATAATAATAAATTATTTGATACTGCCTTCCAGGGGTGGTGCTTAATTCCATTTAACTTAAAATTTGGGCTGTACTTAATGACTTGTTCTCATGAGTAGAATGAGGTGGAAATAATGTAATATGACTTCTCTAGGGGAATTTGTAAACCATGCTAGATTTCTTCCTGTTTTCTCTCTGAAATTACTTTCTGAGTAAGGTAGCTGTCAACTCATATTTGTAAGGCCACTGGCACAACTTATGAAGAGAGTTACTTGGTGAGTAATGAACTTCCAGTGGATAGCCATACAAGTGATCTTGTAAGTAGATTCATCATCCCTATTGAAGCCTTCAAATGACTGCTTGTATACCAGGTTAATATCTTTTTTAACTCTTGTTTCTGTTTCCTGGAATTCATTTAGAGAAATATTATTTTATATGATCAGAAGTATAGAGACATTGTACCTTTGCTTCCCTCCCCTAGAAGTATCCTCCTTTGGTCTCATTGCCTGTGAATACCTAGAGTATTGTATAATTTGTCATGTCCCAGTATATTAGATCTTCGGTCTAGCTTCTGCACCAGGTCAATATCTTAACCTCAAAAATGACTGTGATCTAGAACTACTCGGTAAGCTGCTCTCAAATTCCTGGTCTACAGGAATTAAGATAATCCATGTTTAAATAATTGTCTTGTATCATTAAGTTTTTGGATAATTTGTCATGCAACAATAATCAATTGCCTGGAGCCTAATATAATGTCTGTCACATAAGCAGGAATTTAGTTATTGTGAATGAATAAATAATCAAATGAAGTATATCTCTTTTACTCTAAATAAGTTACATATAATGATACTGTCATTTTTGATCCCTGCAGAAGTGTCATTCATAGCAAGTAGTTTGGACTTAAGTATATGGCAGAATGGTAGGTTATTACGTGTCTGATCTCATTTTATTAGCCTCTTGAAAATTTATTGTGCCTTAAAAAGAATAGCTAATTATGACTTACTCCTTTTTCTTTATATGAATAAATTTGTAACTTGGCTAGGTATTTGCCCCTCTTTATAACAACAGTGGTACTTAAATATTTAGTAACATACATATATTTTACCAGTAATTTGGTCTAGAAGTTCATCCTAAAGCAAATTTCACCTGAGATGGTGAACTACATGTCTCTTTAGAGAGGACTTGGAGCATACAAAGGAAGGAATATCAGAAGCAGAGAGTTTGCAGTTGTTGGTACTGCACAGTTTGGTAGCAAATGTAACCTAAGAGGTAAATTTATAAGGATTCATATGACAGAGTCTTAGTTAAGGTTCAAACACTGATTATGTATTGAATTAATGGTCTGAACTCCTTGGTTTTGTTGGGGAATGGTCCTGTGTTTTTGCCAAACACATGTACTTATGATAGAGTTTAATTTATGAACAGGCATACTAAGAAATTAATAGCAGTAACTAATAAGATATTTGTTACAATATATTATAGTAAAAGATACATGGATATGCTCTTGCTCCACAATATTGTATTGCACTGTAGATTTTAACAACTTCAGTATATAATTCTTTCTTCTTATTAAGAACTTCCCCTTTTCATTTAAAAGGAACCATGGCTTCTCTTTAGATATCAAAGAGTACCACTATCTTTGTGCTTTGGGGTCATTGTAAAGTAGAATAAAGTTACTTGAGCACAAGCACTGTGTAATTGGTGATAGGCCACCCAATCATTGAGATCAGCTTCAATAAGACAGAAATGGATGGGGATTTGCTGGGGGTGATTCATGGATCTGGGTGGGGTGGAGTGGCCTAACATTTCGTCATACTATTCATAATGATTTAAAACTTATGAATTACCTATGTATGGAAATTCCTACTTAATATTTTGTGAGCACAGATAGTCTAGGCAAATGAAACTACAGAAAGTGAAACTCTAGATAAAGGAAGATTACTATATAATTTCTTTAGCCATTTAGTTATGCCTCCAAAACAGTTAGACATTAGATTACTTGTAGTTGTAAATGATTTCTTAGTAGACAAAAAAATTCTAAGACAAAAAAAGGGCAGAGCTGCACATGTTCCATTTCTAGTACCAAACTTGGAAGTGAATAAAAGTGGACACTAGGAACCTGAAACCAAGAAAGTCTGCCAAGTGAAAGTGTGCTTTGAAATAGGGCTTTCTTCTCCTGTTGAAAATATATGCCCATCTAATTCTGTGGAACCTGAAAAAGCATTTTTCTTTTCTTTTTTTTTTTTTTTTTGTCAGTCGTGGGGCTTGAACTCTGGGCTTGGGCGTTGTCCTTGCGCTCTTCAGCTTAAGGCAAGTAGTCTACTGCTTGAGCCATTGTGCCACTTCCGGTTTTCTAGTGGTTTATTGGAAATAAAAGTCTCATGGACTTTCCTGCCCGGGTTGGCTTTGAACCGTGGTCCTCGGATCTCAGCCTCCTGAGTAGCTAGGATTACAGTCATGAGCCACTGGAGCCAGGCAAGGTGTTTATTCTTTTTTGGGGGGAGGGGGGTGGGAATCTGGTCATGGGGCTTGAACTCTGGGCTTGGGTGCTGTCCCTCAGCCCTCCAGCTCAAGGCTATCGCTCTACCACTTGAGCCACATCACCACTTCCGGCTTTTTTCTTTTTGCTTATGTGGTGCTGAGGAATCGAACCCAGGGCCTCATGCATGCAAGGCAAGCACTCTACCACTGAGCCACCTTCCCAGCCCCAGGTGTTTATTCTTTACAGCTATATTTTCAAGAGTTTGAGACAATTTGGTGTTATTCTGACTGGTATTAGAATGAGGCAAAGATGGAGAATAGAGCAGAGGAGAAGATAAAGTCTAGGTAATACTTATAACCTCAAAGGTTGCCACGTGTGCACCGAGGAAGTGATGTCTCAAGAAATACTCCCTCCCTGATGTTGTACTATATTCCTTTAGTTCCCTGAAATAAGAGTCATAACTTTCCTTCCTTTGTGGCTCATGAAAAGCAGAACACATATGTTGTAAATGAAATATGTGGTTTGCTTTACTATGAAATGACAACAGATATATATATATATACACACACACATAAATGACTATATATATATATATATATATATATATATATAATATGTGCTGTTATTTAAAGAACTGGTGTAAATGCTTTTGGATTTCTGTCCATCTCTGTTGAGTAGCCCTTTTTCCTTATTCCTCAGTCTCATTGAGAAGTTAGACCCCATGGCTGGTTTTGTGCGAGGGGACCTTTCTCCCTCCCTGCCTACAGCTGATGAGACAGTGTGGATCTATGGAAGAATTTGATTCACGTTCCTTCTAAAAATCTGAAATTGGGACACAGAAGTGTTAACTTTTATCTCTTAAATATAGAAAACTATAACCAAACATGGGTTTTAACCAAGCACATAAACAATATACAGATAGAAGTCATTCTACAAGGAGAGAATAATAAAGCAGCAGATAATCTGAGTAGAGCCCTTGACCTGTGGGGCTCCCTGAGGGAGAAGGAAAGAAAGAGGAAACTAGCTTTCTGAATTCTCAGAAAGGTTTCCATATGTTTCCATAGCCATGGTTCCATAAATGGCTTTATAGCTTCGTTCCTTAAATGTCTACCCTGGTTTTTATATTGAATTATAAGAGTTTGGCTGTTAGTAAATTACTTTGAATGAGTACTTTTTCCATTCTTTAAAATATATTTTCTTGGAGCCGCATACTGGTGGCTCATGCCTGCAATTCTAGCTGAGAAGGCTGAGAACTGAGGATCATGTTTAGCCTGGGCAGGAAAGCTATAAGACTCATCTCCAATTAACCATCAAAAAGCTAGAAGTGGAGCTGTGGTTCAAATGGTGGAGTGCTAGCCTTGAGCAAAACAAAAACAACTCAGAGACAGTGCCCCCACCCTGAGTTCAAGTGTGTGTGTGTGTGTGTGTGTGTGTGTGTGTGTGTGTGTGTGTGTGTGTGTGTGTGTGTGTGTGTGTGTGTGTGTGTGTGTGTGTGTGTGTGTGTGTGTGTGTGTGTGTTCCTTCTTGGGATTAGAGAAATGCTTAAGTAGTACAGCATTTATCTACCATGCACAAGGCCTTGGTTTCAATCCAAACATACACACATAGAATAAGGTTTAGCTGGGTATGCTTGTGCATGCCTATAATCCCAGTGCTTGAGCCATTAAGATAGAGGCCAGCCTGGACAGCATAGTGAGACTCTCTCAACAAACAAACATATAAGTAAATACAATATATTCTATCACTTTATTTAAGACAATTCTTTGTGTCTCTAGGAAATCTGGTCTAATGAAATAACAAGGCTTTTGAAAAGCTTGCATGAAGTAGTCTTTTGAATCCAGGAACCAAATGGCAGAGTGAGAAGCTCAAAGTTCTTGTCCTCCCATATAAACATTAAAAGCAAGATGAAATTGTTAGAGCCAGTTTTCTGAGAACTCTGGAAAAGTCATAAGGTTATACCAATTAAACAAGCCGAGTCGCAAGAAACACACTTGAAAACTATGTTTTGTGGCGATTTTGCTTTCTTCTTTCCCTGTCCTCTTCCCTTCACAGGGACAGTAGTGGCAGTAGTCTTGCAGTGGCATGTCTGGTACAGCAGCTGCTGGTATAATGTTACTATGTACAGCACTGTTTACTATGTTCCAGAAGGAAGAAAGCAAACTTTGAAAATGATTGTCAGTTTGAATATGGTCTGTTTCGAGCTGAATGGGTATACTATAGTCCGAATTGGGCAATTCCCCACCCTCAAATTCATTTGTTGCAGCCCTAACTTCCAATGCAACAGGACTTATAAGGAAGTAATTAGGGAAAGTGAGGTCATAAGGGAAGGGCTGGATCGAGCTGGTGGCCTCTTACTCCTGTCTGTTGTTCTTCAAGGGCACACAGAACAGGCTATGTAAGGGCACAACAGAGGTGAGCAGCTGGAAGCTGAAAAGAGCACTAGCCAGAAACCAGTTTTTCCATGTGACATTCTAGACTTCAGAACTTTGAGAAAATAAATTTATGTTGTTTATGCCACCAAGCTGGTGATATTATAGTCTGAGCAGGCTAACACAAGGAAAATGGATAAACTGTGGTCCATTTAGACAATAGAATACCATTCAGTAAATAAAAGAGATTAGCTTCCAGGATAGTAAAGGAACTTTAAATGCATATTACTAAATAAAAACAAAATCTGAGGGGCTGGGAAGGTGGCTCAATGGTAGAGTGCTTGCCTTTGCATGCATGAGGCCCTGGGCCCAATTCCTCAGTACCACATAAGCAGAAAAAGCCGGAAGTGGTGCTATGGCTAAAGTGGTAGAGCACTAGCCTTGAGCTAAAGAGCTAAGGGGCAGTGCCAAGGCCCAGAGTTCAGGCCCCATGACTGACAAAAAAAAAAGAAAATCTGAAAAGGCTCCCTGCTGCATGATTCTAACCAGGTGACATTCTGGAAAGGCAAAACTATATAAAATGATCAGGTGTTACTAAGAAGTTGTGGAGAAGGAAAGATGAAATTGGAACATATGGGAGATTTTAAGATAGGGAAATTTTTCTTTTTTCTTTTTGGAGTGATCTAATGATTTTTATTTTACTTTAATTTTTTTTAATATTGTAAAGGTGATATACAGAGGGGTTACAGTTACATAAGTCAGGTAATGAGTATATTTCCTTTTGATCAGTGTCACCCCTTTTCCCCTCATTCCCTCCTAGTTCTTCCCCTCCAGACTTCCCTCCCTCCAGGATTGTAGATTTCATTTGCAACATGTATCTAGTGGGTTTCACTTTCTTTTGCTTTTTTATATTTGCTTTGTATTTTGGATATAGAGTCTCATTATTTAGTCTTAAACTTGTAATCCTACTGCCTAGCCTTTCCTGAATGCTGGGATTACAGGTGTATACCACCAGGCTATGGAAAATATTTTATATAATACTAAAATAGTGGATACATGAAATTACACCTTTTAAATATATAGAATATATAACCACAGATTCATGGTAGTGTAGTTTTATGGACTCTCTTGCTGATGATGTGTCATGGATATGGCATATTGACAGTGGAGAAAGTTTTATATATACATGAAGATTCCTAATAACTTCATTGTGAAACTAAATTAATTTAAATAAAAGTATTATTTTAAAAAAAAGAACAGTAAAAAGCAGGGAAGCAAGTCATCAAATACAAGTAATCCTTAATGAGAGTTAAAAGGCCTATTTCTCATCAGAAACCATGGAGGGCAGATGACAATAAAGAAGATATTTAAAGTCATAAAAGAAAAAATTAGTATTAATAAGTATTAGTATTAATTAGTATTAGTATTAGTATTTAATGGGAGATGAGAGTCTCACATGCTGTGGGCTGTGAAACACAATCCTCAGATCTCAACCTCCATAGTAGTTAGGACTATAGGTATGAGCTACCAGCACCCAGCTCTGTCTTTTATTTCTATAGGGTTCACAGACACATGTAGGAAAAACTACAAATCTGTTGGGCACATGCTATATAAAGGTGTAGTAAGACAGCACCAACATCAAGGAAGAACACAATTTTCATGTTTCTGAAGTTAAGTTAGTATCAGTTCAAAATATATTGCTGTAAATTTAAGGGTGTGAAATGTAGTCACCATGGCAACTACAAAGAATAACTGAGAAGATATATGAAAAGAGAATGAAAATGGTTTACTTGAAAAATCAACTAAATGTAGAAGAAGGCAACAATGGAGGGAATAAGAAACCAAGAATGTGTGAAACATATAGAACGTGAGTGGGAAAATGGCAAAAGTTCTTTGTTACAAAAAGCCATTTTAAACATGAATGGGCTAAATTCTCAATCAAAAATCAGAGACAGGAAGAATAGATAAACATGACTCATTCATCTGTTGTCTACAAAAGATTCATTTTAGATCAATAGACAAAAATAACTTAAAAGTGAAACAATGGGAAAAGATACTGCATTTAAGTAGTAACCGCAACAGAGGAGGGGTGACTATGCTACATTAGGCAAACATTCTAATGAAAACAATGACATTATATATTATTAAGAGGGTCAATTCATCAGAAATATATTATAGTCACTAACACATAGGTACCAAACATCAGAGACCCCAAGTAGTTGAAGCTAATAATGGTCAAATTAATGAGAGACAAATAATTCTACAATCATAGTTCAGGATGACACTTTCAAAAACTGAATTTCTAGACATAAAGATAAAAGAGTAAGGAATTAGAGGATTTGACCATCAAGCAAATCTGGTTGAACAGACATTATATAGAACAGTCTACCTAGTAACAAAAAAAATTCTCAAAGGTGCATGAACATTCCAGGCATGTTGTATGTTAAACCACAACACAAGTCTCAATAAAGGTGAAAATGCTAAATTGTACAAAATATCCTTTCTGACTAGAATATAATGAAACTAGAAATCAGAATAGAAGGAAAACTAAAAAATCAAAATATGTGGAAATTAAGCAACATATTACTGCACAACAAATGGATAAAAACAACACAAGGAATATTAGAAAACATTTAATGCTAATGAAATAAAAACATGCACATCAAAACTTACACAATGCAGTGAAAACTGCTGAGGGAAATTTATGACTGTAAATACCTACCTGAAATAAACAACAATAATCAGTGTCTTAACTTTATCTCTTGAGAATCTAGGAAAGGAAGAACAAACTAACACAAAACTAGCAGATGGAAGGAAATGATAAAGATAAAATAAATAACTGGCAACATTAAAATTGATATTTGAAAAGACTGTCAAAATTGACAAACGTCTAGTTCAACTGGCAAAGAAAAAAGAGAAAGGACAACTGAAAATCAGAAATGAGTGTGGAAATACTACTGGCTTTAATAAATAAAAATTATAAAGGAATATTTATTGTCGATGTGAGTAATTGTACAACAGTTGGATATCCTACACTGACTGGGAAAATTACTAGAAACACTAGCTAAATGACTGGAAGTGAAAAAGAAAATCTCAGTAGAACCATAGGAAATAAAGAGATTAAGTCAGTGTTAAGAAACCTCCCAACAAGACAATGTTATGACCTCAGGGTGGAGAAAATCCACAGGGGCTTGGGCAAAGGTGACAAGGAGTTTTTATTTGGCTAGCTGTGAGCCTCCTCCAGGAACCCAGAACAGCCCCAACCTCCAGTAGGGCAGAGGTTTTATAAGTCAGAATCACACACAGGTGGCGGTTTACAGAAGCTCAAAGATGATTGGGGGAGGGGATATTCTTCAGCTGTGGTCAGGATCAGGCAGACAGTATTCTGGAGGCCAGAGATTCAGGCTTGGAATTGGGGGTTATTAAGGAATGAAAAAGGCTGGGTTATTACAAAAAGTTTAGGACTCTATGGCTTCACTGTTGAATTCTGCTAAATATTTAAAGAACATCATCAATCCCAAAATTGAGGTAGGAAACAAAGAAGAGATAAACTACCAACATTAACCTTATTCCATACCCACGAAAAAATATTACAACATATAGATTAATATCCTTTACGAATACCGAATTAGCAAATGAAGAGTGACAAATGAATAGATTAACAAATGAACAGTAAAACAAATCTATTAACATATTAAAAGATGTACAACATGACTAAAAAATAGGGAAAGAAATTTATGAGAAGACATTTCTTCTAAAATTATATACAAATGGAACTGGGTGCATGGCTCAAGATCATTTCACCATGCTAATCATTGGTGACCTGAGCAATTAAGGAAGTTTTTTGTTTTTTGTTTTTGTTTTTGTTTTAACTTTTACCTTTAATCAGAGAATTTTGAAATACTTCCAGTGTGACAGGTATACTGATATCCTTATTATGCTTGTCTTTGTGCTAAGGCAAACTTCAATAGAAGCAGAAGATATATATATATATATATATATATATATATATATATATATATATATGTATGTTTTAAGAAGTTTTTAAAACATTTTATTAGCTTCAATTAATTGCACAAGGGATTCTCATTTTTGACATTCCCATACATACAATGTGCCTTGATTAGACTCCCCTCCCCTCCATCACTTTCCCTCATTCCCCACCCACTTTCCTCAACCAGTCTCAACAGGCTTCATTGTTCTTTTTTCACACATAAACATCAAGTATTTTGACCACATTCAACCTCCTTCACCCTCTCTATTCACGCTTCTTATAACAATACATGGAATGGAAAGAATTCATGTTTTCCTATGTTTATATGTTTTATTTAAATTCCACAAACTATTTATAGAGTATAAGGTATGAGACATGATGTTATTTTAATCCTGTCTCTGTTACTTATTTCTGAGCCACTGGTCTTCAGTTGTAAAAGACAGGTAATAATGCTCATCTTTTAGAGTGGATGTATTAGTTAAATGGGAGGATATTTGTGGGCCTAAGCACACTGCTAGTACTCAGTAAATGGTAGTTATTTTTATCAACAATTATAATGATAAAAAATGGATTGACTGAAATTTTAAGAGGCAGTATCTTTTCCACAAACACTTCAAGTTATTACCACATTTTTAGTCCCTTAGCAGCAAGTGCTGATTAGCAAACATAAAGATACTCACTATAAAGATGCTTATACTGAAATGTGTGTAAGTGGATTTTTATCCAAGAGGCAATTATCTCTAAACCACATGAATTGGACTAAATGATTTCTGGGTTCTTTTTTAACTGGTAAAGCCACAAAAGTCTGTGGATAGAATGGCCCTCCAAAAATTAGAATCAGTTGTTTCTGTCACTGCTTCAAATGAACCCCAAGATAAGGACTCAAATGTTTTTTTCTTTCTTGCTATTGTTTCTAACATATTTATAAGATGATTTCTTTGTTGCTTTGTATGTTCCTCCCCCACGGTATAACCCCTGTTTTCACTGTATTTGATGTAGGCATAATTTGTGCAGGGGAAGGCAGACTCATTGCAACAGTAAGATGTACAAGACGTTATGTCGAAAAACGAACTTTACAACTTTGGCTTCGGGAGGTTGGGGGGAAGAGATGGGAAGGGGAAACAAAGGAGGAGGCTACAATGCTTGATAAGAAATGTACTCATTACCTTGCCCGTGTAATTGTAACCCCTTGTACGGTATTTTCACAATAAAAAAAAAAAAAACCAACAAAGAAAAAAAACAACTCTTGTTTCCGTTTCCTGAAGTTCATTTCAATAAATATTATTTTAGTGATCAGATGCAAAAAAATTTAAACTCTAACATTGTACAAAATATTTATCAGTGTCAAAGTAACAATTTTTTATGAAAGTGGAAGTTACTACCCATCATTTTGTTCTACTCTTACAGTTACCTACCCTATTTAAATTATTATGGCCCAGTATTTTTCTCTCAATGATAATTACTTCTGTTGATTACTGTCTTTATGTGTGGAGGTTTGTTAGACCTAAACAAAAGAGAGAGTTTTGCTTTCTATTTATCATCTGTCAACATATTAGTCTTGGGGATTGATCTCTCTAATATAATTGCAACCGGCACTATATACTTTTGGGCAGATGCTTAAACACATACCTTTTGTTTCATCTTTTGTGTTTAGGAATAAGTTGCATGTATGTAGTTAGAATGAAGTTAGAATCAAACCTTATCTCTACTTTGAGCTGAACTTGGCATCTTTTACTGAATCAATCCAGGGTAACTAACATATAGATGGTGTTTTTTTTCCTCTTCCACATATTTATCTTTACATACATCTTCCTAATTCTTACCTAAGAAAAAGAGTCTGATTTCTCACAAGAAACAGGGTAATATTTTGTTTCCTTTCCTTCTGTATGTCAACCACCTAATGTATATATTAGGACAGTCAACCAAGAGTATACTCTTTATACACTCTATTATACATCAGACTGCAGTTAAGAAATAGGAAAATAATAGGTATTAATTAGAATTGGAGGTGGAAAGTAGAGATTGAAGAGGAAGATATCTTCTTGAAGGACTGAAAGATCAAGAAGGAAAGTCAAGAGATAAGTACAAATAGAAATCAAAGAAACTCCCCAAGTTTAGAAGAACCAGAGCTCTAGTTAGGTGAGGACACTGAAATTAGTACCCAATATGAAATGTAAAGACTGGATGTATGAAGGAAAGAATGAGGGAGGGAATGGAGGTCCGGGAATTTAACTAGTTTTACTTCATTTATGATTCTGTAGTCATCTGCCTTTGAAGTACAGACATATTCCCCAATTTGTGAATATGAAGGAGGATAGGGGAGAAAAATTACCCAGTGTATGAGAAAGGAAATGATAAGAAATATCCAATTTGCCAGACTTGCAACACTTGACTGAATGGCCAGTTCCCTTTTCTTCCATTGTTTGTTAAATGTGTTTTTATGAACTGTTGAACTATTTGTGTAGAAAAGTACATTCTTTGAACTGCATCATCTTAAAATGAACTTTTGGAATATAGAGCATATGGAGAGAGGGATCTTTTTCTATTTTACTAACATTAATTATCTAAAGATTGCAGAAAAGGAAATTTAAGACAGAAAAACAGTGACTTGCCAAAGGCATCGCTGTCTAATTAATTCAGCCTAATTTACAATTTGATGAACTCTTATTCAGTTTGTAAAACTTCTTTATCTGTTGAACCTCAAGGGAGCCTTTGCCTTGAAAAGATGATTGAGGAGGATGGGAAGGAAGAGAACAAACCACAATAGTCCAACTCTCTTTCTATGAGTGTGGAGGTCTCAGTTACTTACGCAGTCTATTTCTTTCAGCCGCCTCCTCCCCCTCCTCCCCCTCCTCCCCCTCCTCCCCCTCCTCCCCTTCCTCCTCCTCTTCCCCCTCTCCCTCCCCTCCCCCCTCCCCACCCCTCCTCCCCTTCTTCCCCCTCCTCCCCGTCCTCTTCCTCCTCTTCTTCCCTCTCCTCCTCCTGTTTGATTTCTGACCCTTTATGGCACTGCCAGTCTTGCTTGCTTGCTTGCTTGCTTGCTTGCTTGCTTGCTTTTTTTGCTTGGTAAGTGGGGCTTGAATTCTGGGCCTGAGCACTGTTCCTGCGCTCTTCAGCTCAAGGCAAGCGCTCTACCACTTGAGCCACAGTGCCACTCCTGGTTTTCTGGTGGTTAATTGGAGATAAGAGTCTCGAGGACATTCCTGCCCTGGCTGGCATTGAACTGTGATCTTCAGATCTCAGCCTCCTGAGTAGCTAGGATTACAGGTGTGAGCCACGAGTTCCCGGATTCTTTCCCTTTTCATTGCTGAGTTCCAGTGTTTATACCTGCCCCTTCTAGTAGAAAAAGGAATATCATTGCTATCATTAAAAAAAAAAATTGACTTCTCAATTCTTCTGGCTCTCTTTCAAGTATTATAAGAAGGAAATTTCAGTTTGCATTCTGGAAGATTATAAATCTATTGAATACCAGCTGTGGATTTTATAACATCCTCATGATCCTTTTTTTCTGTTTCTCAATCCCATTAAAATCTGGTGAGAGCAATGAATTGCCTCTTTTAAAAAATGTGTAAGTCATAGATATATTCCGTTTGACTATGATTTCAGAAGGTTCAACAACTCACTGGAGTTTATTGATTTTAGAACCTGCTAGTGTCTCAATATATTTCACAAATGTCACAGAATTTGAAATAGGAAAAGGGTCTTAAAACATAATAAATTTTAACTTACTTTTACAAAAATAATTCAGCCGCTAGGCACTGGTGGCTCATGCCTGTAATCCTAGTTACTCAGGATGCTAAGATCTGAGGACAGCGGGTTGAAGACAGCCCAGTCAGGAAAGTTCATGTGATTCCTATCTCCAGTTAACCACCAGAACAGTGGAAGTGAAGCTGTGGCTCAAAGTGGTAGAGCACTAGCCTTGAGCAAAAATGCCCAGGGATAATGCCCCATGACCCACAAAAAATATTAGATTATGTAGTAGCCATTTTCTGTGGTTGGGATGGGGTGGGGGGAGAAGGAGAAATGTACAATTACAAGTAAATCCAAAAGGGACAAATATTTCTTGAACACTTACTATACATACGTGCATTTATGTTTGAATTTATAAATATGTATGTATGACTCCTATAAGGTACAGTTATTGTAAGAAGTTATTAATACAGACTACATGCATACAGAAATGTATATGTATGTAGTGATACCTCAGTATCTCAGGAAGATTAGTTTCAGAACCCTCCAGATATCAAAATGTACAAGTACTCGTCTTTTTTTTTTTTTTTTTGTCAGTCATGGGTTTTGAACTCTGGGCCTGGGCACTGTGCCTGAGCTCTTCAGCTCAAGGCAAGTGCTCTACCACTTGAGCCACAGTGCCACTTCTGGTTTTCTGGTGGTTAATTGGAGATAAGAATCTCCTGCCTGGGGCTGGGAAGGTGGCTCAGTGGTAGAGCGCGTGCCTTGCATGCCAGAGGCCCTGGGTTTGATTCCTCAGCACCACATAAGCAAAAAGAAAAAAGCTGGAAGTGGCGCTGTGGCTCAAGTGGTAGAGTGCTAGCCTTGAGCTGAAGAGCTGAGGGACAGCGCCCAGGCCCAGAGTTCAGGCCCCATGACCGGACCCAAAAAAAAAAAAAAAAAAAGAATCTCCTGCCTTGGCTAGCTTTGAACCATGATCCTCAGATCTCAGCCTACTGAGTAGCTAGGATTACAGGTATAAGCCACCAGTGCCCTGCTCAAGTCCTTTATCTAAAATGAATTTTATTTATGTATGAACATCTTCTTGTGTGCTTTTTTGGGTGTTTTGAGACTGTCTCACGATATAGCCCAGGCAGTCCTGGAACTTACTATGTAGCTCAGGCTGGCCTCAAATTCACAAGCCACCTGCTTCAGCTTCTTGAGTTCTGGGATCACTGGCACATGCCACAGTGCCTAGCTCTTCTTTGTGCTTTAAATCTCTAGTTACTTATGATATCTAATATAATGTAAATATGTATAAAGAGTTGCTATATTGCATTTCTTAAGAAATAAGGTACAAAGTCTATATGTGTCCAGTACATATGCAGCTTTTAAAAATATTTTTGTTCCATGATTAGATGAATCTGTGAATATGGAATCCACAGACATGCAGAGTAAACTATATACAAATACACACATATATTTACAAATACATAACATATAAAGTATATATAACATGAAGTATATATGTAAAAATTTCACAACAGCTGTGTCACTAAAGTATGGAAATTGAGACTTAGATTAGATATTTGACTCAGACCACATGCTATTCAATAGTAGAATCCAAATCCTAACCTCTGTGTAACTCCAGTGCTCTCTTAAATGATTTCTCATTTATCTTTTCTACTCAACACAAAACTTAACATTTAGGAGGTACTCATGGAATTGTGGAAAGTGGTTGAATTAAGCTGAATAGAGTCAAGTATAAAATCCTGCAGTAGGAGACTAGAGACCCCTCTCCCTTTACCCATCTTCCTCTCTCATTTAATGTCTTTTCTTTAGAGAAAAGTGGGACAGTCTAAGGGATTCCAAGCAGTTGGTAGGACTTTACAAAATTTCAGAGAAATATAGTAATTTCAGCAGTAATATCTTAGCAGTGTGAGAGTAATAGGCTTAGATATGCCAATTTTCATTGGAAAGGAATGTACTATAAAGTTAATGTAATAGTAACTTGATGAAAGCATTTTCAATTTAGCAAGTTCTCTGAACATTAAACTAGGCATTCTGACTGGTGCTCCTAAAATACAAAGAACAATTTGAAACATGCCTAGGAGGAAAATACAGCAATTTTAGTGTTAAGACAGTTCTCAAATGAAGTCTGATGTTAAAGGGAAAAGAATCTCATTGATTGAAGGAATTGTTCAGAATTACATGTCTGTACTTTGGCTGAGGTTAGCTAATGAAGGAAGCTAAAATTTAAAGAGCGCTAGTGAAGAGAATGAAAGTGGGACAAGAATATAGAAATCTCTGAGATAAAAGGTGATAATACTTCAGAAGAATATCTTTAGGAAACCTAATGAACACTAAACTAAGTTGAAGAGAAAATATATTGAGAGAAATTACAGTTTACAAGTCAGTCAGGCTGACTGAGTGACACAGATTCAGACACTTGATGTATTCATGATTTATAAATAAACTCGATATTTTTGGTCAGGTCAAGATCATGAAGGTCATGATGCATATCTTTTACATTTCCCCAATCCTTTCCTAAACACGTACTGAACAGCTAGAATACAAAAAGTCACACCACATTCTCCTGAAAGTATCTGTAGGAATGTCAAAACATCAGTGAATTTTACCCAACTTTCCACCACAGATAACAGCAGCACTGTACAAAACATACACAGATTTAGCAACTATGCAGAGGAAGTAGAAAGAACAAAACAAGATTTTTGATGGTCCCACAAACTGCAGTTTGGAAGATGCCAATTTATACTCAAGTAGCGGATTCCACCTTGAATGGAATTCTTAGCAAGCAAATATTGTGAGGAAAACAATAAAAACAAGAAGGCTACAATGTATATAAAGGATCTCAGCATATACTGTTGAACCATCAAGAGGCCAGAAAACAGTGGGATGGCTTAGGTATTCAACAAAACTCATATATCCAATCAAACATCTTTTCTGCAGAAAATACTATGAAATGAATTCAATAGAGTAATTTAGGAATTCTGAGTATAAGGGAGATAAAAGGATTAATCACTGGAAGGTGATGTTGGACTCTGAAACTGGATATGATTACCCAAAAGAGACTATCTGTCTGTCTGTCTGTCTGTCTATCTATCTATCCATCCATCTATCTATTGTTCTATCTCGTGTCTATATTAAAGGAAGGAATTTCCGGGCTGGGAAGGTGGCTCAGTGGTAGAGCACTTGCCTTGCATGCATGAGGCCCTGAGTTCGATTCCTCAGCACCACATAAGCAAAATAGAAAAAAGCTGGAAGTGGTGATGTGGCTCAAGTGGTAGAGTGCTAGCCTTGAGCTGAAGAGCTAAGGGACAGCACCCAGGCCTAGAGTTCAGGCCCCACGACCGGACCCAAAAAAACAAAACAAAACAAATAAAGGAAGGAATTTCCAATAATGAAAGGCTGACATGCTACATCCCAGTCCCTACCCTACAAGTAAAACACTTTAACAGCACAGGACATCTGGTTTCATTTATACATAAGCAATAAAAGAATATGGTTGAACACCAAACAAATATTGTATTGCAGAAAAGTAAACTAACTAATGGAACTATAACTATTAATACATATAAGAAAATATATAATTAAGCATCAGATAAAAATATAACAAATATCTAAAAAATTAAGAAAATAATAGAAGCTATAAAAGAACAACATATAGTAGGACCAGAAAACTCAGAAATTAGATGACTAAACATTAATTATAGATTTCTGTCATTCAGAACTGGGTCACTGTAATATGCTGAGTCAATGCACTATGAAGGTTAGTCTATTTTTAGTTTAGCCTTACTCTGAAAGTATGTCCTTTTAAGTCTCAATTGACAGACTAGGTATCTTATAGTTCCTGTCCCATAAGGTTAGCTCTACACTCCCAATTTTTCCCCAACCTCTTGAATCCATCAAAGTTTTGATCAACTTAGGGGTTGTACCATTAAGGAAGCTGAGACAGGAGAATCACAATTTGAGTCCAGCTTAGGTTAAAACTCCCTCAATAAAACAAAACAGTTTGCTAGACTTTTCATCCTTTTGGTCCTTTTTCTCAAACAGTCAAATATCTCAGAGCTAAAAGCAATGGTATATACCAGGCTATGTTATTCCCTTATAGTCTGAATCCTGACCTTTCAAAATGATAGTCTGAATAGCCTTTCTACTGCCAAATTATTCCCCCTTAAAAAAACCTAGTCCCCTATTGTCAAAGTTAGGATTTGGGAAATCTTTAAAACAGAGTGAAAAACAGAAATAAACCAAAAGATATGATACAGAGAACAGAGAAAAAATCAATATGAATGTAACAAAAGCCACAAAGCAAAGCAAATCCAAAATGCATAATGCAAAAAGATTTTCTTCAAGACAAAAAAATATCTATTTTGAAAGAACACACCATTAAACTGGGAAAAAAAATGAATCCAGAAGGGTTAATATCAAGGCCTATTTTATTTTATTTTACTTTTTTGCTCGGTCATGGGGCTTGAACTCTGAGCCTGGGCACTGTCCCTGTGCTCTTCAGCTCAAGGCTAGCACTCTACCACTTGAGCCACAATGCCACTTCCGACTTTTTCTGTTTATGTGGTGTGAGAAATTGAACCCAGGGCCTCATGCAGGAGAGGCAAACACTCTACCACTGAGTCACCTTCTCAGCCTAAGGCCTATTTGAGTAAAACTAGACACAGACACATAAAGACTAAGGAAAAATAAAATCTTATTCATATCAGGTTTATTTTTATCGTAAGACACTAGAAGAAAATATAGCACAATGATTATTATATACACTAAACCTACTTTGAAGTATAAATGCTACAAAAAGCAAAGCAATTGTGAACATGCAGTACTCATGGAGTATTCTTTCCTGAGAAATCTGGCTAGAGAGAATCTTCACAAAGCAAACAAACAAAACAAACCCACCAAAACTACAGGATATTCTTCAGCAAAGTTCCAAATACTGGTTTACTGATAAATGTGAATTCAAAAAAATGGATAGATGTCTTGATACACAGGTAGATCAATGAATAAATTTCAGTCTCTCGCTGGAAAAGGAAAAAAAAGATCCATTTACGTTACGAGTTAGTACAGAATTAGAAATGTGAAGTCAAATAATGTTAGTTCTGAGGAAAATTTTGTGTTTTTTTTAGATTAAGTACTTTTACATCCTTATATTTTAAATAAATAAACTGTCTCAGAATGTTTTGGCTAAGATGCACAGATGGCTCATAACTGAGCCAGGAAATGGATCCAGAGTTTTATGATACTTAGTGAAGTTCTCTTTAAAGTTTTGTTCAGTCACAGTAAATATCATTATTCATTTCCCCCAAACAAATCCTATTCTTTATATCCTGTAGTAAAATGACATTTTTATTTACTTAAAGCTTGCAGAAACAATTTATGTTTATTGTAGAAAAATACTTATAGTCTCATCATAGAGAGAAAAATATTCTTTGTTATAACACTTTTTAAAAAGCATTTTTCAGTTTCTCTTTTTCTTTCTCGACTTTAGTGCTCATTGAACAACTGCACACTCATATGCTTTTAAAAAATGGACTCATATGCCCATATAGGTTCATAATCTTTTTCACTAAACATATTATGATCATCCAATAGATACAGACTTAAGTCAAAAAGTAACTTTAAAATAGGAATTTTAATAATACCTTTTGTTTTATTTCTCTAAGCATTTCATGAATCCAACTCAGGCGATGTAATTTTTTAAATAATTTATCTCTTATCTGTCTCCCTTTGTATTTGGTTGTTAGGAGTGTACAACTTGCCCAGATGATCAGCTGCTGTCCCTTTGTACCTCCTAAAACCTAGAGGCAATATCATCAGATATTTTTTTCCTTCAATAGGGAAAGAACGAGAGAAAATGGGAGCAGAAGAGAGTTGCTGTGTACTGAGATGCCAGTAACAGTGAGCAAAAAAGAAACTAGAAGTAAATATGATTGTATACATATTGAATGCTTACAGCCAGACATCTATGGTCATGTCCCACATGCAGAGCTCTAGTGAAGAAAGGTTTCCTGTTGTGGCTGGGTCTGGGGAAGACTGGGAAGCCCCAGGGACCAGCTAGCCCTGTATCTTGGATCTAGGCTAGGAGAGCACCATTTAGCCCTTGGTACCTTGCTAGGTCCATCCTGCATCATAATGAACACATATGCGGCAACTACAAATGATTACTTCACTTAAATCAATATTCTTTGTAAACATTTTACTCTTAGTACTGCTGGTGTCGTTGTTACTTTATCTGTGCCATTTAGTTCTGTGCCATCCTACACCCCAGCCCCACAGAACCATTGCTTGAATTTCACTTAACAGGACTTGTTTAAATTTGGATCAAAAAAGAGATTGGGTTTTTAAGTAGAACAAATAAGGTTTTGGCTTTAAGCAGACCTCAGTTCAAGTCTCAGTACCAGTACTTGCTAGCTATATCATTTGGACCTATGACCTCTCTATGAGGAAATATTAGTAGTAGTAAAATGGGTAAGCCAATGCTAATATCAGCAGGGTTAGGGGAAAATGAAATAGGACAATGGATATACTTGGCCTAAAATAATTTTCTCCAATTGTTAGTTTTTAACCTATATTTTGTTTGTTTATTTACTTGCTTACTTATGATATGGGAATTTGAACTGAAATTCTCATGTCCACTTGACACATACTTTCAACCATATTTAAATTTGAACATGTTGGATCAAGAACCATTACATACAACAATGGATCTGTTAAAATGAAACCTCCCTGTACAGGTAACTGATTTCAATTAAAAAAGGAAAAAATTGAACATGTTCAGACTTACATCTTTTGTTCTTTCTCTTTTTTATGTTTTAGCTTAAAATGTACAATAATCATATACATAGTAGTGATTTCAAGTTTATTGAACAGCAGGGATAATTTTCTAGCTATTAATTCATCACTATTATGGAGATGAAACATGATTATCTCATTTTTTACTGCCCTTTAGGAATTGCTTTCTTTGTAATCATTTATTTCTATGTGCTTCACCTTGGCTTACTTTCTGATTTTATTACTTAACAAAGTTATTAGCTTTCTTGATTTCCTTTAATTAAGTTGTATTGGCATCTGAACATGGAGATGCCCCTTTTCCTTGATAGGCCAAGTTTTTCTTTTGCTGATTGTGACGATTCAAATCAACTCATTTTACTTTCTGTAATAAATGTGGTATTCCCATCTCCATCTCAATCTCAGAAGAAATGTCAACTAAAATATGTTTTAGTGACATGAATATTCTAATAATAGTATATATTTGAAATGGAAATTATTGATGTTTCCTATTGTAAGCAGCTTATTTTTTAATATATTTTTATTGTAAAAATACTGTACAGAGGGGTTACAGTTACATGAGTAAGATAATGACTACATTTCCTATTGAGCATTGTTACCTCCTCCTTTGTTTTTCCCCTACCATCCTTTTCCTCCTCACCTCCTTCCCCCTTCCTGAAGTTGTAAAGTTAGTTTTCAACATAGTGTCTTGTACAACTCATTGTTAAAATGGGTAAAGCTGTATCCTTATTACAACATTTTGTTATTTCCTTTTCCCTCACCAAATTAGAAAAATGCATATACAAGATGCAGGGCACTGGAATCAAATACAGTGAAAACAGGGGTTATAACATTGGGGAAAAACATACAAAAGAAACAAAAAAAATCACAAAGTACATTAAAAGTACATTAAATCAACAGCAAGAAAGATAAAACCACTTGTGTCCCTATCTTGGGGTTCATTTCCCTTAGCATCATCTTATATGGTTGTATGTACATAGCTTTTGACCTTTTCTGCTTGTCCTAGACATATACTAGTTATTGCAGGTAAGGGAAACCATGGGACCTATGTTTCTTTGGGCCTGGCTTACTTCACTTAATATAATTTTTCCCAAGTCTTTCAAGTTCCTAACAAATGGGGTGATGTCATTCTTTCTGATGGAGGTATAGAATTCCATTATATATATATATATATATATATATATATATATATATATATATATATATATATATACACCACATTTTCTTGATCCTTTCATCTACTGAGGAGCATCTGGGTTGGTTCCATGTCTTAGCTATGGTAAACTGTAAGCAGCTTATTTATCTTGTAGTATCCAACTAACTTTCATATTGAAGAAGCTAACATGCTGGCCTATCACTAAAAGCCTCTTTCTAGGTATATTCACTCCTATAACAAGAGTGGATAATTTATAATTGACTAAATATGGTTTTCCTGATCAGTTCATAGGCTTTAGGTCAAAAGCTATATCTCTTATATTTTATATGAAAAAGCCACGTACAATGAAATCAGTCTTTTTGCACTATTTCAAACTCCACATTGTTTAAGAGAAGGTATTTAAACAAGGTGGTGGCCTACAGGAGGAGCAGTGACTCTAGGAGAGAAATGGTAGTGGTGTATATAGAGGCACACGTACAGATATGATGTCCACAAGTGCACAGACACAAAGACTCGGTAATGAAAGAGTATAAAAGAAGTCTTTGTTCTTCAAAGTATTTAAATTCTAGTCTTTTTATCTTCTAGGAAGGATAAAATGACTTCTCTGGGAAGTTTTGAACTTCTTTTCAAAGGTAATGCAATTCTATTTTCAGAGAAGTGGGAACTCTAGAGTCTAAGAAAAGGAGAACAGAATCCATGGACTTAGTGTGAGATGTACGTGTGTCAGGAGCATTGCACAATTAGAACAAAAGAGGGACTGGAAAGGTGGCTCAGTGGTAGAGTGCTTGCCTTGCATGCATGAGGCCCTGGGTTCAATTCCTAAGGACCACATAAGTAGAAAAAAACTGGAAGTGGTGCTGTGCCTCAAATGGTAGAGCGATAGCCTTGAGCTGAAGAGCTGAGAGACAGCACCCAGGCCCAGAGTTCATGCCCCATGACTGACAAAAAAGAAAAAAGAAAGAAAGAAAGAAAGAAAATTCCTGTAAGTATTGCCACAAACTAGATTGGGAGGCCTAGCCAGCCTTGCATTCTTGGGGCACTGGTGGGAATAGTGATGTTTCTACCAGGCAGGCTCCCAGTACCACATGAGGAAAGCCTTGAGAAATTCTGTTTCCTTATAGGGTTTTTTTTATTCCTCTGGAATATAGGATCTGTTGCATCCTAGCATACTCACTGGAGTCTCATGCTCAGCAGAGGCCACTGCTTTTTAGTCATGTAACCTAGACATATGGTATATTTACTGTCTGACATGTTCTTGGACTGAGCTATTAGTTATTCTTGCATACATGTGACAAAATTCCTAAGAGAACAGATTAAAGGAAAAGGATTTATTTTGGCTCACAGGGTTCTATCTGTGGCTCCTTGGTCCCATGTGCTTAGGCAGAGCATCATGGCAGTGGGAGCTGGCTGAGAAGACTGTCCACCTCTGGTGGGACAGGAAGCAGAGATCAGAGCTCGAGAAACTAGGTGTACCCTTCAAATGTACATTGTAGAATCTACTTCCTCAAGGAAGATCTCACCTTCCAAGGTCTACCCCACTTCTGAATAATGCCATAAACTGGGAACCAAATATCAACACACGAGCTGTGTGGTCCTTTCATATTCAAATCATAACATCAAGTTAGACTTTTGAAAGCCTTTATAAGGTTTAAATTTTGGTGATTGAGGAAATTAATACTATAAACAAGCAAAATGTTGTAAACAAACAATGTTTAGGGTATCAGACAATGCAATGGAACAAAGCAGCGAAGGCTGATCTATGCAGGAAGTGGAAGTGATAGTGTTAAATAGGGCAATAACTGAAAAATAAGTATTTGAAGAGACACCCAAAAGTATTTACAGAAAAAAAAAACAGAATTATCTCAGGGAAGAGTACTCATGGAACAAGTAGTGACAAGTACAAAGGATCTGAGACAGATGATACCCTATATTTTTACACCAAGGTAAGTAAAGCTGAATCTGAATGAGGGAAAAATGGACTGGAATAGATCTTGTACCTGTGAATCATATAGGTCATTGTGGACCTGTGGAAAGGTTTTGGCTTTGCTCTGAGATGAGATGTATGAGGTTACCTAACTGTGATTATAGAAGAGTGAGGATAGCAGTGGTGATATTATCTCTTGGGCTATTACAGAGGTAGGATAACTCCAAAGAAAGTGCTAAAGAGTCATGGGGTTCTGTTTACAATTGAAAGTCAGAGCAAAAAAAATCAAAGATAGTCTCATGGCTTTAACCTAGACAACTGGAAGGATGTGATTTTTTAATTAATTAATTTATTTATTTTGTAGGGAACTAAAAAAATACACTTAAAAGAAATCACACTTTTGTTTTGGGGTATGTTTAGTTGAGGTACCTAAGTAGATATGCAATTGAAGATGTCCTATAGGCAGTTGAGTTTGGAGTTCATGGGAGAAGCAAGTGCTACAAAAATAAGTCAGGGTACCATTAGTATTTAAAGTCACACAAATAGACCAAGTTCTTACTCTCATGATTGTGACATTCACTTGGAATTTTGGGGCAGAGTGATATATGTTGCTATACCTCAGACTGGGAATAATAGGGTAAGGACACCAGTCTGATATCAGTACTACTTTACTAAATACTGCAGGGAAATTCACATATTTTCTTTTAAAAATTCTCAATCATACAATTCATTGGAATTTTAGTGTTTATCAGATTCAAATAGCTAGGAAGCTAAACAAATATATTGGTGAGTATGAATAGAGGAAGAAAGAGAATTCTACAATTATAGATTATCAGGTTGTGTAGAATCTATAAACAGATTGAGGGAAAGTGGGCTGACCCACAGTCTTCCCACTGGAAAGATCCAGAATGACCTACATCAACAAACTCTTTCCAGCTGGAGCTTTCTTAAGCCAAGATGATGATTAATTTTGTAATTAGACCATACGATTAAGGCTTATGCTCACAATTGGATGACAGCATAGACTCAAATATATAATTAGCCTTTTAGTTGGTCTTAGAAGAGCATTTGTAAACTTGCAAACTTCTGTACAGCAAAAGAAACGATTACCAGAGAGAAGAGACCGCCTTCAGAGTGGAAGAAATCCTTGCCAGCTATTCCTTTGACAACAATTAATATCCAGAATACATAAAGAACTAAAAAAATTCCTACCAAAAAATTCAATCAATAAATGGGAACACAAACAGTGTTCTCAAAAGAATAAATGCAATAAATGCAATGGCTATTAGTACATGGAAAACTATTCAATATTTTTATCCATCAGTAAAATGCAAATCAAAATGACATTGAAATTCAATCTCATTCCAGTCAGAATGGCTATCACAAAAAACTCAACACAAATGCTATCAAGGAGGGGGTTGAACCTTATACACTGTTGGTAGGAATGTAAATTAGCACCACCATTTTGGAAATCAGTATGAACGGTTGTCAAAAAACTAAAAGTCGAACTACCATGTAATCTTTTTTTATTTTTTTATTTTTTTAATTTAATTTAATTTTATTTGTGAACATACTGTACAGAGGGGTTACAATTACATGGGCAGGATAATGCGTACATTTCTTACCAAGCATTGCACCCTCCTCCTTTGGTTTACCCTTCACATCCCTTCCCAGCCTCCCCCCTCCCCCCCAATCCCAATCCTTCTCTTCCCCCCCCCACCCCCGCACCGATGTTGTAAAGCTCGTTTTGGACATGACTTCTCATTGTTGCAACAGGTCCACCTGTATCTTAAACAACTGGTTTTTCCCCATCTCCTCCACAAGTTATACTGACATCAAATATAGTGAAAGCAGGGGTTATACTGTGGGGGAGGGACATACGAAGCAACAAAGAGATAATCTTATAAATGCGTTAGAAACACATGCATGAAAGAAGAAAACATTAAAATACATATCTAAGGGTTCATTTTCCTGACCTCACATTATCTGACCTTTTCCGCTTGACTCATACATATACTAGATATTGCAAATAAGGGAAACCATAGGACCTATGTTTCTTTGGGCCTGGTTTACTTCACTTAATATAATTTTTTCCAAGTTTTTCCATTTCCTAACAAATGGGGTAATGTCATTCTTTCTGATGGAGGCATAGAATTCCATTGTGTATATATACCACATTTTCTTGATC
This sequence comes from Dipodomys merriami, assembly GCF_024711535.1. NCBI lineage: Eukaryota > Metazoa > Chordata > Mammalia > Rodentia > Heteromyidae > Dipodomys > Dipodomys merriami. The sequence goes on along the minus strand of NW_027206068.1, from coordinate 45,003,630 downwards.
CATTCATCTGCTGAGGGACATCTGGGTTGGTTCCATATCTTAGCTATACCATGTAATCTTGTAATACCACTCAGGTATATAACTAAAGGAACTAAAGTCAGCATACCCAAGAGATACCTGTACATTCGTATTTATTGCAGTATAATTCACAATAACCAATCTGTGGGCTCAGCCTAAGTGTCCATCAATTGATGAATGAATGAGGAAAATGCAGTATACATACATCCACAATGGAGTTTTGTTCATCCATACAGGGGAACTGAGATCATAATGTTAGGTGAAATAAGCCAGATTCAGTAAGATAGATACCATATTCTCTCTCCTATGTGGAATCTAAATTAAAATTTAAAAATATACAAATGTGGAAAGGGGAACCATTTTGGAAGAGGAAAGGAATCATCAGGAGAGGAGATAACAGAGGGCAATAAGGTGGGTATATGTGTGCATATAATCAAAATACATTGTATACATGTATGAAAATATATAATAAAACTAATTATTTTGTGCAATTAAATATGAATAAAGTGTTAACAAAAAGTTTAAATAGAAAAGTAAAAAAAATAAGATTCTTCTGAGAGGGGTCATTTATGACTGCACAGGTCTTAAATTTTGCCTCATGGTTTTATATTTGGCATGTTCTCTACACAAAAAGCTCTTGATTAGATTCTCTCATTTTACTCAGCTCTTTGTTCTGTTTCCCAGAACATCTTACCCAAAGTGATTAAAATCTCTCCCTCTTTTATTTTCTCTTAAATTACCTTTCTTTATAAGGCCCATTTCTTTCACTGGAATTCATATGAACAGAAACTCAGTGTTCTTTATTGTTGTCTCTTTAGGAACTAGTGACTGGCATATGTTATATATTTCAAAAATAATTGATGAGGCTGGGAAGGTGGCTCAGTGGTAGAGCGCTTGCCTTGCATGCCTGAGGCCCTGGGTTCAATTCCTCAGCACCACATAAGCAAAAAGAAAAAAGCCGGAAGTGGCGCTGTGGCTCAAGTGGTAGAGTGCTAGACTTGAGCTGAAGAGCTGAGGGACAGCACCCAGGCCCAGAGTTCAGGCCCCACGACCGGACCCCCCCCCAAAAAATAATAATAATTGATGAATAGATGATTAAATGAACCCATTGGAAAGTTAACTAAAATCAACTTGTATATTACTTTATCTTCCCCTTTCAAATGTTCATATGCTTGTTATGTCTAAAATAGATATTGTCTTTTTTGCTTTTTTTGCCCAAAAAGTGCTTATGGTGTTACATTATTTATAGTTACAGAGTTGCATAATGGATAGGCAGAAGTAAAAAAGAAACACTGGAAACCTTGTTAGTGTGTCCACCCTTCTTACAGAGTCTTGTAGAGTCAATTCTTTTAAGAAGGCCTTTTTCAAAGATATGTGTAGTTTTATGATTTTCTACTTCAATTTACATCTATAAGTTGAACACAAACTGTCTTATTCATGGAGAACATTTTTGTTATTATTTTATGTCTTAGATGGAGGGAAATAGTGACCTTAGATGCTTAACCCATTCCCTTCCCAGCACCACTGCTCCCACTTAAATTCTCCCTACTCTCCACCCTCACTGGAAGGAAGAAAGGAAGGACAGAGGAGAAGGGGAAGCTAAAAAAGATTAGAGAAAGATTACAGAAATCTAATTAAAGGTGAACCATCATCTCCTTGTACAGAGCTATTTGTGTGGGGCTTTTCTTTCATCAGATATCAGTAACAGCCTCATTCAACCTTTCAGCCCTGATCTCCTTTTAATAAAGCCCATGTCAATATATTTGAAACTTTTCATCACTTGGTGTTTGCATATTGATTTCTTTAGTGTTATCAACCTTTAATTTTGAAAATAGCATTCATTTTTAGCAGCTTCCTAGCATGCTGGAGCATTCTTTCTTCTGCTCCAGGAGTTAGGTCTTTTTCTGTGTTTTGCCCTTTGGGTAGTTCTCTTCATGATTAAAATTTATATGTCAGCATTTTATCTAGCCTTTTTTCCTTCTTGTAGCAACAATTTGAAAACTTCTTAAAAATATAACCTTCCTTTTTCAAAAGATATAACAGCATTCTTGATAGAAGGGGAAGTTGCTCAAGTGATGCTTAAAGTTCTCTTGATTCTCTAACAAAAGATTTTTTTATTGTTTGTCTCTTCCCAAATTAAGTTTCTTTGGATTTATAAATAGTAAAAAAAATGGAAAAAATTGTATCAAACACAGTATACAGTTCTAAGGTCTTCTTTTAAGCATTGCCTGGTCATTTAATTTCTATACTCTTAACAACATGATTAATGTTAAATACTCACCAAGCATTTATAATATAGAAAGAACTGAGACAAACAGTTATATGAGGTTGGCACTATTCTTCAACTATTCTTCAGATGAAAAAACAGGCGTGGAGACCATTCCCTTAAGATAATGGAGTAGTCCTTGGCAGAGCTGAAATTCAAAGCATTCTTTGTCTCAGGGGCCTATACTCCAAACTGGTATTTGACAATGCCTCTATAGGATTCATGCTTTGGGTAGTTTCCCCTTTCCAAGTCCATTATTTCTCAAGTTTTCAGTTCTGTCTTCACTACAATTGTTTACACTCTTGCTAAGGTAGTAAAGTTTGGCAGTTCATGGTACATGTTCTTAAACAGATAAAGTAGACCCAAAGCCAGCACATACAAGGAATAATCTTGAGTAAATGTTTTTAGCCTGCTGTGCCTCAGATTCTTAATCTGAAATTGAGGAATAATAGTGCTTCCTTCATAGAGTTGTAATACTTAAATAAACACATCCAAAGTATTTAGAAGTATCTCTGGTATAAAGGAAGTATTTAATAAATAGCTAATAATGTATTTATTGATTCAGCATATACAATTATTGAAACCTCTTATATGTACAAAATGCCAGACATCATGAGACATGATGGTGAAAAGGTTTAGTGAACAGTTAAACAAGAATCAGTAGCCAATTTTGTAAATCTCTCCAACTAGTGCTTTGTTACCTGAGTAGTTCAGATTTGTAGTATGATTTTTCTAATGTAATGTTACTTTTCTAATCCTGTCAAGAGGTGGTGTTAATTTCTTGTTCCTTGAATTTGGAATGGCTGTGATTAAAGAATGTGGTGAAAATGATGTGGGATGACTTTTAGGTTTAGATCTTAAGAGGCCTCACAGATTATTTCTTCAACTGGTGAGATCTAGTCTTGGTGTATGGAAGTGGCTACATTATTGCAAGATGAGACATGTAGTAGAGAGATAGGAACTCTGAGAGTTTCTGGCAATTTCAGTTACCTTGGCTAGGTTCCAGGCGTGTGGATGAAACCTGGCACACTAGACTCTGTAGCGTGTGTCAAATTACCCCAGTCAGCACCAAATAAAACACAGGCCGATTGCCAGTTCTGCTCAAACTGAAGATTCTGAGCAAATGAACAAAATATAGTCACAAGTTTTGTTACATGTTTTGATCAATGATGAACCACATATGTATGATGGGCCTACAAAATTATAATGGAGCCCAAAGCCTCCCATGATATTGTAACCTTCACAATGTTTCGATGTAATTACCCACATGTTTATAGTGATGCACATCTTCTAGGCTTCCACTCTTCACTTTCATGTGTACAGCACATAAAATTATGCAACACATTGTTTGCTAATGATAATAAAAGATTATGTTACTGGTTCATATATTTGCTGTACTACAGTTACCATTGTTTCAGGGTATATTCTCTGGGCCTTCAAGAAGTTTACCATAAAACAGCATACTGTGCTACCCTGTCAGCATCCTCAGAAATCTCACATTTATCTGCCTTCATCTACTTTATTTCCTCCCTGTCCCCACAGATATTTTTCTAGGTTTACTTATATACATATACAATGAAAATGGAGAAAAATTCTTTTCTATTGTACAGTATTGGCAAAGCAATGAAAATATGCTGCCTGGATCTACTTTCAAATCTGTGCTGTCTTCTGCTCTCCACAGGGTTTTCCCTGCTGCATGGGAAAATATTCTTTCATTTACCACGGAGATGATTTCCATGGTAACAATAAAAAGAATGAGATACAAGTCTTGAAAAGTAAACTTTTGTAAAATATGGGGCATGATAGTGGGCTTGCCCTGAAAAATGTGGGACTAAGGTCTCCCTAATATTCTAACACTCTTTAATCCTAAGGACCAGATCTTTTCTCTAAGATAGCAGATTTTTTTTAGTACTCTTTAGGTTCTCAGTAGGACTAAAGCTAAGAAAAGAACTAGGAATTGTTTAAGTCTAACCATTTAGATATCACTCTCTTGAAACAGGAGGTATATCCTTGTCCATATTTCTCACCAAGATTCCTGCCTAGTGCCATCTGACTGGGCCTTTCTTGTGACCCACCCTTCCATTAAAAAAAAAATGTCCTGGCTAACATTGTCCAAAAAGAAATGCACTCTTTTTTTTTTCATTCTTTTTTTTCATTTTGCCAGTGTTTGGGTTTGAACTCTGGGTCTGGGCACTGTCTCTGAGCTTCTTTTGCTCAAGGCTAGCACTCTACCACTTGAAACACAGTGCCATCCAGCTTTTTCTGTTTATGTGGTACTGAGGAATTGAATACAGGGCTTCATGCGTGCCAGGCAAGCACTCTACCACTAAGCCACATTCCCAGCCCAGAAATGTACTCTACCTGACTTAGGTAATTGTAACCCCTCAATACATCACCTTTATAATTATAAACAATTAAAAAATAAAATTCTCTTCCAATTCTTGGCACTGTTTTATTTCTGCATCTCCTTTTGTAAGCTATCCCCAAAACTTCTTTTCTTCTAGACATGGAGCAGTTCAGCTTGGAGGGAGTGACACATGAGTGCTCTTTTGGGAATTCTCAGAAGGAATGAGAGTATAATTCTGAATAGTATTCAATGTAAGCAGTCAAGTCTTTGAGATGGATTCCTACTTGCAGCCACTGGATTCTCATTTTCTTTGTCTGTAAAATGAGGCCCCATATTAGTTTTCTGGGAGAATTGTTGTTATACTTGCAAAAGATATGTGTAATATGCTATCAGAATAGGCTTATTATATCTCAAGTTTGGTCACAGTTTGAAAGAACTAATTAATTACAAAGTACTTCCACATTCTAAAGTGCTAGACTAGCCATGTCAAAACAAGTTAATGGAGTAAAAGCTGTTCTGGCTAGAATATGCAGTCATCAAAGCTGATAAGGTCAGGAAATTTCTTTCTTTTATTATTATCTTTAAACAGTTGTACAAGGGATTTAAATTTAATGTGTCCATTTATAGGTATGATGGTGAATCTTTTTTCTATTGATATAATTTTTATCATCTTTAAGTAGTTGTACAAAAGAATTTCAATTCAACATGTCTGATTATGAGTACAATGTGTCATGATCAATGTCAGTCCTTCATTGTTCTTCCCTTATCTCCCAAGTCCACCTCCTGAAGTTAGTTGGTTCCATTTTCACATATTGAAGTAGGATTGCTGACTCTAACCAGTGCCATGTTAGCCACATGGTGGATGATAAGATATTGATTTTGACTGGCGCCATCTTGTCTTCATGGAGGAAGCCGGGAAGTCCCACCTCTGAGATGATGGGCAAGCCTGAACTCCTAGAAGCAGGATGGGGACTTGGTACTGGACCTTCCAGTCGGGCTGTGAGCTCTCAAGCTCCCTGTGACTTTGCCCAGTGACCTGAGCCTATTTAGGCCTGGACCAGCTCAGGCACCATGATGCCATACCTTGAGTCCTGACTCTCTGGCTCTTTTCCAGTCACCATGGCGTCCCATTTCAGCTTTCCACCGAAGCTGATCTGGTTTATTGGTATTTTTTCCATTCTATTTTTTTTAATTGTGAAAATACAGTACAGAGGGGTTACAATTACATGGCAAGGTAATGAGTACATTTCTTATCAAGCATTGTTGCCTCCTCCTTTGTTTCCCCTTCCCATCCCTTCCCATCTCCCAAACGGTATTTTTTAAATAAGTTTTTTTATTGTGAAAATACCGTAAGAAGGGTTACAATTACATGAACAAGGTAATGAGTACATTTTTTTTAAAATTGTGAACATACTGTACAGAGGGGTTACAATTACATGGGAAGGATAATGAATACATTTCTTATCAAGCATTGCAGCCTCCTCCTTTGTTTACCCTTCACATCCCTTCCCAGCCTTCCCCCGCCCCCCCAATACCCCCCCACCAAAGTTGTAAAGTTCATTAAAGACATGACAACTTGTACATGAGTACATTTCTTATCAAACATTGTTGCCTCCTCCTTTTTTCCCCTATGATCCCTGCCCTCCCATCTCCACCACTACTCCTGCTCCACACCCTCCCCCCCCCCCAGCCAAAGTTGTAAAGTTCATTTTCGACACAGCATCTTGTGCATCTCATTGTTGCAATGGGTCCATCTGTATCCCTATTTAAACAATTTCATTTTTCCCTTCTCCTCCCCAAATTATACCAACATCAAATACAGTGAAAACAGGGGTTAAACTGTGGGGGAGGAACATACAAAGCAACAAAAAAAATCACCTTATAATACAGGTGGACCCATTGCAACAATGAGAAGTACAAGTTGTTATGTCGAAAACGAACTTTACAACTTTGGTGGGGGGGGGGGGGCGGGGAGGATTGGGGGGGGCGAGGGGTGGGGAGGATGGGAAGGGATGGGAAGGGGAAACAAAGTAGGAGGCTACAATGCTTGATAAGAAATGTACTCATTATCTTGCCCATGTAATTGTAACCCCTCTGTACAGTATTTTCACAATAAAAATAAATAAAAATTTAAAAAAATCACCTTATAAATATGTTAGAAACAATAGCAAGAAAGAAAAAAACCACTTGTGCCCTTATCTTGAGGTTCATTTCGCCTAACATCAACTTATCTGACCTTTTCTGCTTGTCTCAGACATATACTAGTTATTGCAAATAAGGGAAACCATGGAACCTATGTTTCTTTGTGCCTGGCTTACTTCACTTAATATGATTTTTTCCAAGTCTTTCCATTTCCTAACAAATGGGGCAATGTCATTCCTTCTGATGGAGGCATAGAATTCCATTGTGTATATATATATATATATACTACATTTTCTTGATGCCCTACTGAAGGGCATCTGGGTTGGTTCCATATCTTAGCTATGGTAAATAATGCTTCAATAAACATAGTTGTGCTGATAGTTTTAGTTTGAGATCATTTGGGTAAATGCCCAAAAGTGGGATTGCTGGGTCATAGGGGAGCTCTATGTGGAGTCTTTTGAGGAACCTCCATACTGCTTTACAAAGTGGTTGAACAAGTTTACACTCCCACCAACAATGCAGTAGGGTTTGCTTCTGTCCACATCCCCTCTAGCATCTGTTGTTATTAGAGTTCTTGATTATAGCCATTCTAGCTTGGGTAAAGTGGTATCTCAGTGTTGTTTTGATTTGCAATTCTTTTATGGCTAGGGAGGTTGAGCATTTCTTCATGTGTCTATAGGCCATCCTTTTTTCCTCTTCAGAGAAGTTTCTCTTTAAGTCTTTAGCCTACTTATTTATTGGGCAATGGTTTCTTTGAGGATTTGTTGTTGGGGGATTTAACCTTTTGAGTTCCAGGTATATTTTAGATCTGAGACCCTTATCTGTTGTATGGCTAGTGAAGATCTTCTCCCAATCCATGGGCTTTCTATTGATCTTGCTAGCTTTATCCTTTGCCATGCAGAAGCTCTGCAGCTTCATGCAATCCCATTTGTCCAACCTTTCTTTGATTTGTTGTGTTTCTGGGTCTCTATTGTGAAAATTTCGGCCTGTGCCAAGAAGACCTAGGGTTTCTCCTATTCCATCCTGTAATGTTTTTAGAGTGTCTGCTTTGACTTCGAGGTCTTTGATCCATTTGGAGTTGATTCTAGTGCAGGGTGATACATAAGGATCTAGCTTTAGTTTTCTACAAGTAGTTAACCAATTTTGCCAGCACTATTTACTGAAGAGACTGTCTTTCTTCCATTCTATTTTTTTAGCTCCCTTATCGAAGATTAGATGGCTATAGGTCTTTAGGTTCACTTTTGGGTTTTCAATTCTATTCCATTGGTCCTGAGGTCTGTTCTTGTGCCGTACCAACCTGTTTTGATTACTATGGCTTTGTAGTAGAGTTTGAAATTTGGTATTGATATTCCTCCATCACTCTTCTTTCTGTTAACTATCAGTTTTGCTATCCGGGGTCTTTTATTGTTCCATATGCATTTCTGGATTGCCTCTTCTATTTCCTTGAAGAATGAGTTTGGAATATTGGTAGGTATTGCATTGAATTTTTAGATAACCTTGGGAAGTATTGCCATTTTCATGACGTTGATCCTTCCAATCCAGGAGCATGGGAAGTTTTTCCACTTTCTAAGTTCTGTTTTTATTTCCTTTTTCAGGTTTTTAAAGTTTTCATCATAAAAGTTCTTCACTTCTTTGGTTAAGTTTATTCCTAGGTGTTTTTTTTTTGTGGGAGTATTATGAATGGAGTTGCTTTCCTGATTTCACTTGCGCTCTTCTCATTGTTGGCATACAGAAAAGCCATTGATTTCTGAGGGTTAATTTTATACCCTGCTACTTTGCCAAAGTTTCGAATCAGCTTGAGTAATTTGGGAGTGAAGTCCATGGGATTCTTTAAATATAAGATCATGTCATCTGCAAAGAGGGAGAGTTTTACTTCATCTTTCCCTGTTTGGATCCCTTTTATGTTGGCATCTTGTCTTATTGCTGTAGCTAGGTATTCTAATACTAAATTGAAGAGAAGTGGAGAGAGTGGACATCTTTGTCTCATTCCTGAGTTAAGATGCAGTGGATTTAGTTTTTCACTATTAAGTATAATGCTGGCTGTAGATTTGTCATATACAGCCTTTATTGTATTGAGGAATGTTCCATGGATTCCTAATTTTTCCAGAGCCTTCATCATAAAGGGGTGTTGGATCTGTCAAATGCTTTTACTGCATCTATTGAGATAACCATGTGGTTCTTATCCTGCTCTTGTTGATGTGATGAGTTATATTAATTTATTTGCGTATACTGAACTAGCTTTGCATCCCTGAAATGATCCTTTTTTATCGTGGTGAATTGAATTCTTGACTGCAGTCTCCCTGCTCTTCATTCATCTACTTTTCTCCCTTTGACTACCTTACCCCTTTTAAGTACCTGTTTCTTGGAGTTTGTTGAACTTTGCCTTTGCCTTTCTAAGGAATTACACTATTTGAGTTCTCCTTTTAATATATTGTATTTCAGCTAATACACTGTATACACTTGCATATCACACAACATATTTACTTATATGTTTACTTATACTAATTCTAGCTTCCACAGATCAGAGAAAACATGCAGTCTTTGTCTTTCTAGATCTGACTTACTTCACTTCATGTAATATTTTAGGTCCTTCCATCTCTTTGCAAATGGTACAATATTATTCTTTTTGTTGATGAGTAAAATTTCATTGTGCATATATGCCATATTTTCTTGGTCCATTTGTCCATTGAGGGGCATCTGGACTAATTAGAAACCAGGATACAGTAAAGACACCAGCATAACCATGTTCATTTCATCATTACTCATCATTTGTAAATTCTTGCTCTAACTTTCTGAACAGTTGAAATTCTAGTTAGAAAATTATTACTTATGTCTTTCTTTCAGTTTTCCTATAGTAGTTTCAAGTGTTGGATGTTACATTTAGGTATTTAATCCATATAGAATTGAACAGATAGGAGCCTAGCTTCAGCATTCTCCAAGTAGGTAATCAGTTTTGGTACCATTATTTCTTGAAGAGGCTGTCTTCTCCAGTGTGTTTCTGGATACTTTGACAAAGTTCAGATGGCTGTGGTTGTGTACTTTTGTTTGTGGGTTTTCTATTCTGTTCCATTGGTCTTTGTGTCTATTTTGACTGCAAAAAGAACATGTCATCTTTCATGATGATTTCAATGACTAGTTAGTTCTAGCAAAATACAAATTATTTATGTGCTTATATGCAGGAAATATAAAAGTAATCAGGTTCTTATAAAATATAGAAGTGCAATTCAGAAATAAATCCTAGGAGGTAGTAATCAAACTGATTGCCAGGGGCACCATAATCTCAGATATAGTCATAAATATGTGAAATCAAGAATCTTCCCTGGAAACTTGTGGATTTTAGAAAATGTTATACAGTTGCGTCCTGAAAATGGTAAAGTCACTGTCGTTGCTGAATCCACTCACTACAACACTTGTGAAACTGAACAGTGATTGTTGAAATACTGTTGCAGAAAAATTGTATGCCTGCATTGTTCTACCTGCCATCAACCACCAACATCTCAGCAGGCAAGTCTGGTCTCACTTCTACCTATCAGGTCTGTATAACTCACAATGGAAATATTCTCTATGAAAGAATCAAAGAAATCTCATTTTGAGCTTTAGGGATTCTGCACTGCAGGAAAATACCACAGAAGGTAGTTGAAATGGGTGCTAAGAGCCAGTGTTTCGTATCTTTGCTACTGATTCCATATACATGAAAGAGCATCTTATACCTTTAACTCAAAGATCAATTACTGGGTTCAGCTTAGCTTTTCAAAAAGTCAACTTTACTGAGGCACAGCTTGGGTACAACATAATGTACCTATTTGAATAAGTTTTGACAGACAATGAAAATGGAAGACCATTTTGGGGTCAGTGGCTCATATCTGTAATCTCAACTCCTCAGGAGACTGAGAACTGAGGATCACGTTCAAGGCAGCTCAAGCAGAAAAGTCTTAAAGACAAAAGCTACAATTAATCAGCAAATACTGAAGTGGAGTGGCTGACATAGTGACAAGAAAGTCGAGAGAGAAAGAGAGAGAGAGAATGTAAAATCACCAAGGATAGAGATGTACACATTTGTAAGTCCCAATTTACGGAAGGTTTGGGCAGGAGGATGGCTTGAGCTCGTGAGTTCAAACCAGTTGTGTAACATAAGGAGATCCTATCTGGAAAAAAATGATATAAAATCTTTCTGTTATTAACAAAAGTTCCTTTGTGCCTTTTTGGAGACAGCTTTCCCACTTCATCATAACAATTTATCTGTTTTCTGTCACTATAGCTCAGTTTTCATGTTCTAGAATTTCATATAAATAAAACCATGCATTAAGATACAGATGTTTTTAATATCTGAAAACATTTTTTTTCTTGCCAAGACTAGGATGGTAGAGTGGAATACATAGGGTCTCTGAGGTCAGACAAGTTCAGAGTTGAACCCTTGCTTTGCTACCTACTGGTTACTAATCAGTGCAGGTTGAATGTGCTGGGCTTAGATTTCTTATTAGTAAAATGGTAATTGAAAAATAAACCAAACTAAAATTTTACAAAGCAGCACTAATGTATGAAAGCATGAAGTAGCTCTCCATGCATGGTGAGTGATCATTATTTCTCTTAATGATGGACTATCATTTTTCTATTTATGCTACTTTTCCAGTCAATTTTCTCTCAACTACAGTGCTTCTGTGGAGAATTGTACTGCTGGCTTGCACATGTGACTGCCATACAATGACAAATGGCTGATTCTGGAGGATAAGATTGTTTAGGTTCAGTTCTCGGTCTGCCACCTGCTATGTGACCTTATATGAATTTTGGATGTTTCCATGACTTTATTTTTTATGTAAGAAAGGAATAATGATAACCAGGTTGCATCCTATCAGCATAAATTCTCTCTTCATCCAAGCTCCTACCCCAAGAGGAGTGCCTTTTGTTTTTATGACCAGCTTCATTTCCCCATTTTAGCTTCTAAGAATTTCTCCTAGAAGTATAATTATATTCCTACAGAATATATTTGTACCCTCTCTTATGGCACTCAGTCTGCACTTCACATTACCATTGAGCCACAGAAGATGTGAGACAGAAAAATGGTTCACTCAAACTTTTCATCTTATAGAAAGGATTACAGACATGGAGTAAGGATAAATTACTTTCCTAAGACCACATCTTCAGAAGATAGACTGAGATAGAACTTGGTCTCCTAACTCTCAGGCTAGCATCCACACATGATTTAAAGTGTGTAGTAGAGTCCCTGTACATGATACTTGATAGTTTATTGGATTATTATGTGAATTCATAATCTAAGCTCTGCTTATCATAGTGCCTTAGATCTTACCATCCCCTAAGCAAAAAACAAAGAAACATGATACCAGATCCTATTTAATTATAATTTCAAAACTTATCAAGTAACCATTTGAAAACAAGTCATGTATATTTATATTACAATGTGAGGTTACATTGTCAAGCAGGATATCCTGAACAGATTTTATGTGGCAGATATAAATTCCTGCTGACGTGGCATCAGTTCTTTTAGTGGCTCACCATAAATTGAAAAAAGTCCTGCTAGTAATTGCAAAGTAAACACTTTTTTGACATCAACTCAGTCTTTGGGTAAATACTTTATGATGAAATTTCAGTGATACCTTTAGTTTAATAAGATAAAAGTCTGCACTATACCCATGTAAGGCAAACACAGTAGGTAAAAAAAAAGTAAAATACAAGCAAAGCAGTATTTTATTTGCTTGTCAGAAATAAGTTTTATGGCTTCTCTAGGGCTGAGGAACTAAAAATGTAGCCAAAAGACAGATGTTTATGTCCATATGTCATTTTAGACTTTGCTGGGGAATAAATAAGGAAAGTCAGTAAAAATATTCTGGGAATGGCAAAGAAAACATGAGAAGCATGAGAAAGTTAGGGAGACATCCTCTATGAATGTAGAAGAGCCTCCACTCCTCTCCTCCCCTTCACTTTCCTCCTCTGCCCCTTCCTGTCTTCCTCCCCCTTTCTCATGAGTACCAGAACTAAATGAAGGTGAACTACTACTTGAATCACACACTTTTTTTGCATTAGTTGTTTTTCTGATGTGGTGTAACATTTTTGCCTAGGGTTTATTTCAAGCTATAATCCTTTATATGCCTCCTGTGTATCTGAGATGATAGGTCTAAAACACCACACTGGCTTATTTGTTGAGATAGAGTCTTGCTAACTTTTTGCCTGGGATAGTTTTGAAACGCAGTCCTCCCAATCTCTGCTTTCCAAAAAACTGAGATTATAAGTGTGTGCTACTAAGCCTCTCTTACAAGTTTTAGACATCAGGGATTTCCTCCCTCAGGTCTGGTCATTTGATAGAAGGATTAAAAAAACTGAAGTCAACATATATTTGAATTCATGGCTAATATTTATTACCTTGAAAACACAAAGCCGACTAGAAAGGGGAATGGGTGCCTGGATGAAGTCAGGAAGAAATCAGGCACACGTTTCCAAGTATCTTGTCACACTGGAACGGCTCCCTTTCTTTAACAATGAGAGAGATGCAAAGTGTTATCCTAGGCTAGCTCATTAGAAATGTATGCCCAGGGGTTCTTCTAATCAAGGCCTTATCTAATGGAAACCCTCTGCCTATACATACTAAAAACTCAGATTCCCAGAAGGAAAGCAGGTGTTCAGCATAAGCCGTGCTGTTTCCATGGTCTAGCCACAGTGAGCCACATTTGTGATTAAGGCAAAGTTCCCCATCAGTAAAGGGGAGTCTTTATCATTCAAGCTCCCATGTGCCAGGCTGTGGCTGATCTTGCAGGCAGGCCTCAACAACAGTCACAGGCCTGCTATGATAACTATTTCCTATGTGCACTGTTTTCTTTATTCTGGCAGTATAAAGACAAAGGACAACAACTGTCATAATCCTGTTTGTGGTAACTAATGTCTAGGTTGTCTAAAGTCACATTGAGTTAGTTAACTAGGTTAGTTCAAATGGGACTTTATGTAGGGACAGGTTTCTGGGGACTATATATCTGGGATATGTTCAAATCCTTTGTTTTTCTTTTCAATTTCTTTGTTTTTGGCTGCCATGATCTGATGATACTTCTATTTGTGTGTTTAGTGCTTGCTGTATCTAGGCAGATATCCCAGATGGCTGTCTTAGGCTCATTACAGCATGATGGTATGATGGCTGGCTTTCCCAAGAGCCAATATTCTAAGAGACCCAGAAGTTCTAGAATATCACTTCTATTACATCCTATAGTTAAAAGCACACAAAGACCAAGCCAGAATCAAAACAAAAGGACTTAGACTAATAAGGAGAAAAACAATTATCTCTAATGATTAATCTAAATTATATTCATTTCTATTATGATTATCTGCTCTACATGTTTTATCTCTCTTACTGACTGCAAGTTGCCTAAGAGAGGAACTCATTTGAAATCTTTACAATATTTAACAATACTTTGTTTATAACAACATCATTATACACTGAGAAACTATTTATTGAAGAACTGAATACTATGAAATGCTTACTTCATGCTAAACTCTATACCAAGCTCTTCAAAATATATTATCTTATTGAATCTTTCCAACAACTTTGTGAAGTAGATATTATTATTCCCACTTTTACTTGAGGAAAGTGAAGCAGAGTAGGCAAGTAATTTGCCTAAGGCATGAAATCCTAGTGCTAGTATCTGAAGTTCAGATTGACCCTCATGCATATATAAAGTCATCACAGTCTATTGATTTCATCATAGATCCGGGCTTTTTATAAAGAGGAAATTCACAACAATTCCAAATTGAGGTACTAAGCTGTTGGGGGAAAATGCCCTAGAGAAGTCTTAGGAGTATGAGAACTTTTATTAATTCCTTTTCTAATACAACTGGACAAGTGGAGAAGGTAGCATACAAGGATGGTAATAATCCCATTTCAAGGATATGAGCTTTCATAGCTGAAACATTGAATACTAGCCCCTGATTGTGAACTTTCAATTGAATTTCGACCTACTATACACTACTTGAAACTTGACCTAACTAGAACAAATAGAATGATAGAATGATTTAATTGGTATTTTTCAAAACATAGCTTGTAAGAACATTTCTGCTTTAACTGCATTGGATTCCAGTGAGGCTGGGAAATACAACCATTCATCTAGGAAGCCCTGTGGCCAGAGGTGAAGCTATCACTACCAGGGAAAAAAATGACACACAGATAACTTTGTGGTCTCTGGAAGGCTTCCTTTGCAGAGAAGTAACTCACCCTAGTTGCTCAACAGTTTCACTTGCACTGCAATAAGTAAGTACTACTCCACCCTCAGGCTGGGAAACTTTCCCGGTATGAGAAATAGCCTCATGTCTTCCCAGAAATGGGTCAGGATTAAGTCGATGGCTTAATGGATTAGTAGAAGATAGCTGCATAAAGGCAAAAATGTTTTCTATCAACTCACCTATGGTTCTTTATGATGTCAGGGTCTTGTTACTAAATGTTTGTCCATGGACTAGCAGGTTCAGCATAAGTCCAGAAGCTTGCTAAAATGCCAACTTGGCAGTTTAACAAACTTGCCAGATGAGTCCCATGTGTGGAAAAGTTGGAACGCATTGGTTTTGGATGCTTTTCCTTCTTCTCTTCCCAATCCCCCAAACACATGTACCCAAATATTCTGTGCCTGGGGCCAAACTGTTTTCCTTAGCAGGGTAACTTTCACCTAAAGAACACATATTTGCGAGAGTTCATGAACAAATCATATAGTTAGAAATAAATTATTCACCATTTCCTATAGATAAACTTGTTATCCTGTGCCAAAGGTAATTAATGTATCTTATGGGTCTATAATAAGAAAATTACGGGGCTGGGAAGGTGGCTCAGTGGTAGAGCACTTGCCTTGCATGCATGAGCCCTGGGTTTGATTCCTCAACACCACATAAGAAAGAAAAAAAAAAGCTGGAAGTGGTACTGTGGCTCAAGTAGTAGAGCACTAGCCTTGAGCTGAAGAGCTGAGGGACAGCGCCCAAGCCCAGAGTTCAGGCCCCATGACCGGACCACCCCCCAAAAAAAGAAAAGAAAATTACTGAAGATTATATTAAAGATGGATCTAGAAGAAAGGTTGATCCATGGTTACTTCAGTTAGAAGTATGAAGAGCCTGGATGCACTGCACAGTAGGGGCTATAGAAAACAATTAGGTATTGCACAATTAAAAAAGTTAGAAGAAAGGATTATTAAACTTTCAGCCGCAAAGATTTACACATTATATGATACATACATCTGTCAAACATTACATGACATCCTACTAATAAGTATAACTTCCATATTTTTGTACATAAGTTAAAAATAAAAATAAAATGAACATATACACACAAATGTGATTTTAGTTGGAGGTTGGAACTTTATTTTCCTATTTTTCTTTTATGAGCAGAGACTATTTTAAAGTAAAAAAAAAAGGGGGGGGGTTAAAGGATAAAGGCTATGTTTATAATTCCAGCTATTCAGGAGGCTGAGATCTGGAGAATTACAGTTTGAGGTTAGTAAGGAAGACAAGTTTACTATATTCTATTTCCAAATTAACCAGAAAAAAAGCCAGGCCAGGCCAGAAGCATGGCTCATGGCTCATGGCCAAGTAAGAAAGCTGAGTGAGCTTGAGACCCCTGAGTTCAAATATTTAAGTTCTGGTACAATCTTAAAATATATATGTTTCAGCTAGATCACTGAGTAAATAAACATACCTGACTAACCTAAGAGAAGATAGCGATGACAAAAGATCATTATAAATCTACCCAAGACACACTTGCCCTTGCCAAAATAAACTGCTTATTCACAGGAGATGGGTTGTACTTATTTGGGAGTGCTACTCTTAATTGCTTACTTTTGCATTTCTAAACTTTTCTTTTAAAAGTATTTTCATATTGAAACTTGGCACAAATGTTTAATAAAATTTTCTTCTAGTAGTTGAAATGATTCACCATTTATTGGCTAGTTGAAGGCTCCATGGCCCTGAATCTATTTCACTCACTTTGGAGGGACATGCATGCAAATCAAAGAGCCTGCATTTGGGAAATCTGTTTGGAGAACTACTGTAAAATTATTCAAATTAAGGTTTGTTAATACATGTTTAAATAATTTTATTATAACTCAATATATTCTTTCCAAAACTCACCTTATCTGTTCCATTTGGTATAGAAACAAGAAAGATCACAGCTTCAGAGGTCAAGATGGGTGATGGAGGCATTGCTCAGGTGGTAGAGTTCCTGCCTAGCATACTAGGAACCAAATTGAATCCCTAAGAATGCCCAATAAACAAAAAAAAATCAGCTTCACATAGAGTACCAGCAAATACTGAAGACACATTGAAGACATTGGGCCTTTTTTCCTCTGCTTCTGGAAAATATGAAGGACAAATGAAAAGAGCAGAGGGAGCATTAAGTTTCCCTAATCAGTTGTTGGCAAGAACTCTTGCAAGCGAACTGGCAATAGAAAGTTCATACCTGATGCCTGATTCATGAAACAAATTTCTGTGGAAGAAATTTTAACTTTAGTAGGAGGAATTGCTTAAACTTACTAAAAGCAAGCATTAATGAGCAATATTTCTCATTCCAGCAGAGGGTCTATACAAAATAACTTTTAATTCTTGGATCATTTTAATTGGTGTATTAATTGCCATGTTAAGTTTTCTGTACAGTTTTGTTCATGAATGGGTTTTTAAAACTGGAGAAATTAAAATAGTATAGTTAGAGGATTTTTTTCTCCTTCCTTGCTGTAAGGACTAGAAACTCACCTACTCAAACTAGTAGTTAGAAACGTTTAGTTAATCATTACAGCAGAATCACAGGATTCCAAGAAATTAGGTCTTAGACAGACTAGAAAGCTGTTCCTAATCAAGCCAAACCTGTTTCTCCCTTAATCTCAACTTCTTTGCATACATGTCTGCCAAATGCATCTCTCAAGATCAGTCTCATTTGCTTCTACTCATCATCTTGCAAATAGCTTTCTCATTCATTAAGTTGATATGCCTTTCCATTCTAGCTCTTGCCCCAGACTAGCAATGATCTCTATATTTTATAGTTTATTTTAATGGTTAGGGAAATCTGGCATGGATATCTGTGCTGATTAAACTACATTAATCAAAGGCCTCTGATCAATTAATGGATTTGTTATCATCTACCATTGCTGGAAGAGATAGAAGTGGCAGGTGATATACCAGGCTACCTTTTCTGAGCATAGCCTTTACTATAATAATATGGAAGTAGATCTTAATAAATTCACATCTATGAAATGAACAAGACAATGCACATGTATAATTCTACAACTGGACCAAAGGGCCAAATTAGTGACATGACAGGAAGTACCAAGGGTTCAGAAAAGACCTGATAAAGCTTATGACATTATGAAATGGTGAGAAACTGAAGATATTCCAATTGTCAGATATGCCAAAAATAATATGTAAGAAAAATACTGAATATTCCTTGAGTATTGCACTGTAGATTAAAATTAACACCATACTGTATAAAGAATTCCATTTCAAGAAGGTTGATAAATCACAATTAGGAATAAAAATATGTAAAGAATAAAGTATAAAGTAATAGAATAGGAGAAATGGAAGTGGTAATATGTAGGTAACAGTTTCAGTGATTTCTGCAAGCCTGTCAATTATATATGGAACAGTGTGGAGAAGGCTATAACCTATGCTCACATGCTGCTGACTGTCTGGCAGGCCTCCAGAGAAGCTCTAGCCTTTGAAACAGTCATAGGGTTGAGGAGTAGATCCATAAATGGCACGAAAGGACATGCAGACAGTTACTGTATTAATTATGTTTCCATCTCTCACAAATACTTTGGATAAAGATCTTACAACAAAGGAAGGCTTCAGTCCATACCTGCTTCACTCTGTTGCTCAGGGATCACCACAATAGTGTATGTGATGGTAGGTAGAGTACATGGTAAACGAGGCCAAGTCAGAAAGCCTGGAAATAAAAGAGGGCAGGGTCAGAATCCCACTAAGCCCTTCAAGGGCACACCTGCAATAAGTGGATCCACCAAGCCCTACTTCCTAAGGATTCTACCATTTGCCAATAGCTCCATGCCATGAAGATCAAGCCTTCAATACATAGGCTTTTGGGAACCTTATGTGCCCAAACTATCATTTACCCTGAGCCCAAAGTAAATACTTCTAAATTCTGACATTTAAGGGTTTGTAGAGTTAGTGCTGGGTTGTACATGTGAACATTCTTTTGAAGCCCAACAGCAACTAGCTCAGGCAGTTTCCAGCATCTTTGTCTAGGTATATCTTCTTAAAACCATTTTTAACTTATCAGCATTTTAGATATGGAAAAGTAGGGGGAAAAGCACAAGGAATTTCCATGTATAGTATTTTCACATTTGCATAACATATGCTTATGCATTATTCTCTCTCCCTACATAGATTCATAGATAAAGGACATATGGATAGAGAGGTAGAGAGATGGAAAGATACATAGATATAATTTTATTTTTCTGAACTATTTGAGAGTCGAAAGGTGACCAAATCACAGACATGTGCCTCTTTATACTTAATTAAGGGTTTACTATTTTCTTTTCTTTTTTGGTTTGAATTCTGGGCTTAGGCACTGTCCCCGAGCTCTTCAGCTTAAGGTGAGCACTCTACTGCTGAGCCACAGCGCCACCAGTTTTCTATTGGTTTATTGGAGATAAGAGTTTCTTGCCTGGGCTGGCTTTGAACCACAATCCTCAGATCTCAGCTTCCTGAGTAGCTAGAATTACAGGTATGAGCCACCGAAACCTGGTGGGTTTACTATTTTCTAAGCATTCTCTTACAAAGCTACATAGAAAATATCAAAATCAAGAAAATAATATTGGTATAATAACATTATCTAACTATAGACAATTCGGATTTCAGTTATTTAAAAAAGTCCCAGAGCTGGTCCTGGGGCTCAGTGGTAGAACCTTTGCCTAGAACATATGCAAGACCCTGCTCTTTGATCCCTTCCACCACCAAAAATAGAAAAAAATTAAATACACACACACACACACACACACACACACAGAGAGAGAGAGAGAGAGAGAGAGAGAGAGAGAGAGAGAGAGAGAGAGAGAGAGAGAGAGAGAGAGAGAGAGAGAGAGAGAGAGAGAGAAAGATTTGAGGTTATGTTGCATTTTGTTCTTATATCTCTCTGAACTGAGGGCTGGCTTGCTTGCTCTGCTGGCATTCTACTACTTGAGCCACACTTCCAGTCTGGCACTTTGCTGGTTAACTGGGACTGGAGTCTGTCTGACTTTTCTGTCTGAGCCGGTTTCAAACTACAAATATCTGGAGCTCAGCCTGGTGAGCAGCTAGGATTACATGTGTAAGCCACTATTGTCTGGCACTATCTTTGTGCTTTGTAATACTGATATTTGTAATACTGGTATTTGCGGGGGGTGGTTATCTAATGCTTTCTTATGATTAAATTTAAGCTAGCCACCTTTGGTAGAAAAACTCCTGTTGGTGTTTTTGTCACTACATATCTCATCAAAAGTTACATTGTATAAATTTGTTCTATTATCATCTCATTCTTAACGTGAACAATAACTAAGGATCACTAAATTTCAGATCCAAGTCTTCAAATGGAAAGGAAGACCCAAGATAACCTACAACAAATGATATCAAAGGAAAGAAATAATTTATGGAGCAGAGTTATAATTGCAGGGTTTTCTAATTGGCAAGTTTTGAGATTTGAAAAGCTATTGTATTCATAAAGAAATACTCAGAAAATAAAAGAAATACTCAGAAAATAAAATTGTAGTACTGGGAAGGTCGTTCAGTGGTAGAGTGCTTGCCTGGCATGCATAAGGCCCTGAGTTCGATTCCTCAGCACCACATAAACAGAAAAAGCCAGAAGTGGTGCTGTGGCTCAAGTGGTAGAGCGCTAGCCCTGAGCTGAAGAGCTGGGGGACAGTGCCCAGGCCCAGAGTTCAAGATCCACAACTGACAAAAAAAAGAAAGAAAGAAAGAAAGAAAAGAACATTGTAATTGAAAAAGCCAACAGGATAGTATTTTAAAGATAAAAATTAAGAAACTCATCTAGAAAATATAACCGAAGAAAAATGAGGAGGAAGAGGAAGAAGAAAGGAGGAAGAGGAGAAGGAGAAAGAGAAGAGGATAGTAGTCAGGAGGGGAGGAGTGGAGAAGAGAAGGAGAACAGACAGGAGGAAATGTAAGAGATAAAAGCCAGCAGATTGCATTTCAATTAGATTGACTACAAACTATAGAAATTCACCAAATGACCTAAAATTGATAAGGCAGAAATTTCTCACATAAAAACAAAGCAAGTTCCAAGGTAGTCTAGTGTCTTCAGTTGAGTAAGCAGGAAACCCATGCTCCCGTCTTCTATCCATTCTACTCACTGGTTTCTATTTGCATAATAACCTCACGGTCCAAAATGACTGTTAGAATTACAACCATTATATCTAAATCTAGTCTAGGAAGAAAGGTAAAGTCAGCAAGGGAAATTCTTCAAAGCTGTGGCAACTATTTTTAAACAGTTTTCCAATAACTTTTCTCTGGCCAACCTATTTACAAGGAAAGCTAGGAAAGAGCCCTTTATTCTAGGCAGGAAAATGATCATATTTAAGAAATAAAAATAAAAAGGTGAGGATTCACTTGCTAAGGAGGACATTATTGTTATTTGGCTAGATGATTTGCAAGTTCTGCCAAATGGTTAAATATGCAAAAACATATATAGAGATACAAATCATTAAATGATACACATAGTCATAGCAGTTTAATATTGTAACAATCTGGATATAAAAACATACTATAATTACAAAAATAGAACATGTTTAACAAATATGTAAAAGATGCTAAAACATGTTAAAAAATTAGAGGATTGCCAATGCATGTGAAAATGAAATATTTTTCAGGATGAGGTTTTAAGAAAGAGTTTTCCCTTTGACTGTTATTGTAAGTATAAATAAACCCAGCTTTTTGGATGGAATTTTGGCAGCATTTATCAAATATATCCATGTATGTTGTGGCTGTAACAAATTATCACAAACAGTAGCTTAAAATATGATTTTAAGTCACATATAATATGCCAGCCTAATTACTACGGGTAAGAAGTTTGGTACTAGTCTCCCTAGATTAAAATCAAAATACTACCAGGGCTGATCTCCTTTGTATGTGTGCTATAGTCCTTTGTAGAATATAGGGTTTTAGGCTCTAGAATCTGTTTCTAGTGTATTCTGGTTGTTAGCAGAAAAGCTAGGAATTCAGTTCCTCACAGATATAGTTCCAATTTCTTTACTGGTTTAATGGCTTCTCTCTAAGGGTAAGACCAGCTTCTAGAATCCAGCCCAAAGCCCCATTTCATTCTGTACCTCACAGTCCCTTCTTGCATCTCCCTCCAACTTCCTGTTTGATTCTGTTTCTTGGCCCACTTGGGACAATCCTCCTCTTTCAAGAACTCAGGTGAAACTATTGAGTGCACCCAGGTGATCTAAGATAATCTCCCCATCTAAGGTCAGAACCTAGTCTCTGTTACCTTGCTTTTGTTATGTGAAATAAACTCACAACATACATCTTTGAGGCACTAGAGAGCATTATTTTGTCTCACAGTAAAACATACCTAGCTACACCACACATAAATCCAGTATTACCCTATAGCCCAAAGGAATGAGGGAGTGGAGAGACTGGGGGGAGGGAGAGGAGAGGACTTAATTATTAGCATCAGGTTTGTTAGCATCCTGAGCTGCTAAGAAAAATATGACAGCTTCCAATTTTCTGGGAAAAAAATGTTTAAAGTCCAGATTCCTGAAAAAAGTCAAACTATTACAAAAGGGGAAAGATGTTCTGGATACCTAAAGCTTAGCAATTTTATGCTAACATGTCCTTTCTTTTTTTAAGTCTGATTTTTTTAGAGAAACAGTTTTTCTTAATTGTTATTATAAAGATGATGTACACAGAGAGAGAGTTTACAGTTACATAAGTCAGGTAATGAGTACATTTCTTTTAGGACTCTGTCACCCCTTCCCATATCCTTTCTTGAAATGCTCTTTGAGTGAGGATTTCAGAAGTATGGGAATAATATAAGAAAGAGGAATGTGGTGGTGGCAGTGGAGGATGCAAGAAGTGGTAAAATCAGGACAGAGGGGAAGAGGGAGCAGCAGCCTACAGTTTCAGCAATTAGCCTCAAATCAATCTCAAACCAGTCACACACTCCAGACCAGGAATATGGAGAAGAAAAACTGGCACTGACTGGACTGGGTTTTCATTGAGAGCTTAAACTCTGAGAACATGATAAAGGTACAGAATATACAAAAGGGAAACTTGTCATAAACTAATGGTAATGGACAAAACAAAGAAAGTCTAGAGTTCTTGAACTTATAAAGGCCTTGTCTCTTTTTTTTTGCAGTCACAGCAGTGTCACTCTGAAGATTAAAGCCTCTCTACACACCTGGTCTAATGAACCTTCATGTGTTTGTATGTAATGACATTATGTGGGTAAAAATTTTTCAGGATTTCAGTGAGATGAGATTTTGAGTGATTTTTTTTCTCTTTTTTTAAACCTGTGTTTTCATGTACTCATTGTTCCTGCCTTCCTTCTTTCCTTCCTACTTTCCTTCCTGCCTTCCTGCCTTCCTGCCTTCCTGCCTGACTGCCTTCTTGCCTTCCTGCCTGCCTGCCTGCCTTCTTTTCCTCCCTTCCTCCCTATTTCCCTCTCTCCCTTTCTTTATTTTCTAGACAGGTTCTCAGTGGATAGTCCAGGCTGACCTCCTGCCTCCATCTCACAAGCGCTAATTTACAGGCATATGCTACCTCACCCAGTTTGTGCCATTGGCTTTTAGTGTGGTGTATTAAGAATTGTGGCATTGTTGTGGCAGATAAAGAGCTTTGGATATAGAAAGCGGCTTCAGGTCCTGAAGGCGTGGGTGGCTGAAGATGAACTGGATGTTTTGTAAACAAAGCAGGGAGCAGATCAGGAGAACTTTAGTCATGAAGTACCAAGGGGTGAAAACAAGCAGGAATTAGCCAGATGGGAACTGTGGGCAAGAGCAAGGCAGGTCAGGCAGATGAGGCTGGCAGCTGTTTAGGGACCTGCCATCTGTAGTGGACTTCACTGGACTGAAGCAGTTAGAATACTGGGCTGTATTAGAATACCATGCGTTGTATTTGTGAAGAAGCTTGGGTGGCATACTAAGAAGTCTGAGATCTTATAAAATCATTCTTGGGGTGACATGGGGGGGATGGATTGACATTGTTGATAGCAGTTAAGTGCACTTGTGTGAATATGTAGAAGGCTCCCCTTTTTGCCCTAATCAAATTCCTCTACCTCTCCCTTAGTATCTTTTATTGCACCTTGCTTCTTTGTTGAGCTTACATCAATAATAAAAAAACATTTCTTTCCAGTCTTTCTCTCCCATCACACTGTCAATCTCAAGGAACAGGAGCTCACCAATATGGCGCATGTCCCCTACATTCAGAATAGCATCACTGAGGAATAATTTACCCCTTCTACATATGTCAAGAATAAGGCAGTGGCAGGCTGGGTGCCTGTGGCTCACGCCTGTAATCCTAGCAACTGAGGAGGCTGAGATCTGAGGCTCACAGTTCACAGCCAGCTCAGGCAGACTCTTATCTCCAATTAACCACCAGAAAACTGGCACTGTAGCTCAAGTGGTAGAACATTTGCCTTGATCTGAAAAGCTGAGGGACAGCGCCCAGGCCCAGAATTCAAGCCCCACAAGTGACCCTTCCCCCCAAAAAAAGAAAAGAAAAAAATACACAGAAATTAATGGTGGGTTTAGAGAGTTTTGCTGAGGTGAGAGATGGGGTTAGGGAGTGGAAAGGTAATCTTCCAGAACCTCCACTGGAAGGTATCAAGTGTCAGTTAGAGGCTGGAGGAAGAGTGTAGGTGGAGTGAGATGGAGTGGGCTTGGCTAACAGGGAAGGGATAAGTTCGGTCCAGCTCCTCTGTTTTCTTGAGTCTTAATCTTTGCTACATTATCATCTGGGAAGTTTAGGGAAATCATCACTGACTGGTTCCTCCTAGACAAATTAAATCTGGGGATAGAGGCAGAACAGTAGTGTTTAAAAATTCTTTATATATATATGTATATTGTAAAAATACTGTACAGAGGAATTACAGTTACATGAGTAAGATAATCAGTACATTTCCTATTGAGCATTTTTTCCTCCTTTATTTTCCCCCAACTTCCCCTCCCTCCCCACCTCCCCAACTCCTCCCTCCCCCCTATGGATCAAGAAAATGTGATATATATATATATATATATATATATATATATATATACATACATACAATGATATCTATATATATAATGGAATTCTATGCCTCCATCAGAAAGAATGACATTTCCCCATTTGTTAGGAAATGGAAAGACTTGGAAAAAATTATATTAAGTGAAGTAAGCCAGGCCCAAAGAAACATAGGTCCCATGGTTTCCCTCATTTGCAAAAACTAGTATACGTCTAGGACAAGCAGAAAAGGTCAAAAGCTATGTACCTATGACCATATAAGATGATACTAAGTGAAATTAACCCCAAGATAGGGACACAAGTGGTTTCATCTTTCTTGCTGTTGTTTTTAATGTATTTATAATGTGCTATGTGATATTTTTTTGTTTCTTTTGTATGGTTTTCCCCCATGGTCTAACCCCTATTTCCACTGTATTTGATTCCAGTGCCCTGCATTTTGTATATACATTTTTCTAATTTGGGGAGGGGAAGGGAAATAAAAAAAATGCTGAAATAAGGATACAGCTTGACACAACAATGAGATGTACAAGACACAATGTTGAGAACAATCTTTTTTGCTTTTAATTTTAATTTTATTGTTATTGTACAAGTACCAATCTTCCACGTGCTCCCATTGCCAGCTTTTGAAGAGCCTGGCCTCTGTGGCTTAGTCTGCTCCCTCTGGACACCTCAAGGTGTCCATTGATTTCCATTCCATTCTTCCTCTTTATCAGAGCTGGTTCTGGGGCTAACCCACACTGCAAATATTTGTTCTTTTCATTCAACACAGCCTTGCTGTGTGTCACCTTGACCAATATTTACACTTATAGAAGAAGACGCTTAACACAAGCTTAATGACATGCTTTGTTTCGAAGTTGTAAAGATTGCATTTTACCAGTGTTTTTCTGTTACCTTTTAAGCTTTGGAAAACATTCAGATAACTCTTTGTCCTTGTAAACTTTTTCATGCAAGGAGCAACTGAGTCTATAAAAATAACTCAGGTCATGTAATACTCAGTTTCTAATTTATTGATAGGAAGTAGGGAACATTTTTCTGGATGGTAGGGTTGATTTTTTCAATTAACTATATCCAGTTGGGTGGCCAGGCTGACTTTGCAATGTGGTTTCTAGAAACCCTACTGTGGATTGAGAAATCATTCGCAGAGAAAGAAATGGCTCCTGTGTTAGTGGACTCTTCCAAAATCCTTCACCACAGAATTACCATTCTATGAAACCTAGAGAAATTTACTACTACTTTATTGTGATCCTCCTCATAACCTTTCTACCTCATGTTTTATCGTTTGTTATTTTGTTTTCAATAAGCTGTTTAAGAAATACTTTTCTTATTAAAAAAAGAACACAGGAAACTCTCTGAGAAAATGTTCTAAATATTTTCTTCTTTGCAGTGCAGAGGATTAAACCCAGGGCACATGCTGGGAAAGCACTCTACTGCTAGCGGTGTCCCCACTCTTCTACTTCTTAACTGATGGGTGATAATTATGTGTCTCTATATGTGCATACACTTAAAAGTAAATCTAGGGAGTATCAATAAATTGGGATCCCTGCTTCTAGTCCTAGCACTACAGTATAAAACAAAATCTCTCATAACAGCTTTTTCCACATAAATTCTTGGCAAACTGGGGAGTAGATGAGTGAACTGAATATAACCCAATCTATGTTTTCAGAGAAAAAAAAATTACCACTTGTAACAGAGGACCTGTTTTGCTGATTTGCTCTGCATTCTAGTTTTACTTTATAGAAAGGAAGAAGGCTTGCTGAGGAAGGGGAGGAGAGTGAGAAATCAGTGCAAATTCCTGGCAAAGAGAACATTAGTGAAGGGATAATATTGATCAGCCCTCTTTACTTTTCTTCAGGTATCATTTTGTGCTTTGGTCATTCCAGTAGCATTTGTAGTTAGACACTTTGAATCCTCGAGTTTAGCAATACAATGTAGAAATGGCATAGACCTATCTATAGGTATTGAACATGACATGGTGTCTATTTTTAAAAATATTGTTAGTTTGACCCAAAGCAATCCTGCCACCTATTTGTAGAAAAGAGAACTTTATTTCAATTATTTTCATTGTTAGCATTTTTGTTATTGTTGTTGTTAATGTTGCTTTGTTTTCTTTTTTATCTTTCTTTTTTTTATTAATAAGTTTTTTATTGTGAAAATACCGTACAGAGGGGTTACAATTACATGAGCAAGGTAATGAGTACATTTCTTTTTTTTGTTGTTTTTTTTTGTTAAAAATCATTTATTTATTTTTTTAAAATTTTTTTTATTGTAAAGATACTATACAGAGGGTTACAGTTACATGAGTGAGGTAATGAGTACACTTCCTCTTGAACATTGTTACCCCCTCCATTGTTTTCCCCCTACCATCCCCTCCCTCCCTCCCTTCCCCAAGGTTCTTTTTTTTTTTTTTTTTTTTGATTGTGATTAAATGATTACTTAATTTCCGGAAATTCACAGTATTGTGGAATAATGATGCTCATTTAAAGTCACAAGTTCATTCTAACTTTCCTGGAGCAAATTGTCTATCACAGTCTGTAATATATAATGGTGCTCACATGTTATATACCATATATGTGATCAGCAGCATGGGGATATTTGGTAGTGGTTCAACCAGATGAGTGGGAGTTCTTTGTTTCTTAAGTCCTGTTAGTTTTGTCATATCACCTAACATTTTGGATTTATCATCCACTTATCAGGGAGACCATGTACTGTTTGTCTCTTCGTTCTTGGCTTACCTCGCTCAACATGATTCCTTCTAGCTCCATCCATTTCCCTGCAAATGCCATTATTTTGTCATTTCTAATGGCTGCATAATATTCCATTGTGTATAGATACCACAATTTTTGGAACCATTCATCTGTGGTGGGGCATCTAGGTTGTTTCCATATCCTAGCTATTGCAAACAGTGCTGCAATAAACATGGAGGTGCACATGTCCTTGTATATTGGTTCCTGTTGTTCAGGGTAGATGCCTAGAAGTGGTATGACTGGGTCGTAAGGGAGGTCAATTTTTAGCTTTCTGAGGACCCTCCAGACTGCTTTCCAAAGTGGTTGTATAAGTGTACATTCCCACCAGCAGTGTAATAGCGTTCCTCGTTCTCCACATCCCCTCCAGCATTTGTCGTTGGCTGATTTGTGGATGTGGGACATTCTGACTGGGGTAAGGTGGTATCTCAGGGTTGTCTTTGTTTGCATTTCCTTCACCACCAGGGATGATGAACATTTCCTCATGTGTTTCTTTGCCATTTTTATTTCTTCATTTGAGAAGTCCCTCTTTAGTTCCCTTGCCCATTTAGTAATTGGTTTGTTAGGTTTGGGAGGGATTAGTTTCTTGAGTTCCCTGTATATACAGGATGTTAACCCCTTGTCTGATATATTGCTGGTAAATATTTTTTCCCAATTAGTTGGTTGTCTTTCTAGCTTGGTTGCGATAGCTTTATCTGTGCAGAAGCTTTTTATTTTAAGGTAGTCCCATTTGTCGAGTCTCTCTCCAACTTGTTGTGACCCTGGGACTCTGTTCAGGAAGTTCCTTCCTGTGCCTATTAGTTCAAGTGTCTCTCCTACTCTGTCCTGCAGTAGTTTCAGAGATTCAGGTTTAATGTTAAGGTCTTTAATCCATTTTGAGTTGATGTTGGTGCATGGTGATAGGCTGGGGTCCACTTTTAGTTTTCTGCATGTGGCTGCCCAGTTTTCCCAGCACCAGCGGTTGAAGAGGCTGTGTTTCTTCCATTGTATGTCTTTGGCTCCTTTGTCGAATATCAGCTGGCTGTAGGCCTGTGGATTTATTTCTGGATCTTCTATTCTGTTCCATTGGTCTTCGGGTCTGTTTTTGTGCCAGTACCATGCTGTCTTTGTTATTATAGCTCTGTAGTAGAGTTTGAAGTTCGGCATGGATAGCCCTCCCATATTGTCTTTATCCCCTAGAATTGTTTTGGCTATTCTAGGTCTTTTGTTGTTCCATATGAATTTTTGGACTGTTTTCTGTATTTCAGTGGTGTACATCATTGGGATTTTAATAGGAATTGCGTTGAATTTGTATATTAGTTTTGGAAGTATTACCATCTTTACTATATTAAGTCGGCCTATCCAGGAGCATGGGAGGTCTTTCCATTTCCTAGTGTCTTCTGCAATTTCTTTCTTTAACTTTTTATAGTTCTCATTAAATAGTTCTTTTACATCTTTGGTTAGGTTAATTCCTAAATATTTTATTTTTCGGGAGGTTATTGTGAATGGGGTTGCTCCCTTTATTTCCCTCTCTTCCTGTACATTATCAGTGTACAGGAAGGCAACTGATTTTTGTGGGTTTATTTTGTATCCTGCTATTTTGCCGAAGTGATTTATGATTTCTAAGAGTTTGGGGATGGAGTTTTTGGGATCGTGGAGGTATAGTATCATGTCGTCTGCAAAAAGGGATAGTTTAACTTCTTCTTTCCCTATGCGGATCCCTTTAATGTCTTTTTCTTGCCTTATTGCCCTGGCTAAGGGTTCTAGGACTATATTGAAGAGGAGTGGAGACAGTGGGCATCCTTGTCTTGTTCCTGATTTTAGGAGAATTGGTTGTAGCTTTTCCCCATTAAGTATAATATTGGCTATTGGTCTGTCATAAATGGCTTTTATTGTTTTTAGAAATGTTCCTTCTATTCCTATTTTCTCCAGAGCTTTTAGCATGAATGAATGTTGAATTTTGTCAAAGGCCTTTTCTGCATCTGTGGCGATAATCATGTGATTCTTGACCTTGGCTCTGTTGATATGTTGGATTACATTTATTGACTTACGTATGTTAAACCATCCCTGTGTCTCTGGGATGAAGCCTACCTGGTCATAGTGAATTATTTTTTTTATGTGTTTCTGGATTCTGTTAGCTAGAATCTTGTTAAGGATCTTTGCATCTGTGTTCATCAAGGAGATTGGCCTGTAATTCTCCTTTTTGGTTGGGTCTTTTCTGGTTTGGAGATGAGTGTGATATTGGCTTTGTAGAATGAGTTTGGGATAGCTCCCTCCTTCTCTGTTTCTCTGAAGAGCTTGAGGAGTATGGGTATTAGTTCTTGTTTAAAGGTCTTATAGAATTCTGCTGTGAATCCATCTGGTCCTGGGCTTTTTTTTGTTGGAAGACTTTTGATAGCTTCCTGTATCTCATTATAGGATATTGGCTTATTTAATTGGTTAACTTCTTCTTTGCTCAGTTTGGGCAACTTGTATTTCTCTAAAAATGCATCCATTTCTGCCCGATTTTCTTCCTTTAGAGAGTATAGCTTTTGAAAGTAGTCTGTTAGAATTGTTTGGATATCTTGGGTACGTGTTGTGATGTTTTCCATGGCATCCCTAATCCTATTAATATCGGTTTCCTCTCTTCTTTTTTTAATTAATCTAGCCAATGGGCCATCAATTTTGTTTATTTTTTCAAAGAACCAGCTTTTTGTTTGGTTTATTTTGGTTATGGTTTTCTGATTTTCTAATTGGTTAATCTCTGCTTTTAATTTGGTTATCTGGCTTCGTCTAGTAGCTTTAGGTCCCATTTTTTCTTGTTTTTCTAGCTGTTTTAATTGCAACATGAGATTATTTACTTGGTCTGTCTCCATTCTCTTGATGTGGGCACTGAGGGCAATAAATTTGCCCCCTCAGGACTGCTTTTGCTGTGTCCCACAAGTTTCTTTGTGATGTGTTTTCATTTTCATTGAGTTGTAGGAAATGCTTTATTTCTTCTCTGATCTCTTCTGTTATCCAGGCATTGTTAAGGAGTGTGCTGTTCAATTTCCATGTATTAGAGAAATTTCTGCGGTATGCTTTGTTATTGAGAGCTAGCTTGATTCCACTGTGGTACTGATTTTAATGAAAAGTTTATTTTGTCAGATATCAGAATAGCTACACCTGCTTTCTTACTGGGGGTGTTTGATTGGTAGATCCTTTTCCACCCCTTCACTCTGAGTTTGTTTGTATGTTTGGCTGAGAGGTGGGTCTCCTGAAGGCAACAGATGGATGGGTCTTGTTTTCTGATCCAGTCCTCAGTTCGTTTGCTTTTAATTGGTGAATTCAGCCAATTTATATTAAGAGAAAGTATAGAGAGATGCATTGTTGTCCCTGCCATTCCATTTTCCTAAGTTTTTCTTCTTTCCTTTCCTCCTGTGCTTGCTCAGTTAGACTTTGAGTAAAGCCTGTTTGGGGCAGGCCCCAGTTCCTGGTTGCTTTCTTCAGGTTGTGTCCCCCCTCTTAGAATTCTTTGTAATGCTGGCTTAATATTTATGTATTCATTTAGTTTTTCTTTGCTATTAAAAGTTTTCAGTTCTCCATCGAATGTGAATGCTAGCCTTGCCGGGTATATCAGTCTGGGTTGGCAGTTATTGGCTCTCAGGGCTCGTATGGTGCTTTCCCAGGCTTTTCTTGCATTCATTGTTTGTGTGGAGAGATCTGCAGTGATTCTTATTTTTTTCCCATTGTAGTATAGCTCCTTCTTCATTTTTGCTGCATGCAGGATTGTTTCCTTATTATTCAGATCTATCATTTTTACTATAATGTGTCTAGCAGTGTTTCTCCTGGGGTCTTGCTTGTTGGGTGTTCGATAAGCTTTTGTGATGTAGTTAAGATGGTCATTTTTGAGGTGGGGAAAATTTTCATTGATTATATTGTTAAATAGGTGTTGCATTCCCTTGCTCTGGAATTCCTCACCTTCGTCCACTCCAATTATGCGAAGGTTAAATTTTTTAGCATTATCTGCTTGCTCTTGAATTTCCCTTTGGTTTAATTTGAGTGATTTTTCCATATCTGTCACTTTTTGGTCCAGTTGGTGTATTCTGTCTTCTGTATCTGATACTCTACCTTCCATTTCATTCACTCTGTTGACAGTGGGTTCTATTGTGGTTTGCATGGAGGAAATGGATCCCTTTATGGATTCAATGTTGGTCCTCAGAGTACTGATCTCACCTCTCAATGAGGTATGCATTACCTCTAATTTGGCATTTATCTCACTTCTTACTGAGGTTTGTGCAGCTTCTATTTTTGCATGCATCTCTTGTTTGATACCCTGTATCTCTTTGGATAGTTCATCCTTGTGCTCTTTCAATTTCTGATCAATTTCTCACTTTATTTCTTGAGTCATTGCCTCCAGCAACCCTTGGATGTAGCTTTTGTCTTCCATTCCTGCTTTGCTCCCACTGGGGCTCTCCCCTGCGTGGCTGCTGGCTTTTGAGGTGAGCTTGCTGTCCTGGGTGGTGGTAAACCTTGTGATTTTTCTCTGTGATTTTCGCATGGAGGTTCAGGAGACTGCTCTTCAATTTTGTTTTGGTGTGTCTGTCTTTGCTTGGTTGCTGATTCTGTATTGGTAGAGAGAGTCTGTGCCTGATCTGGGTTCTGTTGGGAGCCTATTTCCAGCTGCTATTCTGACTTACTTAGGA
Organism: Dipodomys merriami; assembly: GCF_024711535.1. Classification (NCBI taxonomy): domain Eukaryota; kingdom Metazoa; phylum Chordata; class Mammalia; order Rodentia; family Heteromyidae; genus Dipodomys; species Dipodomys merriami. The sequence goes on along the minus strand of NW_027206068.1, from coordinate 44,971,281 downwards.
TTCTCAGCTCTCTGCTGTAGATTGCTGGCAGTTCCCGCCTTTGGAAGGGTTGAGCAGCCTAGACTGCTTGTGTTTGCTCCTACGGGTGCTCTTGTGAAGAACAGATGCTCTGGATGCACTCTCCCAAATACTGGAGTCTGCTATGGGCTCCTGATGTGTTTTTGTTTATTTGTTTTGGGCTGGTTGTGGGCTTGAACTCTAGGTTTGGGTGCTGTCCCTCAGCTTTTCAGCTCAAGGCTGGCACCCTACCAGTTGAGCCACAGCACCACTTCCGACCCTTTTTGCTTTTGTGATGCTGAGGAATCAGATCCAGGGCCTCATACATCCAAGACTATCACTCTATTGCTGAGCCGCCTTAACAGTCTGAGCTCCTGCTTACTATCAGGTGCTGGCAGCCTGTGTTGCCCAATTCCCAGTCTAGGGTATATGAGTGGAGTTTTGGTGGGGTTTGGGCTTCTCTTGTCCTGGGCCTCCAGGTCTTTTGTTGTCACAGGTGTGCTTCCCGGGTAGTGTTGTTTCCTGGTTTTCTCCCCTCTGTTGAGGCGTATGCTCAGCTTTTTACTTCAGTTGGGAGGAGTTGGTTGTGTTGTTCAGGCGCCCGATCCCCGGGCCTGGTTCCGGCCCCAGCCTGGAGCGCGCTCATTAGGCCTGTGCTGATGTGTATACCACCTAGGTTATACAGCCTGGAGCGCACTCGTTAGGCCTGTGCTGATGTGTATACCACCTAGGTTGTGCAGCCTGGGGGACACAGTTCAAATTTCTTCTACTGTTGGTAGTCTTGACCCAGGGGTGCTGTTCCTGGCTTGGGCATTTAACCTCCCTTCCAGGGGTGCTCTTGCTCTAGCCTGGCCAGCTGAGTGTGCTCCACGGGCTGGTGGAGCTCTCAAACAGTTCCCAGTTTTAGTGGGTCCTGTGGTCCGGGTGTTGGGGTAGGGAGTCTAGGTCAGGGTCTGGGGATTCCCTCCAGCTCTGGTCTCCCTTGAGGGATACACTTCCCCTGTGGGGTACTCACCCTGGAGCTGGTTGTTTCTGTGTGGTGTAGGTCATCAGTTGTTGTTGCAATCCGGGCTGGGTTGGGCGGTGGTGGCTCTGTGTGATACTTTTCTGTCTCTGCCTCTGTCGAAGCTGTTGGGTCAAAAGTGTCCACGCTCAGGCAGCTTCTTCGCGGTACCTCTGGGGCCCGGTTGGCTCCGCCGGGTTGTTGCGATCGGGTGGGTGGTCCCTTTGTCGCGCTGCTGGTGCCCAGCGGCTTTGGCGGGATGGAGCCTCTCTGCTCGGGTGGAGAGTGAGGGGTGGGGGTGGGATCCTCATGGAGACTCCTGGCTGGTAGGTTTCTCTGTTCCTGGCGATCAGCTGTTCTGCAAACAGGTCATGAGTACATTTCTTATCAAGCATTGTTGCCTTCTCCTTTGTTTCCCCTTACCGTTCCTGCCCTCCCATTCCCCCCAAAGTTATAAAGTTTGTTTTTTGACATAATGTCTTGTACATCTCATTGTTGCATGGGTCCACATGTATCCCTATTTAAACAATTTGTTTTTTTTTCCTTCCCCTCCCCAAATTATACCAATATCAAATATAGTGAAAACAGGGGTTATACCATGGGGGAGGGACATACAAAGCAACAAAGAAATCATCTTATAAATATGTTAGAAACAATAGCAAGAAAGAGAAACCATTTGAGTTCTTATCTTGGGATTCATTTAGCCTAATATCAACTTACCTGACCATTTCTGCTTGTCTCAGACATATACTAGTCATTGCAAATAAGGGAAACCATGCGACCTATGTTTCTGGGGCCTGGCTTACTTCACTTAACAGACACATGAAGAAATGCTCAACCTCCCTAGCTTTATTTTCATTTGAGATGAGGGCTCCCAATGTTGCCCAGGTGGACCTTGAACTCCTACATTATCTTCCTTCTTTCATAATGTGATGACAGATGTGTACTGCATAGCCAGCTTTTTCCCCTTCTGAAACAAGGCTTTACTATATTCCCCAAGCTAGCTAGATTCAAACTCCTGGGCCCAGATGATACTCCCACATTAGTCTCCTGAATAGCTGGCAATACAGGCATACCAAGCAAGTTTCTTGTCTCAAAGTTCTATCTGCAAGTCCTAATGATGGAGCAGATTTCACTCACACAGCCATGGTCAAAAATTAAAAAAAATTAACTTGAGTGTTAATTCAACATTCAAGTCCTATGTGTCACCTGCAAGCTTCCTTTGAAGATGTAACTTACAAAGTTCTTAGAAGTATGACATAAAATTAAAGAGATGACAGAACATGTCCCTCCTGAAAGAATCTTTGCTTTACATTTACTTGAGAGAAACCACAAATGATCTTGTAGTCACTTTATGCCATTAAGTAAGCACAGCAATAACAGCAGAGTTAGGAATTAGAGAAGAAAAATTATAACATTGATCATGAGTTTTAATTTTTCTGGTCATGTTTTAATTTTTCTGGTAAAATAGTAATTTAGGAGAAAGGAGGCCAGGCTACATAATGGGAGACAAGAGACTAAGAGGGGTTGACTAGGCCTACTGAAAGAGCAAATGAAGGAACGAGGGTCTTCATGAAGAGATACAGTGAATAGGAAGGTACAGAGATCCAAAAGGATAAGGAGTGATCTAAGAAGAGGCAATTGGATTTTTGAGTTGGGTCATTTTTAGAGTATTAAGATCCAGGACATGCTCCTTGCATTGAAAGGTAAAAATGCAGCAGAAAAAGATGCAGAAGTTGTGAAGCCAAATTTCTCCCTGGTTATCTACATAGAGATTGCACCGGTGTCAGGATTTAGAATGCAGAGGAGTTTTCTCATTGATAAGAATGACTGTAATGAAAAACAGAGAAGGGAAGTATAGCAAAACTCACAAACATTAGCAAGCTGGGGCAAGAGCAATAGCCCTCATTCCAAACTTGCAGATGCCTGCCTGGTAACCTTGCCTGAGAGCCCAGTGTGCATGTCTACGTTACCAAGGAGACACATTCATTCCTATCTCTGTGTCTATTAACAGACTTGAGTCTATTGTTTAAGATATGGAAGAGTCTAGTACTTATCTCTAGCTCTCCTCCTTAAAACACTCAAGCCTTGCTATGCACTTCCTTGTAGAATATTTCTCTCAATAGAAAATATTCTTTCTTTCTATCTGCTCATTGGCTATCATCATCATCATCATCATCATCATCATCATCATCATTATCATCATCATCATTATCATCATCATCATCCTATCTCTAACTCTGTTTAAATTGTAGCTCTAGCCAATAATGGATTATCTTTCTCTTTCTCTTCCACCACAAGGTCACAATGCCTGTCCCAATGCATCTATGGACAAAAGCAGACTCCTCTTAAAATGTCTCCCCCCAAAGGAGCTGTAATAAAGGGGCTATGTCAAAGTACACTTAGAATCCCACAATAGGTGTAGTGTGAATCATGAGCAGTCTTTTCTGTGTCCTCAGACAGATAGTACTGGGACCAGTACTATCCAAGTGTAGGATTCAGTGTGTCTCAAAATAATCACATTAACAAGCTGAATAAGAGAAAACAAATATGATTCTGTATGTTGCTTATTTAAACTGCACATAGTGTAACTTTTAAAGCATTCTTTAGCATGTTGTTCAATATAATAAGCTCTTCTTTCCTATCAGAAATGGAAGCTCTGCAGTTGGCACCAAGTATGAGCTGACTGTTATAGTTAGAGAGACGAACAGCACACAGGAGTTAAGCAAAAAGATACCCGCATCCAGGGCTGTGTTACTCTTATTTCTGGGTCTTTAGAAACAGAAACTGTATCCGCACTATTTCTTGGTAGTTGAATGAGGAGGGGGAGCTCCTCATCAGCTGTTTAAAGTAGAACAATCAAGGAAGGAAGGGGGGTACTTTCTGGATTCTCTCTGAATATCTTAGGCATGAGTCAGATCCCTGGGCAGGCATTTGTCTTCTCCACTTGAAGCCAAATCTTTTATTCCCCAAACAGCCAATGCCTGGGTCAGTGGCCTGCATGTTCAAGGGGCCAGTCAAAGAATGCTAACATATATTACAGGGTACAAACTACTGCTAGCCTTCCGTGAAGACAGAAAACAAGGAAGAGCATGTGCCCTGGTTTTCATCCTAGAGAGAAGAATCAGTCTTTATGCCATTAACATTTTGACTATTTTTTGTGTTAGTTAACGAAGTCTCAACCTATCCATCCTACGTAACATATTAATCCAAGGGTTTATTTTGTTGAGCACACCCATTAATTTCCTAGGAGTCTATCTAAAAAGTGTGATTATTTGCTCTTTGCTAAGTCATAAGTCTAGTCTATTAGCCCAATCGTGTGTATATAAAAGATTAAATGAAAGATTTAAAGTCCATTTAATTCACCACTGATCATCCTTAATAAATTCATCACTTGGTGGGAAAGTTTGTATAAAGTGGATTACGTCTTGTTTTGATAGTTCTTTTGTGACTCAGTGGTTGGGAGTCAGCTATGAGTTGATCTGTAGAACTCAATATACACATCTACTGTCCTTGTCAAGGCTGGTAGAAATGGTTTCTTTACAAATTATATATGTATATATATATATATATATATATATATATATATATATGATAATTTGGAGTTTGCAAATAAAATTTGCCTTTTGGTCCTTTAAGAATTTGATCTATGTCTATAGTATTGTGGTCAGAGAGTAGTGAACACATGAACAGGCTGGTCCCACATAGTTGAACATAAAGAGCCATTATTTGCATAAGCCTCAAATGAGTAGGAGAACTTATTTCCTGAATGAAGGTAAAGAAAAAAAGCTGATAACAAAAATGAGCTGAGGAGAGGAAGTGTGATAACAGAGAAAGAAAAAAAAACTGCTATTGCTTTACGTTAGCTCTCATGAGGCCAAGTTGTGGAATTTTGATTCTGTGATATTTCTTTGTGTCTTTTCAATAAATCCCTTGTATTCCTACTTCCTCAAATGGATGTTCCATTTAATTTGCTAAGGCAAACCCAACTATGTCTGTTATTTCCTTGCACCTGCCTTCATTCAGATATCATATTCTTTGAAGTCTTCTCAGACATCATTTTCCTATGGCTTTTTCCTGTGGCCATATTCCTCTTACCTTGGACAAAGAAGTTCCTGTTGCATCCTTGGCATGATGGAAGGGAGGAAGGGCATTCTGTTCTACCCTGAAGCAACTGAACTGTGAGTCATTTTTATATTATTCAAGGCTGCTTCAAACTCATGAAGCACATTTGTGGTACTTTATTTTTTTGAATTTGAATTTGAATTTATCTTTATTATTATTGTAAACATAATGTACAGAGGGGTTACAGTTATATAAATAAGATAAAAATACATTTCTTTTTGAACCCCTTCCCTTACTCACTCCGAGTTTTTGCCTCCTATCCCCAACCGATTTGTAAGTTCATTTTCAACATAGTGTCTAGTGGAGTACCACTGCTGCATTTGTCCACCCTTTGTGCCTCCATATCTGTGCCCTCCCCCTTACTCTCCCAAAGACAGGTACATGAACTAACAAAAGGAAAAGAAAACAAAAACAGCAATAAAGAAAAAGTCCTCTTCCATTTCCTGGAGTTCATTTGGATGAATATTATTTTATATGATCAGATGCACAGAAGTATTGCACCTTTGTGTTCCTCTCCCAAGAATATCCTCCTTTGGTCTCACTGTGAGAGAATGCCTAGAGACTTATACAATTTATCATGTCTAAGTGTATCTTTTAAGCCATCCAGTGTGTTTACTTGTAGCTTTATAGGTACATTCTAGCTACTACAGACTTATTTTCATATATATATATTATATATATAACTTATATATAATTTACATATATATAAATATATATGCTTATATATTTATATATAATTTATATATAAGTTTCATTTATATATAATATTATATATATATAAATTAAAATAAGTCTATAGTAGCTAGAATGTGGAGGATATGGATTGATTCCATAGGTTGACTATGGAAACAATGCTGCAATGAATATGGTTGTGTTAGTAATGTTTGTGTGGCATTGTTTGTGTTCTATTGGATAAATACCCAGGAGCAGAAATGCTGGGTTACAGGGGAGCTCTATATTTAGTCTTTTGAGGTACCTTCATACTGCTTTCCAGAGTGATTGAACAAGCTTACGTTCCCACCAACAGTGTAATAGAGTTCCCCTTTGGCGTGGCTACTTTTAAAAGGTGCCCCTTTACTAAGGCTCAAATTAAGGCACATGATTTGGGAAGCAGAGCACACCCATAGGAAGGTATAATCTTCACAATTGTCTGCAGTAGCCTTGCTTATAGGCTTTTATTTTTTAAAAAAGTAGATGAATATCAGTAAGTGAGCAATGAGACATGTATGAGCAAAGTTTTGGCTTCCTTAGAAGATTTTAAAATACAGTTTAAATATAGAATGCAGTGATTTCTTTTCAATTCCTGAGCAACTATCATCACTTCAAATCCTCAAAGAAACAACCACCCCATTAATAAGTGGTCTAAAGACTTAAAGAGAGACTTCTCTGAAGATGAAATAAGAATTGCTAATAGACATATAAAGAAATGCTCAATATCTCTGATCATAAAATAAATGCAAATCAAAACAACATTGAGATTCCACCTCACCCCATGTACAATGTCCATTATCAAAAAATCTGTCATTACTTCAAAGATAGTGTTCCTCCATACACACATCAGGCAATGTGGTCAGCATCCTTTGGATGCCCCAGTAATTCACTTTCTGGCATTTACACCTTCACATAATCTTCTCACCTTTAGGACAGGCTGAATCTAGTGACTCATTTCCAATGAATATATTATGGCAAAAGTGATGGAAAGTCACTTCTGAAATTGGGTTAGAGTCAGTGTTTCTGTGTTGGCTATTCACTCTTATCTTGCTCTGAGAGAAGACAGGTGTTATGCTATGAGCTACTCCATGGACAGGCTTATATGGCAAGGAACTGAGCAAAGCCCCTGGTTATAGCTAGAAATGAACTCCATTCTACCAGAACCTTTATTAAGAACTGGAAGCAGGGGCTGGGAAGGTGGCTCAGTGGTAAAGCGCTTGCCTTGCATGCCTGAGGCCCTGGGTTCGATTCCTCAGCACCACATAAGCAAAAAGAAAAAAAAATGAAAAAAAAAAAAAAAAAAAGAACTGGAAGCAAATTCTCCTTCAACTGAGCCTTCAGATGAGACCCCTACCTGCAGCAATGTCTTGATGGTAGCCTTATAGAAGAGTCTATAACAAGGTATTTGGTTAAGTTTTACACAGAAACTATAAGACAACCCAAATGCTTATTGTTTTAAGCCAAGAAATTTTGGGATGATTTTGCTATTTGAGGGCTCACATGTGAGTGATGCCACTCAAAAAATCAATCATAGGAAGAGCCATCTATGAAGCATCAACAGAAGCAATCTGCTATTAACAGGCTTTACTATTATGTTAAGAAGAGACAATGGGGGCTGGGAAGGTGGCTCGGTGGTAGAGCGCTTGCCTTTCAGGCATGAGGCCCTGGGTTCGATTCCTCAGCACCACATAAGCAAAAAGAAAAAAGCCAGAAGTGGCTCTGTGGCTCAAGTGGTAGAGTGCTAGCCTTGAGCTGAAGAGCTGAGGGACAGCACCCAGGCCCAGAGTTCAGGCCCCACGACCAGACCACCCCCTCCAAAAAAAAGAGATAATGACTATTATTAAAAGTGAAGTTCTATAAAGTACTTGGTGACTTGTTTAGCGTGTAATAAACCATCAAAATGAGTTATCATTATCTAATATTATAGAGTTTATTTAGAACTCTGAAAGAACAAGTGTGAATATATTAGTGAAGATGACCAGTGTTTTGAAACTCCAGTGATGTGTTTAAGAAGCAAGGAGGCTCATATACGATAAGTTGATGTTAGATGAAATGAACCCCAAGATAAGAATTCAACTGTTTTTTCTTTCATGTGATTGCGTCTAACATATTTATAAGATGATTTCTTTGTTGCTTTGTATGTCCCTCCCCCACTGTATAACCCCTGCTTTCACTGTATTTGATGTTGGTATAATTTGTGGAGGGGAAGGGAAAAAACAAATTGTTTAAATAGGGATACAGGTGGACCCATTGCAACAATGAGATGTACAAGTCGTTAGTCAAAAAACGAACTTTACAACTTTGGCTGGAGCCGGGTGGGAGATGGTACGGATGGTAAGTTGTAACAAAGGAGGAGGAAACAATGCTTGATAAGAAATGTACTCATTATGTTGCCCATGTAATTGTAACCCCTCTGTACAGTATTTTCACAATAAAAAAATAAAATAAAATACAATAAAAAATAAAAGACAAAAATTAAAAAATAGAATCAAGGAGTGAGTTATCTTAGTAGGGAAGGCTGAGCCATTAGGAATTCTAAATGTGAAAGCAAGGAATATCTTATAATCTGTGGTGTATCATTGAAAATCTTTTAAGAAGCTAATATGGGGTGAACTATTCCATGAAAAGTTTATTTTTAAATATTTGTTTTCGAGCTCTCTGCCTATTTTTTCCATAATAGAATTTGGTAAACCATTTGTCTTGCCAACCTCTCTTAGTGATAATATCTTAACCTTTGCCACTGTTTCTTCTTTCTTGAATTATGATCTCTGATCTCTTAAATATCTTTACTCTCTCTTCTCTATAAATTTATGTGCCATCTCCATGTGAATTCTTTGGCATCTGCCTTTTCTCATTCTTCTAGCACTTCCTTGTCCACATCCTCATTATCTTTTTCCTGGATTACTGCACAGCTTCTCAGCAGGACTTCCCCAGCAGCTGCCAGGGAAAATTCTGAGCTGAACTGTAACAGTGCTTATTAGAATGGTATTTTATACAAGAAATTATAGCTGCTGCTTTTGTAATCATCCAGCCAGACTGATGCAGCGGGATAAAATGTATCTAACAAAGTAGATGAAGGAGTGATCTAGGCAGAAGCAAGAAGCTAGTAAAAGATAAAGGGATATAGATGCTCAAAGTTGGTGTGACCAACAACACTCTGGTAGAGCAGTACTATTTTTTCAGGCTGATTTAAAGTGTAAAGATGTGTCAGCTTTGGTGAGCAATTACACTGAGAGTCTCCAGATCCAAGGAGCCAGAAGACTGAAGTAGATTATCAAGCATAAAACATTGGGTAAGCTGGCTGCTTGTACACAGCATTTGTATTTGGAGCAAATAAGCTGCAAGAATTACTCCTGGACTTTCACCCCAGAGGCAGTGTTCAGAGTAACACAGTTTAAACACAAACATTGTGATTTTTATGATTAAAAAAAAAAAGAAGCTAATTTGTTTCTAGGCACACAGACCAACTGGTTCATTTTGGGGAATGTATTAATGAATTCTCTCTACCCGGAAGTTTCATCATGCATAGTTTCTCCATGACTATGTCTGCTATAGCCATCTTTGCAGGAGCCTAGAAAGCTAGCATTATATTCAGTCCCAGACAAGATGTCAACTCCCAGTTAAAGAGATGTAGACACCACACAAGATTTAGGGCAAAATCATTAGGACTCATCAGAAAATCCGTAACTCATATTTTAGTGTAGAGCTTTTGGGTCCTTTTCCTCCAGTTCCCAGAAACTGCTTCAGACCAAAGCCCAGAGCCTTTCTCAGAAATCTGATCCGACCGTCCCTTGGCTCTTTTGTGTTCAAGCTAGAATTTAGTACAGCTGACTATATGGCCTTCAGCAGATCTCACTCTGTGTAGCAAGAAAAATAGAAGCATCATCTAAAAATATACCTGATGAAAGGAGTGATACTAAGCAAGGTGCTGTGTGTTCATAAATTGACATGTTGACATAACCCCTTTGTATAACTTGGTATACCTAAAGATAATTAAAATATAATTACAAATACACCCACAAATAGATTTTTCTCATAGTAAAGTCACTCGGGTCCTACAGAAAACTGTTTCGTGTTCTTGGTATTTTCATACCTGAGTGCAGGCTTCTTAGGTTGGAACTAACAGATTGGAAAATAGCTCAGAAGGAACCAATGTTCCCTTCTCCTGAAATTCTCCAACTCCCTTTTCTCCCCTCCGCATAAAAAAAATTCTTTATGATTCTGAGAATTGAACTCAGGGCCTCAGCCCCATCTGTACTGCTATTTTCAAGGTAAGGACTTTCTTTAGCCTTGGCTAGTCTGGGCTGCATTTCGCCTACCTGTTTAGTATTTCTAGGGATGATGGGTATGTGTCCATCAAGCTTCACTGTAGCTACTGCCAATGCATCCAATGCAACCTCGATGTGAGGTTTAGATGGAGTCTTATGAACTTCTTTTTGCCAGGATTGGCTTTGAGCACAATCTCCTTATTTCTGCTGTCCAAGTACTTCCTTTACTCTTATCATAGCTCAATTACAAGGTATGTATTGCTGAGAAGAAAAATAAAATCAATGAAAGATTACATAAACTTGTCACACACACGTATACACTCACATACACACACCCCTCCTAGGATTTGTTGCTATAAATATTTCTAAGGTTGATCAAACCCTAAAGACTTGATTTATGCTAACGTGTAAAGAAATCTGAACTTTCTACGTTTCAATGATGAATATTATTGTCATGTAAAAAAGTATTAATATTTAGAATACATGACTAGCACATATATTCTCAGTAGACAAATTATATAAGTATAGTTTGAAGAGCAGATAACTTAAGGCAGAAAACTTAATTCTACACTTGCATGACTATTAGCTCAAAGTTTTAAAAGGCAGATGCATCTATTTTTATAACAGGACACTCCAGAAGAACTACATTTTGTATTTGTTCATAATTAATAGTATTTAGGATATTGCCAGGACATTGCAAACTTCTACAATACATGAAGTCTATTATATTCTTTTTCTTTATGACATTTTGATATCTTTGGTTAGCCTTCAGTTCATATTAGCATAGCATCTATCACAGAACAGATCATCTATGCCAGTATTATTATACTTATGCAACCAAAAATATCTTCTTTAGTTCACACTGTAATCTGAGTTATTCTTACATATATTTTACAGATACATCTTTTCAAAGTTTACTATTTTGCTTAACAACACATAGCCAGCAAGTAGTAGATTCAAACCCAAATTCCAATGACTACAAAGCTGATCCTCTTGGGGGGCTGGGAAGGTGGCTCAGTAGTAGAGCGCATGCCTTGCATGCCTGAGGCCCTGGGTTCGATTCCTCAGCACTACATAAGAAAAAAGCCCAGAGTGGCGCTGTAGCTCAAGTGGTAGAGCACTAGCCTTGAGCTGAAGAGCTGAGGGACAGCACCCAGGCTCAGAGTTCAGGCCCCACAACCGGACACCCGCCCCCCCCCAAAAGCTGATCCTCTTAGCATTTCAGTTTAAGAGCTACCACATCTGTGGATAAATCACCAGCTTGAGTTCCAGAGTAGTGGTTTTCACTCTTTTCTTCAAATCAGACTGACCCAAGGTGATTAAAAGTACACATGTAGGGATAACCAGCTCTAGCCCTATATCTGTTCTTTAGAAAGCTTTTTCTTTCACTTGGCAATAAACTTCTGTTATGCTAAAAACAGCAAGACACATGTACCTATTCCCCATTCAGACCCTGATAAAACAGAATTCTAGGGGTGAAGTTTCTATCTGTGATTTCTCTGTTTTAGAGTCTCACCCTTGTTCTGAAACTTTTCACTCCATTTTCCTTTATGTATCAACCCAATGTTTTTTTTTGGGGGGAGGGGTAGGTCACTAGGCTTGAACTCTGGGCCTGGGTGCTGTTCCTGAGCTCTTCAGCACAAGGTTAGCACTCTACCACTTGAGCCACAGTGCCACTTCCAGTTTTCTAAGCTAAGAGTCTCACAGACTTTCCTGTCCGGGCTGGCTTTGAACCTTGATCCTCAGAGCTCAGCCTCCTGAGTACTTAGGATTACAGGCATGAGCCACCGGTTCCCAGCTTTTATCTACATTTAACATACACAAAACTCAGTATTTCATTTTCCTCTAATATCTCCTGCTTTATCAGAATTCTCAGTAATAAAATTATACAGGAATTATAATTTTGGTAAACAGTGAGTTCAAATCACATGATCCAAAGAAACAGAGAGTGCATTCTATATATTTATATCCAGACTAGCCTCATTCCTTAGATATCTATGGGATATTTTCCTAAATGATAGTCAAACTGATTCATAAAGCAATGAATAAATGAATTTCTGTTGCAGGAATTAGACTGTTCTACAAATCTAAAGCTCTTTAGACCATTTTAGAAATACATCACATTTTTGTATTTTGCACAATTAACACATGTGGACATCAAGTCATATGAATTAAAATAACATTAAAAATTATGTCAATAAGCCATCCTTGCTTTATGTAGGAAGAATATGAGGCAGAGAGTCTTGTAATTAATTGCTAAGGGGAAAAAAGCAAGTTTTTAAAAAGTTCAGCAGCAGATCTGAAATGTAAATCTTCAACTAGAATAATTATAGAATTTTATAAGATCATTAGAGAAGCCTGATAGAGATTGTAGAAGTAAGAGTCTTGAGTTCTGCTTCTATATTATTACATTTCACTGTTTTGTTGGAGAGAATTGAAGAATATTATAAATTCTGGAAGCAGAACTGACAAGCTGTAAATGACAAGTATTTACATTTTTTAGAAATAATAATTAATCAGAAGTCTTCAACTATAGCCCAAGGGCCAAATCTGTTTTTATACACCAAGTCTTTCTGGAACACAGCTTCTCCTACTTGTTTATACATTTTGTACAGCTTCAATGACAATGTTGAATTGTTTGTACAGACACATACTGTGGCAAGCAAAGTCTAATATATATTTACTATCCAGCAAAAGTTTTGCTGATTCTTCTAACTCATTGTTTCTAGTTTCAAGCCATGCATTCCCAGAAGTACATAGATTTAATAAAAACACCTGTGAATGTGTATATTTTACAGTCTTGACTATTGTATGACTATATCTGGCTTAAAGATAAACTTTCAAGTAGTTATTCTAATAAACAAATACAGATTAATTCCAACATGTTAGCAATTCTATAGTAGCTTTTTATCTGTGTACTTTTAAGTATTAAAAATTAAATTTAAATATGATTAGATTATTTGCAACTCGAAATTAAACAATAAAACCTGTTGAAATTGTTTTGGGAAAGTGGGGATACAGGGAAAGTAATAGAAGGGCTGAAAGTGATAGGAATATATCATAAATATGTCTAGAAAAGTAATTAAATTCCCCCACACCATATAAATAATGTAAGCTAATAAAAATAAATAAATAAAATTTGTATCAGGAGTTCTGTGAAATTTCTTGTATTGAAGACTCCATTAAATGGTGACTGGAGGGCTGGGAAGGTAGTTCAGTGGTAGTGCTTGCCTTGCATGCATGAGGCCCTGGGTTTGATTCCTTAGCACCACATAAGCAGAGAAATCCAGAAGTGGCGCTGTGGCTCAAGTGGTAGAGTACTAGCCTTGAGCTGAAGAGCTGAGGGACAGCGCCCAGGCCCAGAGTTCAGGCCCCATGACCAACAAAAAAAAAAAAAAGTGACTGGAAAACATTGATTTAATGAGACCCTGGATCAAGAAAATTACTTTAAAGAAATATGAAAATAAAATTAAAATATTTGAGATTTATTGTACTGTTGTTAGCTTTCTGTCACTGTGACAAAATACTTGAGAAAAATCAACTTAAAAGTGGCAAAAATCTGCCAGGTGCCAATGACTCATACCTATAATCCTAGCGACTCATGAGGCTAAGATCTGGGAATTGCAGTTCAAAGCCAGCCTAGGCAGGGAAGTCTTTGAGACTTATCTCTATTTAATCACCAAGAGGCAGAAGGTGGAGCTGTGGCTCCAGTGGTAGACCACAAGCCTTGAGCAAAAAAGCTCAAGGACATCAGCTAGACCCTGAGTTCAATTCCTGGAACTGAAGTGTATGCACATGGGCCCACCCCTTCCCCGCCGCCCCCCCCCCCCCCACACACACAGCAAGATTTATTTTGACTCATAGTTTCAAAGTTGTTAGCCCATGACTGCTTAGCCTAAGTAATATGGGCCTAGGGCATGGCAGGGCTTCATGATAGCAGCCATGTGGAGAGCAGATTCACCTCCTGGTGGCTTCAGAACAGAGGAGTGAGGAAGACAGGGTCCAGGGCAAAACATTCCTTTCTAGTAATGATCTACTTCCTCCAACCAGGCCCCATTTGCTGATGTTTTCATTCTTCTGTTTGTATTCTTGTCTAATGTGTATTGTTTTGTGTGCATAAGTTCTAACTTACAGAAATTTATATTTTACTAAGTTAAAATTGTTTATGCCTGTTACTAGAATAGGAGGAATAGAAGCCTTCATTCAGAGCTATGCAATGAACATTTATTTATCCTATTTAACATAGAATGGCTATCATTTGAATCTCTAATAAGGACAGAGGCAGGATGGCAAAGTGGCTAAGAGCTCTGATTCTGGATCTTGAGTGCCAGGGTTCAAATTCTGGCTTCTCCATTGACTAGTTGCTTGTTTGGTTTTGATTGAGTACTTAACTTTCAATTCAATCACCTATAAAGTGGGGATAGGTTAGCACATATCCTACAGGTTATAAGGATTAAATGTGTTAGGGAAATCTGGACTCTTCTCCTTATAAGAATAAAAATCACATCACAGCTTGTACCACAAACCACATATATCTTCTTTCCTTTCTGGGACTTCAGTTGTGTTCAGTGGTCCTTTTAATTTTAGCTATTTAAATACTTGGTAGTAGTTCTCATATCTGGGCTGCCAGCATTCTCAAGTCATGTTAGTCACAGGTTCACACTTAACAACCTTGCCCCTTATTTTTATTTTTAGCTTTTTTTATTAGCTTATCTTAGTTATATGGGGTAGGGAGTATTTCATTGTTACATCTCCACACATATTTACACCATATTCCAATCCATGTTACACTTTCTATCTCTTCTCCCTCTTTTTTTAAAAGAAATAAAATAGAAATGTTGAGATATAATCTTTAATGCATCATTTTCTGCTTCCAAGAAAACCACATGTGCTCACTTTCTGCTCTCTTATTCCAGAGAAAAAGACATTCTGCTTCTCTATGCTTGTCTGCACCTTCACTAAGGATTCCAGATCCCTATCCTTGGGATATAGGTGATGAACAAACACACAATCCAACTAAAGAATATTTTCAGCTAGCCAGAGATACTTGGAAAGAAACACCAGTGGCTCATGCCTGTAATCTTAGGTACTCAGGAGGCTGAGATATGAGAACTGCAGTTCAAAACCAGCCCAGGCAGAAAAGTCCCCATGAGACTCTTATCTCCAATAAACCACTCAAAAATTGGAAGTGGCACTGTGGCTCAAGTGATTGAGCACTAGCCTTGAGCCCAAAAAGCATAGGGAAAGCGCCTAGATCCTGAATTGAAGCCCCACAACCAAACAACAACAACAAAAATATAACAAAATAGGAAGTCTTTGGGTGGTAAGGGGAGAGCATTCTAGGTGACAATGAAGCTGGGACAAGCATATTACTTAAAGATCAATGAGTCTACACAGAACAGTCCATGCAGAAGCCTTCAGGGGAAAAGGAGCTTGATGTGGGTGAGAAGTTGAAGTCAGCCAAAGGTGCTGACTGATGTGCATGCAGTAAGTAGAAAAAACCATGGGGACAGCAGGTCAGAGCAGCACTGTTCAAAAAACTCTCTACCCTGATAAAAAGGTTCTATATCTGTGCTATGCAATCTGGTAACCATTTAGCCATGTGTGGTCACTTACATTTAAGTTAACAGATTAAGTCAACCTGAAATTAAGCCTTTCAAACACAATGGCCACATTTCAAATGCTCAGTAACTACAAGTAGCTAGTAGCTCTATCATATTATATAATATAGGTTCACAGAATAAGTAGGAACCAAAGAATGAAACCTTTGCTCAACAAAGTAAACTAACAGACTAGGATGACTAGTTAAATGTGGTAAGGGTTATATGCCACTGAAGGGTTTTGAATGATGAAAGATCTCTGGAGCTGTTGAGAAGGGAGCAGGGTACGGAGGAAACCATAAAGAGAGAAAATGTGGATCTCTGCAGCCACTGCAGTTGCTCAGGAGAGAAGTGAGGCATCTTGGACATCAGGGCTGTAGAGTAATCTAATTTGGGGATTCATTTTGGTGTCACGGCCAGCAGAAAGTGCTGATGAATTGCATGTGATGTGAACCATGGGTGAGGCTACGATGTTTGGTTTGAGTAATTCTATTCTGTGCACTCGTGCTATTAATTAAGCCCTTCCTGTTTTTTAGGTGGATCACATTAGTTTGCTTCCTATTAGTATTCGTTTTCATGATGAAATGCAGAGCATTTCAGGACTGCTTGATGTGGTTAGTGGCTTCTGCCTCTCGGAGCCACTTCTACTGATGTCAGCTGTTGCCTAGGCCACCAGTGACTTTCTCACAGCCAAAAAATAAAAGGCTGTTAATGGCAGTCCTGCTTGATATGTGTATCCTGTGCAGCTGTTGGTTCCCTCTCTTCCTCCACTGACTTTTAGGCCGCTCTCCCATTTTCTTGCTGCCTCTCACCTGTTCCTTTTCATCAATTTCTGCCATCTCTAGACTCAGTCTTTTATATCTTTCTTGTGAACCAGGATAATGAGATCTTCCTCCCTACTCCTCTGCCTCCACCTTCTCCCCTAAGGTAGCCTGGAACTTGTGATTGGCCTGCCTCAGCCTCCAGAGTGCTTGGGAATACAAGTATGTACCATTCTACTGGCTGTCCATCTTGCATATTTCAGGCTCACAAATTTATAATATAGTAGCCTTAGCCATTTCTATAAGCCTGGAAGTTAATTAATGGATTTAAATACATTATCTCAAATCCTTCCTGGAACTCTGGGGGGCATGGATGACTTTCTAATTGCCAGTTAGGAAAGCTAAGGCTCACTAATGTGCAAGACTTTCCCCAAGGTCATGCTTCCCATTCCCAGATTGATGCTTTGAGCCACCTAGTGGACAACACATGAACATAGCTCAAGTATTTTTTTATATATGCTTTTTTTTATTGTAAAAATACTGTACAGAGGGGTTACAGTTACATGAGCCAGCAAGGTAATGAGTACATTTCCTATTCAGCATTGTTACCTCCTCCTTTGCTTTTCCCCTACTATCACTTCTCTCCCACCTCCATAATATTTGAGAGTAGCAACCACCCATCTCCCCCACTGCTCCCTTGTCCTTTTAAAAAAAATCATATGACTGGGAGAGGTGGGGAAGGGAAGGGATAGTAGGAAAAAAACAAAGGAGGGGTAACAGTGTTTGACAAGAAATGTACTCATTAACATAATCATATAACTGTAGCCCAGCATGTAAGTACAACACCTTTACTTTTTTTTCTTTTTCTTTTTTTTTTGGGGTTAGTCATGGGTCTTAAACTCTGGGCCTGGATGCTGTCCCTGAGCTCTTCAGGACAAGGCAAGCACTCTACCACTTGAGCCACAGAACCACTTCCAGTTTTCTGGTGGTTAACTGGAGATAAGAGTGTTACGGGGGCTGGGAAGGTGGCTCAGTGGTAGAGCGCTTGCCTTGCATGCATGAGGCCCTGGGTTCAATTCCTCAGCAACACATAAGCAAAAAGAAAAAAGCCAGAAGTAGCACTGTGGCTCAAGTGGTAGAGCGCTAGCCTTGAGCTGAAGAGTTGAGGGACAGCACCCAGGCCCAGAGTTCAGGCCCACAACAGGACCTCCCCCCCCAAACAAAAAGAGTGTTATGGACTTTCCGAACCACAATTCTCAGATCTCAGCCTCCTGAGTAACTAGGATTACAGGCGTGCACCACCAGTGCCCATCACTGTACAACATCTTTACAATAAAATACAATTTTTAAAAAATCATATACTTCTTTCTATAAACTGCCCCTCTACAAATAACAAAAACAGAAAATGGAAATACCTCATTTTCTTGTGTTCCTTATTTGGTTTCATGGTACTACAACAATCCAGTCTCTAAAACTGCAAACATCTTATTTCTCTGCCTTTCTGAAGGTTTTCCAGATCTTGGGGCTTAGACCTCAGAGGTGCTGTCTATCTGTAGGAAACTCAGACATCTAGAGTTTAAGAATCACTCTGGCTTGCCCTACAAATCATCTGGAGGACTGATTCCTCTAGATAGTTGAACCCCCACATCCAGAGAGAGAGCTATTTCACTAAGTCAGAGGTAGGCCCTGAAAATGTGTATATCTAAATTTTTCTTTGTAATTGTTCTGTTCTGGGAACCACATTCTGAGAATCAGTGACCTGTAGCAAGTCATAGGTTGCAGCATCCCAATTACAGAGCAGGTGAGCTGGGAACAGCAGCTCTGCACCAGAGCCAACTACTGCAGAATCAAAGCAAAGGAGGCAGTCATTTAGGGGATGAAAAGAAAGGCTCTGAGAAACCTGCTATAAATGGGATAGGTGCCTTCTACTGTTCTAGCTCTGCCATAATTCATAAATTCGACACATTCCATTTATGGATAGAAACTTTAATTTTGAACTGTAGATTGTTTTATTTGAAAAACAACCAATTGTTTAAAACTAAAGGAGTGGGAGGAAATAAGATACATCAGGGAGTAATGTAAATAGTTGACCTTTTCCCTAAAAGAGATGTAAATAAACTATCAAATGGATGGGAAGGGAGCTCTTAACCAAATAGACTCTATTAACCAAAACCTCCACCATGCAGTCACATTTCTTTCCTCCTTGACAAATGTTGCATTAACCCTTCATCCCCCCTTTCAAGTCTTCCCCCTTGCTTTATCCATCTTGTAAACTGGAATCTATCTGGCAGCATCAGAGTCCATACTTCTCAAAAATCCTTGTAAACATAATGAAATGTCTAGTCTGCCTTCAAATTGCTGGACAAGGCAGGCATAAAAAGTACAAAGAAAGAGGAGGGGAAAGCTGAGGCTGGCAGCTTCTGTGGTTTCTATCTCTCCTGTTCTTCAGGACCACACTTTGCTCCAGGACTGTATAGAGCCCATAAACTTTGGACTCCACCCTCCTAGGAAGTGAGCATCACCACTGTTCCCCTGCATTGGAACTAATCTGAGTATACAAGATGGAGAAAAGCCAGTGACCTACGAGTCCTGTTTATTTTTCACTTCTTAAATGTTGTATTTGTTGTAATATTAAATATAAAAATGCTATTAAATTCTGTTTCTTACATAATAGAATAAATGTTTTTTCAATGAGTTTTCCCCATTATAATCATGATTCAGAGTTCCGGAATAGGGATCACCAAGTATTCAGGACCCTATTTCCCTCCCTTGGGATATGAGTAGAGGACTTGCAGGTGTCTTTCTAACAGAAAGTTATCAGCTCCTTTTGCAGCCATTGCCTTCCTGATGTAAGTTCTCCCAGCACTTCCTTGTCTGTTTTTGGTGAGGAAGTGGCTGTCAAAGGGATCTGTCTTGTAGTTCTTGAATTTGGTCTTGATGTCTTCTGCCATGTTGTTCACTCCTAGAGTAGGTATTGGCCAAGCTTCAGGTGGAGAGGCTTTAATATACCCCTAAAGAAGCCCTCAGCTAAATGTGATCCTTAGTATAGGCCTTTTATGTGGTAGAATCTCAAGGCTGTTGGTAGTAGGATCTAATATAAGAAGGGTCTAAAGTCAATAAATAGTAATGTAAGTCTGAACTAAAGAATGATGCAAATTAGTTCTCAGCTGCATCCTGAAACTTTAAACAGAAGCCAGAAACAATTTCTCTGCCCAGCAAAGCCATCTGTTCTTCAGGGAGCATCACCAGGCAACCATTTCTGTGGGTCAGTCTCACTAAGGAGGCCCCACATGGGAGCCAAGTTCCCGGCTAGGCCTCTAATTGTGTAACTGTCCCAACTCTCAAGACAGCCTTGTGAGATGATTGTATTGCTATTCAACAGGTGAAGTATTTGAGGCTCTTGGTGGAAAGTCTCCTGTGGAAAGGTCACAGTCTATAGCAGCTGAGTGTTTCTAATGCCTGCAATAAGAGAACAAGCAGCAAGTATTTACTTAGGACTTTCTCTTGCTAGACATTGGGCTAATCACTGGATTAAGTCACAAGACTCCACGAATAACTAGGAATTGGTGGAAGAGGAAACTGCCATGTTGAGAGAAGGGGATGTTTTTGGCTTTGCTTTTTATTTTTGTGATGCATCTCTTAGGAAAAGTAGGATTTCTAACTTTAGCAATTTTAAGTGGGAAAATTGAAATTACCTTCCTTTTTTTCTATGTTCCAAAGAAGTTGGGTATTTGATTTATAATGAGATAATTATAACTTAATTTATAATGGACTAATTATAATTGGCAGCATTGGCATGGTTAAAACATATATTGAAGCATCTGGAGTATGCATTGACATACCTGGAGTAGTTAATGGCAGCCACCTACAGGATTAAATGTCATGCTTTGTTTTTAAAATCTATATACTATAGGCTATTCCTTATTTGCAAGACAACCATGAATCCTTAAGCTCATTTCTTCTTCTCACGTCCTCCATGAAGTCAGACATCCTGCTTTAATGGTAGCATTTTTACCTTTCACTTTCCATACTATTGCCTTATTTTTTAAAATAAAAGTTCCATTAGTTCACTCAAATATTTACTTGTTTGCAAGATATGCAGCTAATGATTCAATGAGCTCTCTTGCATACTGCAATCAGTCCTCTGTGTGTGTGTGTGTGTGTGTGTGTGTGTGTGTGTGTGTGTGTGTGTGTGTGTGTGTGTGTGTGTGTGTGTGTGTGTGTGTGTAGGGGGTTTTCAACACAGGGCCTCATATTAGCTAGACTACCATTATACCACTACTGCCACACATCTGACTCTGCCTTTTTCTAGTTATTTTGAAGATGGTCTAGTGAACTTTTCTGGGCTGGTCACAAACTAAGATACTTAAGATCTCAGCCTCCTAAGTAGATAGGGATTATGGACACGATCCACCAGCACCCAACTACTAGCATTCTTTTTCCTATTGGCTTCCTAATTTTATCAGAAATCCCATTCTATCAAACATAGAACTACTTTAAAGGACCACTCTGAAGGTTCTGTTCCCCTGGAACCACTTCTGATATCAATCTCAGCCAGAGTTTATCTGGGAAAACATCACTATGAGTTTTATGACATATGGGTCTTATTGTAGGGTTTAGGACTTACCCAACTGTGTGAGGTGATCAAGTCCATGGAAGGCTGTTGTCTGTATGTTTAATGGTAAGCCTAAAGATACTGAAGTTAATAGGTCCAGTGTATGGGAAGGAAAGCCAGATATGAAACAGGGAACTGGATCTGTTCCTGTTCTTCTGTGCCATGAGGATGCAGGTGATCGCAGAGTTATACAACCAACAGGTCTAGAACATGCAGAGAATGGAAGAAGAGGCATAGAGGGAGCTGGAGAGGCTTCAGGCCATTTCCACTCCACTCCAACCAGATGAATGAACAAACTGGAAAGAAGCAGCAAGGCGCCGTGCACTGCCCTGATAGACCTTTGTGGAGAAAGCTGAACTTGCAAGTTGAAAATCTCATGCAGATTTCTCTCATGTCCAATTCTAACCCACAAAAGTACAGAGAACTGAGCTCTGGGGAATATAATTCCAGTGTAATTCAATCAATCCAGGAGAAATAAGAAATATTGGGCATGAAATTGATTTTGAAGTCAAACTAACAGCATCTGCAGATGGGTTAGATTTAGTAGGTAGGAAAAGTAGATTACTTCCACATTTTTTTGTTTGAACTTTTTTTTCAATTCAAACTTTGGATTCAGTTTTTTGGAGTGAACAGACTTCACTGTTGACAGGATTCTTTCTGGGTTGCAAAAATTACCTCCTTCAAAAGTCTTCTCTGTACCTGGTGGTCCATCTCCAAGGTGGCATACAGATCTTTGTGAAGACCCTGACTAGCAAGACCATCACCCTGGAGATGGAGCCCAGTGACACCATCTAGAATGTCAAGGCCAAGATCCAGGACAAGGAAGGTATCCCCCCTGACCAGTAGAGGCTGATGTTTACAGACAAGCTGCTAGAAGGTAGCTGCAGCCTGTCCAACTACAATATCCACAATCTACTATGAACCTGGTCCTGAGGGGAGGTTTTTAAGTTTCCCTGTTTAAGCTATTGACAAGTTTTATTGCACTTTTGTTTCAATAAAGTTCGGGCATTCCTGAAAAAAATCACCTCCTTCCATGTTTGTAAAATCCTGTATTTCCCTATTCAATCCTTACTGTCACAATCAGAAAATGAGAGGTTACTTTTTTCTTGTATTAGGAGTGGAAACCTTAGTAGCAGTTATTAACTACTCCAGGCATGCTTCATTTTTTTTACTCATGCCAATGCAGTTAATTATGTTTTTTGCTTTTAATCTGGGATAGCTTTTCTCTCTTACAGTTACATAATTATTTTGATAATTAACCTTTGGAGCTCTAGGAGTGCCCACACACTGCCCCAGTATTTCCTCACTGTCCTCATGCACCACTCCTCGGGGTATTTGTAACTCCCTTACTAATGAAAGATTATTACTTAGTCCCTGTCTTTAGGAATTGGGACTATTTCCTGCTTGTTGAAATCTTACCTGGAGTGACTGTCAGCTTATCATCCTTTCCTTGCTCCCTTCTTACCTGTTCAGCTTCTTTTGCCAGTCCCTCTTTTGCCTGTCCTTCTTCCCGTGGTTTTCCTGGTATTGTATCCCTGAGCTCTCTTTTATTTTTTCTCTTTTACTCTTCAGCAGTGATAACACTATTTTCAAGGGGTGGTACCCACACCCCTTGTAATTTATAAAATAATAGCACCTGTAATTTGCTGATCTACTACCACAGGCCATGTACATTGCTAACATATATAATCTAAAAAAACCCTCCAGATTATTTTCAAAATAAGTCTTGATATTGACTATTGGTATTAACTATTCCAGTTTTCAAATGAGGAAACTTTATAAGATTTGGGATTTTTAGGTAACAATGGTTGATAGGAAATGTACTCATTACCTTGCTCATGTAACTGTAACCCCTCTGAACAGTATTTTTACAATAAAAATCTATTTAAAAAGATTTTTTATTTTTCTGAAGCTAGTTTGTAAGTGGATCTTAACTGAAAACTATCTAAATTGTTAGCTAGTGTTAGCTAGCTGAAATTTCTCATTCATCAGACTTGAATACCCATGGCCATGTCAGTATATACATAGATTTTCTCCAATCTTTTCTAGTATAATACATAAAAATCCTTACTACGATTTCATCATTCCCAACTTCAAGCCCCATCTAAAATATACAAAACATATCTCCTTTGATATTTATTCTTTTCAACAATATATTCGTCATTCATTAAAAGTTTCCAAATCTATAAGCACCTCCGACCACTCCATTTCCTATAAATTCTTCATATCTGCCTGGTTACCAAGTCCTCCAGAACTGAGGGCAGAGATAGCTCTATACCACTGTGGCTCCTGGCACCAATTCCCATCTTCTCTCTGATCTCCTGCCACTATTCTTTCCATATCACAACTGGATTCCTACACTGCTACCAAAATCATCTTCTGAAAAAGATCATCAATCTGATCCTGCCAGCTTGCTTTAAAAACCTCTCTTGACTCCATGTTTTCTGGAGCATAAATTTCAATTTCTTTGATATGGCACCAAAGGCTCTTCACAATTAGCTCAGTCTGTCTTGCAGCCAGCTATTTTTACACATATATAAAGGATTATTTTTCTATGCCTATAGATGCTACTGAATGTGGGAAATACAAACATTTCAAATCTTGACTGAAATAATATTTTCCTTTTAATCACAGAGTGTCTCAGTCCCCAGTTCTTGCGTTATCCTACTTTTCATCACTGTGACAGAATACCTGGGAAAACACCCTTAAGGGAGGAAGGATTTCTTTTGACTCATATGTCAGAGGTTATGGCTAGCTCTTTGCTGACTCTGAGTCTGTAGGAAGGCAGACCATCTAGGCAATATGGCATGGTGGTGTAGAGCTATTCACCTCTTGGCAACCAGAAAAGAGAGGGACAGAGACCAGACCAAGAACAGTAAACATCTTTGTAGGGTATGCCTCAGTGACCCACTTCCCTCATGACACCCCATCTCTTACTTTATACCACTTCCAAATAATGCCATTATATCATGAATCCACTTAGTTCAGAAGCATAGGTATCCAGTCACTTTCCCAAAGCCCATCAGCTGGCAATAATACCCCCAGTATATATACCTGTGGGAGACATTTCATATTTGAACCATGCAAGCTACTAAAAAAGTACAAATAGCACGTGGAGTTACAATTTTATAGTTGGCAGGAAAGGAACTGTTATAATGTAAGTACTGGAGACCAACAAGGCAAAATTTTTATGAATTATTTCTTCTTTCAGTTCAGTGGTTTAAAATATAGTTCTTAGCCATAGATGTTAGAAGGCACACATTCTAAATTCAAGATTATGCCTGGGCTGACGAATTTGGTTAAATCTGTAATTTGAGGGAGAAAGGACAGAAGGTTGTATGGTAAGGATGACAGATGGATATAATCCCCAAGATCTTTGTAAAGAGAAAAAAAACTTATTCTTCATTCCTAATAAATTCAATGAGATATTTTTAAAGACTTTTAATGGGCTACTTCAAAAAGGTAAGTTAATAACTATTTTTTCCCATCCTAAAGAAGCCCTAATTCTTCAGACAAAATCAGCAGACATTCTCTGGCCAATTATCCTCAAGAGACGCAGGATGTGGAGGTTAGGGAAGGTGGGCTGCAGGTTTAAGCATTGAGGGCTCAGATCCTAGATGTGTTCTTGGTAACCATTTTTAAGCAAATCAAAGCATGTGTGCACATGTATGTGTATGTGCTCTTCAAATAGAAACAAAATATACTTTGCAACATTATTGTGAGGTTTACAAGAGGTCAGGTTGATTAGCAAGGAATTTATGTAGGTTAATTTATTTCATTATAGTGCCATGCATAATGCATCTCTGCGTTAGTCCACTCCAGTTACACATTCAGAA
This sequence comes from Dipodomys merriami, assembly GCF_024711535.1. Taxonomy (NCBI): domain Eukaryota; kingdom Metazoa; phylum Chordata; class Mammalia; order Rodentia; family Heteromyidae; genus Dipodomys; species Dipodomys merriami. The sequence goes on along the minus strand of NW_027206068.1, from coordinate 44,946,365 downwards.
ACTCTGAAAGGTCTTATAGGTAACTTGTAATTACAATTTAAAAAAAATAGTTAGATGGTCAGGAATTTACCTCATACGCCTTTTCGCTTCCAAAATTGATTTCGCTACCAATGACGAAACATAAGTTCAGGTCATACTGAGATAGAAACTGGCTTGGATGAAGCAAATATCCAAGTGCTTACTCAATGTCAGAGTTGAGCAGAGAGCTTATGGATAAAGCAAATCCTTTACATGAAGTGATCACAGCCTGGTTGGAGTCAGACTAAACCCAGGTCTGTTGGATGGGTTAGGCTAGAATAGCTGTAAGCAAAATGCCAAGGCCTTTGTACCCAAAGGGTTGCATTCTGTCTAGGGACAAAATTGATGACTTCTGATATCTGCCACTGTATATAGAGGACTATTTTCTAGCTCACTACGTATAAATTCAACACCAATCTGTGAAGCAACAGATCTGTATCAGGGACTATATCCTTTAGATTTGAGCATAGAAGGAGGAATAGCACAATAAGTAATTCATGCAGAAAAAGCAGAAGAACAATACAACTCAAGACAATCATTCTCTCTAAGGAGATATAAACAAAAGCAGAAACAACATTATTTATGGTGCAGCAAACCAGGTAGCTTCTGAATAGCTTCTCTGTAGAAAGTATCTGGTATCCAGTCATATCTGTTACTCAGTCACATATATTCTTGGGTAGCCAGTTATGTAAGATATGACTTACGCTTCCTCTCCCTGATCCTATTATGGCCTTTCTTCCACTCCACAGTGCCCTTTCCTCATTCCCACATCCGCCCAGTAGCAGCAAAGGCTCTACCCTTTTGAAATCCTGCTGGGATCTTGCAAAATAGGATAAAACTGCAAGTTTGCATGACCTATTCAGATATGAGTAAGGTAGGGGGAAGGGAATAGAGAAAAAAAGATGAGAACAGCTGAGAGCTACTCTGTATCATCTCCTCTATTTGATTTTCAGTTATTTGTACTCAGAGCGGATTGGACTCTATAAGGAAGCTTTTAAAGATACAATCGTCTCAGCAACACAGAGACCTACAGATGTGAAACAGTTGGTTGGAGAAAAGTCTGGAGGTATCTTACAAAACCTCACATGTGTTTTTATGGGCCAGCTGAGCTGAGATCCACAGGGTATGAATAACCCATTATCTATCTCTCTTTAATATTCAATATTGATATGTGTTTTTAGTTCATTGCAGCTATTAGTTAAAGGTCCCAGAATCCTAAGCTCCCTCCTCTTTCGAACCTTTTCATCTTTAACCATTTACTGTTTTCTCCACCACTACTTTTTTGTCTAACTCTCTGTATTCTCTATTAACTTGCCTATGGTTATACTTTTTCCATTTTTTTTCAGTTTAACTCCTCTTCTTATTCTCCCAAAGTCTGTATTTTTCTTGCTCTTTCATCTTTCCACAGATGTGCAACAATCTCTAGCTTTGGACCATCTGTCTTCTTTCATTTCTGCCTTTGTCATGTTTTTGGAGGAAATCCCTTGCCTGAGGTATTTATTTATTTGATTTTTATCTCTGTCAGCCTTGATCATTTGTTTTGACTATCCTCATAGGTTGTCAGGCAACCTCTTGTTTTTCATGTAGCCTAAGGATCCTACCTTAGTTGGAAGGCTTAAACATATTTGAAAGCATAATATTTTTACTAATAGTAATAGGTAAATACAAATATGCATCATAAGAACTCACAAAACAATTTAATTTCACAACATCATTATGTTGAAATATGTTTAGAAAAAAATTAGTCTCAGAGAAACAACTTGTTCAGTATCACACATTTGCCAATGCTTAGGATTAGAACCCAAAACCATCTGAATCCATTCTACTCTCTCTAACCACCCTACTTGGAGTCTATAACAGAAGAGGGCCCAGTGTGCAACATGGGGTACCAGTGATGCTATTTGAAAAATCAGTTATCAGGTAGAAAACTGTTCTAGCTTTTCTAGCCTGTACTATAAATATGGTTATATTACAATTAAAGTGACTTTGTTTCCCTATTGAAGCCTACCAAAGGAATTACTGAAAATAAGGGATTTGTTGAGAATAATACATAACATTTTACCTCATTTTTACAAGCCCAGGACAAATCTATCACCTACCTTCCTCCACACTATATGTATACATATTTACTTTAGTATACAATCAAACTTAGGTTTTAATTCAGGCATATGTTTGCTCTCAAAGCCTGTATGCTTGGAATGACCCTGATTTAAAAAGTTACTAAGAATGATGAAACTGTTGAAATGGAAAAAAGAGGGGAGGAGGGTTGAGGAAAATTTGAGCTTGATCAAGATACACTGTATGAAGAAAAGGTACGTTGTCTGCATGTATGGAGATATCATAGTGAAATTCTCTTGTACAATTAATTTATGGTAATACATATACAATACCTAGAATGAATAATTGCCAAAAGCTGGAAGAGGACTTTAAAATGCATGAAGTTATTAAAGGACATTATGTTAAATGATATAACAGTTACTGAAGAACAAATACTTCATGCCTTTATATATAAGCCTTATCTAAAGTGGTTAAACTCACAGAAGCGAAGAACAGAATGGTAGTTGTAGGGGGCTGGGGAGAAGAGGACATGAAGAATTGATAATCAATGGCTGTAACATTCCAGTTATATAAGATGAATAAAGTCTAGAAATTTGCTGTTCAGCACTGTCTCTATAGGAAATATTGGGTTGAAAATTGAATTGTAAGTTTCATATTAATGTTCTTGCCCCAATAATAGTGATATCATACCATAGTTGGCTAATAAGTTTTAAAGTTTGAGAATTCCTTTTAGTAAAATCAAAAAGCTACCCTCCACATGAAAATAGCTGTGCTTTTTTTGATATTCCAATGGTTTTTAAATACTTGAATAAAATCATCTTGGACTCAAGAAATGAGTTTGCATTTTCTTTATCACATATGGCATGTAAACCTGAGAGGGAAGACAGACCAACGGTTAAGGGTGCTAGGAGGACAATACCAAGATTAGAATGTATTCTCTAGAAATATATAGTCACAAGAGGTTTCGAAGCAAAGTGACATGATTAGGTTGTTTGAATTTTCTGAAAGATAATTTGGGCAATGGTGCGGAGAGACAAGTAGCATATGGGAAGTGCAATGACAGAAGTAGCAGGTCATGTAGGAGGTTGATTATGCTGCCAGCCACAGTGATACAGAAATACCTCTAACTCCACTTGGATAAGCAGTATTCAGAGAGGGCATGGCCAAGGATATTTCTAGGTTTGGGAAATATGTTGGGAGATGAGGCCATGAATGGAATTAAGAATATCAGAAAGATCAAAGTGTTATTGATTGATTTGTTGGGTGGGCAGTGAATTGGAGTAGGAAAATATTTAGATAATATTAAGTTGTGTTGTATATATACAAATATATATGTATCTCATTTAATACATAAAGATCAAAGTGTGATCTATATTCAAGTGATATCTAATAAGCCCAATAAACTCTTTTTTTTTCTCTCTCTCTCTCTTTCTTCTCCCCCCTCCCCCCCCCCACACATGATGTAGCATGAGTAAAATCTTGAGGTTGTAACTGGCAAGCCATTTACTCCCAATTACGTAAGCAGAGACTAAGAGGACAGTTTAGTTTATTTTGTTCTTTTTTTTTTGGTTGTGGGCCTGAACTCTGGGCCTAGGCTCTTTTCCTTGAGCTCTTCAGCTCAAGGATAGTGCTCTACCACTTGAGTCACAGTGCCAATTCTGGCTTTTTCTGCTTATGTGGTGCTGAGGAATCGAACCCATGGCCTCATGCATGCAAAGCAAGCGCTCTACCAGTAAGCCACCTTCCCAGCCCCTTTTGTTCTTTCTTAGGTGGTGCACAAATATATTTCAAGTGTGTGTTGATTTTGATTTGTACTAGAAGACTTTAAATTTCTATAAATTTCTGTGTTTTATCAAGCCCAGCTGATAAAACTTAAAGTTCTATAGGAGAAGTGACTATTTTATTTTTCAGTATTTTTGTTTGGATTCTTCTAGACAGAGAGACAAAGACAAGAATTTTAGCATAAACACTGCATTTTGAAATTTGAGGAAACACTATAAATTGGAGAAGTAAAATACAAGGGTAAAACAACTGATAAGAAGTAATTGTAAATGAGCTACCACAGTGGAAAACTAGGACTTTCTGGGAACTGAGTGAAAATGCAGAAGTCAGGCGTTTGGGGCACCTATGTGTCATTTCCTGGAGTTTTTTTGTTGAATTATTAAGGTGTTATTAATTCTTCTGCACTTTTTGCCTATCAGAAGTTTAGTTAGAAAGACTCATTGGACTTCTAGTAAAGGTTCCTAGGTAATAAGAGATAGATACTGGTGATGGAAATCATGAGAAGCCACTAAAAGATCTGCAGGATAGTGGAGGAAGACTATGTCCTCTACCTCAGTACTAGTGGAGAACTTTATATGTGTAAAGCAGCAGGAAGATAGTCATAGGCCTCAAAGAGATGGTCTATTAAAGTCAGCCAGAAACACAAAAACAATATAATCTTAATTAGGCAGGCAGGAAAAGTGTCACTATGGTCTAAATAATAGGGTTAATATTTTCACAGAAGCTGGAATAGTCATAACTACAGAATTGGAAACAGTTCAAAACTGGGAAAACTTAAATCTACACTGCTCTGGACCTTGAGTCCTTTTATTAGCTATATCAGTTATGGCAGCGCCCATTAATATCTGTGTGGTAGACCATTTTCCATTGCTGTAACAAATACTCGCGATAATAAGCTAAATGAGAAGAAAGTTTATTCTTACACAAGTTTAAGAGATTTTTCTCTTTGGTTTCATTGCTTTTGGGCCTCTGGTTGAGGAATGATATAGTTATCATGGTAGGAGTGCATGACAGAGCAAAGACATTCAATTAATGATGGGGAGGAGAGAGGTGGGGTAAAGGAGAGAGAGAAAGAGAGAGAGAGAGAGAGAGAGGAGTCCTAAAATCCCCCCCAATAACAGCATTCCCTGTCCACCCTCCCACCCCCCGCCCTTAAAACTCCTCTTAGGACTCAATTCAGTTTCACCACTCCATAATAGTGCCAAGCTGGAGACAAAGCCTTTAACTCAGGACCTTTGTACAACACATAATAGTACCAAACTAGTATTTAATTTCTGGCTCCCAAAGAGTTATGTCCATCTTATAATGAAAGTGTATTTAGCCCATCCCCAAGACTCCCAAAGCCTTCCACTGTCCAAACAACAAAACACTGTCTAGCTTCCTTAGCTTTCCTTTGAAATACTGGAAGATTTAGGACCCCCTAACTCTTGTAAATAATGTGTGTGCGTGCACACACACATGCACACATGCTAGCCCTGGGGCTTGAACTCAGGGCTTGGGCTCTGTCCCTGAGCTTTTGTGCTTGAGGATAGCCCTCTACCACTTGAGCCACAGCTCCACCTCCAGCTTTGGGGGCGACTAATTGGAAATAAGAGTTTCACAGATTGCTTGGGCTAGCTTCAGATCCTTAGATCTCAGCCTCCTGAGTAGCTATGATTATAGGCATGAGCCACTGGCTACAAATAATATTTGTGGACTATATTGTCTCTGCTGTAACCATTCAACTCTGCAGTTCTCACACAAGATGAGTGTGAATTTGTTCCAGAGAAACTGTATTTGTGGAAGCTGAAAGTTGAACTTCATGCAATTTCTCTTTATAATTAAATATGAATCCTCTTTTACTATTCTACCACTTAAAATGTAAAAGCAATTATTAATTTGTAAGTCTCCTAGACCATAATTTGCTGAACTTTGCTGAAGAAATGAAGGTACGTAAAAACCTTCATCTATGATAACTTGTCACCCTTGGTCATTTACATATCCATATGATTCAGTGATCTTGCTAGTGTTCAGTGAACACTGCTATTCACATACTGTGCATCATTGAATCTCAGACACATTAATGATGGCACTTTCCTAATCTGACCCAGAAGCTTTCTGTTGTTTCATACATTATTTATGTAAGCTTTATGACTTTTTGTTAAACCTCCCTGTACCTACCTTTTTGGCAAACACTAACTTATTTTCTAATTCAATGGATTTGCCTATCCTAAATATTTCATATAAATAAACTCAGACACCATATAGAGTTTTTGTGATTCTTTTCTACTTAGTATAATGTTTTCAGTGTTTATCTATGTTATAGCATCATTCTGTACAGGAGTAATATCCCATTGTATGTATATACTATATTTTGCTTATCCACTCATTAGTAGGTTGACATTTGGCTGTTTTCCTTGTTTTGGGTGCCATGAATAATGCTGTCATAAGCATTCATGTCCAAGTTTAGACAGGTGTTTTCAATTATTTTGGGAATACACATATAAGAATGGAATTGCTTGATAAGATAGTTATAGTTATTTTAGCGGAACTGCCTTAATCAATGCTAACTTAAAATCCACTGTGCCATGACTGCCACCTAGCTGACATAAATGTGAAACAGTTAATTGTAAGAAGTATTCTGATTTTGAAGATATTGTTTTAAAATGATGTCTTAATATTTATGTAATAGGATATAAGGGTATGACTTCAGTTGTACATTTACAATTGAAGGGGAAAACACAGTAATAAATCTTGTGACCATAGTATTCTGATCCACAAATCAGGTGATACTTTTACTGTAAATTCAAGATATATACATATACATACAAATGCAAATACATATCTATAGGTGTGTTTATTCATATATATCTGTATATATGTGTGTACACACATATACACACACTTATAAATGCACATATTCCAGTTTACAAGTCAGAATGGGTCTGATGAGTCCCACTCTAGGGCTTGGAAAGAAACCATTTTTGGATTAAAAGAAAAGCCAAGGCCAAAATTTAATACTGTGATAGTGTTTAAAAATGATATTACATTTCATGAGTTTGTGTTTGGGGAGACTGGCAATCAGTCAGGCTTAGACTTTTCTTCTATGTCGGTGTGTGCTCTTTAAACTATACTTTGATTTGTACTTCTGTAATGAGGAAACATGACATTTAGACAGAAAAAAAAATGGTGGTGCTGAGCTTCCACCTGTAATCTAGTTACTCAGAAGGCTGAGATGTGAGGATTACAGTTCAAAGCCAGCCCAGCTCTTCCTGCCTGTGAGATTCTTATCTCCAATTAATTACCCAAAAAAGTTGGAAGTGGAGCTGTGGCTCATGTTAGAGTGCTACCCTTCAGCACAAAAGCTCAGGTCCTGAGTTCAAGCCCCAGGACCTACACACACACACACACACACACACACACACACACACACACACACACACACACACACACACACACACACTGTTAGTAAAGACAGATAATGACATAGCAATTCCCAGGACCTACACACACACACACACACACACACACACACACACACACACACACACACACACACACACTGTTAGTAAAGACAGATAATGACATAGCAATTCCCAGTTTGAGAATGTCAAATGAATGAGAAGGGTTTGTTTGCCACTGTCCTAAAGCTGAAATATCCGAGATTAATGTGCCAGCAGTTGTAGTACCTAATGAGGACTAACTTCTGCTTCCAAGACGGTGCCAGGTTGCTATGTCTTCATATGGGTGAAGAAGAGAAAGGCCAAAAGGGATAAATGCTGGCACATTTAACCCAAGAATAGCTGAAGAAAGCCTGTATCCTCCAAGGCCTGCAGCAAGTACATACCCTGAGCATCAGTCAACAGCTGGACAAAGGATACTTCCCATGGATTGCCGCTGGGTTGAGTGAATTGACATGAAGTCTGGAGAGCAATAGGTATATGATGCCTATTTGTGGACTCTAGCCCATTTTGTTGTAGTTACACCTGCTTGCCTTCTTAGGTTTCAAGTGTATATTCCCTTCTAAAAGTAAACAGTGTACAACCCATAGACTCTTGAGTGCCTTTTTCATATTTTGTAAATAATGCCATAGCCACTACAATGAAATCCACATTATAACATGTTGACAATGGATATGTTTTGGTATGCTCTCTGTTCCATCAGGCCTGAGCAATTTTGAATGATTTGTATTCAGAACAGAGGTTGATGTGGAATCATCAGGAGAGCTTTAAAAGATATGTCCCTCTACCACATTATGTTTTGGGTGCTGGTCAGTTATTTGTATAGCACAAGTGATCCCTGACATTACTTTTTAAAGGCATGTAAAAGTGCTACACATTCAGTAGAGATTATATTTTAAATTTTGATCTTTGGTCTTTTTCTAGGCTTGAAATTTATGATGATATTCTCTCAACATGGTGCAGTAACAGTGAGGTTTTAACATATGGTCACCAAAAAAATCACAACTGGTACTCTACAGTGCACTGTCTTGCTAAGCACTGAGTTCAGTAGGTATATTAAGTGCATTTTTGACTTACAATGATTGTTTATTATAGATTTATTGTGACATGACTTCCATTTTAATCCAGGAACACCCATATTTTCAAAAAGTTCCACAGGAGATTCTAATATGCAGGCAAGGTGGACAACCCGGGAACAGATTCAATGTTGTGTAGCATTTGAAGTTAGAAGTTAGAAGTTAGCTTTTCTGTTCTGAAGCCACAACACCTTTTCTTAGTTTTATACACTACACTGAGAAATAGAATTGCAGAAAGTTCTAGGTGGGGGAGGGAAGGTATATGATTCCTCTCACTGATCTTGGAGGTAGATGACATTGCTTGCAGAACCAAGGAGCAAGGCCTCTGCCACTATAGTATAAAGCCAAAGGGCAAGAGCGCCATCAGGTCTGCCACAGGTAATCATATATGATATACTTTTCATTACTTTTCTGTGCAAGGCACACTGTTCAGCACCTATTATCTTCTATTTATCCCTAGTTTTCTCAATGGAGTCCAGAAAACCGATTTTCTTCTATTTTCAGGGGAAAGAAGCAAAACTCAATGAAAGTAAAGTAACTTTCTTAACATCACACAGTTGGCAGGTTATTCACCCTGAATCCTAACTCTCATCTGTTATCTGATTCTAAAGCCAAACACTTCTGCAAAGTTACCATGGACATTCTGGACTTCCCCAAACAGCTTCGGTTATTCCTCTTGTCTTGTGACTTTTAGTAGCATTTCTTTTCATTCTCAACAGCCCAGGGTTATGCAATAAGTTATATGGTTATCTTCCCCATATTTTAATGAGAGTGATAAGAATAAAACAAAGTACCAACTATCTTACCAACCAGCCAAACAAACAAAATCAGACATTAGTTCAAGGACAGAAGATGTCAGTGAGTCTAGGAGAAACAAGAAAGTGGGTGAGCTGTGTATCCTGTCAGATGGCAGGGATGTGACTGGCTGATAAGAAACTGTGGATTTGGGGGGAGGGGGGTATAATTGGGTGGGGGGAGGGGGTAAAATTGGGTGGGGGGAGGGGGGAGGCAGGGAAGGGAAGTGAAGGGTAAACAAAGGAGGAGGCTGCAATGCTTGGTAAGAAATGTATGCATTATTCTGCCCATGTAATTGTAGCCCCTCTGTACAATATGTTCTCAAATAAAATAAAATACAATTTAAAAAAAAAAAAAAAAAAAAAAAGAAACTGTGGATTTAGAAAGAATGGAGGATTGTGGGTTTGTAGAAAGGCAAAGAGTAAACATGTAAGAAAAAGCAAAAGAAGACCTAGCTGTTTTGTCCACTTGGACTATTACTGTTTGGTATAGTTTGAGTGAGCCTCCTGGAAAACTCATGTTGAAAAGTAATCTCCATAGTGTAGTATTTCAGGAGGACTCTACCCTTATGAAAAAGTTAATTAGTACCTTATAAAAGGGCTGTAGGCCATGTGAGGATACAGCTTTGCTCTCTTTTTGCCCTTTGCCTTCTTCTATGTGAAGTTGCTAAAAAAAAAATCTTACTAGATAACTGTAAGCAGCAACAGACAACAGAGTCAGAGAAAATAGGACGATAAAAACAGAGGTCAGAGCAATATGAAGAAGAGGCTATGAGCCCAGGAATGCAGGCAATCCAAATGAAGCTGTGATTCTTAGAATGTTTGACCTAATAAAATTTTTTTGTGTGCTTAAGCCATAAAGTTTAGGATAAATTGTTATAGTGACAATACAAAAATATATAATTGACCCTTAAATGGAAAGTGTTACACCAAAGGTTATTTAAATATCTTGCTTCAAAAGCAAGATATTTCACCAATTCTGGACCTGACTTCATAATCCTTGCCATCAATCTCCTCCCTGCTGCTTTGAAAAACTTAAGTCCAAATTCTGATTTCCAGGCATTTTCAACTTGCTCTCTATTCCTCTCTGTCCCCTCAGAACATAGCCAAAGCTCAGAGTAGACAGTAATTTCCCTTACTGGCAAGAATAAACTCAGCCGGAATGTCTGTTAAGAAACTTAATTTGACAGGTATACAACAGAGCAAATTATTTTTCTTCTAGACCTCCTCCTCTCCTTTTTCATACTTATTTGTAATATCACTACCCTTTGAATTTAGGAACCAAGTATTGGTCTGAGAAGAATCAGGTGAGAAAACAAGCAACCATGGAAAAGTTTAAGAAACACTGATGAAAGTAGCCAAATATAGTCATGTACACTCAATATACCACCCCCAGTTATTGAGGAGGTAGAGACAGGAGGATCTGGAGATCAAGGTCAGCATAGGTAAACTTAGCATAATCTATTTCAAAAAATAAAATAAAATAAAAGGGCTAAGCTTGTAGCTCAAGTGGTAGAGCACTTGCTTTGCATACATGAGGATCTGGGCTCCATCTCCAGTAAAAGAAAAAGTAAAAGAAAAGGCAAAGAGAGCCACAAGAGAGAGCTGAGAGAGAAGTAAAATCGAAAGAACATGGGAATGACAAATGAAAAGAGATGCCATTGCCCCAGAGATGAGATAGAGGGCAGGGATCCAAACCTTCCTGGACAAGATAGCAGAGAAATTGTTGTGCTGGCAGAACTTGCCCAGATATCAGCCCTTTAGGGTACCACGGAAAGCTGTTCACAGGAATGTATGTATCTTACCAGAGAAGGCATTCTGCTAGAAAGCCATTGAAGGAGATGACGGCTGGCAACCAGAAATGGAGGAAGCTTCCAGTGACACAGGCCTGGTGCTAGGCAAGATATGCGTTAGCGAACACACCAGAATCAGGAAGCCCTCTACTGACGAAGCTCAGTATTGTGCCAACCAGCAAAAGAAACAATGAAAGGACTCAGGTTTTGTGTGAATTTGGAGCTGAGAGACTATAGACTGTTAACAGGCACAGAAGGAGATCATCTCGAGCTTCTTTTCATCCTCTGATCCAGTTGGTATTACATCCTACAGTGCTTTCCCTGGAAATTTCTAGGCATCATACAGTTACCTCATAATCTGCCTCTTTGCTTGACTTCTGCCTCTCACCTCTTCACATTTCCAGATCTGCTTCCCACTATTCCCAGGGATGTGGTTTGCTTGAACTGAAATGCATCTAGTGATGGACTGGTCTAATAATTCTTCCATGAGTTTATACATGATGTAAATGAAACCAAGAAAAATGCTTATTCAAATTGATTCAACCAACGAGAATGGCAATATGCTATATCTGGACATTTAAAATTCTATTCTTGAATTTTTCCTCCTTTTTTTAAACTGTTGCATTGCATATTGGAAGCAATCAGCATGTCATGAAAGACACTAGATAGGGCAAAGAAAAGATCAGAAGGTCTACTTTTTCAGTTCTGCATTTCAAATACTGAAAAAGAATCCCTTTTGAATACTGGCTTGAAGACATGGATATTATTGGCTAATAAACAATGAAGTAATTATTGTATACATTGACCTGAATAGTTATTATATCTGGGAAGAGCAGCAAGATGCACAATGAGCGTGTTTTTATTTCTTCTTTAAAACTGGAAGAAAAAAAGAACTTTCAGGTCAAAGAAAATATTCAATATATAATACTAACCTATTTGTATATCAACAAGATAGTGAGATTAATTTTAGTATTTTTATAAAAGAAGGCAGCTATGAAGATAAAAGTAGGACCTTGAAAATCATGTTGCAACACTGTGTTAGGATGCTGAAGGGGGTGAGAATTTCGTTCAGTGTTTTGTTTTCTAGCCTGCTGGCCATGGATTCACAAGTTATTGTAAAACTTGACCAATTAAAATACTCTTATATCACTTGTAGACTGACTTATGAGCTCTGAAAACCAATTGTTTAGTGTATCTTTCAGTGATGGGTAAAATTTTAAGGTCTTTCTAAAGTCATATATATTCTCATCAATGATTACCAAGACAACAGTTTTTGTGATGGATGTTTGGAAGGGTGCATACAACTTTCAATGCTAAAAAAGTGATTCACAAAGTGAGATTAGTAGGATTATATAGAAACTGTGTCAACATTAATTTGTTTTATTATTATAACTAGTTTTCACTGGGTCCAGCCAAAATTTGTAATTAGGTCATGGGTATACATATTTTCTATAGCAAACCTGAGGGGACTAGTCCCTGTTATTACCAGTAGATACCACTAGATGGTGACAAGTACTTAGTTCTTTTACTTTTTTTTTTTTTTTTCAATTGTGAAAATACCGTACAGAGGGGTTACAATTACATGAGTAAGATAATGAGTACATTTCTTAACAAGCATTGTGGCCTCCTCCTTTGTTTCCCCTACCATCCCTTCCCATCTCCTCCCCTACCCCGTTCTCCATACCACCTCCCCTGTGCCAAAGATTTTATTCCGAATCTTCTACATCCGTCATTGCACTGGTGACAGCGGAGCTGCATGCTCACAACATAGAGAAGCTAGTCATGCCAGATAAGAGGGTAGAGTAGGCCTGTGGAAGAAAAAGCAAGAGCAAAGTTTGTGGCACAAATAACCATAGGGACTATGGCAAGAAAAGCAGTTGATGTATGAAGAGAGTAGATTAGTGTATTTTATGAATAATCAGCAAGGAATTGGAATGAGATGAAGTGTAAGGGAAGAAGGTAGATAGCTATCACTTACACAAGGCTTGTTCTGAGTATGAATAAAATTTCTTAAAGTCAGGTGCAAGGGTTCAGGTCTGTAATCCCAGAATTTAAGAGGTAGACACAGGAAGATCTCAAGCAAATCCAACTAAGGCTACATAGCAAGACACTGACTCAAAAAAAATGAATAATAAAAAAATGTCTTCGCATTCAGGAAAATGAAAAAAAAATTTAAGAATGTATGAAAGCAACATTCTGGAGGTGGTGGTAGATGGACACTAGTTAATCCAGCAAAGACTATCATTTAGATAGTGTTAAGAGCAAAGTCTGTTTTAGGAGAATGAAATTGACAATGATAGAAGATCTTCTTTGAGTGACAAGATTAGGGAAGACCTCACAAGGAAATGACATTGGAGTGGAAATAAAAATCATAGGAGAAGCAGGGAGATCATGAGAAAGAATACTCCAGAGAGAGGGAGTAGCAAGTGTGAAAGAGTTAAGACAGAAATGGGTTTGTTTGTGTAGCCACTGTACCAACTTTGTAGCCAAGGGAATCTAAATAGGAGATATAGTCAGAGAGACATCAAGTGTACACTGACTCAGGCATGTCCTGGATAAGTAGTGTTTATTCTATTTTAAATACAGTGGGAAGAACAACGGAAGGTTTGAAGCCAGGGAATATGATTGTATTCACTCTTTAAAAAGATTTCTTGAGTAACTCTACAGAGAACTGATTCTTAAGAGACGGAAGACAAAACCAAGGTATTGAAAATGACTCAGGGGAGAGATACTAGTCATCGGAATCAGAGCGATAGCAATAGAGAGGTTAGAAAAAAGTGGATGAACTTGGGCTCATATTTTTATGGTAGAGGCAAAGGAGTAGAATAAGTTTGTGAGTAAAATAAGATATGAAATGATCTTCCTACATTGTGCTTGAATTGATTAGCATTATCTTTAAGCAATTGTGGATATTCATTTTTAATATTCCAGCAAACTAGACAAGTAGTAGTTTTTTGAAGGGCTTTGTGAAATCTGCATACCACCAATAAGCTTGATAGCACAGAGAAAAAAAATAAGCGTGAAAAAGTCTGAAATAGTTATGAAAGTTCTTTTGAAGATGAGGACACACTAACAGGCATGTGGCAAGAGTGGAGTACTTCCCTAAACCTTGGACCAAGGAAGACCCACAGAAAACCTGACCTAGACAAAGCATTAACTAATCTAAGTATTATGCTCAAGGAGTCATCTAGCAAAGACCTAAGAAGTAGGAGCAACAGATAGTTTTTTAATGACTTAGAAACAGTCTTTGGGGATAGAAACTTGGGGATGAAAATTACCACCCCAATGAGCATAGGAGATTTAAAGCGATTTAGAGAGTAAAGCATGCAAGAGTCCTGCCTAGCTTACATCATCCTTGCCTACAACTCATCTCCATAATTTTCAAGATCTTGTTTCATATGCAAACAAAACTTTTGTTTTATAACCAAATTGTTGTACAAAATGATTCTCAGACTCAGAATTTTGAAAAGGACTTTATTGCTTATCTAAACTATACCATAGATGAGCGAAGAGTGTGTCATAGTTTAAGGGTGAAGATCACCCCAGTGAACTTCCCTGGACTATTTCTTAGAAAATTATAGTTATTGAAAACTGCTGTAAGACTATACTCAGCCATATATCCAAGGAGGCATAAAATACAGCTTTTTAAAAATGAGCTTCATGAAGTCTAAGGTCTTTTGTCTCTTTAGGTACTCTGACTACCACTTTTCATATGGCAATCCTTAGATACTAGTAGAAATTACAACCGGCTTCTGGTCACAGAAGTGTTTAAAGGTCAACTTTAGATGTCAGCTCTCAAGGGTTAGTGTTAACAGATGGAGATAGAATAGTTCTCCTCAAAATTGTTCTTCAGGAGGGAGAGGCGCTGGGTCAAAATGGCAATCGATGTGAAGCAGCAGAGGGAGGAGTATTGGAATGGGCTGGGTGAGTGTTGCCACACGTGGCCAGCCCGAGGTGGTTTTGTAGAAATATGATTGATTCTTGGACTGATCTCACAGTCCAGTGAGGACCTCTTTTCAGATAACATCGAGGTCAGGCTGTCCTCCCAACCAGGGAGCATTTCGGCACAGAACAAACTTGTTACCCTCCCACCCCACCACAAGCAGGAATTTGACCCTCAGTACCACTCTTCTCATCTTGGGGTTAGACGGGCATCCCAACAGTAGCAACAGCAACAACTTTGAAGAGGACCTTCCCTGCTTTTAGAATTTCACCCAGGTTCTGACAGGCCTTCAGAAAGGAGAACTGGATAACAGTTTCCCACAGGCCCATTCCTGGTGGATCATGATTTATTGGAATCAAAGTGACCACATCTGGAGCAGATATCTGGTTCCCAATTTCAGTTAGTGCACACACTCCCAAAAGGGGTGAGATCTTCTGCAGATGCTAGGAACGATCCATCATTTGGAAGCAAACATGGTGCTCTCTCCTCTCTAATCCCTGAGCAACCATGTTACAGATGATCAAAATGTTTACTTTTCAATGCCTTCAAAAGAGTGATTAAAACTGAGTATGGATTGTGTAGATTGGAAAAAAATGCAAAAGTAGAACAGCAGATCCCTATGCTAAAAAAGAAAAAACAATTCAGAGCAGTAGTAGCTAAATCTCCCAAGACTGAGAAGCCTGTGTTCCCTCCCCCAGTACAACAGAAACACCATGATGTTGTCCAAATTATTTATTTTTTTTGGGGGGGGGGTCCGGTCATGGTGCCTGAACTCTGGGCCTGGGCGCTGTCCCTCAGCTCTTCAGCTCAAGGCTAGCACTCTACCACTTGAGCCAAGCGCCACTTCCAGCTTTTTTCTTTTTTCTTATGTGGTGCTAAGGAATCGAACCCAGAGCCTCAGGCATGCAAGGCAAGTGCTCTACCACTGAGCCACCTTCCCAGACCCCAAAATTATTTATGTTGAGAATCAGAAAAATGCAGAAGATGATCGTAAAAGTTTTGAAGGTCATGGTCCAAAAGTTGAACTATAACCAGCTATCAGATAGATATCAAGGTATATCATGAGAACATCGTGACTAGCGTACCTGTAAGGCACATCATGAATCTAGATAATCAAGCTTTTCATCTCAGACTAATGATGACACTATCCCCCACCAAGCCACATCTGCCATTGTGAAACAGAAGTGCCATGGATCAATTTTTATCATTATTCAACATCCTATTCTTGCTAATAATGCTATTTCTAGAGCCTTCTGCCATTTAATATTCTAGTGCCTTGGTAAGGAAAGTGCTCCAAATGTAGTTTACTTAGCCTGATTCATATGAGTACTTGGACTTTATGGATTTATGGAATAAGAAAATAATTATAAAAACACATAATTACTTGATCTGATTGAAGTCAGAAAAGAAGCTAGATAGACATCTATTTAGTAAAGAGTCATGCTTTGAGAGCATTTCAGTTGAATTATTCTTAGCATGAAAATGTGACATTTCTATTTCTTATGTTTTATTAAGTATAACCAGTAACTAATGGGCACATTAGTTACACATACACATATACGCATACACATGCATGTAATAGTTCACTACTTTTCATTGTGGACCTGGTAATTTATATATAATTTGTTTGCATTGTTATTAGTATGTAGGAAAAATCATTCAAATTTGAATAATTTTACCTTTTGTTAATTAACTAGTTCATAATAAATGTCATACACAAATAATTTCTCTGAGCTGTGGCTCTGACCTTAGAAGCCAGAGGAGATTAGGAAAAACTCACAAAATACATCTTGTTTTAGAACAGGTTAGCTGTTTTAATATTTTTTAAAGAAAAAAATAGCATTAAAACTGTGTTACTTTTAGTGACTTTTCCCCCCAAAAGTTTCAGTTTTATCTCCCCCCCTCCATACAAGTTAAAGAGCATCTCTGTCCTTGATTTGTTTCATGTTATCTACTTTGCCTATTTAATGTTTCTCATACTGCCCTCAGAGGTATTACTGATTGGCTGGCTTGATTGAAATTCCTAGGAAGCATTTGCTTTGGAATTGTATATAACTACAATTAGAAAAAAAAAACAGAATATATGCTAAGGCTCTCACAGCAGGCTACCACATGCATGTATATAGCTATATTTTTTCATCACTACCATTAAGAGCAAATTACCTTTTAAAACTTCTTTTCATCTCTTGGCTAATCTTTTCATATAGTCGGTTCCCAGTTCTCCACACTTCAGTGGAACTAGTTTTACGGTTAGTCCTGAGTGGTGGATAATTTAAAAAACCATCACTTCGACTTGCTTTGGCTTTGTATTTATATTTGAATAATCAGTTTGAAACCCATTCTGGAAATAGGTGTGGTAGAGCAGTTTATATTAGAAGAAAACAAAAACAAAAATAAAAATGAAATTTTTCTTCCGTTTGCAATGGATCCCCCATTTTCCAGTCCAGTGATAGAATTCCCTTACTTTCTATATTGATGCTACTTACCTGGCCTATCACTATTAGAGCACTTTCCTGCTCAGATTCTAGTTCCTTACCGGCCATGAGCTTTCTCTTTTATGGTGTGTTTGCTTGATCATGCTTTACTTACTTTTTAAATATTGGAACTTCTGAAACCTGGCTTTTAATTCCAACCACTTTTATTCTTGATGGTAATTGTTTCCACTCTCCAAATATGCTGATGGCTACCAAATCTACCACTTTTGAATAGTTATTTTATGTCAGCTATTACATTTATGTCTTTATCTTCTTTATCTCAATTTGTTCTTACAACAACCATGAAAGGCTATTATTAGCATCTTATTCCTTCATAGAGCTCAAAAATTTGATTATTTTGCTCAATTCACAGTTTGGCAGAACTAGAATTTGACCTTAGATCTGATAGCAAAACATGCCTTATTGTACCAAACATGCCACCAATCCAGATTTCTATCCTGCATCTAAGATGGGGGTTGTACACCTTCAGGAACACTTTAGAGATACTAGTAAAAATTCTGTAGATTTGGGTTGGGAAGGTGGCTCAGTGGTAGAGTGCTTGCCTTGCATGTCTGAGGCCCTGGGTTCGATTCCTCAGCACCATATAAGCAAAAAGAAAAAAGCCGGAAGTGGCACTGTGGCTCAAGTGGTAGAGCACTAGCCTTGAACTGAAGAGCTGAGGGACAGCACCCAGGCCCAGAGTTCAGGCCCTACGACCGGACCCAAAAAAAAAAAAAAAATTCTGTAAAATTGCCTTTACTTTTCCTCATTCTTAGGAAATAAAAATCTTGGTAGATGGTTTTGACTCATGCTATGATTCAGATCAGGTCATGAGAATTTTATCTTTATATGTTCAACTTTCTGCTGAATGCCTCTCAGGAACTTTTATTTTAACCCAAACCAGCTGAACCCATATGTCCCCAAACACCCCCTTCTTTTATTTCTCATGCTTTTAATATATCACAATCTACACAAAGATAGAAATTGAGAATTATCTTAGTATTCTCTTTTCCCTTGCTCTTTTTATGCTTTTGGTTCCAAGTCCTAAAGAATTTACCCCAGAGGCTTTTGGACATTCCATTGTGACTGCTCTCATTAGCTATCTCCAAAATGGTCTCCGTGCTTCTAGTTTTTTGCATACTGATTCTTCATCCTATTTATTGCTGGCAGGGCCATCTTAATTTTTCTAAGAAGTGGGTTGTGGGGACCACGTTAGTTGCTCTTTTATTATTTTGCATAATGCGAATTGAAGTAGGCAAAGGTGGAATATTTGCTTAAAACATCACAGTATAAAAAAATCACATGCAAAATCTAGACAGTTGAATGGCGTGTAGGTATGCCTGTATGATGCTTTCTGCTATTTGACTTTTTAAACTGCAGTTAGAATGTGAGTAGTTACAAACAGATATAAGATTTCCACTAGGAAATCACAAGCTATGACTGATACAGGAGCCCAGAGGAATAAACAAGAGAATTTGTTTTCTCAATTGTGAATTTCAATACTCTGAGTATTGTATAGAAATCTCTGTAAGTATACAAATTAAGAGAAAGAACAAGCAGGTCATCTAGGCTGTGTTAACTAACACAGAGTTGACATAGTGGGCTATGTTTTGAATGCATGGGGATGTATATGAATTTAATGATATTATCTGTTTTGCAGCTATAGGGACTTGGATCCTGGGAAGTTTAGCAATTATATAATTATGTAAAATGATTTTTAAAATTTATATGGTTGTGAGTGAAATATAAACTTAAAGTGAAGTAAAGATTAAGTAAATCATGGGTATTTTTGCTATGGCTTGATTTCTATAGGTATAACTGCCTCCTGTAAATTTCTTTGTTCAGCATTTGAACTCAGGACCTGGGCACTGTCCCTCAGCTTTTTTGTTCAAGGCTGGCATTCTACAACTTGAGCTATAGCTTTACTTCTGTGTTCTTTCTTCCCCAGACTGGCTTTGAAGTGTGATCCTGAGTTCTCAGCCCTGAGTCGCTAGGATTACAAGCATGAGCCACCAGCACCTGAAAAATTTCATTTTTTGATGTTAGAAAAGGATTCCACATTTTTAGAAGTGTTCAGATGCATTGATATAATTAATGTATATTTCAAACTTTCATAGTTTTCAAAAAATTTCAATGTTGAGATGAATGATAGGCATATGGTAGTTTAGAATTGCTGGGAAGACCAGGATTAAAATATACATTTGTAAATCATCAACATGTAATGTTTTAAAGTCATGAGACTGGATTAGATTCCTGAATCATTAGTGTAGATTAAAAAATAAATAAAGACTGAGCTGCTAATTCCTTGTTCAATATCTATAAACACTTTGACTGGACAAGGTATAGCCTGGAGTGGAATTCTGCCATGGATGCAGCCTTTGTTTACTAAAGTCCAATGGGTTCAGGCAACCTGAGTTAGGTTTTTGTTTTTGTTTTTTTTGGGGGGGGGTCCGGTCATGGGGCCTGAACTTCTGGGCCTGGGCACTGTCCCTCAGCTCTTCAGCTCAAGGCTAGCGCTCTACCACTTGAGTCACAGCGCCACTTCTGGGTTTTTTCTTTTTGCTTATGTGGTGCTGAGGAATTGAACCCAGGGCCTCAGGCATGCAAGGCAAGCGCTCTACCACTGAGCCACCTTCCCAGCCCCGCGACCTGAGTTAGGTAAGCTTATATCCTTTGCTTTGTTTAATGCTTTTATAAATTCATCTTCACTAAAAATATCCAGTTCATCTGTTACTTCCATTTCCATATTTCTCTAGCTTAAAACAAAACCTACAATCAGCCCCTGATTCTTTGTCATTACTTCTTCTAACATGCAATATCTAACTTGTATTCTGCAAATAACATAGGTTTATGCTGCAGTTTCAAATGACTGTCAAATCTTAAGACATTTATAACCAGAAAGATTTCTTTGTTCTTTTAAGTTACAAGTTAATAACAGGTATACTATAACTCTTCTCCATATAATTTTTATTGAAAACCCTGAGTTAGTAGAGTCACTTCTAACTGAAACATTGGCAGGAGAAAAGGAGGAGCTAGTGAACTGCAGAGGGCTGCTCATAAATGACATGTCCCTGCTGCTCACATGCCATTGACAGTAGCAAGTCACATGGTCAAAGTGATTTGTAGAGGCTGGAAATAGTATAATCTTCCTAGAGAGGGGCACTGAACATTTCTGAGCAATAATAGCAGCTGCTGAATGTGCCAACTCCACTGAAACACATTTGCCTCTGAGCCCGCTTATCTTTCACATATGCTTTGTCAAACACATTCCAACATCTCAATATAGCAACTCCAGCTCTTAACCTGTCCCTTATGGATGCGAAGATAAGTTTCCCCTGATTGCCTGATTCTACGGTCATGCTTAGCCTTCCTCTGCTGACGCACAAAGTTGCCTGAACATGTTTTCTTTTGTCCCTTCATCCAACTTTCTTTGACATTTCTCAAAGAGACATGGACATTGATATGCATATCTCTTTTTTTGGCAGCAAATGAGTCTATAAGCACAAATTCTAAAAGCTGTTAACCCTTCATCCATTTCTTTATTCTCTGTTTTATTTCTATAGCACTTATTGATCAGCATTGATATACTTAACAAATTATGTATCTTAACGTTTTCTCTTTGCTTCTGTTTCTTCTTCCTTTAAGGTTTACTTATGACTCATCTTCCCCTTTCTGTTCCATAGAAAAGTGCTTCTTTTCTCTCTAAATGATGGGTTCTGCTCATTTCCTAAGCTTCCATCTCAGTCATGCTCTATTTATTCTTCTCGCTCTCTTAAAAGGGAATCTATCTCTACCTCTTCATTGGTTTTTCCTGCTTATTCTACATTCTGGCTCCAGATGTCCTCAGGGATACACCAAAACCTTTTATGTTTCACTGTAGTTTCTTGGAAGGGCTCTTCCTGATCTTCCTGCTTAGCAACTTTTTGGGTAGACCAGGGCACTGTTGAGTCACCATGATGGTTGGAACTTGGCTTAGCTACCTAGCAGATGTTCAGCGCTGGTATGTTACTTTATCTTTGTGAACCATTTGTTACTTAACTGTCAGAAATATAATTATCTCTCATGGTCAATGTAGCACAGAAATATGCGACATGAATTATAGTCAGGAAGTCCTAAACAAATGGCAGTTTGTGTCATTATTAGTGTTGTTTTGGTTAGTCTTTGCTCATTCTGAAGCATACACTTAGTTGTTGTTCTGTTTATAGCACTCTATCCTTAACTCTTTAAAACAATAATTACTCTGATTCTAAGTAGTGCTATTTATCCACCATTTTTAATCTTTTTTTTTTTTTTTTTGGGTCCGCTCATGGGGCCTGAACTCTGGGCCTGGGCACTGTCCCTCAGCTCTTCAGCTCAAGGCTAGCGCTCTACCACTTGAGCCACAGCGCCACTTATGGCTTTTTTCTTTTTGCTTATGTGGTGCTGAGGAATCGAACCCAGGGCCTCAGGCATGCAAGGCAAGCGCTCTACTACTGAGCCACCTTCCCAGCCCCATTTTTAATCTTTTGATCATTTACTTTTGGGTTTACCAGTATTTTCTTTTTCTTCCCCTCCCCCAAACCATCCCTATGCTAAGTCATTGGTCTTCTTTTACTTGAGATTAAATAAATATTTTGCTCCCAGTTGCTTGAAATCTAGATAGGTACACAAATAGGCATACAATCTATGATATTTCTTTTTTACCAGTGCTGAGCAATAGATTGCAGAGAGACAAAACTACTAGTATCAAGATAGAGCCATCTTTCTGAATCCAGAGTTTCTTTAATTGCCTTATCATTTTAACCTGCTGATTTTAGCACAGAGACTTTCTATGAAATGGGAAGAGAAGTAGGATATAGAGATGTGATCAGAAGTTGTATTTCAAGCTGTATTTCATGCCCCTTGGAAAGGATCATAAATATTTGAACAAGCATCAGAGAAACAGAGCCAAAGGCTGTTGAAGCATGCACAACAGTTGTAGAGTAGGGCAAATGTTCAAATGTCAGCCCCAGCTCTTTTTTTCCCATCTCTTTCTGGCTCTATTCTGTTTTGTTTTTTCTTTTTGTTTTGAGAGCTCACCTGTACAAGTCGTCTATCAATTCCTCTGAGTAAGCAAATTTAAGGACAAAGAAAAGCTTGGGTGTAGGTTCTGAGCATGCTCTCTGGTTAGAGGGATTTGAAATGATATACTACTGACCTATAATCTATGTAGACACTGATCATATGTCATGCTTTAAAATTTTTCTGTTTTGGCAAGGGGATATAGAGTGGACTGCGTAGGCTTGTAAATTAGTTGGAAATCTGATTCAATGTTTGTAAGCATTATACCCACCTTTGGCACTCAACTCTTCCCTGCCCGGGAGTTCTCACCATACAGCTGGCCCCTCCCTCTCTCTGCCCAGACCCACTGAACTCTCATCTACCTCACTTCCTACCCTCCCAGACCCTGCTGCTACCTAGATAGCGGAGGCTGCCATGTGCATTCTCTCCGGGAGAAATAAGGCTCCTCTAATAAACCTTGTAATAATCTTTCTCTTGTGCCTGCCTGCCTCTGCGTGGTCCCCTGGCATGGATGTGGTGGATCCTTTTATTGATCTTTTCATTGGTGGCTCTATGGGGATAGGTTCCCCGGTGGATTTGCCTCCCCTACTCCACTTCAGATGGGGGTCCGACCGGCTTCCCTGGGACCTAGCCTGAGATCCTACACTCCTATCACCAGAGAACCAACAAAGTAATTTTTCCTGACTGAGGAGCTCTACCTGCTGCCCAACACTGGCTAATTTCCTATTTCCAGGTAAGTGAAGTCTTAGATTTCACTGTGCAGGCTCCAAGCCTCTGTTGGGGGGCTTCAGGCCTCCCCCCCCCAAAAAAAACTTGGACAAGTATCTAGCTGATGGCCTCTGTGGCCGAGGGATGCTGTGGAGAAATGTGATGACATTTCCCACTGGTTGTTTCCCACTTTTTGAGCCAAATTCATTGCTGGGGACACTTGCAGTCAGATTTTGGTTCCACCATCTCTTACTATGGGAAAGGACACACAACTAAATTTCTCTACGACCATATTTGGCCCCAAATTTCAAACTCCACTTATGTGAGCGCTCGGGCAAGTAAAACTCTCTCTCTCTCTCTCTCTCTCTCTCTCTCTCTCTCTCTCTCTCTCTCTCTCTCTCTCTCTCTCTCTCTCTCTATCTATCTATCTCTCCCTCCCTTCCTCCCTCTCCCTTATAACTGAAGGTAAAAGTATGGATGAGTTTAAGTTTAAACTCCTCCTCTGTGGCCTCCCCTGTGAGGCATCTTCTCCTTGGCAGCCTCTCCAGGCCCCCTCCCTTGTGAGATCCCCTCCTCTGCCTTTGTAGTGGGGGATGGAACCTGAAGCTCCATGTGTGCCAGAAGCAATGCACCCTCACTGTCAAAAGCTTCAGCTCTCCCTAGCATTGACCATGTGGCGGATGGCCATCTTGGCATCATGGGAGCTCAGCTGCTATTTAGCGCCAACTCAATTTCCGCACCGACTCAACTTGATTCTATGACACTCCCCCTCCCCCACCTGACCAGCAGCACCATTATATCATGTCACATGTCTGTTCTTGTCTCCCATTTACTAAAAGTTTTTTGTTGTTGGCAAAGTTTTGTTTTAAACTGACCATGTGGTTCCATCATAATTAGGCAAAGTAATTCCAAAAGCCTTAAACAACCTATTTTAAAATCTAAGCGCGCTCTAAAATCTGTGCAGAAACATGTCTGTCTTTCCACTTGTCTATATGTAAATGAGTATGGTTTCAAGGTTACTCTGCTTACTAAAAATCTTTGTCAATGGAAGCTGTGATTTAATCTAAATTGCTTTAAAACTTTATGACCTGATTATAAGCCAAAGAAAAAACAGGGAGTTTTAAAAGGCCTTGGAAAAGGAGTTAGAACAGATGTTTTCCTTTGCAAAGTAAATGAAATTGGTAATTAAGTTGGCTGTGATTTATGTCATTCCTTATGTCCATCTATGCTGAGTTAAATATTTTACTTCTGACCATGGCTAGTAAACTAAGGCTGAGGTTTTAATTCTCCATTTTCTCTCCTGTGCGCCGATCAACTTCCTTTAAGATCAAGGGACCAGAGTGAAACCAATGGCACCAGCCTGCAAAAGTCATTGAAAACCAGGTCTTTAACCAACAGATGTAGAAATGTTTGCAGGTAACCAGCAGGAGATGCTACAGATGCCACAGCTTCTCCCAGACTCCAGCCTTGCTCCATCACACATGACCAAAAGCCTGCTAATTTGGGGTAAAACACAAGCCACCTCAGACGTTTGTTTCTGTAATGTTAATCCCCACAAGTTAGACCACAAGGGGTGTATTAGCAAAGGATATAAGTTGACTTCTATGCTATTTTACAATTGGATGTATTTCTAAAGGAAAGGAGATGCTACAGTACTAGTACATTAAGAAAAACTGCTAATTTCCTAAAGGTAACTCATAATGCAGAAAAATGTGGCCAGTTTAAACCTTTGGCCAAGAGGTAAAGGGGGTAGTCCAGTGTTTCAATGAAGCACTTATGCTCAAGTTAACATGATTAAAGTGACTTTTAAAAAAGGGATTAAAAATGGCATCCCCTTTGTGAAAATTTGGGATGTTGTGGGAAATAGATGGCCTCCCAAAGAAAAGTTTAAAAATTAAAATTGTCTTAAAGGTTTCTTTAAAGTCCAAAAAGATAAATTAGGATTACCAGAACAATTGTTTAATAAATTCATCTGTTAAGTAAAAATGTTTGTAGACCTGAGATTGTGTCCCTATTGAGACTTACCTAAATCACTTTCCTTGGCCAGCCAGAAATGCTTTTTATAAACCTGCTGTAGCTCAAGATATAAACCACTTTAAACAGGTTGCCCAGAGGCAATGGACAGTACTTAGAGTGCCAATCAGTACCAGTTTAAAAACATCTACTGGGTTTTATTAAAAAAACTTTGACAAGTAATTGTTAGTCGATTGTTAACAAGTTATAGGTAACCTCTATCTCATTGATCTCCTCTTGGCTTTACTTGGAAATAAAAAGGGCTTTTGCAACAAAGACTCCTTTTGCTGCAGTTCAAAGCCATCCTGGGCACAAAGAATCCCTCTAAAACTCCATCTCCCAGCTAATCAACACAGAGCTGGGCTGGAGGCAGGGCTCGAGACTCACCTCTAAGTTTCTAGCCAAAGGCTGAAAGTGGCATTGTGACTCTAAAGTGGTAGAGTGCTCACCTTGAGCAGAAGTGCTCAGGGACAGTGCCCAGGCCTTGAGTCCAAACTATAAATGTCAACTGGGACAAGCTATCCCAGCAATGGACGCTGAGAGCCCCCCAGGACAAAGTCAGTCCTGACAATGGAAAACCAGTCCATTCATTATGCTCTCCCTTACTTGGTCCTCAAAGTCCCTAGACACCACCCTCCTGCCCTCCTTGCCCCGAGTCCAGTTATTCCTGTAATGGGCTGCAACTGGGCTTATACTCCAAATGGAACTTTTCTGGCCCATGGCCTGTGTGTGTTCTCCTATGTCATTCATGTTAACTGACCTTGTCACCTTGTCTTCCCAAAAGTCTCTTTCAACAGGATAACATCCCCTGTCCAGGATACCACCTGGGAACAATTCAAGGCCATCCTGTTCCTATAGCAACTGGAGATATCACTTACACTGCCCTGCCTTGCCCAGCGCAGACCCGGACCCTAAAAAACCCAGCTCTAGGGATTCCTTGATGTTCCCAGTCCAGCAGGAAGTAGCCAAAAGAGCCCAAGACACCCGTTGGTTCTGGTACCTTTAAATATCTCTCTCTCTCCTTAGGTTACTGTGATCCTAAAGCAGGGAAAGTCTTACTCCCCCTTCTCCAGGATGCTGTGAGTCATGTACCATGCTATGTCTCCAATCTGAGACAGAAAAGGCAATTTCAGGTCTTCGATAGCTCCTTCCAAGAATCAATCCTTCCATGGCATATTCCTCTCTTGGGCTGCTAACAACAATTTTTTCCTTAACAGCAATATTGCCTTTGATTAATCGTCTTGCATTTTAGATAACTATTGCTATATGTAAGAAAGGACCTTTACCAACTACTGTCAAGCAGATGCTTCTTGGATGGTACTCGGGCGAGCAACAAAACCCCTGACTACTTCACCCCTTTACAGCAGGAAGTAGCTCCAGAAGAAATGACCTCTGCCCATACCCCAAGCCTGGTACCCCCTATTTTTATTAAACAATAGAGTGGGGAATGTAAGCATTATGCCCACCTTTTGTCCTCAGCCCCTCCCTGCCATGCAGCTGACCCCTCCCTCTCTCTGCCCAGACCCACCTGAATTCCCATCTACTTCTCTTCCTACCTCCCAGACTCTGCTGCTACCTAGATAGTGGAGGGCTCCTCTAATAAACCTTGCAATAATCTTTTTCCTGTGCCTGCCTGCCTCTGCGTGGCCCCTGGGATGGGTCTGACGGATCCTTTGTGTTATCTAATGTGTGGGTTATGGTTTCTGCCTTATTCAGCTACATATATTAATTTTATAAAGGTAGATTGGGATGAATAAAATGTAACTGTTTTAAGATGTTATTCATTTCAGAGAACCTTTCACTCATATATATATATTTTAACTTAATGGATACCAAGGGCTAGCTACCAGTAGATGATTGTCTGCTCAATTACTAAGTTTTTAAACATTTAAAAAATACATCCATCTTAATCAACACTGGCTTAATTGATATTCAAAAGAATTTAAAAGACTTTATTTTAATTAATATTCTTGGGGGTAAACAATGTAATTTGGCATTGCTGATTCCTGACAGAAGACTTGCTGACTCACATTGCTCTCGTTAAAAGATATGTTGGTTAGCATGGAGCAAAGTTTGTTTTATGCTGAGAATTTTCAGTAAGAAACTTCAGAATGTAATTATCATCTTCCCTCTTGTCAAATACTATATGCTCTCTGCTCACAGATTTTATATTAATTAGTTGAGTATACATTAAAGGAGTATATCAAACCTGTATGCTCTCTAAGCATTGACCAGAGTATGATCTTAGTAGGTCTTGCACATATAGTTTCACTATTTATCTTTTTTAGTGATGATGTGAGTAGCAAAACACAAGTTTATTTAACAATCTTATTTATATTGACCTCAGCATTTTTCTTCCTTTTTTTTTTTTTTTATCTTGTTACTTTTTTTTTTTCTGTCAAAGGGATAATCACAGTATACTATCAGGTTGTAAGGAAAGGGTGAGAAAATTTGTTTTGAGATCCTCAAGGGAATTGTACTTAAAAATTTTAAGGACCATTGATCTATTTTAGCTTGATTTAAATTTTGTATTATGACCAGGCAGTGGTGGCTCATGCCTGCAATCCTAGTTACTTAAGAGGCTGAGATCTATGATTGCAGTTTAAAGCCAGCCAGGGCAGGAAAGTCTGCTGACACTCTTATTTCCAATTAACCACCAGAAAACCAGAAGTGGCATTGTGGCTCAAAGTGGTAGAGTGCTAGTCTTGAGCAAAAGAGCTCAAGGAGAGTGCCCAGGCCCTGAGTTCAAGCCAAACACGGACAAATAAATAAATAAATAAATAACATCTCAGCTACTCAGTAGGCTGAGATACTCCATTTCCAATTAGGTAGAAAGAAGCACGGCTGGAAGTGTGGAGGTAGAGCAATAGCCTCAAACCAGAAAGCTTAATGACGCACCAGGACAGGAGTTCAAACCCTGGGTACTAGCACACACAAAAAAAAAAAATAAAGGAGAGATGAGAGAGAGACAGACAGACACACACACACACACAGACAGACACCAGGACAAACATACAGAGAGAGGTAGAGCACAGACAGACACACAGAGAGAGGCAGAGACAGAGAGAAAGGGACACAGACAGACAGACAGACAGACACATATACACAGATTAAACTTTACTCACACTTCTTAGGACAAGCCTATCCCTGTACTTAATACAGTGCAGGTACCAGTTCAATCAACAGGACTGTTAAATGGAACACCCCTCTTAAACTCTAGTATAGATTGTAACTAGAAGAACAAATACTGCAATGTCGGAATGTTAATAAAATGTAGGAAATATATCTAATTCTAGATGGGTTAGTAAAAACAATTTGAGTTAGTAAAAACAACAGAGGTTAGACCAGCTATTCTGTCTTTTATTAGTGTCTCTACAAAAACCTGGCTGGTCATTGTTCTCCACAGTTACAATACAATGAAATGGGCCTGTGGCTCCAGACAAACTTGTTTTTACTCCAGAATCCACAATTGCCAAGTATGAGAATTTGGACAATCCACTTTTAACTGGCCTTATTACAACTATATTGCGTAATTAACTTTCAAAGAATAGATTGATATTTTAGGGATGAAAATGAATTAATTTCCCTCTCTGAGTGCTGTGGCTCTAAATAAACTGATCACTTTAGGACTTGTAATTTCAGAACTGGAAATACCCCTTATTTTAAAGATAGAAACCTAGGGTTGGGGTGTGCTCAGTGGCAGATTGCTTGTCAATCAAGGCACTGGACTTGAATTCCTGCACCAAAAGAAATCTAAAGGTGGAAAAATATACAAATCTAAAAAAGAAGTTAGAGGATTTGTATCAACAGTACTCTCAGTTAAAATCAGATGGGGAGTTCATTCTTTTCCTTTAAGTGAAATATGTTAAAACCCAAAACAATAATAACAGAACAAATGTAATGAGGAATAAGATTGAATTGGCTAGAATATACTTAGAATATGCTTAGAATCTACCTAGTGATATTCATTCCTTGAGTGTGGGCCTCAAAATGAGGAGACTTCAATACACCCAAGGTTACAAGCTGGTTGGAACTGTCATCCAACCACATAGCAGCTTTGTTAGCTGTTTATATCCAGAGGAATGAAAGTTTAATTCTGCCTGAAGACGGAGGAACGTAATTAAATCCACATTATATTTACTAAAAGGTGGCCACCTTCCAAGGATTCCTACCTGCCTTACAGTGTGTATATATCCACACTTAGGAATCAGACTCTGTTAGAAGGTCTATGGGGCATGGAGGAGATCTGTGGCCGAGGCTGAGGGGACAATCTGCGGCCCTAGGGATGATTTCCCTATGCATGAGCCAAATACAAGTACAAGAAGCTTCCCTAATGGCCAAAAGGGAAGGGTCAGGTAACTTCAGGTGCCAGTAGTGCAACATCATGCCAAACTTCCTAGGTTATTCTTTTTAAAAAAATGTTTTTAATTGTAAAGGTGATGCACAGAGGGGTTACAGTTGCAAATCAGGTAATGAGTGTAAGGTCTGCCTTGGGCATGGCAGGCCCTGTGCAGACACCTCCAGACCTCTTGGCTGTTTCCACACAGTATCTGTTACCTAGGTAACTAGCACACCTGGAAGCAGTTTAACCCCCCTCTCTAGGTCACACCTCCCACCTGATCAAAGGTCCTGACCCAGGTCACACCTCCCACCTGATCAAAGGTCCTGAGGTCACATCCAGATCCAATGTGGCCACACCTTTCCCCCACCTGGCCACACCTCTTCCTGTCCCTGGCCAACAGAAGTCCTGGTCTGGGGGTGGATTTTCCCCCCTTTTGGCCACGCCTTTCCACCATGGGGATGGAGGGGGGGGTGGAGGCAGCAGTTCTGTAAATAAGATTCTTTTCCTACCTGAATAGTGGTTGGTGTCTTCATCAGTTAACTAATGGAAACTACCTACTTAATATACCGAACAATGAGTACATTTCCTTTTGAACAGTATCCCCCACCCCCTCCTTCTCTCCCAGGTTTTCCCCCTCCTGAGTCCCCTTCCCCCCTCCAAGCTGTAGTGTCTCGTGGGTGAGTTGGTTCGCCTTACATCCCACCATTTCTGCGCTTCCCCTCCCCAAATCAGAGAAGCTTACGTGCAAGACAAAGGGTACAGACATAACAAACCAGAAGAGGCAGGCGAGAATAACCCAAAGAAAGAAGGGAAGGAGAAAAGGAAAATAAAACGCCCAGACCTCGAGCAGAATAATCAAGCAAAACCTGTTTCCCGTTCCTGAGGTTTGTTTCGGTAAGCATCATTTTATGGGGTCCTAGGCACCCAGCCACTGAACCCCCCGCCACGCTCTCCCAGCACCCTCTGTTCTCCGGGCTGCTTCATTGACCTCGTCCGGGAGCGGGTGTCGGTCTCTCACCGCCCGCGGGCTCGCGGGTGGAGCCCGGGTTACTCTTTAAGCCAGCCGGCTCCCGCAGCCCAGAGGCTCCCGGGCTTCCCCATCCGTCCATCCCCGCCTCCGGGCCGGCGTCAGCCTCTCCCCGCCCCTCGCGCCCGCCCGTCCGGGCCCCGCCCCGGCGCGCTCTGGTTGGTCCCCCCCACCGACATGATGAAACTCCTCGCCCGCGTTACAGGAGACCGGCGCATATAAGGAGCGGAGGCCGTCCCCCCGCGCTCCCACTCCGCCGCCTCGCCTTCCGCTCCGCGTGCTCGCCTGGCTCTTTCCGACCCAGGTAAGCCGGGCCCCTCCGCCCAGCGCCGCGGCCAGCGGTCGCGCCCCGGGGAGGGGCGGGGGGCGGCGGGCGGTGTGCTGTTCCCGGTCCGTCCCGCGTCGGGGTCGTCCGGGGCGCCGGGCGGATGCTGCGGCTCTGCGCGTCTCTAGGGCGTGGCGGGCCCCCGGGCGAGGGTCGCGCACCTGGGAGCGCCGGGGCCAGAATAAACACTGGGTGACTTCCGCGTTGCCTCCAGCCGGCGGGGAGTGAGCGAGCCGCGGCCGCGGGGCCCTGGCCGGCCCCGGAGACCACGAACGTGGTCCGTCCTGCTGTCTCCCGCGGTGATGGGGAAGCGCGGGAGGTGTCAGCAGCCTCGGGGCCCGGCTGCGGCCTGCGTGGGACGCACACGTGGCCGGCGCCCCGGCTGGTGTGGCCCGGCCCCGTGGGTAAAGGCTTGGTTCTGGTTCTGGGAGAGGCCGGCTGGGCTTGGACCGCTTCCGGCTCCCATTCCCGGTGCCTGTGCCTCGCTCTCCTGCCCGCTCGGCCCCTCCCCACGCGCGTCGGTCCCCTGCCAGCCTGGACGGAGACGCGGCGCGCCGGAGCACGCCCTGCCCAAAGATCGGAGACCGCGGCCAGAGCCAAGCAGCGCGAAACCATTAACACGCCTTGTCCTGCTGTTACCCCCAGGGCCGATTTCGGTTAATGTGACTGTTGTAAATGAATAAAGGGACAAGCTTGTCTTTTCCAGCTCAAGGTTGTCTTTTCCAGCTCCTGGCCTGCAGTAGTATTTAATTCCCTACTGCCCGTGGCCCTGGTTGACTAATTGGAAGCATTGTTAGTCCCGTGTCCCTTGAATGATGCCATTGCTGTTAGAACAATGAATAGTGAAGTAGGTCTTGAGCCCATCCACTGGTTGGTTACTGAGATCTTAAAAATGGGATATGGTGAAGTTTATCTCGGTGGTGCCCTGAAATGTTGCTGTCCAATTGAGTAGCTGCTGCAAGCCACATGTCATTACGTAAGTAAGTTGAGCCTTAGGTGGAGATGCCAGAAATACACCAGATATTGATGATTTGTAAAGCAGCTCATCAGTAGTTTTTGACTATTGATTACATTGTTGAAATCACACCCTAGGTTTACAATTAATCTTATATTTTTAAAGTTCTTCATGGGGCTATTGGTATACTTAAATTTACATCCATGGCTTTTGTTCCTATTGGACAGCACTGCTGTAGAAGTTTAGGCTGAAGGAATGGAAAATTACTGGGAACAGACAACACCGGACAGACAGCATAAAAGTGGTACCTTTTCCCCTCTTAGGAGACGAATCCAGTAAAAGTGACATTATAGTTTTGATTTGCTTCTTCCTGCTGGAAAAATGTGTGCTTCATAAACATTTATTCTTTCCCCTTCAGTAAAACTGGAATTCATTTAGCATTAAGATGACATCAGCAAATGGCCCTGATGGCCACGCCTAATTTTCAAAGCACTTTCTAAACCCACTTTTTAATTGGCATTGAGTCAAAGGTGGATTAGTAGGTACATCATTGAATTAGTAGTTACTTCAGTGAATTTTTCTCAAGTAAATCTTCTAGGCTACTTAACCAACTGCATAAAAGAGACCACAACGGACCTGTGATTATTTCATTTTCAAATTGGCTTGAGTCAAAACTATTTTTTTTGTTGTTATTTTAATCTGGTCTTTCTAAACAGGTAACTGAAAGCTTTGATCGTCATGATACAAATGATATTGAAGGATGCCCAAAGTGATGAATGTAATGTTGTTATCTCTCTGTTTCTCTCTGTCTTTCGATGTATATATATTTCTCCTTTAGGATGTTTATCCCAAATTATCTAGGCATTTGCAGCAGACACACATTTTGAACCAATACAGAAGTAGTTAATTTTTTAAGTTAGAGATATTTTGCTAAAATAACTTTTGAGCTGGCAGTTTCCAAATTAAACAGGATTTTTTTCCACGGTTGATGATTTGAAATTGAGAATTCAGTTGACATTTGTAAGGATTATTTGCTTTCTGGCTTACAGGGGTGTGTAATGTGTTTTGTTTTATTTTTTATACTTTCCCCACCCCACTTTTCCCCCATATTGCTGTGTAAATTCTTACTAACCAATGCAGCTTTGAAGCAGAAATATTTGAGAACATTTTTGTCACTTAGGATGTTTTGATTATGAATATTTTGTATCTTCTGTTGAAGTATTTATTGTGAGGGTATCTGATATCAGATACCTAATTCTATCTAGTTCTTTAGTCACATTTGACTAAGTCACTGAAAGCTAGAAGTTATGAAGTGCTTATTAAGAGCTACATGTCTTAACATTACAGTGAGCAGTATGTATGATCTGCTATTTTATCCTCCATCTTCTACCTACACTTACTACAGATAGAGGGCATTTAATTATCAAGGAGACCTAAGAGGACACTGTCCAAATCTGGAGCATTATCTGGATCTTTGAGGAGTTTTTGAGATTTGGGGGCTAGAATAAGATGGGGCTAGAGTAGAACTAGCTTGCCTGTGTGTGTTCTGGGAGTGAATGGATGTAGGATGAAGTGATAGGCTACGGAGTGCTACTAGCTGACAACCAAACTTTAAGGTGAGAGGGATGCAGGCTTGTACTGCTAAGCTGCTGTATTTGGCTGGAGTAAAGGTCATCTGTCTTATTTGAATAGTGGGGAGTAAATTAAGTCACTTTCCACCAGTGTGTGTCTGCCAACCTAGTGGAAAACTGCTAGAGATAACATGGTTTATGTGCCAATGTTTGAAGTGGGTTATACAGGTTTCTGGAATAAAAGATTGGATACTGACTATTTGATTGGTCTGCTTTTCTCTCCACAGAGAGCTCCTAACTGCGTTGTACCATGTGTGGCATTTGGGCCCTCTTTGGCAGCGATGACTGCCTTTCTGTGCAGTGTCTGAGTGCTATGAGGATTGCACACAGGGGTCCGGATGCATTTCGTTTTGAGAATGTCAATGGTTACACCAACTGCTGCTTTGGATTCCACCGGTTGGCGGTAGTTGACCCTCTGTTTGGAATGCAGCCAATTCGATTGAGGAAGTATCCCTTTTTGTGGCTCTGTTACAATGGTGAAATCTACAACCACAGAAGGGTAAGCAAGATGAAACCAGAAGATGCCTTCATGGGATTAAACCTCAGAACCAGTTGGCTAAAATAGTATTTCACATTTTGTATAATTGAAAAAAAATTATTATTACTGGGGTTTGAATTCTAGTTCTAGTTCTGAAGCTTTTCAGGCAGGCACTCTAAATGCTGAGCCATGCCTCCAGCCCAATTTTCTGCTGGTTTTTGTGTGTTTTTTTTTGGTTGGTGGTGAGGCTTGACCGCTAGGCCTGGGCACTGTCCCTGAACTCTTCAGCTCAAGGCTAGCGCTCTACCACTTGAGCCACAGTGCCACTTCTAGCTTTTTCTGTTTATGTGGTGCTGAGGAATCAAACCCAGGGCCTCATGTATGTGAGGCAAGCACTCTACCACTGAGCCACCTTCCCAGCCCTCTGCTGGTTACTTTTGAGATTGTGGGGGAAGAAGAGGTTGGGGGGGGGGTGGGTCTTGTTACCTGCCCAGGTGAGTAATCAGACACAGTCTGCCTAGCTTCCCATCATTGCTAGAATAGCAGGTGTGTTCCATTTCATCCGCTCTTATTAAGAAGTAGCTAACTTTTTCTGGTTGGGCTATTTTTGAACTGTGTTCCTTCCAGCCTCATCTTCCTAAATAGCTAGGATTATGAACTACCATTGCTCAACAAAGGTCCTTTCCCCCCTCTCTCCTTCTTTGCCTGCCTCCCTCCCTCCCTTGCTCTCTGCCCCTCCCTCCCTTCCTTCTTTTCTATTTCGATTTTGACTCATAGATTTTTTTTTTCAAGGTGGTGCCTGGCTCTGTGGAAGGCACTTGACTTGCAGTGGTAAAGAAGAGACTTGGGACTCGACTCTAATGCAACTTACTGTATTAGAGAACAGACAACAACCATGCTATCTTAGGCTTTCTTTTAGAACACATATTAAACTGATGAATTTGAAGATGCACTTTCAGGAACAGAGATCAGAGAAATGGTTCTGAAGAAGTGGCACTTGAACTGAGACCTAATGGACAGAGGCCACCTGGCGAGACTGAGAAGTGATATGATGGGCAAAGGGCACCTGGCAAGGCTGGGAAGAGCATTTCATGCAGAGGGCAGCCAGATGGGTAGAAGCTCTGTGGTAGGAAACAGCTCTGGGATTTGCAGACGGAAAGAGCAGATGGGTAGGACCATCTAACAGGACTTGCTAGTCATGGTCAAAAATTGGAATATTTTTCTAAGGGCAGCAACAATTGAGGATGTTTTGCAAGCATGGAATTAAGTAGTTGGCAGATGATTTTTTTTTAACTTTTTTTTTTTTTTTTTTTTTGCCAGTCATGGGGCTTGAACTCAGGGCCAGGGCCTAGGTGCTATCCCTGAGCTTCTTTTGCTCAAGGCTAGAGTTCTACTACATGAGCCACAGAACCACTTCCAGCTTTTTCTGCTTGTGTGGTACCGAGGAATCGAACCCAGGGCTTCATGCATGCTAGGCAAGCACTCTACCACTAAGCCACTTTCCCAGCCACAGATTGTTTTTAACGGAATGTTTATAATACACAGATATTCACTCTAATGGTACACTCCACAAAGGATAGAATGGTAGTTAGAGTGAAGTACATTAAGACATTCAGCAGCATTAAAGTTGGGACAACTTTCTAATCAAATGAAACTTATTTTTTGGCTGAGAGTGGGTGAGTAGATGGAAATTCTGGTTCTTGGAGGACAAATTTGAGACATGTCTTCTGGTTCAGGGTTATTTGGTTTTGTTTTGTAACAGTTTCAATTTATAATCTAAAAGTTTTTGTTTGTTAACATCCTCCCTAACTTACAGTTTTTGAAAAAATTTCAAATGTCCAAAAAAAGCAAAAATTAAGTTATTATTAATACTTGCTTCATCTTTTCGACAACATACACATATACTTTTTCATGTGAATTATTTGACAATGTGTTGCAGATACTATGACACTATCCTTCCAAATATGTAAGCAAGTTTTCTTCTGAGATTAAGGATACTCTTAGCTGTGTATAGTGGTATATACCTGTAACCCCAGCCCTGAGGCTCAGGTAGGATTGTAAGTTTGATTTCAGTCTAGGCTGTATAGTAAGACCCTGCCTCAAGACAACAAAAAAGGACATTCTTGTAGAAGCTTTAATGCTATTTTAAAGCCAAAGGCTGCATAGTACCATCTACCAAGTGTCTAAAAGAATAGTTGTTGTTGTTGTTTCACTTTTTTTTTTCTTAAAATTTGTGTTTTCTTCCTTTGTGGTGAGGCAGATTTTTGTTAAGTGCCTCTTATATTGCAGGTCTGAATCAAATCAATATCATGTCTATGAGAATACTAGGTTGTACCAGGGTGATGTTAGCCCGGATTTTCTCTTAAATGAAATAGGATATACTTTTTTTTTTTTTTAAACTAGAAAGACATTATTACTTGCCTAGTTAAAAAGTTAAAAAACTTAAATATTATATAATAATGTCTAGGCGAGCCAAATATGTTATAGTTACAAAGAACTTGTATAGTGTGCCAAGTATCTGAGTTTATGCCACTTGGGCAGCTAGAAACCCATCTAAGGAATAGGATATATTTTAGGTTTATAGAAAGTATTTCCAGAGGGGCTGGGAACGTGGCTCAGTGGTAGAGCGCTTGCCTTGCATGCCTGAGGCCCTGGGTTCGATTCCTTAGCACCACATAAAGAAAAAAGCTGGAAGTGGCACTGTGGCTCAAGTGGTAGAGTGTTGGCCTTGAGCTGAAGAGCTGAGGGACAGCACCCAGGCCCAGAGTTCAGGCCCCACGACCAGACCCCCCCCCCAAAAAAAAAAAGAAAGTATTGCCAGAAACATTGCTTTAAAGCCCGTGTGTGTGTGTGTGTGTGTGTGTGTGTGTGTGTGTGTGTGTGTGTGTGTGTGTGTGTGTGTGTGTGTGTGTGTGTGTGTGTGTGTGTGTGTGTGTGTGTGTGTGTGTGTGTGTGTGTGTGTGTGTGTGTGTACACGTACTGGGGCTTTGGCCGCAGGACCCCCGCAAGAAGACTACCGAGAGTCAGACTCTACAGCTGTTTTATTTAAATGGGCTGCAGCTCGCGCCTCCTCCTACACTCCGACACAGCTGAGCCTAGGAGGAGAGCCCTGAGCTAAGGATTTGCAGGTCTTATAAAGGCACACAATCAACCAGGTGTTTGGATTACCACCATGTGTTGCTTTGCTAGACAGAAACAAGCAACAAGTGGTCACTGCCTCAGACTTTTACCTTTCAAAGGTATCACACACTTTTGCTTGTTTTGTTTGTTTTAGTTTTGTTTTTGTTTGGGGCTCTATTTGAGCCATGCATACAGTAGGGTATTTTGCTCATTAATTGGAGATAGAGTCTCACAGGCTTTGCTGCTGCCAGAGGGGTCTAAGAGTGGAGAGAGGTGGAATAAAGGCGAGGGGAGTGGTGAATATGAGGCTTTTACCTAAGGGTTGGCATTGGGAGTGTAACTTTAGGAAAGAAGGAATTGTCACGTGTGAATTGAATTGTTAACCAACAGGACTGCTCTCCTCTGAATTAATTGCCTGCAGAGTTTGTGCCAAAGGGAAGGAATTGAAAGAAGGGGAGGTAGATTTGGGAAACTGGTTTTTGTTTCTATTAAATACTTCAGGTCATTTATTCTTCAGACCTTCAACCCAGAGGGAATCAGTGGAAAGTGTTAGTAAAAGAATCATCCTGCTATGTCTCAGAGCCAGGCGGAGTGACCAGCCAATTACTGTAGAGGCTGCTAAAGCCAGTTCTGGTCAGTTCTTTGAGTGCTTTCAGAGGATTCACACATTGTGGTATGAGCTGTATTGTAATGATGATTTACAGGTCATTTGTACACAAATATATTCACTTTTTGAAATTTAAAAAATAGGTTTTAAGATTTCTATCTTTTTTATTAACCTCTTCTGTCCCTAACTATATGAGTAAAAATATAAAGAAAGGAACAGGAGGATTTTTCAATCTCAATCAACAGTGTGCTAGTGGTAGTGAAGAGCTTTGGAATTGGGAAGAACTTACTTTGCATGTGAGACCTGATCATCTCTACTGTTTTCTTTGGGGCCTGTTGTCTGATAAGGCTGTAGAGCGATTGTTTGATCAGTGAGCAGAGCCACAGTGGAGTTGGAGTAGAGATGGGACTGGATGTTGTAATCTACTCAAAGACAAGCAGTTTGGTTTTGAGCCATGCTCTATTATTGGGATGGAATCACTAATCTGTTGGAGATCAGTGCCAAATAAACTTGTCCTTGTGTTCTTTATTTTCTTAGGCAGAGCACTAAGGCTGAACTGGAAGAACCTCATTGATACCATGTTCCTCAACCAAAAGTTGACAGTTTCCTCAGACATGTTTTGGTGCCATGACAACTAGGCATACTGTTTTTTTCACTTAAATGTAATATACAGTCAGTCCTCCCTATCAGGAGGTTTTGCGTCCGTGTGTCTAACCAAATATGTGTAAAATATTTAGGAAAAATTATGACATTGAACATGTTACAGATTTGTAAATGTCATAATTCCCTACATAATATGATTATTTATAAAACGTGTTGAATGAGGTATTATAAATCTAGAGATTATTTAAACTGTGCAGGAGGATGTATGCAGATCAAAGGTTTACTGTACATTTTGTAGTAAGGTATTTGGGTACTTGCAGGTTTTGCTGTCTATGGAGCATCCTGGAATCAGTACCCCTGCGGAACATGGATGACTGTGTAAACATATGTGCATTATGTACATAATATATAGATACTATTCATTTCCATCCCTTATTGTCTCACAGTACATGAACAGTGGTCACTGTAACCTATTCATCAGCATTTTAAAATTGTCACTAAATTGAAAATATAAGGAATCAGCCTTATTGTACAGAACTTGTAAATTAAAACAAGCCATGTTTTTGTTTTTGTTTTGTTTTGTTTTTTTTATTTTGGGTCTGGTTATGGGGCCTGAACTCTGGGCCTGGGCTCTGTCCCTCGGCTCTTCAGCTCAAGGCTAGCACTCTACCACTTGAGCCACAGCGCCACTTCCGGCTTTTTTCTTTTTGCTTATGTGGTGCTGAGGAAGGCATGCAAGGCATGCAAGGCAAGCGCTCTACCACTTAAGCCACCTTCCCAGCCCCACAAACCATGTTTTGATGATATCATAAAATGATTTATAGAACACATACTGGATGGACTTGGCCATAAAAATATTAGTAAAAGCACAGCATCCTAATATTGTCATTTTCTTCTTTTTCCATAAGTTACAACAACATTTTGGATTTGAGTACCAGACCAATGTGGATGGTGAGATAATCCTTCATCTGTATAACAAAGGAGGAATTGAGCAAACAGTTGGTCTGTTGGATGGGGTGTTTGCATTCATTTTGCTGGACATCACAAATAAGAAAGTGTTTCTGGGCAGAGATACCTATGGAGTCAGACCTTTATTTAAAGCCATGACAGAAGATGGATTTCTGGCTGTTTGTTCAGAAGCTAAAGGTAATGGTAGAATTCTTCTGAGTGTTTATTATTGCCTTTCTTTTTTTGTGTGTTTTGAAAAGTGTGGGCAATCCAAAATTCTACTAGAGACTTGGGAAGTTGAAGATTTTTCTGGTCTTCAAAGAATATTGGGAGCTTGGCCCTTTCTTCTTATTCTCTTTGCTTCCTGAACACCATTAGCTGAACAGGTTTCTGTGGCCATATTCTTCTGCCCTGATACAATTCCTTGCTTCAGGCCTAAGACTAGTAGGGCCAAGTGACCATGGGCTGAAATTTTAAAACTTTAAAAGATAATAATTTCCTCCTTTCAAGTTGTTTATCTCAGGTTATTTTGTCAGTGACAGAGAAACTGGTAAACACATTCTTAGTTGTGTTTTGACAATAAATGTAACAAAGACAGCCATCTTTTATCTTTTACCTCGATACCAATAATATCCCACATTGTGGTCTCTTTGCCATCCTTAAATCTTTTTCAGTATTCAGATTTAGTATTGGCTTAGAAAGTCTAATGAGATCAGTGAAAGGGTCCTAGGTCACTTAATTAGTTACAGTATGAGTATAATAGATAAACAACTGGTCTGTTTTTAGGTATTTCTAGTATAATCGAATAGCTAAGAGCAAGTATTACATAAGAGTTACCTGAAGTACTATTAGACAAATCTGGCAAAGGGATCACAAAGGAAAAGTAAACTCCCACTTCCACTGAGTCTCTTGTCTCCTTTGACGTGTCTCCTAGAGACCTAATCATGGTCACATGGTACAGAACTATAATCTCTTCTTCAATTTACTTTCTGAAGTTGCTTTATTGTTCTTGTCTATACTTTTAACAGTTCCCTTTTCCAAACTGAATGCTATCATCTACAGTATAGTTTTCCATTTTAAATCTTTTTTAAAAATCTGATTGTTACTTATCATAAACCTTTTAATTACCCTTAGCCCTGGCCAGGGGTGTGTAATGTACTTCATCTGACAGCTAGAGTGAACATCTGGGTCCTTAGTCTTTCATTTAAATGCCATGCAAATTACTGGGATTAATCATAATGAGTATCTGTGAAGCTAGGCTGTTATTATTTACAAAGAAACATTGACTTCTGTGTCAAAGATCATAATAGTTGTTAGGTGGGTTATTTCTAAAGTTCCTGGGAAAATTTAAATCATACAGATTAATTCATACATGGTGTGAAACAACTATTAAATATCTTAAATTAGGAGTACCTTGTGGTGGATCATTTTGCTGGTTAAAGAATTTGCCAGACTTCAGTGATGAAAAAGAAATGATTGCCAGGATATCATGAAATTAGCATTTAAATTAATCTCTTCACAGATAGGTCTTTTCTTTTTTGTATTTACTTTATTATAGAGAATAGACTTTATCGATCAGAAATTTCAACTAGGGAAAAGGATTTGAGCACTACAGATTTTAATAAAGCTGACAGGACAGTCCACTAGGTGAGAGACAGTCTTTTCAAAAAATGGTGCCGTTAACTATCGCACATGGCAGAAAATAAAGTCTGGACGTCAGACCACATCTACAAATAACCTCAAAGTACATCAAGAATCATTTTCCAGTTGTTTTCAGTTATGCCTTTGTGCTGTTTATCTCCATGCCATCATTTTTATCTCTCTAGAAAGTACATGGGACAGCTTTGGGAATTTTTTCCCCTCTTAATTTGTTTACAGTATAGACATGCATTTGTATTAAAAGAGGAAGATGGACATGTAGAGGATATTAACTAATCATGAAAGTTACTGTGAGGTTCTATCTTATTTGAATAAAGTTTTTTTTTTTTTTTTAAATTTGTAGGTCTTGTTACCTTGAAGCATTCCACAACTCCCTTTTTAAAAGTGGACCCTTTTCCTCCGGGACACTATGAAGTTTTGGATTTAAAGCCAAATGGCAAAGTTGCATCTGTAGAAATGGTTAAATATCACCATTGTAGAGACGAACCTTCACATGTCATCTATGACAGTGTGGAAAAACTCTTCCCAGGTAAGAAGTGCCCACCTGTCCCATGGTGAGACCTGTTTCCTATTTGATTTGATGAGGATGCATTGGATTTTGCAGACTCCACTCTTGGGTGATGGCCATCATGGATATGGGTGATTGAGTACCTCATTTCAATAACAAATTCAACCTGAGCTTGTCTGGTTTTATTTGTCATGCTTGTAGGTTTTGAGTTAGAGACTGTAAAGAACAACTTGCGGATCCTTTTTAACAATGCTATTAAGAAGCGTTTGATGACAGACAGGAGGATTGGTTGCCTTTTATCAGGTGAGATCAGTTAAAAAAAAATTTAGGACATGATTAGATGAAATGATTTGTAGCTATCACTGAGGTTTTGATTCAGTAATTTATCACATGATTAAACCTTTCCTTTATTATAGAATGTCCAAGTTTTTCAAAGTTATATGTAATACCCAGAGTAATGCTGCAGCTTAAGCTAATAGCTTTATTAGTGTTGATAAAAATAGTTTGGGACATGGGGAGTCACATAGGAGTAAGGACATCAACTTGAAAGGAACTAGGCAAGGCAAGGTTTACTTCTGCAGAAGTAAAACTCACCAGCCAAAACTCTGGCAAGCAAACACAATTTTAGCTCTAACCCAGCAGGCTGAGCAGACCGGCTTAATTAAAGTGCAGCAGGAAAAGGATATACCTAAAATGTAATTAACAAGGACCAAGTTGGCCCGCCAAAGCAAGAACTTTTTAGAAGATCAATTCTCACAAGATTAACAGGAAGCAAACTACTTTGATAGAAAAGACACTTTACCCACAGTGTAAAAGCTAGTTAGTACACATTCTTTAGAACCCTATATACTGATGATGATGATGATGATGTAGTTGTACAAAAGGGTTACAAGTCATAAGTCCCTTCCTTCATACTTTCCTGTTTTCCCCTTCCATTTTTTTTAAACCAATAGAGTAACTTTTATTGTAGCTTCCAGTAAGAATATATTTTATCATATTAAAAATTGATTTCAGCTTATAAGCTGGAAGATCTGATGTGTTAAGAGTGTAATGGAGATGTAAATCATTTCTCTTCTGGTCTAATGAAGACACATAACCTGTGCACTTGCTCTCTTGTCTGTAGGGGGCTTGGACTCCAGCTTGGTGGCTGCCACCTTACTGAAGCAACTAAAAGAGACCCAAATACAGTATCCTCTCCAGACATTTGCTATTGGCATGGAAGACAGTCCTGACTTACTGGCTGCTAGGAAGGTAAGGCGCTGAAAGTTCCTGTTCAATTTATCTACTGTGTTCTGGATACTTTTGTCTACTAGACCTATACTGTCCTCACAAAGACATGGATAACAGTTCTGTCCTTCTGAATATTAGAACTTGGAGGTTTTGGAGCCTGATGGCTGGTTTAAATCCTGGTTCTACTGTGCATATCCTTGTTTCTGTATGGGGAGTAATGATGTCTAGGATGGAGTAGTTTTGATATAAACAGAGAATTCATAGAAAATATGTAGCATACCTAGCATATAGTTAAGTACTTTCTGAATATGAACTGTAATTGGTTTTTGTTCTTTAGAGCAC
This sequence comes from Dipodomys merriami, assembly GCF_024711535.1. Classification (NCBI taxonomy): domain Eukaryota; kingdom Metazoa; phylum Chordata; class Mammalia; order Rodentia; family Heteromyidae; genus Dipodomys; species Dipodomys merriami. The sequence continues at coordinate 44,903,451 of NW_027206068.1, read as the reverse complement.
TGTGTTTAGAATGGTAGATTGAGCAGACCTTGTATACATATTCAGTGCATAGATCTAGTTCTAGCTCTAGAACTTAGACTGGGTAAGAAATGACTAAAGAGCAATGCAAGTTGATGGTTGCTAGACGAACCCAATATAGTCAAAGCACAAGAGGAGAACCAGTCCATGTGGGAATAGCATCCTGAATGAAGAACTGTGTTTCAAGAGAGCCCAACAGAAACATTCTATGTTTTAATGGGAACTTGTTGGACTGGGGAGAGATGAGGAAGGTTAGCTAAAATAGGGAGGGTGGGACACTAATTGGGAGCTTCTTGACTTATAGGTTGTAGTCTTGGAATGGAAAGAGCTGATGGGAGATTTGCTTTTTGTGGTTAAGTAGGAACAGAGAGGGTAGCCACCATGGGGTACATAACAAGGTTGTGGTCCGGAGTTGTTTCTTCTTACTGTGGTTGTTGGGTAATTATTTCCTCTGTTTTATCTTGGTTTTTTTTTTTTGCTCTTGTTTAATTCTTAATTCTGTGTGAGCTACTAACTTGTGTCACTTATTTATTTAGATAATAAGCATATGGATTATTTTTTGTATAATTAGGTGGCAAATCATATTGGAAGTGAGCATCATGAAGTCCTCTTTAACTCCGAGGAAGGCATTCAGGCCTTGGATGAAGTTATATTTTCCTTGGAAACTTATGACATTACAACAATTCGAGCATCTGTAGGTAAGGTATTTTAGGATGTTCAAGGAGTTTTCATGCTGAAAATACTTTATGGGAGGTGGTTGGCATCCAAGAGCACACTCAAGAGGGAGAGATCACATGGTAAACTTAGAAGCAAAAGAATAGAAGGGCTGTTTCATGGCAATTCCTCAAGAAACTACCTTCTTGCCTTCTAAGGTCCCACTAGGCATTACTTCCTGGATCCCACCGCCTCCCACATCACACTGCAGAGCAGGTCTTAACAACAGATCCCTTAGGGACTATATGCGAATCCTAACGCCGCTAAAACTCTTTTGTATGGTGATGGAGGCCAGTGTGCAAGGCCTGATTTTCAAGTAATTGAATCATTGTTCATACGGGGTTAGGCTAAAAAACATTAGAGTTTTGAAAACTGCACAAAATTGTGGAATGGTTTCTGGACTATTACTGTAACTTTTGACTAAGTACATGAACATACATACAAACACATGCACACGTACATGGCTTGTTAAGGATTAAGGTTGTTATTTTGGAAACTGTTGATGTAAGTTTTAATGTGGGGATAAAATGGCTCTTTCTGAAATGGGAGTAAAAGGCACTTCTATTTAGATGGAGGGTTATGTTATGTTGACATTAGCAGTAATTAATGTCTCTTATATTTAAGGTATGTATTTGATTTCCAAGTACATTCGGAAGAACACAGATACTGTGGTGGTCTTCTCTGGAGAAGGGTCAGATGAACTTACACAGGGCTACATATATTTCCATAAGGTAAGCACTTTGAAAAGGGAGTGGATATTCATGCTAGATAAAGAGAAGTCTGAATTACTGTTTTCTACCTCTGTCCTTTCTGTGTCTTGTGATTAGCTTGTGAGTTTGTATCCATTCTTCAGTTAAGCATGAAAATCATCTTTTTGTTTCTTAGTCCTTCTGATATGATGGCTGCTTCCCAAGGCTGCCATTTTATTTGTTCTCACACTAACAATTTGAGAAGGGGGGATACCTGTTTTATAATGCATTGCCTGCCTCTGTCCAGTCATCTACTCCTAACCTTGTTGAGCTTTCTATCTTGTTGTCTTCTGTACTAGAAAATATGTAAAGAGAAATGAAAGTCGTTTTATGTGCCAGAAGCAAAGCTGTTGATTAGCTTTTTGTTTGTAAAATAGGCTCCTTCTCCTGAGAAGGCTGAGGAGGAGAGCGAGAGGCTTCTAAAGGAACTCTATTTGTTTGACGTTCTCCGTGCAGACCGAACTACTGCTGCCCATGGGTAGGTCCATATCTTCACATACGGTTTTATTTTTTAAGCTACTCAGAAGGTGGAGATAGGAGTCGTACACAGTCAAGGCCAGCACAAGCAAAAACACATGTATCCTATCCAGTACCAAACCAAAAAGGAGAACATGAGTAACCCAGGTTATTTTTCTTTTCAATTGGCTATATGTTGCAGAGGATGACATTATAGAGAGAAAATAAAAGCTTGGCTCTTAGCCATGGTCTAAGTATTGCATGGTAATGGGAAAATGCCTTCTTAGGTTATTTCAGATAGATTTTTTATCTTTAAAGTATTATGGCATTCTACCACATCTCAGTCACCCAGAGAAGGCTGTTGCTGCTATTTTTAAGTCCTTAAGAAAAGTGAAAGGTCAAAGTGGAGCTGTGGCTCAAGTGGTAGAATGCCCAGGCCTTGAGTTCAAGCCCCGGGACTGGCACACACACACACACACACACACACACAAAGCCATCATAGAAAAATAAAACAGAAGATCCCTGTACTTTTGAACTGAAAATGCTGCCATTTCATTGTACTTATAAACTGAAAATGCTTACTCTTTACACTGTTCTGGGCAAGGGACTGTTTTTTTTTTTTTTCTTTTTTAATTTTATTGTCAAGGTGATGTACAGAGGGTTACAGTTACGTAAGAAAGGTAGTGAGTACATTTTTTGTTGAATGTGTTACCCATGCATTCTTCTTTGTGTGTGTGTCAGTCCTGAAGCTTAACCTCAGGGTCTGAGCATTGTACTTAAGCTTTTTTTTCTCAAGGCTAGTAGTCTACCACTTGAGACACAGCTCCAGTTCTGGCTTTCTGGTGGGGATAAAAGTCAAATGGACTTTCCTGTCCAAGATGGCTTTGAACTTTGATCCTCAGATCTCAGCCTTCTGAATAGCTAAGGATTAGAGATGTCAACAACTAGCTCCCTGCAGGGTGCATTCTAAATGACTAGTTTACTCATGACTCTTAGCTTTTCTGTTTTCTGAGGTGCACATTTAAATAAGTGTTCAGGGAAAAAACAAAGGGACTAGTCTTAAATGGGCAATTTCATTCTCAAGGTGATAGATTTACTTTGAAGATTTCTGGGGGCAGTCATTACTGGGAGTTATAAAATGACTAATGTTGACATTGCTCAGTTTGGTTGATTACAGGAAGGTCTATTCCATCATCTAACCTGACAGATGCTAAATAAGTGTTCATTTTGATTTAGATCTTTTATTTTCCCTTTCAGCCTTGAACTAAGAGTCCCATTTCTGGATCATCGATTTTCTTCTTATTACTTGTCTTTACCACCGGAAATGAGAATTCCCAAAGTAGGTAAATCAATTCTAGATAAAAACTGCCCATTGCATTCAGGTTCTGTTAGTGACTTTTATTGATGCTCTGTTTGTTTTCATGCCAGAATGGGATTGAGAAACATCTCTTGAGAGAGACGTTTGAGGACTCCAACCTGCTACCTAAAGAGATTCTCTGGCGACCAAAGGAAGCATTCAGTGATGGAATAACCTCAGTCAAGAACTCCTGGTTCAAGATTTTACAGGATTACATTGAGCACGAGGTATTATGTGTTTACAGTCATTATATCTTACAGAGCAGGATAGCTCTGCAATCTCAGTTACTCATTTTGTATTTAGTTTGAATGCTTTGTGGTTAAAGGAGAGACCCACAGTCTCCATAAACCATCTTTTTAAAAAGAATTATATGAGTTAAGTAACACCAAGGATTATATATTAATATCTAGAATCAAGAGAAAGGAAGGAGAGAAATACTAATCATCACTGACGATTTCGAACAGTTTTAGGGTACCTGCCAAATGACAGATATTTAAGGTACAAACTAATTAAACACCCTAAATACTACAAATAAGTGCATGAGTATTTAAATTCCTGTAGCTATGCATATTGTTATGGTAGCATTTTCTAGGTGTTAGAGGACTTAAGGGGTCTTGTATAATTTATTGTCATGCTTTTCTTACTTCATTTTGATTTGTGGTACCGGATCAAATACTACATTAAATAGAACATTGGTTTGTTCTGCTCTTATTTTTATAGGTTGATGATACAATGATGGCAGCAGCTGCCCAGAAGTTTCCCTTCAATACTCCAAAGACCAAAGAAGGCTATTACTACCGTCAGATCTTTGAACGCCACTATCCAGGCCGGGCTGATTGGCTGACCCATTACTGGATGCCCAAGTGGATCAATGCTACGGATCCTTCTGCCCGAACTCTGACCCATTACAAGTCAGATGCCAAAGCTTAAGTGCTCTCTGAGCAATCGGGCAGAAGAAAATGCTCCTTTTGGCAACGGGGGGACAAACAGGACAAGGAGGCTCAATCACTCAGGCTTACTTGGGCAGGGAGAAGAATAAAAATACTACACCTAAAATTTTGCTCTAATTGTTTATATTAATACAATCTCATCATCCTAGGTAATTAGACATGAAGTGAGCTTTTTTTTTTTCTTTCTGTATTGTCACAATCACGAGGATTATGAGCTAAGCCAAGGGGAATATTTATATGCACTCACAGTACTCACCTTGCAGAGTTGCTTTGGAAAACAGCTGGGCCTCAGCTGTACACATGGCCACACACACATGGTCTTCTCCCAGGCCTTGTCCCACCCATCTCAGTTTGGTCCTTCCGTGACTTCCTGTCTTTCTTCTGCTGACTTCCGAACAGATGACTCTGGATGTGTTTGTCCTTGATAGAAGTTCATCATATCAGTTTTATTTTATAGGAGCCAGTGTCACTTCTGGAGACTTGTTCTAGAGCTGGAGTTGTTAGGGTTTTTAAAAAAATCATTGGTATTGTAGGCTTTACAGAAGATTTTCATTTGAAAGCTAAGTGGCTATTTTAGGATAATGAAATATATAAAAAGTGAATTTACTATTACACATGTATTATATGTGAACGTAATGCTTGATGAGAAAAGTGATGAGGCCAGGAATTTCGGTTAATGGGAACATGAATTAAGGCTAGCTTTAGGTTTTTACCTACAGTTTATAAATGTCTCCAAGAAATTGAAGGAATACCATGAATATTGGATGATTTAATGATGCTCTTGTATTTGTAGATGTTTGAATTGTTTAAACCTAGCATGATTTGACTCTACACATTTTCTGGTAAGGAAAGCCTCCCCTAACTAGCCAGAGTGGGATTAAGAATGCTTTGGAAATTTGATAAACTAGTGTACATTGTAAAATATTACATGGAATATGATCTGCCAGTTTTTAGGGTATGGAGTTAGGCTTTGGATTTTTAACTTAGTGATTGATAAGGTATAACATATTGAGATACTACCTAGGAGTTTAATAGTAATTTTGTATTAGCAAACCTGTGTTAGGCATTGTCTCCATGATAAATAGCTGAGCAAAAGAGGCTATTGGAGGAAAGAATTGTTTTGGCTTTGATTTTCAGAGGCTACTGTCTATGGTCTGCACAGGCTCTGTGGTTTCTGGGCTGATAGGGAGGCAGAATGTGATGATGAGGGGGTAGTAAAACTGACATGCTCTTCTCTTGGCAGAGGAAGCAGAGAGGATGAGGAGGAGGCCTGACAGGATGAGGAAGGAACGTGAGATGAGATAGAGCCCCAGAGTACAGTGATCCACTCCCCCCAACCAGGCCCTGCTTCAGAGTTTCTACCATCTCCCCGTAACACCATCACATTGTGAACTTGTCAGTGGGTTCATGCATTAAGTCAGGTCTGATGCATCACCTCTTATCAGATCCGCCATCTGGGGAATTGAGCCTTCCATACTTGAGCCTTGTGGGAGACACTTTGCAGCCAAAACATACAAAACCAGAGTTCCTTATAATGGCTGCAAACACAAGATTCATATAAGGTTCTTGACATGTGGTATAAAGTTAGCCTTGTTCCTTTTTTTTGCCACTTTAATAGAAGATTTGAAGAAATTGTAGCACCTGGAGATGTGTAGTGTAGTAGGTGTGTCAATAGTTTACTTACTAACCAAACTTGTTTTCCTGGGTCATTCTGGTACTAGTAATTCAGTGACAGGTGGCATATGGTTATCTAGTCCACACAGCACTGCTAATGATAAACTAGTCCTTCAGGCATAAACTGCCAGTTAGGGGTTTCTCTTAATATAAGCCCTACAAAAGCTACTGTGTACTTGGACAGTTTTTTTTTTTTAATACTTGGATTCAAAAACAAAACCCACCCAAAATTCTCCCACGCCTTTTGAGTTTTAACCAATCTCTTGCACATGGGCAGGTAGATGACCTCTGTTAAGATAAAGCCTAAAAGCTTTTAAAGTCCTTTATGAGAAAAATATCACCAGGAGCTAATCCTGTCTGGTCCAGCCTCAGAGGGATTGCACCTCATTCGTCATAGAAAATTTGCTCACATCACACTGATTAATCTGTCTGAGGACAGAGACAGCATGCTCCTCAGTTCCTCCTGAGTGTCCTTAGTGTGGTACAGTCTGTGATAAGGAGTCTTTGTAACAGGTCCCCATCGTGGGAAAGGCTGGCTCTGAGGAAGCAGAGTGGGAGCTAGGCAGAAAGCCAGTTACATATGGCTGTGGCCGAGTGCAGAAGATGCAGCATTACTACCCAGCAACTCTGCTAAGTACCTTACTACGTTAACTCCAGTAACTTAACTCCAAGTATGGCAGAATTTATATCCTAAAAGTGGCCACAGCAGTATTTCATGGTCTTCTCAGCCTTTCTGCTACCCCTAAGAAGTTTCTACTTCCCTCTTTGAGAGCCTGGGGAGAATTTTATGATTGTGTCAATGAGCAGAACATAGTGAAAGTGATAGTGTGCCCTAAAGGCCAGGCCGTAAAGAGTGAATTGGCTTCAGCTTGCTTTTTTTTTTTTTTAATTTTTTTTATTATTGTGAAAATACTGTACCAGAGGGGTTACAATTACATGGGCAAGATAATGAGTACATTTCTTATCAAGCATTGTTGCCTCCTCCGTTGTTTCCCCATACCATCCCTTCCCCTCTCCACCCCCCCATACCCCCGATTACCACCACCCCACCCCCCACCCCACCAAAGTTGTAAAGTTCGTTTTGCGACATAACGTCTTGTACATCTCATTGTTCTAATGGGTCCACCTGTAACTCTATTTAAACAGTTTTTTCCCTTCCCCTCCACAAATTATGTCAACATCAAATACAGTGAAAGCAGGGGTTATACCACGGGGGAGGTGCCGCGGACCGGGTTCTGTCGGGACGACGGAGGATACCTAGGGGAGGAACCTGGAATAGGATGGGGAGATGGCAAACAGACAACTCACACACAAGAGGAGTGGATGCTGAGTGCGATTTAATGCAGAGGATAGCAAACTTTTATAACAGAAGTCTCATGAGAAAGGGCAAAAGGTTACACAATCTTGCTGCATGGCTTCTTTCTTGGGTGGTCACCAGCTGGGCACCTGATAGGCATTTGTCTCCGGCTTATCTCTAAGGAATACAATGGGTTTGGGTTTCGATGTTTGTCACCAATTAACCATTACCTATTTTTATAGAGGCCTTAGCTTTCCCATAAGATCTTTCCTGTCTCTTCTTTAATAGTAAACTTTAAGGAGACCTAGCAATTCTCTTAGTAAATAGCAGGAAATTCTTTCTCCTAAATAATTATCCCAGCAATTGCCATACATTCTTTCTGTTTTAACTGAGCCTATAGCTTCTTGTAAATCCCTTACAAATAATTCCTTCTGCTGAAGTGACTTTGTGAAACCCCCAATACTTTTATATTTACTTATAACTTGTCTCCTAGCCTCCATAAGAGGGGTTTCAGGTTAGCACTTAACTCTGGTGAGTTAGTCATATTTTTTAAGAGGCTCATCAGATATTGGAGTCGTCAACACTCTTAAGAAAGAGCTTTGAATAAGGGGACATTGACAATGAGCAAGTACAAAGAGCAGTAGAAGCAGTAAAAGATTAATAGGCACTCTTATACAGTGAAGAAAGGCAGAAACACATCTTTCCCAGGGGTTTTTCCAGCCTTTTCCCAGGAGTAGGCCTCTTAGAAGCCCTATTCTCCGAGGTAGACTTCGGTGAAGTCCCAAAACTTGGAGATAGGTCTCGAAGCCCCTATCATGGTCTGATAGATGGTTTCCCATGCTAAGCAGACTCTACTGGGGTCGGCGTGGCAGGGAGGGACATACAAAGCAACAAAGAAATAATCTTATAAATATGTTAGAAACAATCGCAAGAAAGAAAAAAACGTGAATCCTTTTGTAGCTTCTTTCCCCCGTCTCCCCCCAGTGCTGAGGACGGAACCAGGGCCTTATGCTCGCCAGGCGAGCACCCTTCCACTGAGCTAAACCCCCAGCCCCTTGAATCCTTATCTTGGGGTTCATTTCGCTAAACATCAACTTGTCTGACAGTTTCTGTTTGTCTCAAACATATACTAGTTATTGCAAATAAGGGAAACCTTGGGACCTATATTTCTTTGAGCCTGGCTTACTTCACTTAATACAATTTTTTCCAAGTCTTTCCATTTCCTAACAAATGGGGCAATGTCATTCTTTCTGATGGAGGCATAGAATTCCATCGTGTGTATACCACATTTTCTTGATCCATTCATCTACTGAGGGGCATCTGGGTTGGTTCCATATTTTAGCTATGGTAAATAATGTTGCAATAAACATAGTTGTGCTGGTAGCTTTAGTATGGTCTTGTTTATGATCATTTGGGTAAATGCCCAAAAGTGGGATTGCTGGGTCATAGGGGAGCTCTATGTGGAGTCTTTTGAGGAACCTCCATACTACTTTCCAAAGTGGTTGAACAAGTTTACACTTCCACCAACAATGCAGTAGGGTTCCCTTCTCCACATCCCCTCCAGCATCTGTTGTTATTAGAGTTCTTGATTATAGCCATTCTAACTGGGGTGAGGTGGCATCTCAATGTTTTGATTTGCATTTCTTTTATGGCTAGGGATGTTGAGCATTTCTTCATGTGTCTATTGGCCATTCTTACTTCTTCAGAGAAGTTTCTCTTTAAGTCTTTAGCCCACTTATTTATTGGGCAGTTGTTTCTTTGAGGATTTGTTATTGGGGGATTTAATTTTTTGAGTTCCAGGTATATTTTAGATATGAGACTCTTGTCCATTGTATTGTGTTTTGTGAGGAAGTCTAGGCCACCTGGAAAGGCCATGTGTAAGAGTGGGTTGATGGTGCCAGTAAACTCCTCAGCACATAGCAACCATCACTAGATTGGAGAGTGAATGAGCTTCCAGATGATTCCAGCTTCTAGTCTCTGGATTTTCCACCAGAAGCTCCAGTTGTGAGGAGCAGAGATCAGCCATGCTGGGCACTGTCCCAAGTTTCTCATTCACAAACCTGAGTATGCTAAGTGGTATTGACACCATTAAGTTTTGTTTTTTTGGTTTTTTTTTTTTGGGGGGGGGGTCCGGTCATGGGGCCTGAACTCTGGGCCTGGGCGCTGTCCCTCAGTTCTTCAGCTCAAGGCTAGCGCTTTACCACTTGAGCCACAGTGCCAATTCCGGCTTTTTCTTTTTGCTTATGTGGTGCTGAGGAATGGAACCCAGGGCCTTATGCATGTAAGGCAAGCGCTCTACCACTGAGCCACCTTCCCAGCCCATGTTTTGAAGTGGTTTTTATCTTTTAATAGTAGGCACAATAGCAAACAGACAGCAAATAAACATTCAGACTGAGGACAATCAGCTAGTAAGTCCTAAATTATTAAGTCCTAAAGCCCCATTGTAACCAGACCGTTCTTTCCTGTTAATTCTTGCACTGTCAGCATGGGGAGACAGGTTCCGCTAGGCTTTTGTAGAGTGCAGGAGCAGGAAGGGCAGGATGCCACTCAGGGGATCCCAATGTTGTGAATTATTTTCTTTAATGGCACAGTCTAGGTGCTGCTGAGAAAACAATCCCAGTGTTTCAGAGCATTATCACAACAAAAGTGATTTTTCTTCAAATGATGTCCATCTTTGCTCTTGGAGGGCCTTGATCACTGTTTAGGGTTTTATAATCACTCTGGAGCCAGGCCAGGAATACAATCTTGACTCAAAATTCTATCATCAGCATGGCTGAATCATGGGCCTAAACAAACTTCCACTCCAGAGTCACATTGCTTTTGTTTGTATTCCATACTAACGAACCACACCTAACTCCAAGAGACATGGACAAGAAAGGAAAATAAGTATTTGGAAAAAAGCACCAACAACTCCCACTATTCAGTTCGTGTTCAACATGCATTCACCCCTCCTCAAGAGAGATACGGCAGAAAGTGCATTCCACTATGGCTTCAAGTCTAGACCTTGGTATCTCTGGATGATGTGACGATGTAAGTGTGTTTCAGGGCTGAGAGGTGCCATTTCTTCATAAGAAGAAAACTCTATACCTGTTTGATATATAATAAAGCATAGAGAAACTAACTGGAGTCAAGAAAATACATATTGAGTGGGTGCTGGTGGCTCATGCCTGTAACTACCTACTCTGGAGGCTGAGATCTGAGGATCATGATTTAAAGCCAGCCCAGGCAAGAAAGTCCATGGACTCATCTCCAATAAATCACCAGAAAACTGGAACTGTGGTTCAAGTGGTAGAGTGCTAGCCTTGAGCCAAAAAGCTCAGGGGACAGTGTCCAGTCCCAGAGTTCAAGACCCATGACTGACAAAAAAAAAAAAGGAAAAACAAAAAGGAAATACACATTGGAGCAAGAACGGGAGGCATACAGTAAACTGAAGTGCATAGCAATATTGGTGCACTGCTGTCCAGTCATTTAAAGGCCCGCAACTCCAGCAAAGCAAACAAAGCCTTCCAGGGCCATTGGCAGCTGAGACATCAGTGTCAGCAGAAGGAAACAGTGAAAGAGCTGGGAGAATCAGAACCTCAAGTCGGAAGCAGGAAACACTTTGAAGGGAAAGTGCTGATCTGAAGCAATAAAGCAAATCTGGCTTATGTATTGTAATTTTAGTGTCACAAATAGCAAATAGTTAGCAAATAGTTATTGTTGAGTGCCAAGGACTGCTCTAAAAGCTACGACCCATCCTCACAACACCCCTGTCACTATGTATGTACTGTTGAGCTCATCCATGTTTTGTGAATAAGGAAAGGGATGTGCAGGGGAGTAGTATATTTCAGGCCCAAGGTAGACTGGCTAATAGGTAATGCAAGGGATTTTTGATTCTAGGTCCCAGGATTTATTATGCTATGTGACCTTTCAAAGGGCCAGAAATAGAGCTAGGTGACCTTTTGAAGGGTCAGAAATAGAGAAATACTTAAGGAAAAATTTCGTTTTTTCAATTTTTTTTTTCACACCAGTCCTGAAACTTGGAGTGTGAACTCAGGGCCTGGGTTCTGTCCTTGAGCTTTTGTGCATAAGGTTAGTGCTCTCCCACTTGAGCCACAGCTCCATTTCCAGCTTTTTTTTTGGTTAATTGGAGATAAGAGTCTTGTGGGCTTTCCTGCTCAGGCTGGTTCTGAACCAGCATCCTCAGATCTCAGCATCTTGAGTAGCTAGAATTACAGGCTTGAGCCACCAGCATCTGATTACTTCTGATTTTAATGGGAGTAGCTATTAATTCCATTTTGTGAGTAGACCATTAGTTATTTATCACCTCTGCTAATTCAAGTAAAAGATAATTTTTCAGTTGTTAATTGGTAAGGAGCACAGGTGCACCCATGAGATTTTGATGTGTGTCATAGATCTTGTGTGATTCTTGCTTGATTTCAGCCTCCATGTGGTCAGCGGGTACTAAGAAACTAATTCATAGTCTTCTTTGCAACTTGGAGAATTTATAATAATACTAGGAAGAAAAGCCATACTTAACTAATGTTAGAGTTTTTATAAAATTAGCTAAAGTTCTGAGGACAAGTGTAACATTTAAAACCACAAGGTGGCAGCCATGGTATGTTTCTCTCTTCAGGCAATTTCATGCATTTTGCAAAGGTAAGAAGTGTGGGGAAATTTGTATGATAAATTGAAGAGATGATACATTCATTTCACAGAATTAATCACAGCACAGAAGCTCCCTAGTCTTCTATAGGTAATTATTGAGCAGTTTTAATTTGTTAATAATTTGTTCCAGAGTCCTGTATCAGTTTTCTTTCTGAAACTTTTTATCTCTTTAGTCCACCATTCCTAAATACACCTGCACAAAGCATGTCCTTATAAAAATGAGATTCCCTTACATTATAAAAGCTAAGAAAGGATGCATACAACCAAAAATACTTCTTGATTTTCTGTTCTCCTTTCCTTCCTTCCTCTTTCTTTCTTTCTTTCTTCTTTCTTCTTTCTTATTTCTTTCTTGTTTCTTCCTTCTTTCTTCCTCCTTCCTTCCCCCTTCCTTCCTCCTTCCTTCCTTCCTTCCTTCCTTCCTTCCTTTCTTTCTTTCTTTCTTTCTTTCTTTCTTTCTTTCTTTCTTTCTTTTTTCTTTCTTTCTTTCTTTCTTTCTCTCTTTCTCTTTCTCTCTCTCTTTCTCTTTCTCTCTTTCTCTCTCACTCTCTCTTTCTTTTCTTCTTTCTTTCTTTCTTTCTTTCTTTCTTCCTTCCTTCCTTCCTTCCTTCCTTCCTTTCTTTCTTTCTTTCTTTCTTTCTTTCTTTCTTTCTTTCTTTCTTTCTTTCTTTCTTTCTTTCTTTCTTTCTTTCTTTCTTTCCTTTCTTTCTCTTCTCCCACCTCAGCCTCTCAAGTGCTGGTATTATAGACATGTGTCACAATGCCTGGCTTTATTTTTTTTAACAAATGAAATTTGTTAAAAATTATTACTTTCATAATCACTCATTCTACCAAACTCTGAGCTGTTTTTCTCAAAACTTCACACACAATATGAGGTAATGTACTTTGTGATTAACTGTGTCCTAAGACCTTAGATTCTGTAACAGTCTTGAAAAGTATCTACTTTTGTTACTCTCCCGCCCCCCCCCTCCACCCTGATAGTTGAAAAAACAGCAACATAACTAGTGGCAGAGAAAGTAGTCAATTCATGGCTGATGGGATTTTCTGTCTAATGTAATGGATAACACAGTAAAGAGGTGTATATCAGCCAGGCAATTACCTATGAGGTTGGATTGTAATGCCAAGGTCGCAGGACCCCCCGCAAGAAGACCACCGAGAGTCAGACTCTACAGCTGTTTTATTTAAATGGGCTGCAGCTCGGGCCTGTCCTACACTCCGACACAGCGGAGCCTAGGAGGAGAGCCCCGAGCTAAAGATTTGCAGGTCTTATATAGGCACACAATCAACCAGGTGTTTTGATTACCACCACGTGTTGCCGTGGTGGTCACTGCCTCAAACTTTAACCTTTCAGGATGACCCTTCCAAAATTGATGAGCCTCCATTACTATGTTCATCATCCTCTACCATCTTTAGTTCATACCAACAAAGCTCTGCTTCTCTGTTAGCCTCATACTTTTTTTTTTGTTGTTGTTGTTGTTGTCGGTCGTGGGGCTTGAACTCTGGGCCTGGGCGCTGTCCCTCAGCTCAAGGCGAGCGCTCTACCACTTGAGCTACAGCGCCACTTCCTAGCCTCATACTTTGTAGGGCTGAGCTCATGAGCCATAGTTTTAGTGGGAATGCAAAAAGTTATGAGGAACAGGTGGTTTGGAAGAGCAGAGGAAGGTCTTTATGTCTCTGTTGGACTACTTTCAGGAGTAAGAAGAAAACAAAGTTGAAAAGCTCAATTCCTTACTGAGTAAAGGAACAGGGATTATGGGGGTTATGCATCCTTTGCCTAGGTCTAATCCTACAAATGAATAACTGGGAATCTTTGTTAAAGCACACTGAATGTAACATACCAATCCCAGTGCATGATCCTGTACCCAGTCTATATTCTATTACATTTGGTGTTAGTTTTCTAAGTTGTATAGCTATAAAATAACCACAAGGTGGCGCAAGATGCTACTGAACCAATTTGTCAAGCTTTTGATGGGATTTTTTTCTTGTTTTAACATCTGAATCCCACTTTTGGCCATTTAACCAAATGATCACAAACAAGACCATACTAAAGCTACCAGCACAACTATGTTTATTGCAGTATTATTTACCATAGCTAAGATATGGAACCAACCCAGATGCCCCTCTAGATGAATGGATCAAGAAAATGTGGTATATATACACAATGGAATTCTATGCCTCCATCAGAAAGAATGACATTGCCTTATTTGTTCGGAAATGGAAAGACATGGAAAAAATTATATTAAGTGAAGTAAGCCAGGCCCAAAGAAACATAGGTCCCATGGTTTCCCTTATTTGCAATTACTAGTATATGTCTGAGTCAAGCAGAAAAGGTCAGATAAGTTGATGTTAGGGAAATGAACCCCAAGATAAGTATTCAAATGTTTTTTTCTTTCTTTTGATTGTTTCTAACAATTGTTGCTGACGATTTCTTTGTTGCTTTGTATGTCCCTCCCCCACGGTATAACCCCTGCTTTCATTGTATTTGATGTTGGTATAATTTGTGGAGGGGAAGGGAAAAAACAAATCGTTTAAATAGGGATACAGGTGGACCCATTGCAACAATGAGATGTACAAGATGTTATGTTGAACTTTACAACTTTGGCGGGGGCGTGGGGGGGGAGATTGGAAGGGATGGGGAGGGGAAAGAAAGGAGTAGGCAACAATGCTTGATAAAAAATGTACTCATTATCTTGCCCATGTAATGGTAACCCCTCTGTATGGTATTTTCACAATAAAAAAAAATCTGAATCCGTGAGCATGTGTGCATTTATAGTTAATCACTTTGCTTGGTCATTATAAGTGTTGACCTTGGAAATACTTTTGCACATCTTATCATGTGATATACAATACTGCATGCCTTGAGTTGTGTTTCAAACAGACAAACATTAGCCTAACAATCAAGTATATTATGTCCAGAGCTCCTTCCGAATTCTGTAACTCACTTGGCTTATGGTAGGAGAAGAGGGATAGAAGGAAATACTAGAGAATGTGAGTTCTGTATTGGGCAGCAAAGTATGTGATGATAGCAGTAGAAACATGAAACCTATGCACTAACCAAATATAATTATCACGCAGGCAGAAGTTACACATTCAAGGGCTGAGAGGAGCCAGGCAGGTAGACCCGGGGTGGCCCCCTATGCAGATGGGGAGCTATGGCCAGTGGCCAGGGCCCCGCAGACATTCCTCAGGTCCAGTTCTTCCAGGCTATGTGGCAAGACTGGTGATTTGTGTTGTAAATCCAGATTTGGGGATGAGGGAGTCATTTAAATGTTCATTAAAATGCTTAAGAATTTTCAGGCTAAACATGTCTTGTGTACTGATGTTTGTTTATATCAATGATTCTATAAACCATGTAAAAAACACAGGCTAGTAGCTAATGAAGTCGACTTAGCCTGCTCCCTACGGGAGCATCATGAAGTGATCCCATCTTTAGGCAAGGGATGTGTGTCAGTCCTTGGTAGTGGAGCCTATAGAAGAAGTTAAAACCTCTAGGTGGTGAGGCTCCCATTGGGTGGTGGAGGTCTTTGGAGAAGGTAGCAGCTTTAAGCAGTGGCTAGCCTTCACAGCAACTGGGAATATAAAGGACTGATCTGGTAAAGGCTATGGGATGGATGAAGCACCACCAGCACACCTACGCTTTGCCACAGTAACATCGACAAATGTGTAATGACCCTTACAAAAATGATAATTACATGAGAAAGCCATGTGATGATTTTTCTCCATCCATGCTTTAATAAGCTTAGAACATCTGTACTATTTTTATGTGTATGCTTCCCTTTAAACATTGATGGATTTTTTCATTAGCTAGGTCTTCAAAAACATTTGTTTTCCTAAATGTTTTCATTTCTAAGTCTTCTGTTACACCTAGATTGATCATTTATTTGCTTTACTATTTATTTTACTTCAGATGCAGATTTGTCTGGCAAGACTCTCCCAATCCTAAAACTGGGGTGTTTTCCTGTTACTGAATCCTTATGATCTTCTTATATTCCCGTGATCATTTTACAATAGCAATACTGTAGAATGAGCTCACTATGTATCTGTGTATCAACTAAGGGCTTTCCAGGGAAACAGAAACCTCACCGTGTTTTCTACATGCAAAAAGTTTGCTATTATGGATTCAATGTTTATCAGATTCTTAGGAAGGCTAGAAGAACAGCAAAGGCTAGGAAACAGGGGAGGGCAATTGAAATGGAAGATCTCAGCCTGAAGCAGGTGAGACTCTGGAACATATCTGGAAACTACCTTAAGTCTTAAGAATCTCAGAAGTTTCTTGCTGGCTTCAAAGAGACACAGGTTGCTCCCAGATTCAGAGGCAGGATAAGTCTCATTTGCTTATCAGGCTATAGTCACATTCATATAATATACCTAACAGTGGCTTAACACCTCAGACTCTGTAGCATTCTTGAAAGATAACTTGAGAGGCTATACCTTCGCTTGTCTTTTTTCTTCCTGCTCCCAAGTCCTGTGTGACTTCCTCTATGGGCAGTTCCACACTCTAGAAAATGGGAGAGGTTGTGGGAGGAGACCACATAAAAGATGGTGGTTTTGCCCAGGTGACACAAATATCTCATCAGAGATATGAATAAGCTAAATTGTAGTGGATTTGGTTAAATAACCATCTAGTCAGCTTGTATTTGCCATTTGTAGCTCTGGTACATCTCATCTATAAGTAGAGAGGAGTTTTCTGGACTCAGCAGAACTGTTGATGTTTTTGAGTAAAGTGACAAGAAGACCAGAACAATGTAAACACTTTGGTTAACATGAGGGTACTTATGGCTGCTTTCTTTATGAGAGCTAAAGGGAGAGAACTTCCTTACCATGTTAGCCATAATTTGCCTATTTGGAGACTTGGTATTGTTTTTCCTTTTCTGCTCCCTCAGAAGGTCAGATAAATAACTTCATTTCAGTTTGGTAACACATGACTTTTAGCAAGAGTGAACTCATTTTAGTTTCGTCGATTGGTCATAGAGCAGAAAATGAATACAAATAAATGGCGTCCTATAGATTCTATTTCTATAGATTCTATGTAGATTACCAGTTCCTCATCAGTTGGTGAATATATCTTATTAATGGTTTTGATTCCTTTCCCTAGTGCAGTTTTTAGAAAATAGTGACACTCAATAAATATTCATAAGGGGGCTAAGTGAATGACGAGAAGACAATAGCTTTCTGAATCTAGATGATGTTACTAGAGATCAATTGTCAATCTTTAGGAGAGTCTTGCATTTGGTAATTTATGGTAGACATGATAAAAACTTAGGATGATGCCTATGATAGAACTCAGGGCGCTGCCTGTTCTAGGTGGTCCTGATTTCTCACATTTCTGAAATCTAAAATTCTAGCTAGGAAAGAAGCTTTATAAGTCGCCGCACTGAATTAGATGAGACATGGAAGGCTAGAAAGCCAATCTCTTAACATCCAGGAACCATGTGCAATTAAGTAAACTACCACTAGGTGGCGCTTGCGCTCGTTTGTTGTAATAGGACATGGCCTTTTCTAGACAAGGGGCTTGACTGTTCAGAGAAATGTTCCCTTTAAAGCAACTAAACTATCCTTCAAATTATGACTATAACACTCAGCTTTTCAAAACAAGAACTAAATCAAACTTAAAAATAAAAGGAAAATGTGGAGCCTAATACCCTTGTTTATAATACTTGAACTATCAGAGAGTTACAGTACACTTGGCAGTGATACGTGTTCTCTAAGTGTCCCCAGGGGTTCTTACCCCAGTTAGCCCATTCCTTCTTCCTGTGTGCAGTGGGATGATTCAGAAGCTCCCTGTATCACTTCTGAAGTCTATGGCGAAATAACCCACCCTCCAGCAAGTATGTAGTCTCTTAAATTAGCTCAAAGTATGACTAAGAGCAGAGCATGACAAATAGTCAAAATTGCATGACTAAAATCCTCCTGAAAATCTACAAATTTTCTTTTATTCAAATTAGAGCTTTCCCCATGGCTTCCTACCCCCTTCTTTTTGATTACAAAAGTCATATGTACACATTGTCGAAGACCTAGAAAAGTAAGCAAAAAGATAAATAAAAACCACAATTAGTTTTAGTCTTGATAACTAATAAATAACAACTCTATAATCCTTTATTATTTGTACATGTTACTGGTTTGGTACAGTTTTAAAATACACTCAACATTTCAGGTACATGTCAGATTTTGAAGGTGAGCAAGACAATTTTATTCTATAAGATAGTTCTCTCTCTCTCTCTCTCTCTCTCTCTCCCCTCCCCTCCCTCCTTTATTCCCACCCTCCCTTCCTCTCTCCATATGTATACATAATACAAGCATACATATATATGCACAGATACATAAACATGTTTTTTAAAAGTATCACATTTTACATGTTGTTCTGAATCTTGCTTTTTATATCATTCTCTGAATGACATGCTAAGAACATTTTCCAAATCATTGAGTGGTTTTCAAAAGCATCCATTTAAATTTACAATATTTTATTTTCTAAATGTACTGTAGTTTATTCATCTAATTTTTCTATTCTTAAAACTTTACATTTCCGGGGCTGGGAAGGCGGCTCAGTGGTATAGGGCTTGCCTTGCATGCCTGAGGCCCTGGTTCGATTCCTCAGCACCACATAAGCAAAAAGAAAAAAAGCCGGAAGTGGCGCTGTGGCTCAAGTGGTAGAGCGCTAGCCTTGAGCTGAAGAGCTGAGGGACAGTGCCCAGGCCCAGAGTTCAGGCCTCATGACCGGACCCAAAAAAAAAAAAAAAACAACTTTACATTTCCTTTTTATTATACAAAGTAATAATTCAACAAACAGCACTATAGCCAGATTGTTGTCAACACTTACAATTACATTTCTACTCTAACTTCTGTAAACTATAGATGATGGATTAAGTGGTATCTCTGACTAAATATCCTTTATAATGGCCAACCAGTTTTCATGCTTATTTTCTCTTATTCTCTTATTTTCTCACCATCACTGAATACTTTTTAATTTATACACACTTTTAAACTGTATAAGCAAAACTGTAATTTCATTGTTTAATGTCATTTTTGGACTGGAGGTGTGGCTCAAGTGGCAATAGTATGAGCTGTGTAAGCAAGCCCAGCAAGTGCAGTGCCCTGGGTTCAAACCCTGGTAACACTAAGATATAAATAATGTCATTTATATCCCTTTGATTACTAGTAATATAGAGTATGTTTTTAATGTCACTAACCATTTTTCTTTGTTTTTTAAATTCCACTCAGAGTTCCTTAGTCTAGTTTTTCTTAAATTGGGTTTTAGTGGGTTTTTTTTATTGATGTGTAAAGATTCTTCATTTATTTGAACTATTAACTTCTGAAATTATGTTTCCAGCTTTTATTTGTCTTTTATTTACCTTATTTTTACTTTTGGCACTATTGGAGGTTAAACTCAGGGCCTTGAGCCGGATTGTCTTGCTTTGCCAACTAGCACCCTATCACTTGCACTCTTCTAACTCTGCTGTTTGCTAGTTATTTTGGAGACATAAGTCTCAAAGACTTTATTTTACTCTGACTAGATTCTGGATCTCAGCCTCCTGAGTAGTTAGGATTATAGGCATAATCCACAGATGACCTGATACCTTTTATTTTAGTGTCTTTTTTGGTTGTGTAGAATTGAACATTTCATGTAATCAAAGAATGTTTTTCCTGTTAAGGTTTCTAAGCATTTCCCAAGAGTCGAAAAGCAAAGATGAACATTTTATGGCCCGTTACATATAATTTCAAGAATTAGCTCTTCTTTGTGTCTTTGATTTTTAATTTCTCTAGAGAATCTGTATCTATACAATAAGGCAATTACTTATTAAATACGTCAGTTCTTTTTCTTCTTTTTTTTCTTTCTGTTCCTGTGGTTTGGACTCAGGGCCTGGGCTCTGCCCTGGGCTAATGTTCTACCACTTGAGCTACAGTGCAACTGCCAACCTTTTCTGTTTATGTGGTACTGAGGAATTGAACCCAGAAGATGCATGCTAGGCAGGTGCTCTACCACTAAGCCACATTCCTAGACCTTATCAGTTCTTACTGTGGAAACTTTCCAAAGATCTCAATTAGTAAGAGGGTTGTACTGTTCTTTAAGGGTTATTTTGAAATAGATATACCTTAGACTTGAATTGAGGGTCTTACAATCTTTGATTGTTATATGATTAACATATCTCCTAGCATGAATAGGTGGGGTTCATGAGTGCTGAACATTTCAAAATGCACTTACCAGTGAAGAATCAATGATCCTGAACTTTAACAGCAGCACCCACTGAGAAACATTGATGAGATTATCTCCCAGAGACATCTTTAAAAATATTACTTCTTGAAGCCTACCCAAACCACACTTCTAATTGATATACAGTTATGTGTATTTTCCACACTGTACATGTCAAATTAATGCATTGGAACATATCAAGCCTTTACTTTAATAGCAGACAACAAAGGCTTGAGTTTAACATGGCCATTGGACAGATACTCAGAATATGACTGGATATTAACTTGACTTACCAAGTCAGTTAAATTGCAGATTTGCTCAGGAATTATTACAGAAGGAGCTGAGAATAAATTAATTGTTTTTGTTAACTGAGAGTATTTATAGTTTCCATGATACTCCCAAAGAGTTCTGTTGAGGACACATCTATTTCCTATCCTTCTCACACTTTCTGTATCACACGTTCTAGCAAAGCTTGCAAACTCAGGGGTGCCAGTGCCATTGCTTTTGTTTTGTATTGTTCTCTTTGTTGTGGGTGCTGTGTGTTCCAATGCAGATGTGAAGGGCAGGAAATAACCAAGTCTGTTTTTGACTGTGAGTACATTGTTCCTGGAAATATTATTTTGTCCTCTTGAAATTGTCTGTGATGAAACGAATTGTTATAAACCGGTTTTTGTTGTTGTCTGCAGATGGCAATGATTATTAACTTGTCATTCTAAGTACAAGGCACTGATTTTTTCCTAGTTTGAAAGTGCTAGAGTAATAGCAGGGTTTATTGTGTTTTAATAAAAAAATCAGTAAGGCATCAGGAGACATCTGAATTTATATGTTTCACTTGATATCATTTAAAATATTAACTTACCAGTTGTGGGGGGGGGAGGGGGGTATAATTGGGTGGGGGGAGGGGGGTAAAATTGGGTGGGGGGAGGGGGGAGGCGGGGAAGGGAAGTGAAAGGTAAACAAAGGAGGAGGCTGCAATGCTTGGTAAGAAATGTATGCATTATCCTGCCCATGTAATTGTAGCCCCCCTGTACAGTATGTTCTCAAATAAAATAAAATACAATTAAAAAAAATATATTAACTTACCAGATGTGGTACATTAAAAAAGCTTATTAAGTTAATATATATCACCTGATTATGCAAATTTTTGAATGTGACAAAAGTATAAGAACTGGATTTAATTAGTGTGGCTAAATTCAGCTACTGTATCTTGGAAGTTTAGATTCAAAGACATATTTAAAGTCATAAATTTTGTGCCCTTAAATTTTTAGCTTCAGAATAGAATGTAACATTACTCTTTGAAGATTACTACAAGATATACAAGATAGGTTCTAGAATATAGACAATAAAACAGTCACCATGCAAATGGAAGAAGTCATCAAAAAAGATTGTGTACATTAAATTATAAGTGCCATCTTCCTCTAAAGTAAGCTGTGGGTGATACATGAAATTCCAACAGCATGGGGAGGATCTGGGAGAAGTATAGATGTCCGGAGAGAGATGAATCTTCCTTAACAGAATAGAGTGGGGGAACGATGTGGTCTGAATCATTTTTTTCTTTTTTTTTTGGTTGGTTGTGGGGCTTGAACTCTGGGCCTGGGCGCTGTCCCTCAGCTCTTCAGCTCAAGGCTAGCACTCTACCTCTTGAGCCAAAGATGTACCCAAACACAGAATTTTCTATGAAGCTTTAAAAAGGAGAAAGTGGAAGTTTCAGCGAAATATCTCGGTACTTTGAGGCAGAAGTACCTGAAGTGCCTGAGCCTGAAGATAACGCTGCTTTTCTGTCACCCGCTCTGGATTGTGGAGAGACCTGTAGAAGGATTACAAGTGGAGCCCATACCAATGCTTATGTTCCTTTTGTCACCAAATTACAAATCAATATGGAAAAGGAAGTCTAAATCACTTTAGTGTCATGAATCTAGATGCATTATGTAGTCTTATTAGAGGTGTCCCGAGGAGTCTGGACAACATCTTGTTGGTGATGTGAGAGGAGATTCATGCATTAAATGTTAACAGATTAGATTTCTGATTTAACGACTTACTTTTCTGACAGGGCTGTTAAGGAGCGGCAAATGAAGTCCAAATGGATGAGTGGGCTGGACATAAATGTACAACGCCGTAACAATAGACAGTGAGCTGCCAGCTCTCCTCATTTCCTCCCGCCTTGTTCCAAATTAAAATTTCTTTCTCTCTTTATTCAGCAGGTATTTGTGAGCTGCCAGTAGAGGACAAGTAGTACTCTCTCCAAACATGTTTATTTGGTGGATAAATTATGATAGTTAGCAGCAAGACAAAGATGATCAAAGTATCCTTCCTCCTGTGGGCCAAAAGAAGACAAGAAAGAAAGATAGTTGAAGAGATGGGATTGAGATCTACTAAAGAAACAACCACAATGTAATTAGAGAGCTCTCAATTTCCAAGGTATGGGATGCTTTATACACATCCCATAAATTTCGAAATGCTATGTTTTCATTTCATCTGTTTAAAAATTACTTTCTTTTCTTCCTGTTTTTTTTTTTTTTTTAAATTTCAGGGTGTCAAGCTCTAGCTCAGCTTCTTTGTTCAAGCCTGATACCTACCACCTGAGCCATACCTTCTGCTGAACTTTGTGCTGATTATTTTAAAGATGAAGTCTCACAGACTTTTTTTTTGGCGGGGGGGGGGGGGGGGGGGGGGGGGGGGCGGGGAACAGGGCTGGCTTTAAACTGTGATCCTCTAGATTTCAAGACCACTTTCTAGTTTTTCCTTGGTGGTTTGTAGTTTTCTTAGAAGTATATTATTTTTTGTCTTCCAATATTTGATCATTTTCCAGAATTTTTTTGTATTGTTGATTTTCTAACTTTATTCAATTGTGACCAGAAAGTACTAAGTATAAGGAACATTAAATATTATACAAGAGATTCTAGAGGTCACTTTTGGAAATGCTTTATGTCCCTTGTGCTCACTTTCTGTTAGCAAGAACATAATAACAAGGCCCACCTAATAGTAGGGAGGGGGGCAGAAAATACTGATTACAGGTGTTCTCATGAAGGGGAGACTAAGCTAAGCTTTGTCTGGAACCATACTACTTTAGATGAAAACATGTATTCCTTGATTTCTTAAACTTTCTATGGGTTATGTTCCTCCTTAAATACAACAGAAACAAAACTGGAAGATTTGGAAGGAAGTTCTTGTCAAAGTGTTGCTGTCACCTTTCGTTGAACAGCTGTTCTTGGCTTTTGGTATTTCCTACTGCATGGTGATTGTCCCAATTCACCAGAAACACAAAGCCAACTCCTTTCCTTCTCTAAGATCACACCAACACACAATAGATTAAAAGGAATAGTGAATATTAGCAAAGCTTTATTGGACAGCTAAATGAGCAACTAAATTTTCACATTGAATTGATAATACTTTGTCAGTGTTCTAGCAACCAAACCCTACCACACGATCCTTCTGGTAGTTATTTCTCTTCATAATTTAGGATACGGTCTATTTGATATGAATATAAAGGTCATTCTCATTTCTAAATTTCTTTCTCTCTTCTGATGATATATATTCCCTAACCAAACAAATCATCCAAACAAACAACTGTTCTTTTGCTGCTGAAAAAATATCCATAATATCTAGAGAACTTAAAAATATTAAAAAATTCAATAACCCAATTAATAAACGGGCTAATGAGCTAAAGGAAGTCTTCTCAGAAGTAAAACTGGCCAAGAGACACATGAAGAAATGCTCATCATCTCTGGTCATAAAGGAAATGCAAATCAAAACAACATTGAGACTCCATCTCTCCTAGTTAGAATGGCCATTTATCAAGAAAACAAACAGTATAAGATACTGGTGAGGATACACTGTTGGTGGAAATGTAATCTTGCTCAACCACTCTGGAAAGAAGTGTATAGGCTCCTCAAGAAATTGAACATGTGATCTAGTAATTGCACTTCTGGGCAGGTACCCCAAAGATCACAAAACAGGATCTAGTAATGCCACCAGCACAACCATGTTTATTGCAGCACCATTCACCATAGCCAAGACATGGAATCAGCTCAGATACCCCTCAAGAGATGAATGCATCAAGAACATGTGGTATATATACACAATGGATTTTTACTCATCCTTTAGAAAGAGTGATATTATACCATTTGTAAAGGAATGGAAAGACCTGGAAAAATTATGTTAAGTAAGTCAGGCTCAGAGACAAAGACCGCATGTTTCTCTTCTATGTGGAAGCTGGATTTTTATCTTTTTTTTTTTTTTTTTTTTTTGGTAACTTCTAAATTTTTTGCCTGTCCTGGAGCTTGAACTCAGGGCCTGGGTGCTGTTCTTGAGCATCTTTGTGCCCAATGCTAGCATTCTACCACTTAAGCCACAGTACCACTTCTGGCTTTTTCTGGAGGTAAGAGTCTCAGGGAGACTTTTCTGCCTGGGCTGGCTTTGAACTGTGATCCTGAGATCTCAGTCTCCTGAGTAGCTAGGATTACAGGCATAAGCCATTGGTGCCTGGCTAGATTTTCTGTTATAAGCTTATAAGTGAATGCATTGGGTTGTATGAAAGTATGTACAAATTTATTAACTGAAACATGGTAGATTCAAGGGAGAATTCATATAGTGTAATTCCTCAGAAAGCTAAAATCAAGATTCCGCAAAATAAAATACCAGGAAGTAGGTACTTAAAGTGATATGGTGTGTCAAGGGTAAGGGTTGGACAAAAGAAAGGAGAAGAGAGGGAAAATGCAGTAAAAAAAAAATCCAATATATCCTACAACATTAAGAAGAGTGAGGGAAGGGGCGGATCGAGGAAGGGATGGGTAAGAATGTTGAAAGGGGTGACATGGGTCAAGATGTACTGTGTTCATAAGCTGCTTTGTCAAATGGCAGCTCCTTCGTACAAATATTGAAAAATAATTTTAAAAATCAAAAAAAGGAAAGGCACAAACCTATTGACAACTGACCAGTAAAACAAAACTGAAACTGTGTTAAATAGAAACATCTTTTGCTTCATTATGCCGACTGATTGCAAGTCATTAAGCCTCAACCTCTGTTATAAAAAGTAGTCTTTGCCCTTAGTTTGTCCTTCTAAAAGCCTTTAAATAATTTCCCCAAATAACAGTTTTCTCCCAAACATTCTCTCCCATTTCCTAGAAAAAAACTACTTTTTCTTGTCTTTGCTGTTTCTTTGATTTTGTCCAGCATTCCTCCTCCACTCCTGTCCCAGTGATATATTTGAATGTGTTCATCATGCCGGGAAATTAAAAAGTGTAAAAAAAAAATCTGAGTTTACAAACCATTTATGGGAAAGTGAAACAGACATTCTCCACTTTGCTTGTTCCTCAGATCAGAGGCCACTAGTTAACTGAGAATGGGGGAGAAGAGGGAGCTGGTGTCAGTCTGTGTCCAAAAATCTCTTCCTGTGACACCAATGTGAAGTCAAGATAGAAAGTTACTGGGTTAGAGAGATCTACCCTCAATTTCAGGGAGTTAGCTGATGGCTAAATTGTAATAAGATATATGTGTTTTCAAAAGGAGTTAGGTGTATCTGGAGAGCCATTTCTTCTGGGAAATAGCTCATAACTCCTTTGAATCGTCACTGTTTGAAGATATTGATGTTGGGATACGAGATACTGGTTTTGAGATGGAATGTCATTGCTTTTTTCTTTTTCTCCTCCCTGAAAATGATAGCATTAGCCATAATATTAACTTGGTTTGTTATTTGTACATTTCCAACCTGAAAATGATTCCCATGTTGAGGTGAATTTTATCTAGGAGTAATTAAAATGTTTCTGCATAACTTAAAGTAGAGGAAATTGTATTAAGTTTCTCATGGATAGGATGATTAGGCAATTGGTAAAGCTTTCAGAATCAATGATCTGAGGCAAATGAAAGAATGACTAAATAGATAGGTATCCTGTCTTCTCAGTACATCCACTATATAATTTTGTGGCATTAATAAGTTGATCTCGACTCATTCTCCTGACTTAATGACTTAGGTGAGATTTCTGCTTTCTCTGGGTTTAATGAGGATATTTAGTGAGCTTGAATATGCAACGAAAATATATCTTTTCAGATGTATGCCACCTGCACTGTACTCAGGTGCCTATGAGGATTTTGTTTTTTGGGTCCAGTCGTGGGGCCTGAACTCTGGGCCTGGGTGCTGTCCCTCAGCTCTTCAGCTCAAGGCTAGCGCTCTACTACTTGAGCCACAGTGCCACTTCCGGCTTTTTTCTTTTTGCTTATGTGGTGCTGAGGAATCAAGCCCAGGGCCTCAGGTATGCAAGGCAAGCGCTCTACCACTGAGCCACTTTCCCAGCCCCTATGAGGATTTTTTTTAAAACCATATGAAATGATGATTGCCAGGAATTTTAAACTATAAAGACTTTTCAACATTTTCTATGTTTATAAGACATCTTCCTGAATAATTTCTAAATATTAAGATGGAGGTATGAAAAGCAACTTGTGACACTCTTTTCATTTTAAAGAACCTTTATTTCTTCAGTCTAATTTTTGTGGTTGCCATTGTGACCATACCACATCAGTCTGAAGTAACATTTAGTCTTTCAAATCAGAAATCCAAATCCATGTCACCTTTGGTTTCTCATTTTGCTCCACTCCCAGCCGCCGGCATCAGACTACGTGGTTTCTCACCTTGAAACCTCTTTCAAACATTTACACCTTTTAATTTCAACTGTAAACCTAGCTTAAAAAAAAAAAACACTGAACTTCTTGGTCTTTCTAAATCTCTATGTTTTATGTTTTAATTGACTCCACTTGTCTGGGAATTTATACCTTCTTCTTTTTTTTTTGTTGGTTGTGGGGCTTGAACTCAGGGCCTATGTGCTATCCCTGAGACTTTGTGCCCAAGGCTGGTGGTCTAGAACTTGGGCCACCGCCATCAATTTTTTACCTTTTTAATAATCACTTTCAGCAAAGTCATGAATTCTAATCTCCTTACCCTGGTTTTCAAAGGCTTTTTGTTACCAGGATCTTTTCTGACTCTCCAACCTAGTTCATATCATTCCAACATTTACCTGTGCTGTTTAGATAGATTTCCCATAGTAAAGAAAGAAACAAAGGAAGGGAAAAAAAGGAGTGAGTAAGAATTTAAAGGTAATTAATAAGTATCTTGAACATTGCTTCCAATACAAAATAATTGTAATCTAATTGGTTTACAAAAATACAATTCATTTATTTCCCTTAGAGCTAATTGTTTGTGCCTTGGGTAAATCATTCGGCCATTTGCGTGGCTATAAAGGGATGACAGTAACTCCTGACTCTCATTTATTCTTTTTTTTCCAAATTCTTTATTGTGATTAAGTGATTACATAATTCCCCAAATTTCTCAGTATTGTGGGATAGTGATACTTAGTTAAAGTCACAAACACATTCTAACTTTCATGGGGCGAATTGTCTATCATGGTCTATAACATTTATGAGTTCTATGAGCTTTGACAATACAGTTATTTCTTCTGCATTGGGTGGTATGTACATTTGTTTTGTTTTGCCTGGCGTCAGCTGTTCCCTCTTTCCCACTTGTTCCCTCCCTCCCATCGCTGCCATTGAGTTGCTTAGTTCATTTTGGTCAATGTCCAGTGCAGTTGTGGGTCCTGCTGTTGTGTATTTTTTCCTGATTCTCTCTAGTTCTGTGTCGTCCTCCTGGTTTCCCTCCGGTGTGCACATATATACCATATATGTGATCAGCAGCATGGGGTTATTTAGTAGTGATTTGACCAGATGAGTCTAAGTCCTTTGTTTCTTAAGCCTTGTTAATTTTGTCATATCACCGAATGTTTTGGATTTAACATCCACTTAGGGAGACCATGTGCTGTTTGTCTCTTTGCTCTTGGCTTACCTCGTTCAACATGATTTCTTCTCGCTCCATCCATTTCCTGCAAATGCCATTATTTTGTTCTTTCTAATGGCTGCATAATATTCCATAGTGTATAAATAACACAATTTTTTGATCCATTCATCTGTGGTGGGACATCTGTGTTGTTTCTATATTCTGGCTATTGTGAACAGTGCTGCAATAAACCTGGAGGTGCATGTGTCCTTGTATACTGGTTCCTGTTGTTCAGGATACATGCATAGAAACGGTATGGCTGGGTCATAAGGGAGATCAATATTTAGCTTTCTGAGGACCCTCCAGACTGCTTTCCAAAGTGGTTGTATAAGTGTACATTCCCACCAGCAGTATAATAGGATTCCTCTTTCTCCGCATCCCCTCCAGCATTTGTCCTTCATTTATTCTTTATAAAAAGTAGGCAAAGGGCTGGGAAGGTGGCTCAGTGGTAGAGTGCTCACCTTGCATGCTTGAGGCCCTGGGTTAGATTCCTCAGCACCACATAAGCAGAAAAAAAAGCCAGAAGTGGCACTGTGGCTCAAGTGGTAGAGCGCTAGCCTTGAGCTGAAGAGCTGAGGGACAGCACCCAGGCCCAGAGTTCAGGCCCCATGACCAGACCCCAAAAAAAGTAAAAAAAAAAAAAAAAAGTAGGCATAGCCGGGTGCCGGTGGCTCATGCCTGTAATCCTAGCTACTCAGGAGGCTGAGATCTGAGGATCATGGTTCAAAGCCAGCCCAGGCAGGAAAGTCCATGAGACTCTTATCTCCAATAAACCACTAGAAAACCAGAAGTGGCGCTGTAGCTCAAGTGGTAGAGTGATCGCCTTGAGCGGAAGAGCTGAGGGACAGTGCCCAAACCCAGATTTCAAACCCTGACAGACCAAAAAAAAAAAAAAAGGGCAAAGAATATAGTAGGCAAATATCTCACAATAAGTTTATGAGTAGAGAGATGTTTTGAAATGAATGCAAAGCTGGTCAATTAACAACAACATAGCCCTTCCCACCTGAGGAAGACAGTGCTAGCAATGCGCATCAGCCTGCTTCTTCTGCTCAGCTGCTTCAATGCTGAGCAAGCGCCCATTTCACCTCCACAGAAGAAGTCTCAGGGATCAGATTGTCCACATTAAAAGGGACTCTTCCTATCTCTTTGGCCTAGTGTCTTAGTCTGTTCAGGCTGCCCTAACATAATGCCAAAGATAGGACAGTCTGGAGTCTGGAAGTCTAGTATCAAGATGCTGGGAGATGCTGCCTGGTAAGAGCTTGTCCTTTAATTTTCTCATAGACTTTTATTTTTTATTTTTATAGGTCATAGGGCCTGAACTCTGGGCCTAAGTGCTCTCCCTGAGATCCTCAAGCACTCTATCACTTGAGCCACAGTGCCACTTTTGGCTTCTTCTGCTTCTGTGGTGCTGAGGAATCGAACCCAGGGCCTCAGACATGCAAGGCAAGTGCTCTACCACTAAGCCACCTTCCCAGCCCTCTCATAGACTTTTTACCCATGTTCTTACCTGGTGAAGATGGAGGGAATTCTGGTCTTTTTAGTTCCTTGTAAGGGTACCAATTCCATTTCTTGAAAGTTCCAGCCTCATGGCTATTCACCTACCAAAGTCAGTTGGGGATTAGATTTAATTTTATGTATTGGGCATGATAGTTTATGTTTGTGATCCCAGTAACTCAAGAAGCTGAGGCAAGAGGATTGTTTGAGTTTGAGGTTAGCCTGAACTATGTAGTAAGACCCTGTAATAAAAGACAAAAAAATAATCTTTCACTTTGAGTTTTTAGGAGTACCCATAGATTCAGTCCATATCCAACAGTAAACTCAATATAGCTAAACCACTCGGCAGTTGGGCACAGCTTGGCTAAGTTAATTCCTTTCACTCTTTAGAGAGGCTAACGAAGCAACACCATTAACCAGCTAATGCTGTAACTAAAGGATGGAGGCTGTGATGGCAGGGAGAGAAAACTTTAAGCACGGTTTTATCGATGTTTTTCCCATAAAGCAAATCTCAGATGACATTTTCTTTCCTCTCTCATGATGTAGGCAGCTACAATTGAGGGCAATGAGAGAAGTCTGCCTCTACAGGGAGAAGGCAGTAGAAGCACTGGGGAAACAGGATGTGGTTCATTGGCCAGACCCTGGCGAGAGAGTGTCTCACTGGGAAGTCATTAATACATTTACGAACATTAGCCTATGTGCAAGTAACCTCTTAGGTTTTTTTTTTTTATGATACCAAGGATGGAATTCAAGGCCTTTCATTTTGCTAGGCAGACATTCTACCACTATGCTACAACTTGCCACCAATTTTTATCTGGTTATTGCTTTAATTGCTCTCTCCCATCGATTATGATGAGTAGTTATACCAATATTTCTTAGAAACCTGGAAATTTTAGTTTGTATTTCTACTTTGATCCAGGAGTTGTGTGATATTGTGTTGCTAAAATTCCAAGTTGCAGGAGATTTAAAATATGAAGATTATCACACTGTGATTATATTTTTATTCTGTTACAACATATGGAAGTCTTCTTTGAAAGGTACATATATTCACTTTTTAATCAGTGTGTTGTGTTTACTTGGAACAAACACGGTCATAACTAAGATTTTTGTCTATTGTTGCTTCCTCAGCTTCTTAGTTTTGAAGGTTTCCAGATAATTTAGTTTCATGTGAAGTATTCATAGCTTTGTGTATTAGTGGCCTTCATAATTCATTGAACTGTGCCTTTATATGTACTATTCAGTGCTTTGTAGTTTGAATTCTACATTGCCAAATATCCAAGTCTTTGGTTTGCTTGTATATTTTTAGTATACCCTTTGTATCCCAATACCTTCAATTTTTTTTAACTTGCTTTAAGTATGTATTGTATTTTACAATTATGTTTTGCTTTTTATGAGCTAGTCTGGACATTTTCTGATTATAAAAGCAATATATACTTAACATAAAAAAACAGAATTATAGGAGGAATAAAAAAGATAAAACAAGTGCTTCTAAACCTCTTCTCCAAGGACAGACAACTACTTTTAGCATTATGATGTATTTTATTTAGTTATTTTTCTGTTCCTTATAAGATGTTTGTTATGAATTTTTTTACAATACAAATCTTTAATATATATATTATTGTAAAGATACTGTACAGAGGCGTTATAGTTATGTGAGTAAGGTAATGAGTATATTTCCTATCAAGCATTGTTACCCCCTCCTTTGTTTTCCCCCCATTATCCCTTCCCTTCCCACCTCCCCAACTCCTCCCTTTCCCCCCAAAGTTGTAAAGTTCGTTTTCAACATAGTGTCTTGTACATCTCATTGTTACAATGGGTCAACCTGTATCCTTGTTTCAGTGTTTTGTTATTTCCCTTACCCTCCCCAAATTAGAATAATGTACATTCAAGATGCAGGGCACCGGAATCAAATACAGTGAAAACAGGGGTTATACCATGGAGGAAGAATATACAAAAGAAACAAAAAAAATCACACAGTACATTATAAGTATATTACAAACAACAGCAACAAAGATAAAACCTTTTGTGTCCCTATCTTAGGGTTCATTTCGCTTAGCATCATCTTATATGGTCATAGGTACATAGCTTTTGAACTTTTCTACTTGTCCTAGACATGTACTAGTTATTGCAAATAAAGGAAACCGTGGGACCTCTGTTTCTTTGGGCCTGGCTTACTTCACTTAATATAATTTTTGTTATGAAATATTTCTACTTTATATGTCACTTACTTTTAAAATAATATCCCTCAGGACATGGATTTCTTTTTCTACTTGTTGGTAAACTCTAGTGCAATACTTTTTTTTATGGTTATTCATGTGTGGCTATTCAGAATGCCCACTGTTGTGTTTACACTGAAGTTCATATAAGAATTAAAGCAAAACTGCCTTTGGATGTTTATTTCACTAAGAATTTAACTCCTTAGAGTTAAAATTTGTGATTACATGGAATATACTCTGTCTCCTCTGGTGGGTCTCTTCAGTGTCAGATCCTGATGTGCAGGCTGAACATGTAAGTCAGCCTTCAAACCAGGACTCTTTTGAAATAAAAGGGCAACTATTAATATCTAGCTTAGGGTAACAGGCTTTAACCAAGAATGCCTAGGAAAAACAGATCTAAGTGCTCTATAGAAATAAAGAGCTCTTCCCTGACGATACCTGCAGGTAAGCTGCATAGAGCAGCTAGAGCAAAGATGGGTTTTCAAGCTCTCTTGTCTCCCTGTCTCTGTCCCTCCCACTTTGTCCTCTTGCCTCTCTTCCTCTCTTTTCTCTTTTTCCATAAGACTGATTATTGTCTAGCTAGTTGACAGTTTCATTGCACCAGTACCAAATACTCTGTCATCATTATTGATCTTGCCTTGCTGAAACCATTTGGTTTCTTCTAAAGTTTGAGTAAATTCTTAAAAGAAGCTGATCTTAGTTTCCCATCTTCAGCATTGTAATTTTCTACTTCCTGCAAACATAAGCTCAGTAACTCCTTTACTTAAAATGTCTTTATTATCATCTGGTCTTTGCACTCCCTTCTCTTCAGTGACATATTCTGGAAACATCTGTATCAAATGTTTCCTAATGTGACAAACAACTGTGAGCTCAAACATACCTGACATATTGATGTTCTTGGTTATGTGCATTCAACTTCACAGACCCCAAACACAGCAAGCTGAGTTTTAGAAAAAAGGTGACCATAGTATACTTGGCATAATAATAGTTACAATACCAAGATGACTAGCACAAGCTTCAGAGAACTGGGAATTCTAGACATGATCAGATTTTTTCCAACTAAGATGTTTCCTGAGCATCTACACCACAGGCAACAGGTGTATCAGTGGCAATGCTGTAGTTTTTCTTACCATTAAAGAAATCATGAAGGAGCTTCTGTAATGTGGGAAATGGACAGAAGCACCAACAAAGTCATGGACCTATGATTGTTTTTATTGTTTTCATGAAGAAACTTTCTCCACAGTAGATGAGCTTTCAATGATCCAAATGGGTCTGGAGAATAGAGATGTTAAAGAAATTAATATGAGCCTTGTCCTGAAAGTTAAAAGTATATGTGTGTAGTATATTCAAAAATTGAGGAGAATTCTGTAGACTTCTTTTTAAAATTTTAAATTGTTACAGAGGCATTACAGTTACATAAGTCAGGTACATTTCTTTTTTTCTGCATTTATTTATTTATTTATTTATATTGTGAAAATGCCATATAGAGGGATACAATTACATGGGCAAGATAATGAGTACATTTCTTATCAAGCATTGTTGCCTCCTCTTTTGTTTCCCCTTCCCAATCACCCCCCCACCTCCCCTTGCCAAAATTGTAAAGTTCGTTTTTCGACATAATGTCTTGTACATCTCATTGTTGCAATGGGTCCACATGTATCCCTATTTAAACGATTTGTTTTTTTCCCTTCCCCTCCACAAATTACACCAACATTAAATACAGTGAAAGCAGGGGTTATACCGTGGGGAGGGACATACAAAGCAACAAAGAAATCATCTTATAAATATGTTAGAAACAATCGCATGAAAGAAAAAACATTTGAAAACTTATCTTGGGGTTCATTTCACCTATCAAGTTATCTGACCGTTTCTGCTTGACTCAGACATATACTAGATATTGCAAATAAGGGAAACCATGGGACCTATGTTTCTTTGGGCCTGGCTTACTTCACTTAATATAATTTTTTCCAAGTCTTTCCATTTCTTTTTGGGCAGCAGCATCCTGTCCCTTGCTCTCTTCCAGTTTTTCCCTCCTATTCCCACCCACAAGTTGTATAGTTCCTTTTCAAAATAGTGTCGAGTGAGTACCGCTGCTGCATTTGTTTACTCTTTATCCTTTAATTTCTATGCCTCCCCTTTCCCTCCTAAAGACATATAAATGAACAAACAGAACAAAAGAGAAAAGAAAAAAACATCTAAAAAGAAAAAAAACCCTCCTTTTCCATTTCCTGAAGTTTGTTTGGATAAATATTATTTTGTATCATCAGATGCACACAGGCATTGTGCTTGTGTGTTCCTCTCCTAAGAGTATCCTCCTTTGGTCTCCTTTGTGTGTAAATCCCTAGAGACCTGTATAATTTAATATGTCCTGGTGTATTTTAGATCTAGTTTCTACATAGTCCATAGACTTCTTGTTCTCACTAGTTTCTTCTTATTTTGTCCTTGATATTGGCATTGTTAACTTTTGGTTAAGGACGTTTTCCCCACTCAAGCATCTATCCCTAGCTGAAGATTACACATCAAAGATTTCAACTTCAAAAGTGAGGGTGAACACATTGAAAGTGCTAACTTCTACTTTGTGAAAGAATCAAGTGCAATAAATGCATGTGCTTTTTCTGTGTTTGCACATTCAGTTAATCAGGATGCCCACTCATGTATTTCTACTGAAGTTCACATATGATTTAAAACAAACCTGTCATTGATGTTTTTGCTAAAAACTAATTGTCAAGGATTAACACATTTGATTGGATAACCTTCCTGTTCAAGGCACCAGAAATGGCAATGTCACTGGCTTATAGATAATACAGAGCCCATTAATGTTTCTGTCATTTTCACAGCCTGGAGCTGGGAGTCATTACAGTTTTGCCCTAGTGGTGATGCTGTAAAAGTTAACTTCAGTAATGTTATTCAAACCAAAGTGTAGATGGGAGTTTTTCTATCTTCAGCTTATGCTTCATTTAGACCTTTGGCTTGCCTGGATTTTTGGAGAATTAAATAATCAAATCAGAGTCCAAATTGTATTGTGGGATTAATTGTAGCTTGCTATTTTCAGTGTCAGTGATATTTTTGTATATGCAAGTGTGTCAGAGTATGGATGATCCTCTTTCCTAGAGCAATGACAATGACAACCTTTAATCCTGGATGACACCTTCTTAGGAATTCCAACTGTAACTTTCTTCCACATGACTTCTGAGGAAGGTGAATATGGCTCATTAGAGTTAGACATAGGCATTAGAACTGCTGCTGTCACAATAAACTGGGTATTTCAAGATACCAAAAATATAGAAACCAGCCAGGTGCTGGCTCATGCCTCTAATCTGAGATACTCAGGAGACTGAGATCTAGAGGATCATGGATTCAAGATCTGCATAGGCAGAAAAGTCTGTGACTCTCATCTCTAAAGTAATTGGCAAAAGTCAGACCTGGAGGCCTGACTCAAGTGGTAAAGTCCCACCTGAGCAAGCAATAAAAGCAACCATGAGGTTCTGAAATAAAAAATACCTGTAACCATCAAAAGAAAGAAAAAAGAAAGAAAGAAAGCCTACAAAGAGCTATATAATAAATGTGACTTTGGAATTTAGTCTGTTCTCATATATTTCTTTATGCTTTATGGTAAATCATTTGAATGTTTTCAAAATATTTACATTTTATTGTTTTGTCTCCTTATGTTTCTCACTCAAATTTTTGTTTATGATTTTTCTGTGGTAACATACATATAATATATAAATAATATACATATAAATTATATAATATATAAATATATACCTCTAATTCATTTACTTTTGCATAGCATTCCACTGTTTGAATATATCCTCATTTGTTTATTCAGTCTCCACTTTCCTGATGCTACATTATTATGATGTTTCTTTTCTATTGTTACGAACAATGCTGCTGTGATTATGAAAGAAAAGATCTATGGATTCAATTATATTGAAATACAAACTATATCAAGTATCTTAGGGAAATGGAAATGACAATCTGCTAAACATATTTTCAGTGCATACAATCATTGGACGGTTAGGATTAAGGATGTATGAAGAACTCCTACAAACCAATAGAAGAATATAAAAACTTCAATAAAAATGGGGAAAAAGTTGTGAGACAATTTATAGAAGAGCAGAAAAGTAAACCTGAGTGACTAAGAAATTATTAAAGACGTTCCATTTCACTTAGAATTATAGAAAAATGGAAAGAAACCCTGCAATAATAACTATATCTATATACTGCAAAAAGGAATTATTTTATAAAGATGAGCTCAAGTATTAGCAAAGATGTCCTTTGATGAAAATTCCTTCTCCCTGGCTTGAGGAAGTTTCAATTACTATACCCATTTTGGAGAGCAAATTAAAGGTACGAATGCATATATACTAGAAAAACTCTTACCCAGGGAATGGACATAAATGTTCTTTAGTTATTTTCAATGGAAAATTTTTTTCTATAAGAAAATTTGCTTCATATTTTAAATTACAATGATTTAGTTATTTCAATCTTAAACTCATCCATGTGTATTAATGTATAATCAGTTTTGACAGTCATAAAAATACCTATGGCCTTCTAACCTACACATTTATTTTCTTTACATTTATGGTATGTGTAGAACATGTTGGGTGCTGTATGATGTCCGGGGATGAAGGAAGCATTGGTTGGCTATTGTTTTTAAGTTTTACAAAATCACTCATATCCTCCTTTCTATGTTCTTATAAGTATCTCTGTCCCAGAAGGCAAGTTACCCAGCTTTGCAGGAAGTGTCTCATTATGTGGATTAACCTACC
Organism: Dipodomys merriami; assembly: GCF_024711535.1. NCBI lineage: Eukaryota > Metazoa > Chordata > Mammalia > Rodentia > Heteromyidae > Dipodomys > Dipodomys merriami. The sequence goes on along the minus strand of NW_027206068.1, from coordinate 44,867,103 downwards.
CCTGTTTCCATCATCTGCCTTTTGTCCTGACCACAGAGGATGCTCAGTAATCACTGGTTGATGTTGATCAGCGATAATGCTCTTGTCTGCCTATCTCCTGGGCTTTCATCTGCAGAGACATTAAAGACATCCATTTAGTCACTGGCAGGAAATGAATAAACAGATGTAGAATGGCTCGAGAAATTACAAAGCATACACAAGAATAATTCCCTAAAGTTCTGTCTCGCAGAGCTGCTCCTTTCTTGGCTTCTGAGATGCAGAGGAAATAAGCACAAGGAAACATGTCCACGTAGGAACAGCAGAGAAGGCATTGCTTCAGAGTTCTTAGTGCACTATCTAATCTGTCTCTCCTAAAGCTTATCAGAGTGAAAATCAAATGCCTTTTTAGGCATCTTTCCCTTCAAGTGAGAGAAGAATGTTGACATCATTTGTTTCCGGTGTATCAAATATATATATATATATATATATATATATATATATATATATATATATATATATATCCCTGAAATTTCTATCTCACATATCCAGCAGATTGGTGAACACTTCTCTTTCCATTATAAAATTAGTTTATATCTGGTAAGTTTGATTTTGGAGTGTGAAGTGTGTATCTTGTCAAACATTCCAACACAGGATAGAAATATATAAGCAATGTCTAACTTTTACTATTATGTTCTATTATTCCATTCATTATAAATTACTTTACCCAAAATCATTGGGGAAAATAACCTCAGACTATAGGCAGCATGGAAAATTTCTGCTGTGATAAAACAACACTGACTCTACCATCCATGTGATTCAACAATCCATGTCTGGCAGAATTTTTCCTGCTTTATGTGTGGATACATTTATTTTACTGCCATGATTTTCCTCCAAGAAAATTTCATGAACTCAGGTGTTAGTCATAAACATCCAGACCAAAAATATGTTCATTTCATAGCAACCATGCATAACAGATAAACCAAGCAAGCAACACCCTCCCAACACTTGGGTAGAAAATTTGCAATGTTGTGAGCTTCCTTGCCCTTCACTGCTAAAGGAACCGGCTATTTTGGTCGTGTATGTGTGTGTGTGTGTGTGTGTGTGTGTGTGTGTGTGTGTGTGTGTGTGTGTGTGTGTGTGTGTGTGTGTGTGTGTGTGTCTGTGTCTGTGTCTGTGTGTATTGGGGTGTGCCTCTTTGATTCCAGCATATTATATATCATTACCGACTCTGTAGAGATAGAATGTGTAATCTTGGAGGCTGAGATAAATGATACCACACACATACAGGTGGCACAGAGTATTTCTTACTTACACAGAAGCAAGGCTAGAGAGAACAAAAAACAAAAGACAACTGGCTCAGGGCTTCTCAGTGGCTAGTGATAGGGCAAGATAAAAGACAAAGCTTTCTTTCTTTCTTTCTTTCTTTCTTTCTTTCTTTCTTTCTTTCTTTCTTTCTTTCTTTCTTAATTTCTTTCTTTCTTTCTTTCTTTCTTTCTTTCTTTCTTTCTTTCTTTCTTTCTTTCTTTCTTTCTTTCTTTCTTTTCTTTCTTTCCTTCTTTCTTTGTCATGGGGCTTTAACTCTGGGCCTGGGTGCTGTCCCTGAGCTCTTCAGCTCAAGGCTAGCACTCTACCACTTAAGCCACAGCACCACTTCTGGTTTTCTGGTGGTTAATTGGAGATAAGAGTCTCAGGACCTTTCCTGTCTTGGCTGGCTTTGAACTGCAGTCCTCAGATCTCAGCCTCCTGAGTAGCTAGGATTACAAGCATGAGCCACCAGCACCCAGCTAGGGCTAGATAAAGATTTCTGAACACAGAAAAGACTTTTTGTAGCTTGAACTTGCCCTTGGAGCAGGAGATTGAGTACCCAAGTATATATCGGCTTGCCAAATGTGGGTCAGAAAGTGAGACATAAAAGTTGCCACTAAAATGTTGGGTGATACTCTTTAGTAAAAGGCTCAAGATTTATACAATCTGAAGTATGGGTGGTATTCTTTATTATTGTGGTACTTGAGTTTGAACCTATGGCTACTCACATACAAGACTGGCACTCTACCCCTCAAAGCATGCATCTAGCCCTTGAGTGACACTTTTATATCACAGGGGTCCTCTGTGTCTATCAAGCAAACTTGTCACCCCTTAGGTTAGGGGGATGGATAAAGAACAATTCACTCCAGAGCTAGAAGACTGCAGAAATGGAGAGAAGTAAGGTGCAATGTGGCCTAAGATGTGGACACAGTTTTTAGAATGCTGGAACACTTATATCTGCCTGTCTTGGAAGCTGACTGTCCAGGACCTGGCCCTGACCGAGGCAAAGTCTCAAGATTGGATAAGCTACACTTGAGTGTTCCTTCCTATCTCATGAGAGCATAACATAATTCAGCTCTTTTTTTGTGGGTAGCAAACACAAAAACAGGCAAAGAGACAGACCTCTGCTCTCTCCTGCAAAGTTAACCCACTATACAGCTTAAAGGGAAGATGGGAATGATGTACTACTCAGAAGAAATGTAAAAAAACCCACTAATGGTCTCCCAAATGTCTCTTGTATCTGCTTTTATAGCATCTAAACTTCTAGCATCAAAACTCACTTATTTGGATTAGAGTTCATGTAAGTGTCCATGGAAAGCACAACAGGGAAGACTTGATCTTCTATTAGTACCTTGAAGAGAGTGAGTTTCCACTGGAAATGGAATGAATCTTTGTGAAAGGACACAAAATGTGAGTTGTGCTGATGGCCTAAAAAGGGTAGAAGCCGGTTATTAAGACCATATAAGCTGATGCTGAGCCAAACGAACCCCCCAAGATATGGACACAAGAGACTTTCCTTTGTTGTTGTTGTTTTTAATGTACTTTGTGTGATTTTTTGTTTCTTTTGTATATTCTTCCCCTGTTGTCACTATATTTGATTTTGGTACCCTGCATCTTGTATATACATTTATCTAATTTAGGGAGGGGAAGGGGAATAACAAAATGCTGAAACAAGGACATAGGATGATTCATTGCAACAATGATATTCACTAGACACCATATTGGTTATGTTTGGATTTTTTATTGTTTTGGTCGGTTGTGGGGCTTGAACCCTGGGCCTGGGTGCTGTCCCTGAGCTTTTCAGTGCAAGGCAAGGGCTCTACCACTTGAGCCACAGTGCCACTTAGACACTATGTTGGAAATGAACTTTACAACTTTGGGGAGGGGAAGTGGGGGAAGGAAGGGATAGTAGGAGAAAAACAAAGGAGGGGGTAACAATGCTCAACAAGAAATGTACTCATTAGGGCTGGGAAGGTGGCTCAGTGGTAGAGTGCTTGCCTTGCATGTCTGAGGCCCTGGGTTCAATTCCTCAGCACCACAGAAGCAAAAAGAAAAAAGCCGGAAGTGGCGCTGTGGCTCAAGCGGTAGAGTGCTAGCCTTGAGCTGAAGAGCTGAGGGACAGCGCCCAGGCCCAGAGTTCAGGCCCCACGACCGGAGCCCCCCCCCCCCAAAAAAAAGAAATGTACTCATTACCTTATTCATGTAATTGTAACCCCTCTCTACAGCATCTTTACAATAAAATAAAATTAAAACAAGAAATATACTCATTGCCTTACTCATGTAACTGTAACCCCTCTCTACAGCATCTTTATAACAAAATGAAATAAAAAAGAGATACCTACAGCCTGACAGGGTAGTCACCACTGTAGTGATTCATTTCAGCAGGTAGTTCATTTCAGAATGCAATGACAGGTGCTCAGTGGGTCAGAAGGTATAGGACATAAGAACAAAAAGAAGTGAAAGCAAGAACTGTGTGTGGGTCAGATATCTTTAATTAGTCCTCTTCCCTTTTGGAGATCACAACTCATTAGCTAAGTTCTTTTCAGTTGCTAAAAACATGTTAAATTCTTTTTTGTTGTTTTAATCTTTCTTTCTCTGGGCACATTATCTGGGACAAAATCATTTTGAGTGACTAGGACCCCAAATTTCTCTGTAAAATGTCATCTGAATTTTCAGAGAATTTGACTGTGTCACAAGTTAAAACATCTTTTAGAAGAAAGGGAAGAATGTTATGTTGCAAAAAAAAAACCCTTTCTTAAAGATGATATATTACAGCATAATGTCACTAAATGCCAGCTTTGTGTATTATGTATAAAGAATATGAGGAAATAGTTCCAATGGTGGCAATAAAGACTTGGAGCATTGGGCACTAAAGTATTGTACTTGGAGTTACAGATATTTAGGCAGAATATCAAATGGGAGAGCTAGCTGTGCACATGAACAAGTACTACTCAAGGAAACAAGTTACTCTGCAGATATCATCTGAGGTTCAGTTAATGAGAACATTTCAGAAATGCTCATGCTGGGAGAGATGTTTTATTAATACCATGTCATTGGTAGTTTCAGAAATGCCTGTCAAAAGGCTCCCAAAACATTTCATGTTCCATGAAGCTGAAATGTACATTTGGAAATAGCTAGTGTAGATTGTCTGGGGTCTCTTGCAATGTCCTGGATGAACAAAAAGATTCTGTGTATGTGTGTGGGGCTGGGGGGTGCTGTGGCTAGGTAGGAGGCAGAAGGAAAGCACACGGCGAAGATATTGCTTGAAGGCAAATAACAAGACAGTAGGCAGTGTTCTACCTAAGGAAATGAGCATTCTCACAGAAGGTGAGAACATGGTTGTCAATGAAGTAGTCTGAAATAGGTGTGGAGCATGCACTGGAAGGAGGGTGGAATCTTGTCTAGATTCTCAAGATAAGTCTCTTCATTAAACAGCTTGCCTTACACTCTGTTGTAGATACTATTAAATAGATTTCAACTTTGCATGTGAAATATTTCAAGCATATAAATAGGGATTAAATGGTTAATAAGTACACAATGCACATTGCAAAGCTTAAAAATTATAAAGTTCAGAATCATCTCTAGATATAAGCTCTATACTTCATTTCACATTTATTATTGCTACTTATAACAAATGTTATGCACAATATATAGCATTGTATTTAAATGCTGTCTAGCCTGGTTTATTTTAATCTTAACTCAGATACTGATTCTATTTTCTACTATGACTTAATTTTTCTTTTTTCCAACTTTATCATATTAAAAAGTTGTACAAAGGGGTTTCAATTCAACATGCCAATTTATGAGTACAAAGCATCTTGATTAGTGCCTATTAAGACTTTTGATTCTAATACCTCCACCCAAAGCTTTTGGTATTCTTTAGCAAATCTCTTTCTCCTCTGTCTGACCCACCAGTATTGTCTCACTTAGGGACATCAAAAATTGTCACAATGAGAAGGACAAGACAAGTCACAAATTGGAAAAAAATATATTTTCAGAACCTTAGCTAGCTAAAAAGGAATTAGTTTCCAGAACAGAGAAAGAATTGTTATGAATCAATAAAAAGGAAGCCAATCCAATAAAAGAGACAGAAGAATGAACAGAGTACTACTTAATACTGTGAAAGAATTCCATTAAATTGGCAGAAACTAGAAAGCCTGATTGATACTGCTGAGAGATGCCAAAGATGAAGAGTTAGTAAGAATGAGAATTGGTATAACCACTGTTGAAAAATAATTTGCCTCACCTAGCTGAATGAATATGACCAGTGTATGACCTAGCCTGCTACTTACTACAAGTTGATACTCTGAGGAAAATTCCCCACGCATGAATTAGGGAGCAGCGACCAGAATGTTAGCATTGCTCATAATAAGAAAAAGAGCCAGAAACCCCAAGCATTCATAAATGGTAAGATGCCTAAATGGGTACCAAACAGTTATATAATCAAATACTACACCACTGGGAAAATGAATCAACTTATATCAGTATGTGCAGTATGGGCAATCTAAAGGACATAAATTTAAAACAAGCAAGTTACAGAAGAAAGCACAAATCCCATAGCAAATATTCAAACAGAGGGACCCATGGGTCATAAAGATGAATACAAAAACAAAAACAAAGCCAGAGAAGGAAAGATATTATAGTTTCAGGAGAGTCATTACCTCCCTATGGGGAATAAGGAGAGGTTTCAGGCATGAATGGCTTCTAGGCATGCTAATGCTTCTATTCCTTCGTTTGGGTATTGGGCACATCTCATAGTGCTTATTTTACCATTGCTCTTTCAACTATCCACATTTTTATACACACCTCTAAGTTATATTTGATTATTCTAATAAGAAATTTATATATGGAGACTTACCCATCTCAGATTGAAGGCATCTTAACTTGATCTGGGGGCTGTTAATTTTGTTCTTTATTTTAGACCTCCCCTCTCCATTCTGTAGGCTCCCACTTCTTTATGTCTTTTCTGTCTTCAATGGTCCCCTGTCTGTCTGGTCCTTAATATTTGTTCACATGCCTGTTTGAGTGTCTAAGCGTGCCCCTTGTTGGTCCTTGAAGGAAATGAAATGCAGAGCTTCCTGAGAAAAGAAAAGGTTCATACCCAGGCAAGAACAAAGTTAGGTAACTTAATAAATGAATTTCCTATGCTCACTTTTTATTAGAGATCTTCTCTGTATCAAGCTGTCTGCTAAGTATTGGGATTCAAGCCTCATTTTTGAGCCTGGTATTCACACACTGTTGCAGTCAGGAGAGCATGTTTCCCCATGGCTTGACAGTGCTGAACAGCTGGCTGAACAGTTCTCTGTGGGCTATAGGCAGATGTAGCTAAACTGTGGAATAGATTTGCTCTCTCTTTACAGGAAGTCAAAACACACAAAAGAAGGGTACAGAGGACAAAGGTAACTTTTATAAATGCTATCTAAATGCCTCAGTGTGCACACAGATGTTAAAATATTAGGCATCTTAATATGACATACGAAAGGCCAAGATGGCTACAGAAACCTTGAAGTGTGAAGTGTGTGTTTTCCATTTACTCAGCGTTAGGATGGCCTGCTTTGTCTTTTTTTTCATTAATAAGTTTTTTTTTATTGTGAAAGTACCATACAGAGGGTTACAATTACATGAGCAAGGTAATGAGTACATTTCTTATCAAGTGTTAGTGTTTCCTCCTCCTTTGTTTTCCCTTCCCATCCCTTTCCAACTACAGCCCCACCCCCCCATACCCCTAGCACCAAAGTTGTAAACTTGGTTTTTCCACAGAGCATCTTGTACATTTCATTGTTACAATGTGTCCACTAGTATCTCTCCCCAAATTATACCAACATCAAATACAGTGAAAACAGAGGTTATGCTGTGGGGGAGAGACATACAAAGCAACAAAAAAAAATCACCTTATAAATATGTTAGAAACAATAGCAATGAAGAAAACCCATTTGAGTCCTTATCTTGGGGTTCATTTCACCTAACATCATCTTATCTGACCTTTTCTGCTTGTCTCAGACATATATTAATTATTGCAAATAAGGGAAACCATGGGACCTATGTTTCTTTGGGCCTGACATACTTCACTTAATATAATTTTTTCCAAGTCTTTCCATTTCCTAACAAATGGGGCAGTGTCTTTATATTTGTTCTGCTGGACTTTTAGCTTTGCGAGGGACAGAGAATTTGCATCTACATCTCAAATGGAACTGAAAAAGTAATACTGTGTATTGACTGCTTTGTCTAACATGGATGGATTCTGCACTAGGATTGAGGCAAATATTATGCACCACTTGGATAGAATGGCTCAGAGTGAGCCACATTTGCTTATGGCTTTGGGAAGTAAATGAGCCTCAGACTGAGATCCTAACTTGAAAACCAATGGGGTGAAACTATAATACTAAGCTCTTAGATTAGAGAAGCCTTTTTAAAAATGGAAAATCATGTGACACCATAATTCTTTTTATAGTATCCCACCTACGTAGTGTAATTTAAGATAAGTGCTTTATACTGTATTTCAAATACAGGCTGTCATCCTAAATATGTACTTTATATTTTGTTGCTAGATATTTGTGTACTGTGTGCCAACCAGCATAAAGGCATCATCCTCATCTGAGAACATGTTTCTTTAGACAGGAACACATAAACAATACTTAACACAACTCAGCCATAAAGAAAATGTATGGGAATAAAATTGTTTAAATATGTTATACAGTGATGTTGATCTTTGATGAATGATTGAAATTTGGGAAAGAAATATATTTTAGGATGAAAGTAAAAGTAATAACTGAACAAAACAACATAAACTTGAGATACCGAAAACTTTATAGAAAATCATGAATATTATTTCCAGTACTTCAAGGACATTTCTTGTTTCTTTTTTCTTTTCTTTTTTGTTGGTCATGGAGCTTAAACACTGGGCCTGGGCACTGTCCCTGAGCAATTCAGCTCAAGGCTAGCGCTCTACCACTTGAGCAACAGTGCTACTTCTGGTTTTCTGAGGGGTTTATTGGAGGTAAGAGTCTCACGGACTTTCCTGTGCAGGCTGGTTTTGAAGTGTGATCCTCAGATCTCAGCCTCCTGAGTAGCTAAGATTACAGGTGTGGGCCACCACCCCCGGGCTCAAGTACATTTTTTGAGTTTATAATTTCAGCTTTATGAAGGACTGGCCTCATCAGCCTGCCTGCATTTTATGGTATTAGGCACATCCGGACCTTTCTTGTGTTTGAAAGCCAATTGCCACCTGCTGACTGGTAGTGGAACTGTGGGCAATCATTCTGTTTTTTGAATTTAAAGTTTAGGGAAAAAGCAATGATGATTGTGTTAGTGGAGTTGAATGAAAGTCGGTAGAAGGTGAACCTGACAAGGAATAATGGTAAAGTAGCCATCATAAAGCCATGACAAAACAGGACAGACATAGGGAAAGGGCATATTGACTTTTCTCTCATGCCAGGACCTAAATCTCTGCCAGGTTTTTCTGTTAGTGGCATCCTATTATAAACCAGAGGGCACAAAGTAGATAATGACATCCATAGAGGTCAGCCTCTGTGAGCCTAGAACATGTCAGAAGAGGATATATACACACAGCTAAAGGGTATGGAGAGATAACTGGAATGGAAACTATAACATTTGATAGGAAAATAAAAGTAAGTGCAAAAAAAACCCATCAGTGAATCTGCATTTTAAGATATTTTAAGTTAAGGAACATTTACTTGGTAGCATGGAACAGTTTAGTAAATATTTGAATCCAATAAGTAAAGCACTCAAAGACAATATTGTAACACAACAAAAGGAGATGGAAAGGAAAATTTCAAGACTGCGAAAACAATTGGAGGATCAAAATTCTCATAATGACAAAGCTAATAAATATATGGTAATATCAAGAAACCGAATGAATATATGATACTGAAATTAGTAATAAGGAAAAGTAGATAATCACAGATATTAATGAAAAAGATTTTAAAAAATCAGGGCCACTAATAGGTACTGAGAACAAAGAAGGTTTATTGTAAGAATGGCAGATACCTGTCAAGTAAAACACAGAAATTAAAGCAATCCTTGTAATAAAAGGAGGAATAAAACATTCAGATTGGAAAATGCATTATGCATTAGAAGTAAATTTTATAAAGAATAATGAACATTGAGACACAATTAAGTTACATTGCTGTATCTTCAGGGTGAAAAATACTTTAAATATCCATGAAAAATGATCAAATCAACTGCAGAGAGAGAGAGAGAGACAGAGACAGACAGAGAGACAGAGATAGACAGAGAGGTAGAAGCCTTGAGAAGAAAACGGAAATCTTCACTAGCCATACAACAGAAAAGGGTCTCATATCTAATAACCTGAAACTCAAAAAATTAAATCCCTCAATAACAAATCCTCAAAGAAACAACTGCCCAATAAATAAGTGGGCTAAAGACATAAAGAGAAACTTCTCTGAAGAAGAAAGAAGGATGGCCAATACACACATGAAGAAATGCTCAGCTTCTCTAGCCATAAAAGAAATGCAAATCAAAACAACATTGAGATACCACCTCACCCCAGTTAGAATGGCTATAATCAAGAACTCTAATAACAACAGATGCTGGAGAGGATGTGGCCAGAAGGGAACCCTACTGCACTGTTGGTTGAAGTGTAAACTTGTTGAACCACTTTGGAAAGCAGTATGGAGGTTCCTCAAAAGACTCCACATAGAGCTCCCCTATGACCCAGCAATCCCACTTTTGGAAATTTACCTGAATGATCACAAACAAGACCGTACTAAAGTTACCAGCACAACTATGTTTATTGCAGCATTATTTACCATAGCTAAGATATGGAACCACCCCAGATGCCCCTCAGTAGATGAATGGATCAAGAAAATGTGGTATATATACATAATGGAATTCTATGCCTCCATCAGAAGGAATGACATTGCCACATTTGTTAGGAAATGGAAAGACCTGGAAAAGATTATATTAAGTGAAGTAAGCCAGGCCCAAAGAAACATAGGTCCCATGGTTTCCCTTATTTGCAATAACTAGTATATGTCTGAGACAAGCAGAAAAGGTCAGATAAGTTGATGTTAGGCGAAATGAACCCTAATATTTTTTCTTTATTGCAATTGTTTCTAACATATTTATAAGATATTTCTTTGTTTCTTTGTATGTCCCTCCCCCATGGTATAACCCCTGTTTTCACTGTATTTGATGTTGGTATATTTGTAGAGGGGAAGGAAAAAAACAAATTGTTTAAATAGGGATACAGGTGGACCCATTGCAACAAAGAGATGTACAAGACGTTATGTCAAAAAATGAACTTTACAACTTTGGTGCTGAGGGGGAGGTTGGGTGGGGGGAGATGGGAAAGGATAGTAAGGGGAAACAAAGGAGGAGGCAACAATGCTTGATAAGAAATGTACTCATTACCTTACTCATGTAATTGTAACCCCTCTCTATGGTATTCTCACAATAAAAGAAAAAAACAACTCAGGGACAGCTCTCAGGCCCTAAGTTCAAGTCCCCGGACTGGCAAAAATAAAAAAACCAGACTTATTTGTTAAACAAAAAAAAAAAAAAAAGAAAAAGGAAAGCAGTAGTACCAATATAAAGAAGAGAAGGAAGAAAATTAGGAGAAGGAGAAGGAGGATAAAGAACTTGGAGGTGAGATTTCTTTCTTAACTGGAAATAGTGAATTGGAACAGGATTAAAGAACTATTTGAGAACTATTAAAGAACATTTGAGAAAATCAAATGTAGTCCAAAGATATTACACTTGAGCTAGATGTTGTTGAAGTAGAAATCCACCAGCAGATGTTATCAAGCAAAGGATGAGAGAGGATTTGGGAGGATCTTGATAGTAGTCTTTGGGAAGGTTTGGACAGGAATGAGTCTTTCTAGGGAGGAAAAGGATCATAAGCAAAGTTGTGGAGAGAAATTTGAAGAAAATATGGAGATCATCATGATAGTTAGAACAGAGAACCTATATTTTAAGAGAGGGAGAGTTAGGTAAGGAATGGCCAAATCATATTGCCCCATTTGTTAGGAAATGGAAAGATTTGGAAAAAATTATATTAAGTGAAGTAAGTCAGGCCCAAAGAAACATAGGTTCCATGGTTTCCCTTATTTGCAATATCTAGTATATGTCTGAGTCAAGCATAAAAGGTCAGATAAGGTGATATTAGGGAAATAAACCCTAAGATATGTATTCAAATGTTTTCTTCTTTCATGCGATTGTTTCTAACACATTTATAAGATTATTTCTTTGTTGCTATGTATGTCCCTCCCCCACAGTATAACCCCTGCTTTCACTGTATTTGATGTCGGCATAATTTGTGGATGAGAAGGGGAAAAACAAATCATTTAAATAGGTATACAGGTGGACCCATTGCAACAATGAGATGTACAAGTCGTTATGTCGAAAATGAACTTTACAACTTTGGTGCAGGGTGAGGGGGGAGCGGGGAGGATTGGGTGGGAGGGAGGAGGGAGGCTGGGAAGGGATGGGAAGGGGAAACAAAGGAGGAGGCTACAATGCTTGATAAGAAATGTACTCATGGGACTGGGAAGATGGCTCAGTGGTAGAGCACTTGCCTTGCATGCCTGAGGCCCTGGGTTCGATTCCTCAGCACCACATAAGCAAAAAGAAAAAAGCCGGAAGTGGCGCTGTGGCTCAAGTGGTAGAGCGATAGCCTTGAGCTGAAGAGCTGAGGGACAGTGCCCAGGCCCAGAGTTCAGGCCCCACGACCGGACCCCCCCCCCAAAAAAAAGAAATGTACTCATTATCTTGCCCATGTAATTGTAACCCCTCTGTACAGTATTTTCACAATAAAAAAACAGGTTGGCAAGAATAAAAAAAAAAAAGAAAGTGTTTAGAGTCAGGATTAAGAATTACCCATTCCAATAGATTAGGAATGGATCAATAAAGATGATCAAGAAGGCAGATGACAAGTCAGTCATATACCTCTGGTAGATCAGGGGTATACTTATCCTCTAGGGAACTAGGAACTATGACTACTTATTACTTAAATTATCTTACTACTACTATTATTAATGCCTATACATTATTTTGCTTAGTGCCTATTTATTTTTTTAATTTACATCAATTAGTCATTAAGGGATTTTGTTTTACCATTTCTGTTTATGTATGCAGTGCTTCTTGATCATTGTCACCCCTCTACTGTTCTCTCCCTTCCTATCTCCCTCTTCCAAAATCAGTCTCATCAAATTGCCATGCCTATTTAAATCAATGTAATTATGGTCTTGCTTGTAAATTTAGTGCTCATAAATATTTGTAGGCATTTTCAGATCTTTGGGCAAATTATTCTGCTTTCTTATGTGTGCTCCATTGCATGTATCACCATTTTGTATGAAATTAACTTGTTGCAGTATCTCAGTGAATAGTATGTAAATTCATATTTCTAAATGATAAAGCAATTGGCCATATGATTTGATGTATTTTCAGTGGTAGCCCATTAAGTCTTTTATGTGAGTGGGTTTCAGAATTTATTTTCTCCCAACCCCAATAAGAATAAATTAAATTATATTAGGTTTCCATATCAATGAATAGATTGAAAACCTATTTCTTCTTTACTTAAGACATATACACATATAAAAGCCACTACATAGAAGGTGGGGCTGTGGCTATTGGAGCTGGAGCAGAGGTTTGAGACTTTTTGGAGACAAGAGGCTGCTGTTGAGAGGTAGACTAGGGTGGGGTAGAGGAAGGAGACATTGAAATATGGTAAGAGACCACTGCAAGATCCAGAAGAGAGTATTTACAATGGTGCTGTAACCATAGAAATGGTAGATAGGACAGCTGCCAGCAACATCTGATATATTTTGGTCTGTACAATAAATTCATCTCTTACTGAGTGAGCTAAAAAAAAAAAGCTTAAGAGCACTGCAAATGGAGAATTGTCTTGACAATTTGCAAGGCCATCATTTGCCATTCCTTTTATCTTCATGATGAAGGGAGAATCAGAACATAGTTCTTTCATAGGGAGAAAATAGATTTGAAAATATATAAATATATATAAAACCAGAAATTATGAAGTATTACTGTGTCCCTCAGTAGTTTTATTTTGTTTAGTTTTGGCATATCCTCTTTATTTAAACCTTTGTAAGCCTCTAAAATTGTTGTTTAAAAATGTGGTGAGTGAGAAAAAACTTTTGTGGGAGTTGATTTCTATGCCCTCAACTGTCCCAGTATGACCTTGAAGTATGCTGACTCCTCAGGCCTTGTATCTCTGTTCACAGAGCTCACAGCTGGTCAGTCACGTGGCAGGCTGTTGATTTGTCTGGATTTGTGGGGAAGGAAAAATTCTAAGATGATCTCAAGCCCTTGAGACCTGTAAATATAATGGGTTATCACTCTTGTGATTTGACTATGCTATGAGGTATAATTGGCTTTAAAAGGGGGATGTTATTCTGGGTGGATCTCACTTAATCAGACAAGTCCTTACAAGTGATGGTGCTCTTTCTGAGAAAAAAATCTGAAGTCTGGAAAATTTGAAGCATGAAGGAATTGGAGACTTGGACAAGGTTCCCACTGATGTTGAACATGAGGATGACAAGGTGAAAAGCATGGGCAGATACCAGGAGCTGAACATATTTTACAGGTGATGGCTAGCACAGAAATGGAGACTGAAGTCATACTCAAAGAACTCAATTTTGTTTTAACCACCTGAGCTTAAAAGAAACCCTGACCAGGCCCTGAGTTCAAGCTCCAAGACCAACATCCCTTCCTCCCCCACCACATAAAAGCTGGCCTGGCCATGAGCAAACTTTCAGCCTAGGAATAACCTAGACTAAGAACTCTCCTCCATATTGCACTGGGATTTGATCTAGAGAAGTATGAGCTAATTAACTAAAGGATATTTTAGCTCTGTGTGTGCTGGTCCTGGGACTTGAACTTAGGATCTGGGTATTACCCTCAATGTTTTTGTCCTCAAGGCCATCACTTAAGCCATAGCTCTGCTTCTGGCTTTTTTATACCCTTTTTCAAAATATTTTTTAAAATTCATAAGGAACAATAAAAGACCCCAAATAGCAAAAACAATCCTTAACAGAAAGAACAGTGCTGGAGGAATATCAATACCAAATTTCAAACTCTACTACAAAGCCATAGCTTTAGTACTGGCACAAGAACAGACCTCAGGACCAATGGAATAGAATTGAAAACCCAGAAATAAACCCACAGACCTATAGCCATCTAATCTTCAATAAGGGACCTAAAAAATAGAATGGAAGAAAGACAGCCTCTTCAGTAAATGGTGCTGGCAAAATTGGTTAAAACTAAAGCTAGATCTTTATATATTACCCTGCACTAGAATCAACTCCAAATGGATCAAAGACCTCAGAGTCAAAGCAGACACCCTGAAAACATTACAGAAAGGAATAGGAGAAACCCTAGGTCTCCTTGGCACAGGCTGAAATTTTCTTAATAGAGACCCAGAAACACAACAAATCAAAGAAAGGTTGGACAAATGGTTGCAGAGCTTCTGCATGACAAAGGACATAGCTAGAAAGATCAATAGAAAGTCCACAGATTGGGAGAAGATCTTCACTAGCCAAACAATGGACAAGGGTCTCATATCTAAAATATATTTGGCACTCAAAAAATTAAATCCCCCAATAACAAATCCTCAAAGAAACAACTGCCCAATAAATAAGTTGGCTAAAGACTTACAGAGAAACTTCTCTGAAGAGGAAAGGATGGCCAATACACACATGAAGAAATGCTCAACTTCTCTAGCCATAAAAGAAATGCAAATCAAAACAACATTGAGATACCACCTCACCCCAGTTAGAATGGCTATAATCAAGAACTCTAATAACAACAGATGCTAGAGGGGATGTGGCCAGAAGGGAACCGTACTGCATTGTTGGTGGGAGTGTAAACTTGTTCAACCACTTTGGAAAGTAGTATGGAGCTTCCTCAAAAGACTCCACAGAGTCTATTACCCAGCAATCCTACTTTTGGACATTTACCTGAATGATCACAAACAAGACTATACTAAAGCTACCAGCACAACTATGTTTATTGCAGCATTATTTACCATACCTAAGATAAGAAATCAACCCAGATGCCCCTCAGTAGATGAATGGATCAAGAACATGTGGTATGTATATATGTAATGGAATTCTATGCCTCCATCAGAAAGAATGACATTTCCCCATTTGTTAGGAAATGGAAAGACTTGGAAAAGATTATATTAAGTGAAGTAAGCCAAGCCCAAGGAAACATAGGTCCCATGGTTTCCCTTATTTCCAATAACTAATATATGTCTGAGACAAGCAGAAAAGGTCAGATAAGACGGTGTTAGGCAATGGCATTGCCCCATTTGTTAGGAAATGGAAAGGCTTGAAAAAAATTATATTAAGTGAAGTAAGCCAGGACCAAAGAAACATAGGTCCCATGGTTTCCTTATTTGCAATATCTAGTATATGTCTGAGTCAAGCAGAAAAGGTCAGATAAGGTGATATTAGGGAAATGAACCTTAAGATATGTATTCAAATTTTTTTTCCTTTCATGTGATTGTTTCTAACACATTTATAAGATTATTTCTTTGTTGCTTTGTATATCCCTCCCCCACAGTATAACTCCTGCTTTCACTATATTTGATGTCGGTATAATTTGTGGAGGGGAAGGGGACAAACAAATCGTTTAAAAAGGGATCAGGTGGACCCGTTGCAACAATGAGATGTACAAGTCGTTATGTCGAAAATGAACTTTACAACTTTGGTGCGGGGGTGGGGGGGAGGGGGTGGGGGGGCAGGGAGGATTTGGTGGGCAGGGCGGGGGGGGGGGGGGGAGGATGGGAAGGGATGGGAAGGGGAAACAAAGGAGGAGGGAACAATGCTTTATAAGAAATGTACTCATTATCTTGCTCATGTAATTGTAACCCCTCTGTACAGTATTTTCACAATTAAAAAAAAAGATGGTGTTAGGCGAAATGAATCCGAAGATAAGGAAACAAATGGTTTTTTCTTTTTTGCTAGTTTCTAACATATTTATAAGATGATTTTTTTTTTTTGATTTGTATGTCTCTCCCTCAGGTATTTGATGTTGGTATAATTTGTGGAGGGGAAGGGAAAAAACAAATTGTTTAAAAAGGGATACAGGTAGCCGGGCGCTGGTGGCTCACGCCTGTAATCCTAGCTACTCAGGAGGCTGAGATCTGAGGATCGCGGTTCAAAGCCAGCCCGGGCAGGAGAGACCGTGAGACTCCTATCTCCAATAAACCACCAGAAAACCGGAAGTGGCGCTGTAGCTCAAGTGGTAGAGCGCTCGCCTTGAGCTGAAGAGCTGAGGGACAGTGCCCAGGCCCAGAGTTCAAGCCCCACGACCGACAAAAAAAAAAAAAAAAAAAAAGGGGGATACAGGTGGACCCATTGCAACAAAGAGATGTAGAAGAGACTATATCGAAAAATGAACTTTAACCACTTTGGCGGGGGGTGAGGTGGAAGGGTGGGGGAGCAGGGGAGTGAGTGAGTGTAGTCATGTAGAGGGGAGGGCAGGGATAGTAGGGAAAAAAACAAAGGAGGAGGCAACAATGCTTGATAGGAAATGTACTCATTACCTTGCTCATGTAATTGTAACCCCTCTGTATGGTATAAACATTAAAAATATTTTTTATTATATTTCATTAGTTGTACAAAATAGGTACCATTAACAAAGCAGTGTATAAATACAATGCATCTTGATCAATGTCACCTCCTTTAAAATTTTGAGACTCCTTCAGCTCAGCCCTTCCCCTTACTTTGCTGAATTTTTGCTGTGTATGAATTTTCACTCCATTCTCTCCCACCCCCACTTTCCCTCTTCATTTGTCCATCCCTCTCCTCTTGGTTCTACCCCCCCTTCTTTTGCACATACCCCTTTCCTGTTGTATATTTTGTTGGACTTTGATCTAGTCTTTCTAAAATGCTATCTGTGCTCTCCGTATAGTTTATTATACTTCAGTTAATTTATTTGTAACAATTACATACCATATAAAGTGTTACTTATAGATTTATAGGCACATTCTTTCTACCGCAAATAAAGGAAACCATGTAACCTTTGTTTCTCTGGGTCTGGCTTACTTCACTTAATAAAATTTAGAAAAGCCATTATCAAGAAAACAATGACAAATTCCGGCAAGGAGGCAGTCAAAAGGGAACTCTAATTTACTGCTTGTGGGAAAGTAAGCTTTTTATTAACCATTCTAGAAAGCAGTTTGGAGGTTCCTCAAAATGCTAAACATAGAATTACCATATGACCCAACAATTCTACTCCTGGATATTTGTGCAATAGAACGAAGACAAGGATATATTGAAGCCACCAGCACAACCATGTTAATTGTAGTACTATTCATCATAGCTCCTTCCATCTATAAATGAATGGATCAAGAAAATGTGGTATATGTGCACAGTGGAATTTAACTTATCAATTAGAAAGAATGATATTGTACTATTGGTAAAGAAATGGAAAGGATTTTTGGTAGTTATTTGGAGATAAGAATCTCATTAACTTTCCCACCATAGCTGGCTTTGAACCATGATTCTTATACCTTAGCTCCTAAGTAACCAGGATTATGGTATGAGCAGCCAGTGCACTGTGAGAGTTATCTTGTATCACTAAGTAGCAATTGGTGATGCAACAGTAGAAACTTTCAAATTTCACACTTGAAATTTGCCTGAGTTTAAGAAAAAAAATATGATGGGCTGGGAAGGTGGCTCAGTGGTAGAGCGCTTGCCTTGCATGCATGAGGCCCTGGTTCGATTCCTCAGCACCACATAAACAAAAAGAAAAAAGCCGCAAGTGGCGCTGTGGCTCAAATGGTAGAGCGCTAGCCTTGAGCTGAAGAGCTGAGGGACAGTGCCCAGGCCCAGAGTTCAGGCACCACAACCGGACCCAAAACAAGAAAAAAAATATGCTTAGAAAAACAAAGGTGAAGTTCAACAAAATAAACACCAGGAAATGGGTACTTGCAAGGGGTTGGGTTGGGCCAAGGACACAGGGGTAGACAGACCAATCAGGAGAAGAGGGAGAGTATGCAATCAAGAATTCAATATATATCCTTCAAAATTAAGAAAAGTAAGGGAAGGGGTGAGTTGAGAAGGATGGGCAAGAATGTTGAAAGGAGTACTAATTGATCAAGGTGCATTGTACTCATCAATGTCTGTTAAATGGCAACTTCTTTGCACAACTGTTAAAAGATTTTTTTTAATGAAAAAAAAAAAGGAAAGGGTGTTCCCACAGCTCCTGTCAAATAATTACATTGAGGACCATGAAGAAGCAGGCTCTGTCCCCATTTTACTGAGGGACAGACTGACTTCTGTGGATGTCAATTTCTTCAGCTATGAGCAAATAGCCTTATAAGATTCAGTCATACAGCCCCACCATTCTAGGATTCTCTGATGGCCATTTCTACCTATAATTGACAAAAGTAAAAGCTACAGCAGTAATCCTACTCTCTGCTCACAGCATGGAGACTGGGTGGAGGGGGAGTACAGTTGCTGGGAATGTTACTGTGGTGTTGCTGGAGCCTGTTTTTATTTTTCTCTCCCTGCTTCCTGGGTGCTGCACTCCTGAAATACAAAGAAACCTACAGGCTCAGCATTCTGAGCAAACATTGAAACCTGTACAGATGGTTTGACACTTGTTGGGAGATTAATGAATATAAATCTTTTAAAAGTGTCATGTTACAGGTCAGGACTGTCATCTCAAGTGATCTTACCCTTTCATTACTTTATTTAAAACAAAACACAGGCAAACAGCACAAAGTAAGAAAATACAAACATGGCAATTGATCCAATTAGGATATCTTGTCTCTGCTTGAGGGCAGATTGTGTATGTTATTACTTTCTGTGTAAGACTCTTTCCCCATCACCATTGATATAAAATGGTGTAGGTTGCTCTGCATACCTAGTCGAAATAATGATGTATTTTTTCTGCTTTGACAACCTAGTTTTCAGACATGTCTAGTAGACATGGAATTGCTGAATAGATTGTAGTAATGACTATTTGCCCATGATTATCTTTCAACATCTATCAATCCTTGGTGTGGAAACAAAGCAAAACACTCAATTTCTCTAGGGGTTCTACCACCTCCCTCTCCCCTAGTATTCTTGATTTCATTTGGCTGAAGTTCTCAGGGGAATGATATAATGACTTAAAAGTGTTGAGGGTCCCTGGAGCCAGTGGCTCATGCCTGTAATCCTAGCTACTCAGGAGGCTGAGATCTGAGGATCACTGTTCAAAGCCAGCAGGGCCAGGAAAATCTGTGAGACTCTTATCTCCAATAAACCACCAGAAAACTGGAAGTGGCGCTGTGGCTCAAGTGGTAGAGCACTAGCCATGAGCTGAAGAGCTGAGGGACAGCGCCCAGGCCCAGAGTTCAGGCCCCATGACAACAACAAAAACCGACAGCAACAACAAAAACATTGAGGGCTCTTTTACCTATTTGTTAATTTATTTCACCAATGGTATAATGACTTGTCTAGTTTGGGCACTTTCTCTCTCTCTCTCTCTCTCTCTCTCTCTCTCTCTCTCTCTCTCTCTCTCTCTCTCTCTCTCTCTCGATTCTCTCTCGAGATTTTCTCTCTTTCTTTTCTCTCTCTCTCTCACCCTTCCTCCCTTCCTCCCTACTTCTTTCTTTGGTCTGGGATTGGTTTTTCACCTTTTCTGTTAATTCTGGAATATCCCTCTGGCTTATTTATTTATTTTGCTTTAGTTATCTAAAGATAGCTTCAGTTAATCGCCACTCTAATGGAAACAAAGGTTACTAGTCTTCTAATTTATTTAATTTAAAAACGTTCACACAATCAAGATGACATTCTAAAGTATATAAGTTACATATAAAGCAGATTTTTATTTTCTTGTCACACATTACCATTAAAAATTAGCAAAACTTAGTTGTATAAAGTGGCTTTACTGTGATATTTACATAAATGTAAATAATGTACTTTGATCAAAGTTATTCCTCTATTACTTTTCTTTATGCTCCTTTTCTGTTTATTTTGACACTATAATTAATATATAAATATATAATGTATATTCGGGCTACATGAACCATTTCCAAACAGTTTAATCTTTGTTGACTTGATGAACATTCTTTCACTTTGCTATCTATCTTTACTTTCTGTATTTGTCTCTAGTATAAATAAGGCTTTCTAGTATAAGGCTTTCTTGGGTTGGGGTTGTGGCTCAAATGGTAGAGTACTAGCATAATAAATGCAAGGCTCTGAGTTCAAATCCTAGAACCATAAAAAATAAGAAATAATATATAAATAATAAAAAGCTTTCAGTATCTCAGGATTACAAAGTATGTACTCTAATTTCTTCAGTTACAAAATTTTAAGTATTTAAATCTTGAGTCCATTTTGAGTATTTTGGACTTTGCTGTTAGCTGTGAGGTTGCACTCTAATTGTTTTGGATGTGTGTTTGACTCTGGTTAGACAACACTGAATTAACATGCCTCTTTATGTCCAGCATTGGTATAGCTAGTCATTTTGCTTTTTCTAGCAAGTTGAGTCCCAAAGCATCTGTTCTTTATCTTACTTCCTATTACTCAGCTCTTTCACATTCTCTTTTATTCCCGACCAAACCTATCAAAGGTATGTTAAAAATTCAAGCCACTATTATTTTTCTATTGATTTCATCTTCATTTTGTTTCTAGCATTTGTATTTCAATGACATGAATTGTTAAAACGAAAGTTTCATTGAGATGTGCATTGCAGGCCTGTGTCGCACTGTCACATTTGTCTCTAATAGCTCACATTTCTGCAGCTTCCGTCACTAGCAGTCACAACAGAAATAAGACTACTTTTGCCTCATTTCACCTTTCAAATCTCATTCAGTGAACCTTCATGTCTAATTGTATTTTTTCCCTGTTATTTGTCCTTTGTGGAAAAGCTTTAGCTCTTTCTCTCATCTCTCTATGTTTTACTTCCAATTCTTTGTTTTATTTGGTATATTTTTCTGGTTGGTTGTCCTGTTCTGCAAGGATAGCACAATATTTAGTTCACCTCCACAGTGTACAAAATATCCAGGCTAATTTCTTTAATGGAAACAACTGACTAATGGTTTATAAAAATAAGTTGATGGCAATGACCAAAAATTAAAATTAAATTAAATAATATAGGAAATAATAAAGACATCAGAGTCTATCATGCATATTTATTCAGTAAGAGTATCTTTTTCTTGAGACATTTTTCAACTTTATACAATACACATTTAAATATGTAAGTTATCTATACTTACATCTATACTTAAATATGCATGTTATATATACTTACATATTTAAATGCATGTATGTATAAACTTCCTCCTGTTGTCTTAGTAAATTGCTACAAATGTAGGGTTTTAACACCAAACTCATTTGTTATCTCATAATTCTGTAGATTAGATTTTCCGATTCCAATTAATACTACTGGTTTAAAAGACTTCCTGCTGTGGATGCAATATGGCTCTGTGGGAGTTCTCTTATTAAAGTCCCAAAGTTCTGTCAACAAGGTGTTGTCTGGCTGCCTCTGAAGTATTTCTGTGGTATTATACAAGAAGCAGCAAAAAGAAAACTAACTATCTGAGAGCAAAGTTAAGAGCCTTCTCTGAGTCATCTCACACACATAAATAAATAAATAAATAAATAAATAAATAAATAAATAAATAAATAAATAAATAAAATAAAGTGCTCCTGTGACTTCTGAAGTCTTATGTTAGAGGTTTGCCAAGCTATTTTTTCCTAGTGCAGACACATGCATGTATCTTTCACTAATTTAAATAATTTTGTTCCTTTGTATGTGCCTGTTAGCAAATGACTCATAAAAATGATAATTAGAGCTTCTATAGTAGTGTATGCCTGTAGTCAGTTATTTAGTAGGCTAAGAGAAGAGGATCAATTGAATCTGAGGGTTTAAGATCAGCTTGAGCAGTTCCCATCTCAAAATAAATAAATGAATAAATAAATCATAGAAGACTTTTAAGTTGCTAGTTGTACCTTTACCCAAGCTTTCATGAATGTCTAGCAACACAAAAGTAATAGCATTGAGCTTTTAAAAAATACTCATACAAAGTGCACTGAGGCTCAAAGTGGCAGAGACTTGAGTGAAAGGGCCCAGGGACAGTGCTTAGGTCCTGAGTTCAAGCCCTATTACTGACAAAAAAAACCCCATACAATAATGCACACTAACATTTTAAAAATGAATGACAGGAAAGTAAATCAGGCTCTATTTGGGAACAAGATGCTAGGGATGGGAGAGTGCCAATGGAGAGGTTGGGAAAGGGTGAATATACACAAAGTACTTGATATGTCTGAAAACAGATCAGTAAAATCTGTTGAAAATGTTTTAAGAAGGAGAAGAAGAGGAATGAATGGGAGTAGAGGAGAGGTTGGGGTTGATCAGGGTACACTGTTGCCTGTATGGAAATATCACAATGAAACATCTCTTTACAACTAATAGGTGCTAATAAAAACTTAAAAAATAAAATTTCTATTACAATGTAGTGGGCAGTTGAAGATTTATTTCAATAAAATGCAAATGAAATTCATTTGAACGAATATCTTTTCCACTTCATAGCCTTTGCCAACATGTAGAGCAAGTATTTTGTGATTGTAATTGGAATATCTCTTTAAGATATTCAGTACAACTTTGTTCAACTGATCTATTTGCACATTCAGGTTGAGAAAATATCCTAGATATCAAAGACACTTTTAAAGTAGAAAAATGTGACCATTCTGAATGTTTAAAAGTAGCTGATTCAGGTTCTTAAGGTAGTTTCCAGATTCCTAAAGGTGTATTAAACAATGTTACTGTCATGAGGCTGTGTGCATAACACCCCGATGTAACTCCTTGAAAAGAACAGCAGTCATTTAATGGTTTGATTATAGTTCAACAAATTTCCCTGAGCACCTGGGATGGCATTTGCTTTTTATGTTTGTGGATGGTATTTCTCAAGTGATTGTAACACGAAAGTGCGGAGAAGGAGTTGAAGATTATGCTGGGTACTTTTTGCCGAACAAACTTGAATTAGAGTAATTCAGGTAACATTCAAGCACACAATCTTGATTCTTGAAATTGTTGTATACATCTCCCAATGAACAGATTCCTTCCTTATCCCAGCTAAGGTCGTGTGACATTTCCTTTTTGTATCCATCCATCTCTTCTCCCCTTTCAATAAGCAAGAGTACCTGCTAAGGGCCCTCACTATCCTAGATGTTATAGCTTGTCAGGGAGCAAGAGGCCTCTGCCATTTTTGTAATCTCTGTATGTCTTCATGGCAATTAATACATATTTGGACATATTTCATCCTTCTGTTAGACAGTGAGTGTTTTCATGTCAGTCTCCAGTCCTGTTTGGCATGTCTCTATGTTGCCCTTATCTCAATGTTGTACAGCTATATGACGCAGTGTGATGGATGAGTGAGTGAGTCTTTAGGGTACTTCTACCCATTGGAAATAATACAAAGCAAATTCAACCTTTATCATTATGGATTAAGATCACATAAAAGACTTGGGCTCCAGGCAAAGCATATACAATAAAAATTTTAAGAATCATCTGAAGTATTTCTGTGTATCCAATATACTTTTATAGCCCAACATAATTGAATCAAGAGTGAAAAATGGTTATAAATGCAGAACAATGTATTCATCTAATAGAATATCTATTTAGAAGAGGTCATTATTGTGTGTTAGAAAAGAATAACAACCATAAGTATTTCTTTATGTCTAATAATGATTCAATATGCAAAAATTAGAAAATATCTCTGCAATTTATTTGAGATGAGAGTTTTCTTTTGAATGTATTAACTAGTTTGGAAAAAAAGGTTATATAGGCAACAACATTTGTACATGAAGTTTTGGAGGAAGAGGAAAGAAAATCTCTGCAGGAAATGTCTTCTAGTAAGATGTCTCCCTCTCTCAGGAGATACCAATTTAGTTTGTCTTTAGTCCTATCTCTTCTTTAGCGTTAAAAAATATTTCTTACCTCAAATACTTTGTTTTTATCTTTTCTTTCTTTCTTTTTTCACGTATGAACAAGCATTTTATTTCATTTTTCATAAATATAATCATTGGTGTAGAGAATCCCTTTATCTCTAACAGTCTGTGATTTTAATATCAAGATCCATTTTGAATACATTTGTCTGAGATAAACTGAACATAGTTATATTGTATCGCACTTAGTGGGAATCTTTAGAGATAAATTTATAGTAATTTTCAAAGCATACATTGACAATTAAGTCAAGTTATTTTAGCTTGAGTAGATCAACTTAATAATAATCTTAGGGTGTTTTTGGTTTCAACGGCATGTGACAAAAGGTAGGGACTTCAATCCAATGTTATGGGTTTGTCCATGAATTTTTGGAAACAAGTCAGTCAACAAAGTTAAAATGGACCTAGAGAGCCCCCCCTTCTCCCCCCCCCCACACATTTATTCTTCCTTTCAGGAGTCCAATCAGTATCATTATGCAGTCAATTTGTAAAAGTGATTTCAGTGTTATATACAAAATGGAAAAAAATTGTTTTCCAAGTACATTGGCAACTATATCTCTAGAAAGGAGTCTGTTTATAACTTCAATGATACTTATAGATTTAAAAAAATAGTTTAAAAATCAGCTATTGGTCTGTTGCTATAAACATGGAGTCAAAAAAGATGATCTCATATGTTTGTGTGTGTGTGTGTGTGTGTGTGTGTATGTGTGCATGCATGCTATGGCTTGGACTCAGAGTCTCACATCTTACTTGGCTTTGTGGCTCAAGGCTGAAAGCTGGCGCTCCACCAGTTGAGTCACACATCCACTCTTGGATTTTTGCTGATTAATTGGCCATAAGAACCTCAGATTTGTCACCTGGGCTGGCTTCAAACCTCTATCCTCAGAGTTCAGCCTTCTGAGTAGCTAGTATTAGAGGCCAATTTTGAGTTCGGGAGCAAGAGTTCTTGGATAATGTTCGCAATTCCATCGCGTCACTCATTGACCTGCTGGTTTCTCTTTTATGATACCAACAGCCATTCATATGTCTTGGTTGGACGTACTGGTTCCCTGGAGGAAGTGAAACAGTGGAATTCTAGTTTTAACCTTTGATCTTCATTAGTTAGCTAGACTCCATAAAAACTGAGAAACTACTTATGAGTTTGTTGCATAAAGGTAGGGTCAATGTTTGATTTACTCCTTTTATTCTCACTACTTTTGCTAGGGAACCAGCTCATTATTATCAAAAGTATATTTTACCTTTGCATGTATATTTTACCTTTGCATGGCTACTGTTGAGTAAAGGCCTGCATAAAAAGAATGACACCATAATGTGTTGCATGAGTGAGTGTTTGATAAGTAAATGTGTAAATGATTGAATCACATTGGTTGTGTATACCCTGTGTACACAATCCACAGCATTTGTTTTATTCAGGATAGAAGGATTTGGAAATGCTTTCCAGACTTTAGTCACCAGCACTGTGTGTTATAGTCACATGGAGAGTGGGAATGGGATTTTCATGGCCTACCACAAGGCTATAGAGAACTAGAGTGTGGCTCACATGGTTCTGCACTGAGACTTCGGTCTTACCTTGCATTGTTTTATGCACATCGCTAATAGGATATTTCCTAGGCAGACCACGGACATGCTAGTGAGCAATGAATGGGTTTTAGTATGTTCCCAGAGTTCTGCACCATTGCTGAAAGTAATTTGAGGTCATCATTATTACCCCAGAAGGAACTTTTAGCAGTTATCCCTCATTTCTTCAAACTTTCTAATTTTTTGGTAACCACTAATTTACTTTCTCTCACTCTCTCTTGATTTACTTATTCTAGACATTTTATATAAGCAGACATTAAGAGTTCATGTTTGCATGTGATATGGATATCTAGTCATCCTGAAACCAACTAAATGTAAAGAGAATACTCTTCCTCATTGAATTGTTAAACATGCTTTACAAAAATCATTTGACCACAAAAGTGCAGTTTTTATTGCTGGATCCTCAATTTTATTTCACCAATCTACATCTCTGTCCTTATGCCAGATAAGTTCTACCTTGATTACTCTAACTTTTTAGTCAATTTGACATTGGTGCTCCCTTAGTACATGATTTCAAAAGATTATTTTGACTATTTCAGGACACTTGCACTTTTATAGAAGTTTTAGGGTCAATATTTCCAAAAACATATCTGGAAGAGAATAAGAGATCTTCTTTGTCCTTAATATGTTACTGAATTATAAAATTAATAAATTACATTGCTAAACTAATGACATATTTCTGCAAAAGTCTTACTTCATCATTAATGCACATATGTATATTATATAGTTTTATATATTAAAATAGGAATAGATATGCATATGTAGTATCATAGCATATGAAAGTATATGATAGTATCATAGTATATATAGTATCATATGACATAGGAACATATAATATTATGCATGCATATGTTACAAACTTACATGTTATACACTACTTAAATAGCAAATATTTAAATTTGTTATTTATGTTTGTTTTTTGTGGTTCTAAGAGGGTATGATCTACAATTTTCTAGTGCTCTTTTTGTTTTTGTGTTAGGGTAGAATGATCTTAAGAAGTTGGCTAGTTTCCTTTCAGGGCAAGACTGACTTGGTTAATTGTGTTGAAAAATTAATCTGCACTATTTTTCTTTCTTACTTATAAAACAGTTTGAATAAAATAGATAAACATTATTTTTTGATGATTTAGCTGAAATTCTCTATTAAAAGGTGTAGGTTACTGTCTTTGGATGTCAGTGTAGTGAAGGACTGTAATTAATGAAAAATCTATAAATTCAGTCACAGATATTAGTTTAGTTTAATTATCCATTATTTAATATTTATAATGCCTGTTGTCCCCAAACTATACTTTAGCTACACAATGGTGCATTCAGTATAGAATTACATATTCTATTAATATTTCAAACTATCTATTGCTGATTTCTAGCCAATGTCAAGTTTTACCTTTTCTCTTTTTAATTATGTTTCCAAAGTTTATCACTTTAAAATCACTTATTTCAAAGAGCTAGTCTATTGTTATATTTTTGTTATCATTTTTCTTTTTATTAATATTTAAATGTTTTTCATTAATAAGTTTTTTATTGTGAAAATATGGTACAGAGGGGTTACAATTACATGAGCAAGGTAATGAGTACATTTCTTATCATGCATTGTTGCCTCCTCTTTTGTTTTTCCCTTACCATCCCTGCCCTCCCATCTCCACAACTACACTCCTCACCTTCCCCACCAAAATTGTAAAGTTAGTTTTTCTACACAGCATTTTGTACATTTCATTGTTGGAATGGGTCCACCTGTATCCCTATTTAAACAATTTTTTATTTTCCTTCCCTGCCCCAAATTATACCAACATCAAATACAGTGAAAACAGGGGTTATACCGTGAGGGAGGGACATACAAACCAACAAAAAAAATCACCTTATAAATATGTTAGAAACAATAGCAAGAAAGAAAAACCACTTGAGTCCTTATCTTGGGTTTCATTTCGCCTAACATCAACTTATCTGACCGTTTCTGCTTGTGTCAGACATATACTAGATATTGCAAATAAGGGAGACCATGGGACCTATGTTTCTTTTGGCCTGGCTTACTTCACTTAATATAGTCTTTTCCAAGTCTTTCCATTTCCTAACAAATGGGACAATGTCATTCTTTCTGATGGAGGCATGGAATTCCATTTTGTATATATATCACATTTTCTTGATCCATTCATCTACTGAGGGGCATCTGGGGTGGTTCCATATCTTAGCTATGGTAAATAATGTTGTGATAAACATAGTTGTGCTGGTAGCTTTAGTACGGTCTTGTTTGTGATCATTTGGGTAAATGCCTAAAAGTGGGATTGCTGGGTCATAGGGAGCTCTATGTGGAGTCTTATGAGGAACCTCCATACTACTATTTTTAGCTTAATTCCTCAATCTGCTTTTATTGGACTTTTCAGTATATTTTATTAAATTCCAACCTTTTTGATTTTACAAGAAATTCATGTATAGCTATAGATTCTCCTGAACACTATGTTGGTTTTTTATTCAAGCTTTGATACAATCCTTTGTGGACTTCAGAAATGAACTAACATGGCAAGCCTGAAACCTCTATCCTTAAAAAGACCAGCTTGTAAGCTTAGGGCTTGGTTGGCATCTGGGAAATCACTGCATAATTCGTCCCTCCACTGATATAACACTTTCCTTAGAGAATGAGCTTCCCTGTGCCTATCTTTTCCAAAGAAGATACTTTGTGCTAAACAACTGTTTTTCTTCTTTGAGTCTAGCATTTTTTTGGGGGGGAGGGGTCAGTTGTAGGGCTTGAACGCAGGGTCTGGGCTCTGTTCCCGAGCTATTTGTGCTCAAGGCTAGCAATCAACTGTGACTTGAGTCAGCCCCATTTCCAGTTTTGAGTCTCATCGGGACTTTTCTGCCCAGGCCAGCTTCAAATTATGATCCTCAGATCTCAGCCTTCTGAGTAACTAGGATTGCAGGTGTGACACACTGGCTCCTGTCTGGAATTTTGATAGAGTACAATTCTAAAATAAACTTAAAATTGTAAGGGTGAACATTTGAAACAACTTTTCAGTCTTTGAGAGCTACTAGGGGATGATGTATCTTCCACCTATTATGAAAAATTCTGACTTTTCAAACATTTATTCCTCATATATAAACCTTATACTTTATGTTAGCCAGAGGGTATTTGTATGACAACCCCCAGTAAACACCCCAAGTTCTGAGTCCCTAATAAGATGGGAAGAAACATGGCACACACATTGCTATATTTGTGTTTCTGGGGGAAGAGAGTATTTAGTGTATCTTGTGTGTACAGAGAGAGAGAGAGAGAGAGAGAGAGAGAGAGAGAGAGAGAGAGAGACAGAGAGAGAGAGAGAGAGAGAGACAGAGAGAGAGAGAGAGAGAGAGAGACAGAGACAGAGAGAGAGACAGAGAGAGAGACAGAGAGAGAGACAGAGAGACAGAGACAGAGACAGAGACAGAGACAGAGACAGAGAGAGAGAGAAAGAGAGAGCACATAAAGGAAGGCTGAACATATGACTTTGGTTCACATTCTTTTTTATAAGGTCATCAGGTGATTCTTCTTTTTGTATTTTTTATTGTAAAGCTGCTGTGCAGAGGGGTTACAGTTACATGAGCAAGATAATGAGTACATTTCTTATTGAGCATTGTTACCTCCTCCTTTGTTTTCCCATACCA
Organism: Dipodomys merriami; assembly: GCF_024711535.1. NCBI lineage: Eukaryota > Metazoa > Chordata > Mammalia > Rodentia > Heteromyidae > Dipodomys > Dipodomys merriami. The sequence goes on along the minus strand of NW_027206068.1, from coordinate 44,837,669 downwards.
TCCCTCCCCTCCTACCTGCACAAGTACTGCCACCCCCCCCCATGTTGTAAAGTTCATTTCAATATGGTGTTTTGTACATCTCATTGTTACTATGGGTCAACCTGTATCCTTATTTAAGCATTTTGTTTTTTTCCTTCCCCTCCCCAAATTAGAGAAGTGTATATACAAGATGCAGGGCCCTGACATCAAATACAGTGAAAACAGGGGTTATATCATGAGGGGGAGGAATATACAAAGTAACAACAAAATCACATGGGTCATTATAAATATGTTAGAAACAATAGCAAGAAAGAAAAAAGATATATATGTCCCTATCTTGGGGTTCATTTCGCTTAACATCATCTTCTATGGTCATATGTACACAGCTTTTGACCTTTTCTGGTTGTTCTACACATGTACTAGTTATTGCAAATAAGGGAAACCATGGGACCTATGTTTCTTTGGGCCTGGCTTACTTCACTTAATATAATCTCTCCCAAGTCTTTCCATTTCCTAACAAATGGGGCAATGTCATTCTTTCTGATGGGGGCATAGAATTCCATTGTGTATATATACCACATTTTCTTGATCTATTCATCTACTGAGGGGCATCTGGGTTGGTTCCATATTTTAACTATGGTAAATAATGCTGTGATAAACATAGTTGTGCTGGTAGCCTTAGTATGGCCTTGTTTCTGATGGGTTGGGTAAATGCCCAAAAGTAGGATTGCTGGGTCATAGACTCTCTGTGGAGTCTTTTGAGGAACCTCCATACTGCTTTCCAAAGTGGTTGAACAAGTGTACACTCCCACCAACAATGAAGTAGGGTTCCTTTCTGGCCACATCCCCTCCAGCGTCTATTGTTATTAGAGTTCTTGATTATAGCCATTCTAACTGGGGTGAGGTGGAATCTCAATGCTGTTTTGATTTGCATTTCTTTTTTTTCTTTTTTTTTGCGGGGGGTCAGGTCGTGGGGCCTGAACTCTGGGCCTAGGCGCTGTCCCTCAGCTCTTCAGCTCAAGGCTAGCGCTCTACCACTTGAGCCACAGCGCCACTTCCGGCTTTTTTCGTTTTTGCTTATGTGGTGCTGAGGAATCAAACCCAGGGCCTCATGCATGTAAGGCAAGCACTCTACCACTGAGCCACCTTCCCAGCTGATTTGCATTTCTTTTATGGCTAGAGAGTTTGAGCATTTCTTCATGTGTGTATTGGCCATCCTTCTTCCTCTTCAGAGAAGTTTCTCTTTAAGTCTTTAGCCCATTTATTTATTGGTCAGTTGTTTCTTTGATGATTTGTTGTTGGGGTATTTAATTTTTTGAGTTCCAAGTATATTTTAGACATGAGACCCTTGTCTATTGTTTGGCTAGTGAAGATCTTCTTCCAATCCGTGGGCTTTCTATTGATCTTGCTAGCTATGTCCTTTGCTATGCAGAAGGTCTGCAGCTTCATACAATCCCATTTGTCCAACCTTTCTTTGATTTATTGTGTTTCTGGATCTCTACTAAGAAAATTTCAGCCTGTGCCAAGGAGACCTAGGGTTTCTCCTATTCCTTTCTGTAATGTTTTCAGGGTGTCTGCTTTGACTCTGAGGTCTTTGATCCATTTGGAGTTGATTCTAATACAGGGTGATATGTAAGGATCTAGCTTTATTTTCCTACAGGTGAATAACCACTTTTGCCAGTACGTTCTTAATAGGTCTGATAAAACTGATCACATTTGTAGGTTTTAATTCATCGTTCTAGTTTTTATTTCCAAAGTTAAAAATGTTTCTTGCTCTCTGTGGATTACTTGTATCTTGCATTTCTTCCTTCTTCTTGACAGCTATGTATTCATCCATTCTTTCAGTTTTGTCTTTTGTACACTTTTAGTTTCTGCACAGAAATCAGCACTTTCTGGAAAAAAGTTCAGAATGCCTATGTGTTATTCTTCAACAAAATAAGAAGTTTAGTATGCATTTATTCTTTGTACACTGGTCCTTCCTTCTTTCCTAGCTGCTATGTGATATGTTGAATTTTATTTCAAAATTGCTTATTTAACACACCTATACACATACACTTTAGCAGTATTCTTTTTTATTTTTATTTATTTATTTTTAGTTGAGATTAGGTGATTACATAAATTTTCCATATTTCACAGTATTGTGGAATAATGATACTTAAAGTCTCAAACACATTTTAACCTTCCTTTTTTATTTTTTAAATTATCTCTATATAGTTGTAGAAAGGAGGTGGCATATAATAAAGCAGTTTATGAACGGATTGCATCTTGATCAGTGTCACCCCTTCAACATTCTTACCTCCCCTACCCTTTTCCCTTCTTTTCTTAGTTTTGTGGTATATACAATGAATTCTTGCCTCCATTTTCTGTTTCCCCCACCATTTTTCTAAAAGATTATATTATCTCCATAGAGTCTTCTATACTTAAGCCAATTGATTTGTTACCACACCATCCAGTGTGTTTACTTACAGATTTATAGGTATATTCTAGCTACTGCAAATGAGGGAAACCATGGAATCTTTGTTCCTCTGGGTCTCAGCATATTTCACTTAATATAACTTTTTCAAAGACTTTCTATTTCCTTAAGAATGGTACAATAGCATTCTTTCTAATAGATGAGTAATAGATGTATACACACTTACTTATGTATGTATATATGTGTGTGTGTATATATATATATATATATATATATATATATATGTTACATTTTCTTGATCCTTCTTCCATTGAAGGGCATCTGGGCTGATTCCATATCTTGGCTATGGTGAATAGTGTTCTAATGAACAGGGTTGTGCTGATGGCTTTACTGTAACCTTGTTTGTGTTCCATTGGATGAATGCCCAGGAGTGGAATTGTTGGATCATAGAGTGTTTAGTTTTGTTTAGTTTAGTATGTTTAGTTTTGTTGAGGAAATTCCTATTGCTTTCCAGAGTGGTTGAGCAAGCTTACATTCCCACTAATAGTGTATTAGATTCCCTTTTGGCCAAGTACTCTTCACTATCTGTTGTTTGTTTTAGCAGTATTCTGAAAATGATTTTTTAAACTGTTCTTAAAATATTTTCTTTGTTCATTGTTTCTAGTTAATTATGTCTTCCTAGATTTTGCTTTCTTGTAGTAGCAATTCCTCTAGTAATTCCTTCAAAGAAGGTGGGTATAAATTTTCTGTTTGCAAATGGCTTTAATTTGTGGAAGAAACTGAGTAGCTGAATTATTCCACAGACCCTAACAAGACTTGGGCCTCCACTTTACTAAATCCAACTTGAATTTTAGAAACACTCCTGAAATCTTTCAAATTGAGTGTCATTTCTCTTGACCAATATAAAACAAAACAAAAAAAGAAAGAAAATGAAGCAATCTTTTGGATGGTTTATAATAGAATAAAATATTTCAGAAAGGGTACTGAATAAAGGAAATGTGTCACCAACGAAAGTAATGGTGAATAGTTTATGAGCGCAAATCAAAGCTGCAGCCCTCAACTGCTCTCTATTCACACTGTTATTATGTTCCTGGGCCTGGAGGGCAAACAAGCAAGTGGGAGGTCTCAATGCTGAGTTTCTCCAGGCAACACTGTGGGATTGTGCTGTGGAGATTTACAGAATCTCAGAATCAGGAAGAAGGCAGTAGCTCATGCAGCCAGCAGCAACACAAAGCGCTGCAGAATTTGTGGTATAGCTTTAGATTTATGAGGAAAATACTTAAAAGCTGCACCCAACTGCTGTTATTTAGTGTGCAGGCAAAATTTGAATGGCTAAATATTGGACTTGTTTTCGCAGTGCCAACAGGTAGCATTTTCTGTTCCTCTGTGTGTGTGTGTGTGTGTGTGTGTGTGTGTGTGTGTGTGAGAGAGAGAGAGAGAGAGAGAGAGAGAGAGAGAGAGAGAGAGAGAGAGAGAGAGAGAGAGAGAGAGAGAGAGAGGCTGTATTCAGTTTCACACATCTTCAGGCTTCACATGTATGATTCACTAGCTTAAGTTCTCTGTAATGGGTACTATTGTGGTGCCAATGCTGCTGCTGAGGAAAATAAATAAAGATAAAAGGAATTTTTAATCATCAAAAATCATTAAGCCATGGAACCAGAATTAAATAATTTGACTCTGAAACATTTACTCTTATTCATTATATTGCTCTTCTAGTTACAATAGGGATACAGAAATATATATTATATATATATATATCACTGAAATATTGATTTGTATCTGACAACATACCATATCTGTTGTTCCATGTAATTAAGTATACAATAATGTAATTTTAAATGACTACCATACTTTCTTGTTTAATCAACTTCATAGTTAGGTAGATATTATGTTATTCTGCTATTTCCTCAATAATTCCTTCACTATCCTGATTCCTCTCATATTATAATCTCTGATTCTAACACTTCCATAAGGTTTATTTTGTATATTACCATGATTATGGTAATAATAATGTTAACACTTCTTCACCAAGTGGCTAAATATATGTACAGCTTTAGCTATTTTGATTGATTTTTGTAATTACTTCAGGCAGTTAGAATATTACAAGTGAAACTCTAGATGATTTGCATTTTCTCCACTATATAATTTATAATATTCAAATGTATTATGTAATAAAGAAAATGAAGTTAGAGGTTTTCTTACTAAAAGCAAATCATTTCAGTAAAGACACAGAAGTTTAAATATGCCATGACTCTCCTCTCCTATAAATAGTTTCATTGATGAACAGAAGTCACTAGTACAGGCTAAATTTATAAACTTTTATCTTACTGAATGGTGCTGTTCTTGCACTGTTTTACCACCTGTCACTATTTCACACATGGAACAATCTGAATCACAAGGATACTTATCCATCCTTCTCCCTGGATTAATATATGCACTCCTGTCTCTTAGTTTCCTGTGTTTATTCATCAGGCATCTGCTCAACAGAGCCAGAGTTGTTAGCAATTCACAGGTACTTGTTAGTGGGGCTCATGTGCAATGATACTGGGGTTTAAATAGAGCTGAAGTGGTAATGTGCTGAAGTGAAGGTCTACTCAATAAGGAAATAACTAGTGGAATTCATCTGCAAAATAGGACAGATGTTTATCTGTAACCAGAAATCATGGGCATACTTGACTAGAGTTAGCCTTTACTTTTTTCAGTTTCCAAAAAGCATTTATTTTTTCCCACAAATCATCTTATGCAAATGACTTAACACAAAAATGTGTATGGGGGGGCTCATAGTTATGTATGTGATCATGTATGTAGATGTATTTGTGTATATGAATGAGAACGAGAGAGAAACTGCATTTTAACCAAAACACATTTCATATCTTTATACATTCCATATCTAGTAAGAGAAAGGCTACTGATTTGACATAAATATTAATGAAAGAATACAACAAAAATGCTGAAGATATTTTTTGTTTTATTTAAAATGGGAGCTATCACAACACATCATACAATGAATGAATACATTAGAATCACATTAGAACCTTTAAAAACATCTCTATACAGTCACAGAACATGATACATGCTGCAAGGATACAAACACAAATTGATAGCAGACTCAGTATATTTTCACGAGGAAAGCAATCAGTGGGAGAACAGGAACAGGCAGGAGTGCCCTCCCTTTCAGCAGTAACTCATGCTTCAGAGCAGCCGTTTCTTTCTCTGGAGACTGACTGTCACTAGCAAGTGTTTACAAATGGATTGGATACTGTGCTTTGTTGAGGAATTACCATATCTAACTTTGAGAGAATTATCATTACAACACCAGTTTACAACACACATTGACACAATAAGAAAAATAAACACTTTTTGAGTCTTTAACTCATAACAACTGTTACTAAATAAATAATTATTCATCATAGTGCATGTTTTATTTTACCTTTCATTATCCATTGACACAAATGAAGCTTAATAAATACATTTTACATAGTTTATTTACGTCTTCTTTCATAATTCGGCATTGCACTCCTTTCATAGGCCACTGAAAACAGGAGGAGAAGATGTTTTAAGAGGATTCACTGAAGGAGTCAAAGTTATGGACACATCAGTTAATTTGTGGTAAGGATCTACTCCCCATTCAAAAAGTATTTCTAGGAATTTGATTTGTACATCTTACAATCCTGCCTCATTCTCTATTCTGATTAGAAGATCTGACCATAAATCCTTTGAATTCTTTGGCAATCTACTTTATATAATGTATTTCCAGGATATAGTGCAATGTTGATTTTCAGCAGCTTTCTCTCTCTCTCTCTCTCTCTCTCTCTCTCTTTCTTTCTTTCTTTCTTTCTTTTTCCTTCCTTCCTTCTTTCCTTCTTTCCTTCCTTCCTTCCTTCCTTCCTTCCTTCCTTCCTTCCTTCCTTCCTTCCTTCCTTCCTTCCTTCTTTCCTTCCTTCCTTCCTCCCTCTCTCCCTCCTTCCTTCCCTCGTTCCTTCCTTCCTTCCTTCCTTCCTTCCTTCCTTCCTTCCTTCCTTCCTTCCTTCCTTCCTTCCCTCACTCCCTCCATCCCTCCCTCCCCCCCCTTTCTCTCTTTCTTTCTCTCTTTCTTTCTTTTTCCTTTTTTTTTTTTGGTTGGTAATAGGGCCTGAACTCTGGGCTTGAGCACTGTCTCTCAGCTCTTTAGCTCAAGGCTAGCACTCTACCACTTGAGCCACAGCACAATTTCCATCTTTTTCTGCTTATGTGGTGCTGAGGATTTTCAACAGCTTTTTCAAGCAGATATAGTGCATTATATATAGAAAGAACCAGGCTGAAAGTAACCAATGTTAGTAGGGTAAATGTGAAACATGGGATTTTCATGATAAGATAAGGGTTAAAAAATGAAGAGGCCACAGGTCAAATCTAGCCAACCATTTGTTCTTATAAGGAAAGCTTTATTGGAACCCATACACCTTTGATTTATTTATGTGTTATGTATCATTGCTTTGGCTATAAAATGGCAGACTTGAATAGTAGCTACAGAGATCCCATGACACATAAAGCCTAAAATATTTATGACTTATTCCTTTCAGAAAATGTTTATCTCTGTTTGAGGTATGTGAGGGTCTGTATATTTCAATGATAGATTATCCTTAAGATGAAAAACAACTTCATTTTCCGTATGAAAATGTAAGTCCACAAAATACAGGTCAGTTTAATTTACCTCCTAGCACCCTGACAAGATTAATTACACATCAAAAGGTATATAACACATAAGTTAGTTAGTAATTTATATACTTTGACTCTCTAGATAAAATTGTTAAACTACATTAGTATATTAATCATATATAATTTCATGGGATCTGTAATTCTAAAAGTTAAGGATCAGTCATATAACCAGAGATTTTTTTCATCATCTTAGCTCATACTTTATGTTTCAATTTACATTATACTGAATCTAATGTGCATTTAGAAAACTGATGTTCCCTGTAAAAAATACTGAATTTAAATAAAAAATGAAAAAACACAAAACAGAAAAATGGATTATCAAGAATCAGGAACTCATCTAAATAGTCTTCTCAGTGAGAAGAGTTTATTGAGAGAACAGATGGGTAAAAGGCTCAGAGATATCACATTCCCCCTTCTAACACTGAACTATAAAGTTCACCTATCACTGATGTGAGGTGAACAATAAGCTAAGTGTTTTGCATCAATTATGCATGCAAATCAGAGACAGAACAAGCTGAGTTCTAAATTGACCATTTTTGATGGACAGTGAAGTTCATTTCTCATCCTCTTTTATTAGAAGATCATTAGCACAAGCCAGTTGCTTATAAGCTTTAGGTAAGACAACTTTGTTCCACTCAGAAATGAGATGAATGCTAATTGAAGTACCTAAAGAAAGAGTAATCATTTAGCTGGGACATAATGTCCTCTTCTTCCAAGAGTAGTGCTCCTTATTTAGTCCTTGAGCTCTCTGAAACTACATGCCAACTCCTCTGTGTGTCTGAATTGTTGAGGAGTTGCACATTTATCAGATTATTATAGGGAGCTGTGGCTATGCAAAAAGATAATGATAATCCTGTATCAACAGTATATGTAAAAATCCCCAGTTGATTATACATTGCATCTTTCCTATTTTTTCCTCTTGTATTTTCATAACTAAAATGGAAGAATAAAGTCTTAGTTAAAAATTGATCCCAATTCATTACAGTGCATCCTATTTTTATTATCTATAATTATAGTATTACATATTGTACATCCAATCTGTTCTAACTTGCACAGTACCCATATTGTTTGTGAAGTTAAATATGCTCTGAAAATTTTTATCAGTTTTGGAGATGGATTATTAATGACCTATACCATTATTAAGAGATCCACATGGATGTAAGAGACAAACCAATGTCACTATGGTTTAAATTTGTATTCCATTTCCAAAAGCTGGAACAAAATATATATTTATAAAACAATTGCAATATGTTCATTAGATACACTTAACAACATCTTTAAAATATAAAAATTGAGGAGGCCCACAGTTTTTGCTGAGTAAATACAAAGGTAGTACCAAAAATTTCAAAGTAAAGAAACAGCATAAATACTAGAATGATTATTTTGTGCGAATGCAAATACTCAAGAATAAAATCAGCACAGCCTACAGATATTGTAGGAATAAAAATATTATAAATAAGTAAGAGAATTGCTGATGACTTTCTAGCTAGTTAAGTGAATACTATTTTAATGTAATATGATAAAACAAAGAGAATTTAAATTGCCATTTCAAGGAATTTAGACTAAGATCTCCAAGGTTTGGATGTACTTAAAATTTTGAATTCCATAAAAAACATTATTGAGTTATTTAACCTTGAAAATAATGTGATGAGTAAGAGTGTTTTTTAAAGAGTCTATATATATGTCATAGGAGAATCACATAGAAGATATAAACTAAGGAGAAGAAAAAAATACAACCGTTAGATTAAGTGAAATGATTGCTCAGATTTAAAAATGTATCATGAGAATTTCCTAGGGTTTTGCAGCTGGAGCTAGCTGCACTCAAGGATGACCTAAACATGCTCCTGTATGAAGGGATTGGAATGGATCGTATTACTCTCATCCTCACCAACATCCATCAGGACATTTAAATTTTGACTTCTGTAACTTCATAAAGGGCAAAGTATTTGTATAAGAATTTTGTGTGCTTTGTTTATTTTTTTGCATTGGAATATTACCAAATCTAATGTCTTATAAAATTCTCACATTTCCCTTTGATCCTCTCATCTCTCCCTGCATCCTTCCCTCCCCCCCTTATTTCAGTAAGGTTGAATATTAATTATGGAACAGAACTGTAAGGAGAGGACTAGATCTGACCAAAGATTAAAGGTGGGTATGACTACATGGGGTAGACACTGGTAAAGCTGGTGATTTGAAGGAAATAGATTGACATTAACCAGCTGTGAATCCAGTTTTGGCTAGATTGCTTCCATTAAATGTGCTTGCCAAAAGTACTGATTTAAATATATTATTCCTGTACAATACTTTCAAAACTATACTTGACAAAAATAACAGAAGTAGCTTCGCGATACTATTTTTAGTCATGATTTTATACATACCAGAATTTAAAGCTCTTTTGCCCATTAGTCCAACAAAGGAATCTGTTTTATGCCCTGAAAAAATACATTTAGGGGTATTTTAATATGTATGTCTTTGAGGAAATAAATGGTTATGACTAGTACAAAATAAAGCAAGCTTCTGAATATATGCCTATATAATAAATATATATCTATTTTGAATTTTGACAAGCCCAAAGAAATGACGATTCCTTATAAGTCTTACACATTGCACTAGAACAATAGCTTGAAATTAATTTTGTCAATTCTATATTTAAATGGTAGCACTCTCTTTTATCCTTTTTATATTTTTATCTATTACCTTAAATTTTGACTATTGTTGGTTCTTGAGGTCGCTTTGATTTGAGGAGAGTCAATTTACATTTGGGTGAGAATAATACCCAAGCTATTTCATGATGTGACTGAATATATTATATTTCTTAGCAAGTGACCATTATTAGTTAAATCAGCTCTTTATCCTTGATGACTGCCATCTTCCAAAAGGCCACTATTTTATTAGAAGTTTTTAAAATACTTTTTAAAGGAAAATATATTAATTTTGACATTTGTAGGGTAAATTTGCTTTTATTATATTGAATTTCACTATATATAATTTGCTTGAATAACCAAGTCCTTAGGAAGACAATATGAATAACAATTGTTTATTCTCAAAGATGAACTCTTTATAAAAAGGTTATAATGTTAAGGCTACTGAGAGGATTCCTCTTGGTGTTTTGCTTTATTAGTTGAGAGCAGAGCTTCTCCTGTATTGATGCCTACCCAACCTCTCAGTGAATCAAATCCAAGACAGGGCATGTAACTGGACCCTGTGATTAAAATGGACTCTGGGGACTCCCTATGGACTGGAGTCATTAACAAGGAAACGAGAACTTAATGATCTTCCAGAGCCATAATTCTGCTATCTTCATAGCCCTAAGACAGTGATTTACAGAGTGAGGTTTCCCATTGAAATATGGGATTAGAGCTGCATTTCTATCCATGTTTACCTTCAGTTGTGGATTCCCTATTCAGATAATTCACCCATTCTACTTAATTGGATTCTGGATGTTACCCTCCACATGAGGTCACTGTGGGGGTCATGTCACTGAGTTAAAATATGTCTATAAATTTTGGGGTTCCTGCAGTGTAAGTGCACATGGAGGGTAGAGATGGGAGATGGATGCATGTGATGGACTTCTAACCTTAGTACTAAAATCTGAAACTAGCAGTTTACAGGTGCTAAAGGACTTTCATTTTTGTTTTCTCAATGTACTGCATCTTTTTGGTAAGTATAATATGCCTAAACAACAGATGTTATAATACTACTCATTTATTTAATCATATTGTGGGTGTGTCTGACTTTCTTATATTGTTTTAGTTAAATATATTAGGCCCTTAGTGATGTCTGAAAATAAGATAATACAGTAGAATTTAATATAATTAGCATTAGCATTTGATAAGTGTCAAAACAATTCTGAACTTACTTTTGTGAGAGATCTGGCCATGTCCTAGAAGAAAGTAAAAAAATGTTTATTAAGAAAACTTTTTGAAGAAGTTATGTTGTATCTTTAATAAAGAATTATAAAATAAACTGATCTTCAAAATATGGGATGCTTTATATATGTGTATATATGATAAATAGCAGAACTATAAATAATAGCTAATTACTAATGAAAGCCTAATATTTAAACAAACAGAAAGAATGTTTATTAAATGCTTCTTATGGACCACAGATTCAAATCTAGAGCTGTGGGGTGTTTGAGGCCTGTTATTAAGTGTAAGGCTCTCTCATCTTCTGTCTTTGAGGTTTGCACCCCATTTCAGCTCACATACACACATGCTCACACATACACACACATTGAGAGAGAGACAGAGATGCTATTTCATAAACAGGCCTTAGTAACAGCTTGAGTTCAGCACAATATGTGCTTCACTTTCTTAGGTGTGCATTCACAATAGTAAAATAGTTATAGGAATGTTTACCATAAAGAGCTTTTAACAGGGCCACTTGTTTTTCAATTGAGGAATCTGACAAGAGATGAATTGATATTAACTATTCATACATTCCAGAGATGTGCAATGAACTCAAGGAAAGGAAATATTTCTATCATGCAGCAAGGAGCAGCACATTCGAGCCGAGCCCCAGAGAACGCCCCAAGTCAGTTTCCACATGCCCTAGGTCCACTTAGAGCACACTCCCAGAAGCTCCTGTCTTCTCCCTCTTTGTGATTTGGATTTTTAGTCTGGGAAGTGCTTAACTAAGGATCATTCTTCTTTTCTTGCTTTAATACTGTGACGCAGGAGAAATGAATCTCTCCCTGCATCACTAGGCAGTGTATGTGTCATGGAGTTACAGGCCAGCCCTGCCCTGGGAATCACAACTCCCTTAGGGTGGAAATCTCTACTCAAAAACTGGGAGACACTTGAGCGCTCAGAAACCAGCCAGCAGAAGGGGCCGGTTGCCCCTGAGATCTAGATAAGGACTGTGGCTCATCTCACCAGCATCCCGTTTGCCCATTAATCCGAAGAACTGCTGAGGCTTGGGCCTCCGGGCGATTCTCTGCAGAAGATGCTCAAAGGGTTCTGGTAGCTCCTCCTGGGGAGAAAACAGGGCACAGAGAAATCCACTGTGAGGCGCACAGTGACCCGCACCATTCATTCCCACGGTGCCCTCCAGTGGCTCGAGAGCTGAGGCCGCTTCCCAGGTGCTCTCAGTCTTGGCTTAGAGTGGTCAGAAGGGGCTGTCACGGAGGCCTCTCCCTTCTCCACCCACCCCAGGCCCGCTGCCTCTTCCAGGAAGCCAGCCTCGCCTAGGTGGGAGCAACGCAGCAGCAGTGTCTTCCAACCCTGAGTGCTTTCTGCTGGTCCTTGCATCTTGGACACCCTCACCCACCGAGTGCGCTGCCATCGGGCTTGTTTTGTCTCTGGGATGAATTTGGGGAGCCCCTCCCTGGCCTACATGCCCACAGGTGCCTGCACGTTGGAATTGGGGTGAAGGTGAACATATTTTACAACTGACCCGCAGTAGGCTATTTCCACTTAAGGTGCACTCTCATTCAATGTGATGTCAGGAAATTAGCGTCTCAACCCCCCTTCCGCACTCCCTCCCCCCTCTCCCCACCTCCCTAGCTCTCTTGTTCCAACCGGGCATTTCTAAACGCTCTGGCAATGCACCTGGAGGAAGCCCCTGAAATCTCCCTTACCAGGAGATGACCCCTTGTGGGTTTCCAACCCTGTGAGGGCACGGGCTCATCTGGGACATGCTGCCCCTCACTCATTCAAGGGGTTCCTGGACCCCATAAGCAACCCCCTCAGAAAGGAACTTATTTTCTGCGCCCCAAATCTCCTGCGGGACCCGGGGGATGGCGCCCCATTTCCAACCCACCGTGCGCCTCCAATGCGTCTTTTGGCCATTTCAGTTCCCGCCAGTCTAGCCCGGGTCGCATGGAAGGGGAAGAGAACAGTTTGGGGAGCACGGGAAGAACAGCTCACAGGTCGGATCATGCCGGGCTGGACAGGGTCTCACCTTGATCTGGTTACTGTCCGACCAGTCAGACCAATAATTTAGATCATCGTTGGCACCCATTTCTTCTGCCAACAGCTGAGTGGAGACGAGAAAAAACACGGCCAAAGCCACGAGGATTTTCATGTTGGATTTCTGGAGAGAGTCGGGAGGAAGACCAGAGGAGAGAGGGAAATTACACACCACACACACACCACACACACACACACACACACACACACACACACACACACACACACATCTGGGGGGGGGCATGCAAGAGTTTAGGGGGGCCCCAGAACGAAATTCGGTTCTGATTGTGCCAAGATAAAATCCATCGGAGCTAAACATCCCGCCTGTACCCCAACATTCTCAAATTCTTTTCTCCTTGAGTTTCAGCACCCCAGACCCCCACACCTAGTGACCTCCCCCAGCCCGGGAGACTGCAGGCGGGAGACAAAGGGAGGCAAACCGGTTTCTCTAAGGGGGCTCCAGTGGCACCCGTGCGTGCGCCGCCAGCTGCAGCCCGGGACCGGTGCTCCGGGCTGGGAGAGCCGGGAAGCCCGGGCGGGCGCAGCGGGGCGCGGTACTTACTGCGGCCCACCGGCCCTCGGGGGTGGGAGGGGGTCCGGGGCTCGGTGGGTCGGGTCGCGGTCGGGCGGCTCCGCGCGCGGTGGCTGCGGGGAGGGAGGATCGGCTCCGCGCTCTTTTGCCTGCTCCGGGGCTTCGCGGTATTTATCTCAGGCGTGACGAGCCCGGGGCACCCACGTGACACTCTCCCCACGCGACTTTCTGCTCAATATTTAATTAGCCGCCTCCTCTCCTTTCGCCTGCGTGATCGCGAGTTTCCGAGCTGGTAACCCGTCGGTGTCCGGAACATCTGGACCGGGTCGGGTGCAACGTGACGCAATTTGATCAACTCCAGGTCTGGCCCTCGCTCCCGCGCGGCCGGTGCCCTCCCCCGGGCCATCGGACGCGCCTCCCTCTCCGGCCGGACCCTCTTCCGAGACACCTGCGGTGACTCACCCCACGCCAGCCCGTGACTCACCGCTCCGACTTCGGGCAACTTTTTCTGTCTCTCGGAGACGCGAGGCCAAGTTGCACTTCGGAGAACCGCTGAATAACTCGGTGCAGAAAGACCGAGAGAGGTTCACTTTGGTTGGAACGGAGAGAATGGTCCCTCCTCGCTCCCTCTTCCACACTCAGGTGTTTCCGAGATAGGGCATCCTCTCCTCCATCCACCAAAACACTGCCATTAACCCAGCATTTACAAGGGGGGGGGGGATTGTAAAGGACGGAGGATTCATTTTGCATCTGCGAGAAAGAGACTCGAACCGTGGCGCAGCCTTAGTCTTATCTTACATCAGTGATACCTCTTTTCTTCCCTAATGTCCATCCTTGCTCCGGACGGAAGGGGAGGTGGAGGCTTCTCCCCTACACGTTCTTCCAGAAGATGGCAAAACCAGCTGGCAACACGGGCATTCCTAAAGGACTCTGCTCAACAGTTACAGAGTTCTCCATAGAAAAAGTGAGCAGAGCAAAGAGACTAACTGGGTGGTTGATGATATAATTAGATAAGTAATATCTGTCTGTCGCCCACAAACTTGTCCTTCTTCTCAAATTAAGCTAAATGATATGGCATCTGCATTGTAGGTGGAATTGTTTACTCTTAGTATCGTTTCTTTTTTTTTTTTTATTAGTTATGCCTTTACTATAATGTGTAAGGCAAATAAAAGTTTGCAACTGAAACCATTAATAGCTGGGTACTGGTGGTTTAGGCCTGTAATCCTAGCAACTCAGGAGGCTGACATTTGAGGATTGAAATTTGAAGCTAGCTTGGGATTTTAATCTCCAATTAACACCCCACCCACCCACTCACAAGCAGAAAATGGAGATGTGGCTCAAGTGGTCAAACACCAGCCTTGGGCAGAAGAAGTCAGGCAGACCAAGTTATATTCTGTGTATGACTATGGCTTTCCTAAATAAGGATACAGGATGACCCATTGTAACAATGAGATGTACAAGACAGTTGAAAATGAACTTTACAACTTTGTGACAGGGAGTGGGTGGGAGAGGGAAAGGAGGAGTTGGAAGGTGGAAAGGAAAGGGATGATAGCGGAAATATAAAGGAGGATGTAACAATGCTCAATAGGAAATGGACTCATTACCTTGCTCATGTAACTATAACCCCTCTGTAAGTATCTTTACAATAAAAATATATTAAAAATAATAATAATTTTAAAAAGTCAGGAAGAGTTCCAGCCTCAGTAGAGACACACACACACACACTCTCTCTCTCTCTTTCTCTCTCTCTCACACACACACACCATACCACACCAATAACATTTCCTCTTTAACAGTTGTTTTTTCTTTATTGACCATGACTTTTTTTCCTCCTCCTCCTCCTCCTCCTGCTGCTGCTGTTATTTTCTTTCTTCTTTCTTCTTCTGTTGCCATCCTTAAACTTGAATCAGGGCCTAGGAGTTGTTCCTCAGCTTTTTGCTTAAGGCTAGAGTTCTACCACATAAATCACAGCTCTATTTCCAGATGGTTGGTGTGTAACTGGAGATAAGAGTCCAGGAACTTTCCTGAAACTTCAAACCACAATCCTCAGATCTCAGCCTCCTGAGTAGCTAAGATTATAGGCTTGAGTCACAGACACCTGACTGACTTTGATCATGTATTTCATTGTTCAGACTTAACCCCACAATGTGAACATTTTATTTTTTCTCTTCAGAATTTTATTATTATTATACAAAAGTAGAATCACGTACTTATAAACACAAAGATACCTACATGGGAGCTATGATACCATTGTTAGAAAAAGAACGTGAGTATTGTCCCATCTCACCTCCCTTTCGCCTCCCACTTTGAAGTTCTGAGACTACTTTAACATTATTCTGGTTGTAACATTCAGATTGAGTTTTGCTGCCTTACTTTATTAATTGTCTACTTTCCACTTTATGTTTAAGTGTTCATTATTCACGGCCAGATTTTAAAACTTGTGTTGCTATTCTTAAGTAGATTTTTAATAATCTCTTATTTGGCTGTTTATCATCTGTCAAGAAAATTTTCCTTCTCTGAGAAAAAACCATACATATTGTATTTTCTGATGCCTTTCATTTCAGTGAGTATCTGTCAGTGCCTTGTATGTGCAATTGTTATCTTAATTAATTGCAATGTTTTCAGATTAAAGTTTGATAAATTTCATGGTCATTTTTTCATTGTCTTGTAGGGATGAGTGTTCTGGGGAGTTTTCCCTATGTCTTCTATGTGGTTTAGTTTTTTGCTTGAGTATCTGGAGATTTCTTCTTTATACTTGACAATCAATGATTGAATTGTTGTTTAGTAAAATCAATATTTCAGTCTTGTTAACTGTAAAACAACTGTCCTCCTCCTCCTTCCTTTCTGCTCCTTTCCCTTTCCCCTTCCCCTCCCCTTTCTCCCTCCTCCCCCTCCTCTTCTTCTCACTTCTCCCCTTTCTCCTACTCCTTCTCTCCTCTCTTCCCTCTTCCCCGCTTTCTTCTTTCTCTTCTTTCTTCTTCCTTCTTTTTAAAATTTATTTTTTAATTTTAATTTTTTGCCACTCCTGAGGCTTGAACTCAGGATCTGGGCACTGTTCCTGAGCTTCTTTTGTTTTACCACTTGAGCCACAGTTCCACTTCTGTCTTTTTCTGTTTATGTGATACTGAGGAGTCAGGCTTCATGCATGCTAGGCAAGCATTCTATCACGAAGCCACATTCCCAGCCCCCCTTCTTTCTTATTCATTCTTCTTCCCTCTTCTTCTTTTCTTCTTCCTTCCTCCTTGTCCACCCACTTCCTTCCTCTTCTAGTGGTACTGGGATTTGAATTCAGCTTCACACTTACTAGTTAATGACTCTACTACTTGAAATGTGCCTCCATCTCTTTTTTCTCTGGTTATTTTTGAGATCAGGTCTTACTTTTTGCTCAGGCTATCCGGAATTACAATTTTCACCCTAGCTTGGATGACAGACCTGTGCTACCATGCTGTTTTTTAGTTTTTCTTTTTGAAACAGGACTGGCCTGGAACTTCAGTTCTACAGATCTCTACCTCTCAAGTAAGTAGAATTACAGACACGAATCACCAGTGCCTGGATAACTTATACATCTGCTTAACTGTAGCTTGGAATTCATTGAGCAATGTCTCCCTATTCCCTGACTTTCTCCTCTCTTCAGACTCTGATATCCACTATCTTCTTTTTTTGTATTTCTGAAAAGATAAGCAATTTTCATAGGCTTGCTTATGAGTGAGATTACCTAGTATTTTTCTTTCTGTACTTGGCATATTTCACTAGGCATCATGACTTCTAGGTCAATCGAGGATGAAAAGCCTTTTTTTCTGCCACGATCTACTTGACCATTTATAACATTATGACCAGTCATACAAAATAGTCAATATAAGTAGATAGCCTTAGGAAGCATATGTGTCTATCTGTCATGTTCCAAATGATTGAGGACTTATAAATTCCATGGGTTGGATATTGCTTTCCCTTTCATGTTTTGCAATTTGCAGAATTTCACATTTTTCTTGTGGATTTGTACCACATTTTAAATCTATCCATCTACTGATGGACACTTAAGTTGATTTTTAAATCTATTATGAAGAGATCTGTAGTAAACCTGAATGCATATGTCTCTTTGGCGTGTTAATTTCATTTCTTTTGGAGATGCACATACAGTGCATACATACATATATACTTACATATATACATTTATCTATTTTTCTCAATGCTAGCACTGGTGGTTCATATGCCAGTTTTATTTTCAAGTTTTGAGGAAATTTCATACAGTTTCTCATAATGGATGTACTAACTTATGTTACCAGAATCTATGTGAAGGATTCTCTTTCTGTATGTTCTTATCAGCTTGCTATCTTTTGTCTTCTCAATAATAGCCATTCTTACTTGGGTGAGGTAACTTCCTATTATAGTTTCACATCTCCTGAATGACTAGGGATACTGAGCAGTTTTTCATCTGTCTGGTGGCCACTTGCAGGTCATCTTTTAAGAAAAGAGGAGTCAACTTTTCTCCCTGTTGCTTCTGCTTCCAAAAATCCCCAGAAAAATTCAGCATCTAATATAGTTGCATGGATTCTAAACCATTCTCTCATTTTGATATTGTTTGGATGGCACTGGGCAGATCAAATGGTAGTTACCATTTGATTTTGTTCCTATAGCTTTTTACTACGTTTCAGGGCTAGTAATTTTGTATTTTTTTTTGTTATTTGGGAGTGAGAGATGGAGGAGGCTGAGTACAGTCTGAGTAGAGTCTCATTCCCTTGTGTTTTTGAGCAGTGTCTGACTGTCTTATTACATATCATTTCCCTGGTTGACCTGACTTTGCATGTCCCGTAGGATGTTTGTGTTTTCAGTCCCCTTAAGGAGACTCTGCTCTAGTTTTCTACATGTCATCGGTCTCTGTGCCACTTATATCTACTGTCTTCAGGAAGAGAGCACTCATCTGCCCACTTACTTTTCTTCTGTCCTTGTGTAGCACCATCAGTGGTCATCAAGATGTTGTCAGCTCACTAGTAAAGCTTCTTGGGGCTTATGGTTGAGTTAGAAGTGCAGTATGGTAGCACTGTTTTTGATGGATTTTGCTGATTTGCTCTTTATTTCCTCCTTTGTTTACTATTGGTTCTTGAAGGTATTACAGTAATTAAATACTACCTTTGACTTTTTGAATGTAAGTTTCAATTTTGCTAGAAACAATAATTTTTAATTTCTTTTATACATATTTGAGATGGCGTAAAAGAGTTTCTTGCATTATCTCATGTGTTTCTAAGTTTTTTTAAAATCAGTACCAAGTTGATACATTCATTTGCCCCCTCTCCCCCCGTATTCATTTTTTCCCACTGCTTTGTGAAACCAGAATCCAGAACTTTAGAAATTTGTCTGAAACATGGGGGTTATTAATATTATGTTGGAAGAATATGCTGTCTGCAGGGCACAGAACTTTCTCTACTCTCTGGTACATTGCCTTATCTTTTACCTGTTATTTACATGGAAATCTTACTTCTATAATCACCTGATTTCTTGCTTGCCATCTCATGGACATTCTCACTTGTTTTATTAACTTTTGTTTTTATTTTCCATTGTGGTATAATGTCACGCTTGTCATCTTAATTATTTTATGCATTCAATTAGAGCAATAAGTGCATGCATATTACTGAGGAACTCTGTATCTTGTGGAAGTGGAATTCTACACCCATTAAAACAATTATGGAGCTGGGCTCCAGTGGCTCACTCCTGTAATCCTAGCTTCTCAGGAGGCTGAGATCTGAGGATCACAGTTCAAAGTCAGCCCAGGTAGGAAAATCTGTGAAACTCTTATCGCCAATAAACTGCCAGAAAACCATCAGTGGCACTGTAGCTCAAGTGGTAGAGTACTAGGCTTTAGCTGAAGAGCTGAGGGTCAGTGCTCAGGCCGAGTTCAAGTCCCATGACCAACAAAAACACAAACAAACAATTATGGGCTATTACTAGATACATAAATGTTTATAATATTCATCTTTTTGTATTAAACATTCAACAAAGCAGTTTATGAATGCAATGAATTTTGATCACTCTCCCCTTCTACTATTCTTTCCGTCCCTCCCCACTCTCCTCCCTCAGTTTTCTGAATTTTGTAGGATATTCATTGAATTTTATTGCCCTTTTTTGTTTCTTATAAGCTTTTCTTAAATGTGAAATTTATTACTTTTGCTCACTATTTGCAAAGGTGACTTTTTCCATTATTTTAAAAAACTTTTAAATATATTTTTTATTGTATAGATACTGTACAGAGAGGTTACAGTTACATGAACAAGGTAATGAGTCCATTTCCTATGGAGCATTGTTTCACCCTCCTTTATTTTTCCCCTACCATCCCTTTCTCCCAACCTCCTAAACTTCTTCCTCCCCTCTCTTCCTCTGCACCCAAAGTTGTAAAATTTGTTTTCAACATACTGCCGTGTACATCTCACTGTTACAATGGGTCATCCTGGATCCTTATTTCAGCATTTTGTTATTTCCCTTCCCCTCCCCAGATTAGGAAAATGTATATACAAGATGCAGGACACCAACATCAAATACAGTGACAACAGGGGTTGTACTATGGGGGAAGAACATACAAAAAAAAACACAAAAATCACATAGTACATTATAAGTACATTAAAAAGAACAGCAACAAAGGTAAAACCTCTTGTGTCCCTATCTTGGGGTTCATTTTGCTTAGCATCAGGTTCTATGGTCATATGTACATAGCTTTTGACCTCTTCAGCTTATCCTAGAGATATACTAGGTATTGCAGATAAGGGAAATCATGGGACCTATGTTTCTTTGAGTCTGGCTTACTTCACTTAATATACTTTTTTCCAAGTCTTTCCATTTCCTAACAAACGGGGAGCAGTGTCATTCTTTCTGATGGAGGCATAGAATTCCATACACACACACACACACACACACACACACACACACACACACACACACACACACACACACACACACACACACACATCACATATTCTTGATCCATTCATCTACTGAGGGGTATCTGGGCTGGTTCCATATCTTAGCTATGGTAAATAAGGCTGTAATAAACATAGTTGTGCTGGTAGCTTTAGTATGGCCTTGTTTGTGATAATTTGGGTAAATGCCTACAGATTGGGAGATCTTCACTAGCCATACAACGGACAAGGGTCTCATAGCTAAAATATACTTAGAACTCAAAAATTAAATCCCCCAACAATAAATCCTCAAAGAAACAAACCACCAGATTAATAAGTGGACTTAAAGAGAGACTTCTCTGAAGAAGAAATAAGAATGGCCAATAGAAACATGAAGAAATGCTCAATCTCTCTAGCCATAAAAGAAATGCAAATCAAAACAAGATTGAGATTCCACCTCACCCCAGTTAGAATGGCTATAATCAAGAACTCTAATAACGGATGCTGGAGGGGATGTGGACAGAGGGAACCCTACTACATTATTGGTGGGAGTGTAAACTTGTTCAGCCACTTTGGAAAGCAGTATGGAGGTTCCTCAAAGACTCCACACAGAGCTCCTTTCTGACTTTTTCTATTCTTTAATCTCCTGCCTTTGTGCCCGTGGATCTAAATTGAGTCTCTCAAGGTCAGACTGTATCAAACTGGATTTTTTTTGTCAGTCCTGGAGTTTTGAACTCAGGGTTTCACTCTTGCTAAGTACATGCGCTGGCACTTAAACCATGTCTCCAACTCTTATACAATAGATATTTTTGAGACAGAGTATTGATTTTTGCCCAGGCCTGAGTGGACCATGCTTCTTCTGTTTTATGTTTCTTGACTTAGTTGAGCTGACAGGCATGAACTACTATGCCCAGCTTTTTTTTCTATTAAGATGGAGTCTCAAAAAAAACAACTTCTTCCTCTTCCTCCTTCTCCTCCCCCTCCCCCTCCTCCTCCTTCCCCTCCCCCTCCTCCCCCTCCTCCTCCTCCTCTTCCTCCTCTTCCTTTGACTGGACTAAAACCATAACCTTCCTGGTATCAACCACAAGTGACAAGTATGCACCATTATGCCCAACTATTAGTTGAAGTGGAATCTCACAGACTTTTGGCCCAGACTAGCCTTGACCCACAATTATCCTGACCCCTGACTCATGAGAAGCTAGGATTAAAGGTGTAAGTTATTGGTGCATGGCCTGGATCATGTTTTTATTTATTGTTTGATTAAAAAATTATTGATAAGGGAGTAGTTGCTTTTGTCATTTTGATATTCATAGGCCTTCCTTACAGTGCATTATCTGAATTACTGTGCTCTTTTGTGTTTTTCTGAAGTTTTATAGTCGTGTTTTAAATCCTTATTTCTTTTGTTATATTCTTTAGTCATATGCATATTCCAACCCTTTGCATATGCATCAAAGAACATATTTAATAACCCTTCTTCAATGTTTGCTATTTGCCATTTGCTATTTGCTGAGAATACAGAGATATATAACTAAGGCTATTTGTCTCAGAAGAGTTCAGAGAAATCAGAGGCGGGAAATGCAACAGAAACTGTAACAGACTGTGAGTTAGGTGGTAGTTGGGTAGAAG
Source organism: Dipodomys merriami (assembly GCF_024711535.1). Taxonomy (NCBI): domain Eukaryota; kingdom Metazoa; phylum Chordata; class Mammalia; order Rodentia; family Heteromyidae; genus Dipodomys; species Dipodomys merriami. The sequence goes on along the minus strand of NW_027206068.1, from coordinate 44,815,631 downwards.
TCCATTCTTAGAAGCAAAAACAGCTTAAGCAGATGCCAGAAGGGTAAGGATATTCATTAGATAGAACCAAAGTGGCAAATGTTGGAAGGAGGCAGAAATTGGGAGGAAAACACATAACAAGGTCAACTAAAATAAATTCTTTGTTTAGACTAAACACAAACAAATGCTATTACCCAGCCAAAGTAACTTGCTCTGAGGGAAAATTAAAGCTCATAGCTGTTTTCTAAAACCTTATTAACGCCTCGTCACAAGTAGTTTTGAATCAAATGATTAGGTGTTTGGAGGCTTTTGAAATATATACATATAAAGACAGCTATCTTAAAAATGTTCAATATCTATATTCTCTTTCCATGGGCTTCTGGATATAGTTAAGAAATATATATGATATATTCTGGCCAGGAGACTGAAGATAATCTCTTTATTCGACATGAATCTGCAAACTGTAAAGTAGCAAGCTAGACTAATGAGCATGCTGAAAGAATTCTCCTAATCAGATATCAGTTTGGCTAAACTGGATCCATAAAGGTCAAAAATTCAATTAAAATTAGACACAGCTGACCCAATTGTCTTTGCAAAAGGGCAAGTTCATAATAGGTCATAGAAATTAAAAATTGGTAAATAAATCATTTTGAGCTAGTTTAATAGTGGGAAGGGTCACATTTAGATGCAGTGGGTACCATAAAGCAGATAAGCATGTTTTTCAGAGCCAAACAGAGGAACATCCATTGTGGATGTGGTAAGAGATGAGCTGTCTTTCTGTGGGCATCAGTTGAGTAGTTCAGCTGACAAATGATTTTAACAATTGCTAGTGGAAGTACGAGCTACACCACAGCCTTTCCTTCACAAATATCCCTGTCATTTTGTATCTTCTTACCAATGAGGGCCCACAGCTACCTTGATGATCCTGCTTCCATTAATATCTCTACCAAGTGGGCTTTGCACTTCAGCTATTTGGATTCAGCCTATGCCACTGGCTTTCCCCTAATGCATTGACTATAAAGCTCAGGATATTTAATGTGCTGGGTGTTTGGGGTGGGGGACTATTTTCTGATTTTTATTTCTGCTCTAAATCAATTTGTGAAACTCATTGTCTGTACCTCATTTGTCTTAATTTCTTTTCTTCTTCTTCCTCTTTTTTTTTTAAAGATCAAACACTAGAGATTTAGATAAAAATGTTTTCAACTTTGATTTGATTATTTAAGGCATAAGACAGTAGGTATTTTGATGTAACAAATAACTTTTGAGGAGTATAGATATGTTTTTCTATCAAATAAGTATGGCCCCAATCTGGCTCATTACCTATTTCTCTCAATAAAGTTTTATTCTAACACAGTCATGCCTGTCAGTCTAGCTATTGCTGTTGGCTGTTTAATACTCCAAGACCAGAGATAATTATTTGCAATGAACAAAGAGCCTGCAAAACATGAAAATGTTTGCTCTTGGTTGTGTTACATAATGTTTTCTGATCTCTACATTGGAACATTCAGAGTCCATGCTCTTTATAAGGCTGTTCTCAAGTTCTCAAGTAAAGTATCTGCCTCATAAAGACATAAGTATCATGTTATCTAGGCAGGGTACCTTCTAAATTTGCTATAATTTTACCACATTCACCACAAATTGTATTTAAATATTGTTTGCTTACCTGTGACTGTAGCTCTTATTATACAATATATTTCTGATGAATAATACCTGTTCCTAGTAAAAATGTTACCTGATCCAATAGATAAACATGATCTATTTTCTAGTTCCACTTAAAAATACGTTCCCTTTTGTTTGGAATATTTTGATGCTCTTACCAAAATATTTGACATCATTATTAATTTAATCTAGCCTTGACAATTTTTAAAGGTAGCTCCGTCTTTCTGAAGACTCATTGTGTTTTGATCTAGTGCATGGGTGGAATCAGACCATCAGTCAGTCAATGATTATTTGAGTTGGTGTGACCTCATTTCAAAAGAAAACAGGTCCAGAGAACCAGATACCTTACTGAATAGTAATATTTAAATTAGAGTAACTAATAGACAAAATGAAAACTATGAAGAACCATATTTTCTTAGAGATGATTCTCTTATGAAAAAGCACTGGAATATGCGATGTTTAAGACAGTAAGACAAGGGGCTGGGAAGGTGGCTCAGTGGTAGAGCGCTTGCCTCGCATGCCTGAGGCCCTGGGTTTGATTCCTCAGCACCACATAAGCAAAAAGAAAAAAGCCAGAAGTGGTGCTGTGGCTCAAGTGGTAAAGCGCTAGCCGCTGAAGAGCTGAGGGACAGCGCCTAGGCCCAGAGTTCAGGCCCACGACCGGACCCCCCCCCCCAAAAAAAATACAGTAAGACAAGCTGGGTGTGGTGGCTCATGTCTGCAATCTTGCTACACAGGAAGTGGAGATTGAAAGGATACAGTTCAAATTCAGCCCAAGCAAAAAGTCTATGAGATCCTCCCATCTAAACCAATAAAAATATCAGCACAGTGGTGTGTGCCTGTTATCCCAAGGAATACAAAACAGCATGTTTTCAAGGGCTGTGGCTGATGGGATCTCCAACTGTAGGTTAGAAGAGCTTGGAGAGACTTTGACTTTGACTATCTGTAGTTGCCACTCACCTTTCCTATAATATATTCATACTTGGGGTGGGAAGACTGAACCTAAGTTCAGGTGTGACCCAGCAGCTTTCACGTTGGTGGGTCTGATGGATCAGTCTACATTTTGTTTTCATACTTACCTTTTGTTCTGCAGGTTTTCCCCTGTGTTTCCTTATAGTGTCTGGTATTGAAAACTCCAAGGGAACTGTTCTGTATTTCATGCTGGTTAGGCTTAGGAAAAGTTTTGCTACTTAAAACAGCTTGACCCTTTCTCCTTTCCCGTAGGATCTGAATGCTGGTCTTGGTGATCGAAAGGAGGGAAAATGTTACTGAGGCTAGCTCCTGGCTTGTTCCAAACAAGATTGAAAGCACAGAAGAAAAAAGAAACACAGTAAGAGCCTGGTCTTGACTGGTTGAGATGCTATTTGAAAAATAAAGCTAAAAGGGCTGGGGTGTGGCTTAAGTGGAAGACTACCTGCTTGGGAAGAACAAGGTCTTGGGTTCAAGTCCTGAAAGAACATACTTATTAAGGTATATTCCATAATTTAGTATATCCTTAGTAATTAAACGTATTAACAGTACTTTGTAGCACATCTTTGACAGCATTAATAAAAACTGAAGAAATAAAATTCACAATTGTGATAATAACAATTCCATTGTGAGAATCAAGAAACGTTCTGTGAATATGTATCCTTAATTACAAAACTAGTAGTTTTGATGTGTTTGTGTATAAAGGTAATTAATTAAAGAGCAAGTTTTGGAATCCTATTTAAAAGAGCCACACTGTATGATGTTTTGAGTAGACTTGTCTGGAAGGAATGAAGAAAGGACCACAATCAGGGACTCACTGTTAAACCAACAGGAAAACCAATTAAAAAGCACCGAGTCAGAGCCCAGGAAAGGCCTGGTGTAATTTATTAGTAGAATGCAGCGTTTCTTTTTTTTTTCAAGATTTTGGACATGGAGAGATCTTGTTTATAGGTAGAGATAGAAAAAGGTTCCAAACGTTGGTAATGAAAATTGCTAATTTTGTAATGACTTAAATAATAAATTCTTGTTTGAGAAAATACCCAGAACTATAGAGTGGTGATAATCTTCAATCTCTGGATCCATGACTGCTTAAACCACAAAGCAATGTGACACACTGATGTATGTGTTTTCCTGTAAACAAAAATAAAAAGGCCTGAAACCATCCACTCTGGTTCTTATATAGAACATAAATCATTGTTAGCAATACATAAAAATTAGTCAGAAAGCCATCCCAATAATACAGTTATCCTGGAGGCAATTACCTGGATTAATTTTTATATAAAATTATAACTTTGTTATTCTACATTCATGGTAGCCACCAGGAGAAATGATAGCATTATGGGTAAATGGATTTTTAATTATCAGGACATAATTTCAGAAGAAGTCAAATGAGTTCCTCTCTTCTAGCTAACTGGAATGCAAAAGATTCGGATTCAATGATAAATCAAATTATCACCAACTAGGACTTCAGAGCACCCTTTAAAAGTTTATTTTACCAATCTTTTTTCCATTGACTTCAGTTTGGACTGTCCCATCATCGTTCTAGGTAAGTTGTCAGAACACAACTTCATAGAGAAAAAAAAAGTTTAATCATGTCTAATTTAAATTTTTTTTCTAGTGATGGATTCATTTCAACTTTGTCCCAACAACATTTCTTAAGTCCGTGCTAGAAATACAAAAGAAAAATTATTCCAGTACCTCTATCACTTTAGTTGAATGAGATTTTAATACTTTAAGCTATTCATTGTATATGTTTTCAAATTGATAACAATTTTTACTATGTACATATAACCATATAAGATGATGTTAAGTGAAATGAACCCCAAGATAGAGACCCAACTTGTTTTTTCTTTCTTGCTATTGTTTTTAACATATCTAAAATGTACTATGTAATTATTTTTGTTTCTTTTGTATGTTCTTCCCACATGGTATAACCCCTGTTTTCACTGTATTTGATGTCGGTGCCCTGCATCTTGTACACACATTTTTCTAATTTGGGGAGGGGAAGGGAAGTAACAAAATGCTGAAACAAAGATACAGGTTGACCCCTTGTAAGAATGACATGCACAAGACACTATGTTGAAAATGAACTTTACAAATTGGGGGTGGAGAGAGGTTGGGAGGGAAGGGATAGTAGGGGCAAAACAAAGGAGGAGGTAACAATGCTTGATAGGAAATGTGCTCATTACCTTGCTCATGTAACTGTAACCCCTCTGTATACTATTTTTACAATAAAAAACATAAAGAAGAAAAAATGATACCAATTTTATGTGTATATACATACATAATATCAATTAGGCATTGAGAGAAAGATAAATAGTATAGGAAGATGGAGCTGTTTTATTGTCTGGTTTCTATCATTTACTAGCTTATTTGACCTCAGGCATACAATTAACATCTAGTTCTCACTGTGTATGTGTGTGTGAACACATGTGAATATGTAATATATCCATATTGTAGATTATTATAATCGTATGCTATTACATTGCAAAACACATAGTAAGGTACCTAGGAAAAATAAGCATTTATTCAAGTACAGTGATTATTAAATAAGTATTATTTACTTCAAATGTAGTATTCACATGTTTCAGGAAAACATTTACATCTCACTGAGAGTCATGTCATAATATGGAGAAGATTTCTAGCAAGGAGTTTTATCTTCACATGTAAATGAAATTCACTTAGTTTATACTCAGTTTCGGTAAATGAAAGCACACCCAATGTATATTTACTTTTCTTTATTATGTATCTAAGCCTGTGACACTGAATTATGAATGCAAACTTACTGAGTTTAGATAACATAATTAAAGCATAGCTTACTTTAAACAAATGGATTTGAGTGATATCTTGAAAATGAAATGAAGGGAAGATCTGTTTCACTGTTTGCCTCTTGTATTTGCAGAAATCTATGATAGAACTTTAGAATTCGAAGATATCTTGCCAATATTCAGATGATAAGACCAATAACTAAAGGTGATTCTAAGGATACATAGCTTGCTTTTGGAAGGAACAGGTCTCTTGAGTTCGAATCAACTCTCTTAGGCCTGGCTCCTCTTAACTTCAGGACAATTTATAAGAGAAGTGACATTTGACTTGGATTTTAAACTTTTCCAAATGTTGAAAATATGGTTCTGTATTAAAAAATTGATTTATTACATACTGACAGTCTTAGGAAAACATTGACACTGGTGATGAGGAGATAGGTGAAGCAGGATGAGCCTACTTCCTCTCTCCCAGGCCTTTGATGACTAATGAGACCAAGAAGACAAGTTCAGGGAATTGTTGAGCTCTTGTGATACCACAGGGAGGGATAGGATGTGTCAGCTGTGGGCAAGAGAGATGTTTCTTGGGGGAAAATGGAGACGATTTCTCACATAGTTGTAGGACAACACAACGGAGACAACACAAATCTTTATTAAAATGCTCATTTCTTATTATTACATCTGAATCTGTTACTCAGTGATGTCTTATGAAAGATAAGGGGTTTGCTATATGGTGCAATATTAACCTTTCCCATGCACAAGGCAACAGTAGCAGTTACCCAAAGAAATGTGAACAGTGGAGACTAGTGATAGTTTCTACTGATTACTTACCCTGAATATCTATTATGCAATTTACACACTGTTTAATTATCCTGGTGGTCTTCTTGTTAGAATACAATTATTACTGACAAGCCAGCCAAGGATTTTTAAAAATATATATTTTATTGGGCTGGGAAGGTGGCTCAGTGGTAGAGCACTTACTTTGCATGCCTGAGACCCTGGGTTCAATTCCTCAGCACTACATAAGCAAAAAGAAAAAAAATATATTTTATTATCTTTAAGTAATTGTACAAAGGAGTTGACATTCAACAAAGCAGTTTATGAATACAATGCATCTTGATAAATGTCACCCCTTTGGACATTCCCGCCCATCCCTCTCAATCCACCCTTCCCCTCACTTTTCTTAATTTTGTAGGGTAGCATTGAATGTTTGACTTCTTCTCTTCATTTGTCTACCCTTGCCATGGCCTTGAAAGATCAATTTAACAGAAGCTCACAATGATAGTAGAAAGAGACATCATCTATCTAAAACTAATTTATTCTTTATTATGTACCATCTTTCCAGACTCTGGAACTACAGCAAAACTTATTCCGTGACTAATGATGTGTTTTTGCATCAGTGTCAGTTCTTGCCTTGCTGAGTGCTCATGGATAAAGTGAGTTCACATATGTGATGCTAGTGATCATTTGAATTCCTCACCTTCTCAAGTGAAAATTTTTTTATGATTATATATCATACATTCTAGTAATTAAAGTCATTTGAATAACAATAGAATAGCAGTTTCATCAAATGACATTTAATAACCTGAAAACACTTGATAACAGGTTGGTGTTTATTCTAGCTTACTAGAATAAACAGCTTCTTCTTTAACATATGTGGAAGTATTTTTCCTCCCCTGCCAGCTAGGTAAGCAGAGTGTCATACACAAGAGATTTGTGTTATGAGTACTTCTGAGTTCTTTCAGATTCCGAAAAGGCAAATGCAGTCATTTAAACCTAATGCAGCCCTTTGTGCTGTATAACATTAAGCAGTTGAAGGAAGTAAGCTACAAAGACAGTGTTAGCGGAATATACAATATGTTCTGGAACGAATACCTCATTGTAATTCACCTGTTTGCTTCTCCCGTTCATCGGTTCTTTTGAAGGAAGTGGATTCTTCTTTTCATTTCTGCCCTCTGTACTTTCTGCTTATTGATTCTTCTCAATCTCAGTCACATCAGGTTTATTAAATTTTGTTGCAGGGCAAGTACAGAGAGCTTTGCAAGCCTGTGAGGTGGGGTTTGCCAGCCTGCAGCCACCGCTGTCTCCTTTGACTTTTAAGCAGTTGTTGCTCAGCTGAAAAGCCAGAAAAATTATAGATATAAATAATTAGGTTGTTTAAGAAAGTGAGATATACTTATTGTCTTCCTTAAATTTTGTTTTAGAACATATAGTTCATACTGATTATGAAATTTGTCAATGGAATTCAAATAATTAATTGTTTAATTAAGAAAAAATTTTAAGTGCAACAAATATTTATATGTGCAAAGAATGAATTGCTTAAATATGTTAGGGTTGCAGCTAGAAAGTGAAGTTGATATGATAAACTGAAGAACTAAACTAAGTTTATGTATTATAATTTTACTTTGCCAATGTGTATCAACCATATACCAAACTTTTGAAAGCAAAATAAACCCAATAGTCTGTTCTCAGAGAGAAAAAAGCTGCTCTCCTGGGTACTGGACATGTATAAAACATGATTATTTTTTTTCTGAAAAAGGAAGCACTCATTAAGGCAATTAAACCTAGCCATAGATTTAAAAAAGTAAGAAGAAAAGAAATGCAATCTTCACATTTTTGCATTAAAATATCTGTACACAGTCAAAGTGTAAATTGTCTCAATTTTTCCAGTTTTAATGCTTTTTATTGTAAAAATAGAGCACAGAGGGGTTACAGTTACATAAGTAAGGTAATGAGCACAATTTTTAATTTCTAGTACACTTTAGCAACCGAATGTCAGTGGCTACAGAACAGAAAAGTAGTGACTAAGCTTGAATATCCAACTTTAAGAATAAGAATAAAAAAAGTTAGGAGCTAAAGGTGAGGTCCAAGAGTCAAAGAGACCAGGAAAGTCAATAATGAAGAAAAAGGAAAACTGTACAAATTGTGACTATGAGGGAAGGGGAAGTGAGTGATCGTACAGTGGCATAAATCTCCATCAACTGTAGTAGAAAGTTAGTGGAATATACCAAGAATTGAGAATTGATAAAACAAAGAACTAATTCCTAAAAGCTCATTTAAGTATTATAAAATATACATATTACTAAATGCTGATTTGTTTAAATATTAAAAATGTGTGAAGACTGCACATAATATGAAAGACACATAGAAAACAAGTATTATCAATCAATATTAATAAAATATGTGTATCATTAGAATTTTAATAAGCATTGATAAATGTGCTGTAAACATTGAGAAGAGCATGGAACACTAACAACTGAATCTGTTGAAAGAAAAGGATGGGCTCCAGGAATATTGTTTATAACCAGCACACTCATTTATCATTTGGATAAAAGTATTAAAAATTAGTGCGAAGGAAGAAATGTTATTGAAAAATATTTCCTAATTATACTCCTTTAAGGCTTCCTTGCACTTAATCTTTTAAAATGTATTTTAGTATAAAGGAACATTGTATTATTCAGCTTTTACATGGTTATATGAACTTAAAGAGATAGTGTTTGTCTTAGCAAGTAAGAGAAGAGCAGAATTGTTGGACTGATAGAGTGACTCAAGAGGTACATTGCCAGCCATACAAATGGCTGTGGCCTGAGTTTGAATATCAGTTTAACCAAACAGAGAAAAGAAATGAAGAGCAAAGTTGTCACTTTTTATTGTGATAGAAAAATTAAATGCCACTTTCTTGCCACTTTTGCAACAGAGATAAGTCACAACTCTCAAGTCCACCAAAGGTACAAGTGCCCTATGAACAGTAGTTGCTGAGACCCTGGATGTAGACAGCTAGGTTCAGCCCAGGTGAACTGATGTTCACCAGCAAGACAGTGATGAGCAGAGGTCTGCAGTATAGAAACAAAACCAGAAAGCACTCCTGCCTTTTGTGTTGTTTTCTTTTTTAGTGTGTGTGTGTGTTGTTTTCTGATGGAAGAGAGAACCCTGAATTAATTGGAAAAAAGAAAAAGCTGCAGTCACTGGACGCCAGTGGCCACTTGATATCCTAGCTACTCAGGAGGCTGAGATATGAGGATCACGGTTCAAAGCCAGCCTGGGCAGGAAAGGGCATGAGACTCTTATCTCCAATTAACTACCAGAAAACCAGAAGTGGCGGTGTGGCTCAAGTGGTAGAAACCTATCCTTGAGGTGAAGAGTGCAGGGATAGCGCCCAGGCCCAGAGTTCAATTCCCACGAATGAAAAAAAACAACAACCCAAAACTGCAGTCAAATTACATTCTTCTGAGATCAGCTAGAATGGAGAATTAAAATAGAAAATAGAAAATAAAATAGAAAATTTATTTCCTGTACTCACAAATGTGGTACTGCTTAGTTGGGGCCAGCATAGTGGTTCCAGAGAACCAGCTATAGCCACACATTACTACACTAGGAGATCCCAAGATGCACTTGCTTGTAGGATGTTAACATAAATGGCAGAAGAAGCAGGGACCACAGAAGTAGTTTTGGAATTTGAAGGAAGGTGTTACGAATTGCCAACAATTGTGGGGATGTAAAAATATTTACTCAGGCAAATATGTGTATATATAATATATATTACATATAATATAGTACTGTTCTCAGTTCTTTCTTTCTTTTTTTTTTCTCCGTTGATTTATGCTTTGTTGTCATTGCTTTTGATTTCTGTACTCTCGGTCTTGTATGTAAGATTATCTGATTTGCGGAAGGGAAGGGGAATCACAGAAACAGTGGGGCAAAGGTTGAACCAATGCAACAGTGACACTCACTAGACACTATGTTGAAAATGAACTTTATAACTTAGGAGGGACAGGAAGAGGGGGGCAGTGGGAGAAAATGAGGTAGGGGGTAACACTGTTCAAAAAGAAAAGTACTCATTACCTTACTTATGTAACTGTAATCCCTCTGTACATCACCTTGACAATAATATATAATATATGTTTATGTATTATATACATGTAATGCCAAAGCAAGCCTAGTTGACAGTACTTATATATCACATTACTGGAATAAAAATAATAGGGAAATTAAACATTTTAAGTGTGTATCTTTATTTGATCTTTGAAAATTACTTTAATTGTACACATTTATGGGCACCATGTGGTTACTCAATACATGTGCATGGTATGCAATGATCAAATCTGGACAGTTAACACTTCTAGAAAAAAATGTTAAAAAAAATTTTTTTTTTGGGTCCGGTCATGGGGCCTGAACTCTGGGCCTGGGCGCTGTCCCTCAGCTCTTCAGCTCAAGGCTAGTGCTCTACCACTTGAGCCACAGCGCCACTTCCAGTTTTTTTCTTTTTGCTTATGTGGTGCTGAGGAATCAAATCCAGGGCCTCAGGCATGCAAGGCAAGTGCTCTACCACTGAGCCACCTTCCCAACCCAAAACGTTAAAATTTTTGGTTGACTCAATTATGCCAATTTACAAGATTCAGTGTGTTATTGCAATGCATGTATGCGATATATACTGATCAAGGTATTTAATGGGTCCATCTACTTAATATTACTTTGTGTTTGGGATCTGTAAGTTTCTCCCTTCTAAGTTATTTATAAAATTTATAAAACATTGTCATAGGTGGACTGGAAATATGAAAGTACCTTCACAGTCCTTCTAAAACTTGTGCATAAGATTTGGACCCAGCTTTTTTGTGCAATAACATTTCATTCACTGATTGAAAGTGTCCCTCTTCTTCAAAGAGCAGAAGCTATCAATATTTGGCCAACCTCAAAGTATGGCCACAAACAGAGGAAAGAGAGAGGAGAGACATAGACATGTGGATGCATATGCCATGATGGTGGAAGATGCTATGGTGGAAGCAGATCAGGTAGAGACCTTGGACTTAGGGGCAGTATGATTTGTGAAGGACGTACAGATGATGGGAGAAGCACAGGAAGAGGGAGGCTAGGAATGGGGAAACTAGAAGAGAGGACAAGGCGCATTGTTAGGTCTATGGAAAGTATATTGGATAGATAACTAGAAAGCTAATAAAACTAGGAGGTACAGTGTATTTGTAGAATACCACATTTGTTTTCTGTAACAAAGAGCACTTCATGGCTTTAGACTTTATGCTTCACTTAGTAAGCACAGTCTGATGAATAAGCCCATTGAAATTTGTGACTATAAATCCTCACTAAAGTTAAAGAAGTAGATGAGATTCAAAATCAGTCTAAGGGCAATTGTGGCTGAAAAAAAGCTGTGTGTAAGACATGCCACGCAGAGTGTTTGTGAATTTATTCTTGCTTTTCTTTATTGATTATTTTTAAGGAGTTTCTGGGCTTCCTATTTGTTCTGAAACTCAGTATTTAAAATATAAAATTTGTAGAGTGGTGAATGAGGTTTAGTGATGCTTTATTTATCATTCGTATGAATGGTCGGCTGGAGATGGCACAGACAGCGATTCCTCTCTGTGTATCTTTCAGTTTAAGAAATGTCATTTTCTAAAATTCTCTTCTTGTATTTTTTGTCTTTTTAGCCAAAGAATGATTTCTGACATATTTATGAGGGCAGCCAGTCATTGTTAATGGTCAAATACTCACCTACAAGATCAATTTAGTCCATTCTTTTTCTTGCTGTCTTTCTCTCTTTCTTTCTTTCTCTCTTTCTTTCTTTCTCTCTTTCTTTCTCTCTCTCTTTCTTTCTCTCTCTCTTTCTTTCTCTCTCTCTTTCTTTCTCTCTCTTTCTTTCTCTCTCTCTTTCTTTCTCTCTTTCTTTCTCTCTCTCTTTCTTTCTCTCTCTCTTTCTTTCTCTCTCTTTCTTTCTCTCTCTCTTTCTTTCTCTCTTTCTTTCTCTCTTTCTTTTTTCTTTCTTTCTTTCTTTTTTTTTGGTCCGGTTGTGGGGCCTGAACTCTGGGCCTGGGTGCTGTCCCTCAGCTCTTCAGCTCAAGGCTAAAGCTCTACCACTTGAGCCACAGTGCCACTTCCAGTTTTTTTCTTTTTGCCTATGTGGTGCTGAGGAATTGAACCCAGGGCCTCAGGCATGCAAGGCAAGCGCTCTACCACTGAGCCACCTTCCCAGCCCCTAATTTAATCCATTTCTTATGAGACGGAGTCCTATCAGTATTCCTGAGGGACTAACCAAGGCTCTATGTCATGTAACCGTATGATTTATCTATACTCTGTATTAAAAGGAAAGAAACCCTACTATTTAAGGAAAAACATAAGCTCTATAAAGATGTACTCTGTAACTGAGTTTATTTTTTCAGCATTCTGTTTCTAAGACGGTTTCCTCCTACTGGATCTAGGTAAAGGACTAGGTAGACTGTTCACTAGAACATCAGGTTGTATTCATTGCCTCTCTATCACAGAGCTTGCCTAACAACTTTTCTTCATTTCCATCCCCCATTTCCAAGTTTTCTAGAAAGCTTGACTTCTACCAGTACATCAGAGTCTTCTCAGTGTCTCTTGTACCTGCAAGGCAAGTAAGAAAGCCGACCACCTTTCTAGAATTTTCAAAGAAGGAAATTTGCCTTTACTACAGATATGGACTGAATGTAAAACTTTGTAATTTGCAGGAAAATGGATGGCACTGGAGAGCATTCTGTTGAGTGAAATAAGCTAGTCCCACAAAGATATGTATCATGTTCTTTCATTTGTGGAAGTTCTTGAATTTATTTTAGGTGCTTCAAGATCTCTAGACCTTTCTTTCCTCCTGTTCTTCATCCTCCTCCTCTTCCTTCTTAACCAATCTTTTCTTTCTTATTCAATTAAGTCCCAATATACAGCTATCATCTTATCATTTCATTGTAAGGCAGTAATTTTAGAATATAAATATTTTTCTTTGAAACATTTGAGTAAATGGATAGAAACATTTCTTATAATGGGATTTTGTTCAAATTTAATAATTATATTTTATTATTTCAGCCATCACTTACCATATTAATAGGATATGACATGTCATTCCATTAGAATTTTGTGAATTCTATTTTCTTGACTTATGTGACTGACCAGCTCTTTGTGAGCAATTTCATATCACATCACTTTTCACACTCAGGAAAACCATGACTCAATAGCTTCTTGAACATGGGATTGCCAAACGGCGTAAGAGTGGTGAGAAATTGATTTGCTACTTTTGTAGCTACAAACTATACTATTTTGTGCCATTTTTAGTAGTTCTTAGCAGTAGAAAATTTGTAGAATCTACTGTCTTCACTTGTCCTCAAAATCTTGTATTGTAGGACCTTTCAAGTCTTCAGAGTTGACTCCTATACATCTTGTGTCATTTATTAGCTTCCTTTTCATCTCCCAATATTGGAAGTGGCGCTGTGGCTCAAGTGGTAGAATGTTCACCCTGAGCTGAAGAGCTCAAGGACAGCATCCAGGCTCCAGAGTTCAAGCCCCACAACTGGAAAAAAAATCTCCCAATATTAACTATCATGTCTGCTGGTGGAGAGCTAAAGCTTCATATCCATAGGTGTTAACACGGCTCATGGAGGAAATAAAAGGATAAGGAGTGTAACTCTTAACACAGTCTCATCGCCTAATGCTACAGTGAGTTTTATGCAAAGCCAGGAGAGTAGATGTCCTCTGTAGTGTGGCTTCAATGCTTCCTCCCATTTTCAGCTGCTTACATGTAGGGTGTGTGTGTGTGTGTGTGTGTGTGTGTGTGTGTGTGTGTGTGTGTGTGTGTATGTGTGCACGCACACACACGCATGCGTGCGAATGTGTACACCAGTCTTGGGGCTTGAACTCAGGGCTTGATCACTGTCCCTAAACTTTGTTTGTTCCAGGCTAGCACTACCCCTTGAGCCACACCTCCACTTCCAGCTCTTTGGTGGGGAATTGGAGATAAGAGTCTATGGACTTTGGACCATAATCCTCAGATCTCCACCTCCTGAGTAGCTAGAATTACAGGCCGCTGGTGCCTGGATTCCACTTGTAGTTATAACACAGTTCAATAGGTCACTTTCTGGTGTTTCAGGGACATAACTTTCCTCATGATTATCCTTTATCTTATCGTCTCAAGTAGAAATTAACAGGTTCCCAAGTTTCTTAATGGAAGATAGAAAAACGTTCTATCTAGTTACTAAGTCAGAAATCATAGATGAAGAGAGTTCAGTCAGGGATAACAAGAGAATATGGAGGGATCAAATAGATAACGCTGTACCTGATTTTAAAATATAAGTGGATTTGAGCATGCCAAGAGACACTGTTGTTCCTGTTGAGACAGGACACAAAATTGATTGAACTTTTGGTCTGAGTGTTATGATCAAGTGATATGTGTTTCTAGAAGCCTTATACTAAAATGCGCATGTTGTCACTTTATGGTTTTGGCTTCATTATCTCGTTATTTCACTTTCACACATAAACCTACATGTTTTAATTTTCTGTTATTTCTGGTGGAATATGAATTTCATTAGTATTGAGTCACCAGTGACAGATACATGTTAGTATTTTGGAATAATAATTATTATTGGTTTATAATTAAAATCTCATTTTGGGCCATTTTCCATTAATATTGATGTAAGAAAAATGTGAATGTGTGATAGTATCTTGGAATGCAGCAGGTAATACTCTGAGAAGGTATTTAAACCTATATTTAGATCAACATTTTGAAAACTGTGGAGGAGAGGAAATCATCATGCAGAGAAGAGAAACCATTCTCTTTTTTTTTTCCAGAAACATGTGGTTTGACACATTTTTTTAAATTTAATTTTATTTGTGAACATACTGTACAGAGGGGTTACAATTGCATGGGCAGGATAATGCGTACATTTCTTACCAAGCACTGCAGCCTCCTCCTTTGTTTACCCTTCACATCACTTCCCAGCCTCCCCCCACCCCCTGGTTTGACACATTTTTATCTTTGAAAAAGACAATGATAGTATAGGCTTGGTGAATGTTAATCGAAACAATTTATTATATGTTTCTTCTGTGTAGTTTTGAGTAATGAAATAGAATTATCTAGATTCCATTGTGCTCAGAATACCTTGTGATCTAGTACTTTAAATGTACTCAGATTCTCAATAGTATCTTCATGCAAATATCTGTGACAAAAATCTTTGTGCTATTCAAGTTTTTATTTTATTTATTTATTTATTTATTTTTGGCTCCAGTCATACGACCTGAACTCTGGCCTGGGCGCTGTCCCTCAGCTCTTCAGCTCAAGGCTAGCAATCTATCACTTGAGCCACAGCGCCACTTCCAGTTTTTTTCTTTTTGCTTATGTGGTGCTGAGGAATCGAACCCAGGGCCTCACACATGCAAGGCAAGCACTCTACCACTGAGCCACCTTCCCAGTCCGCTATTCAAGTTTTTAAAGCCAGGGGGTTTTAATTTATGTTTTATTTACCTTTATTTTTCCCAAATAGGATTTTATCCTAGAAAGATATAATGTTTCAATATAACATTGAAAATGAATAGATTTGAGGAAACAATTATCTTTGTATGGTTGGACTAAATGAAGAAGTGTTAAAAACATATTTAAACCAGATGGAACAAATAAACAAACTCACAGATGAGCGCATAACAAATCAGAATCTGGTAACTTCATTCACAGACAGTTGGTTAAGATATGCTTTCAAAATTTAAATTATTTTTTGCAAATTTACAAGTTATGGGAATGATTCATATATGCATAAAGAAGGTAGTAGTTGTATTCCTGGGAGAGAGATAACTTGTAATCAGGGAAGTTATTTCTATTTTACTTCATTAATATTAATATTTGCATGCCCAATATTGTGATAAATATTTTCAGTGCATAAATACATATTGTCCATAGAGATAATTTATTATAAGGCCTTCCTTAAGAAAATTAGAATATTATCTTTAAAGCCTAACAAAGTAGAGTTATTATTTATTTTAACAGCCTTTCTTGTGATTATGGCCAGCTATCAAATATTCAAGGGAAGAAAGAGTATTTGGTGGAAAAGTGCTCTTTCTAACACATTGCTTTGCTATTTTTGCTTTATCTTGGTTAAAATGGAAAAGAATATGAAGAAAATTTGAACTACCATTTTATTCTCCATCCGGATGCACTTCTAAAATTTATTAGATGACTGCAAAGATGAGTAATTCTTCAGATTCACCATTCCTGTAGTACCTTATATATACAAGACAATGTGTCAACCACCCACTGAGTAAATCAAGAAGAATGACTTGCTGCATCACCCACGGCAGGAACTGAGACCTCAAGTTAGTTTTAAAACTGGGTAGGGCCAACAAGTTTGTTTATAAGTTAGCAAGCCACAACAGGTGGTCCCTCTCAGCTAGAAGCCAGTAAGATATTCATGGAGCTTTAGCTTTCAGTTCTGACATGTATCTGGTTGAGGATATCAGCAATATATTACGATCCCTTTAATGTCAGGGGCCAGTCATACATATTTACTTTGATAGAATATCACTGTTCTTAGCTGTGAGCCACCAACACATACACCTACAGTTCTGCGAGCCATGACACCTCTGATAATTACCTTTTATGGAAGTGTGAACAGATGAAAACTTCTCTCCTTTAAGTGTTTCAGTGATCATCTTTAGATAGATGACTCCTAGATGTATATATTTATCTTTGGCCTCTCCCTTGAGTTTCTTACCTATTTGGCCAAAAAATGTAATAAACTCTCTGTTGAGCTGTGTTGTGTCTTCATGAGGGCACAGAGGTAACTGGAGAGAGTGTCAGCAACAAGCAGAAAAATTTATCCCTTAATGTTTTCTAATGACCAGCCTCATCTCTTTAATACCTAGTGAGTAGTTGCATGGTGAAAGAGGATAAAATGCATTGGTAACAAGTATGGAGTAAAGATTTATCTTTATTCAAAGCAAATTTGTCAATTAGAGATACTTCATCTGTGATTGTGGTTTGATGGGCTACCATTTCCTCCTTGCTGAGGATGTATCAAAGTGGGAAGTTTCCAAAAGATTTGATGAGGGAAGAGTGTTCTTTGCTATGTTACAAGATTCTTGAGGTAGAAATGAGAGGAGGGAGAGGGACATCCGGTGCTATAGTTGATTATAACTTCAGCTGACTCATCACCTGGCCATTCCATAACCAAGAGTTAAAGGAGTTCAGCAGAAATTGGGATACGTGTCTCTTGTAAGGAAAGACTGTCTTTCTTTCCCCCTTCTCTTCTGATATCATTCTTTTTTCCATTTCATTCACATTTGTTTCTGCTCTTATTTTTTTTCTTTTGTTTTTTCTTTTTTTTTAATTTAATTTAATTTTATTTGTGAACATACTGTACAGAGGAATTACAATTACATGGGCAGGATAATGCGTACATTTCTTACCAAGCATTGCAGCCTCCTCCTTTGTTTACCCTTTACATCCCTTCCCAGCCTCCCCCCTCCCCCATCCCAATCCTTCTCCTTCCCACCCCTCCTCCCTCCCCCCCCCCCCCCCCCCCCCCCCCCCCCCCCCCCCCCCCCCCCGCCACTGACGTTGTAAAGTTCGTTTTGGACATGACAACTTGTTAAGGCAAGCACTCTACCACTGAGCCACTTTCCCAGCCCCTCTGCTCTGATTTCATTAGCTTTGTGCAATTGACAAATATTTGTTGAGACAGGCATTGTGGAAGGCATGTGAAAGCGGGAGCTGTATAAGATGCAAAAAGCACAAACCTCCCCCTTAATGATATACATGTAATCTAAATTTCAGGTGCACGTTCACATCTTCATTCTCCTTCCAATGTTTGCCACGATACCTTTTGTAGATAGTATAGGAAAGCAGCAAAAAATTTGCAGAGTTGATATAATACCTGCAGAGAACAACCATAGATTTGCCTTTGGCATTTCTCTTCTTTTTGTTCTTTCTGTTTTTAATACTTCTGTACATCACCTCTACAATAACAACAGAATGAATTAATTATAAAAATACAATATATATTTTTAATTTAAATTTTACTGTAAAGGTGTTGTATAGAAGAGCTACAGTTGTATAAGTCAGGTAATGAGCCCATTTCTTTTTCAGGTGTTACCCTCCTCCCTCATTTTCTCCCACTTTTTGCACTCCCCCCCCAAGTTGTAAAGTTCATTTCCAAGATAGAGTATCACTGTTGAAATAGTTGAACATTTGTCCCACTGTTTCTGTAATTCCCCCTCCCTTCCCCAAATCAGATAAACTTATATAGAAGACAAAGGGTACAGAAATCAAAACTAGTAATATAAAAAACAGTAGCAACAGGGAATAAACTAATGGAGAAAAGAAGAAAAAAGAAATAACTGCAAGCACTACAATAAAAAAAATCTTGTTTCCATTTCGTGCAGTTCATTTAAATAAGCATCTTTTTGTACGGTCATATGCATATAGCTATTGAGCCATTGTGATGTCTCCTAAGAATATCCTTACTTCTAGTGTGAGAATGCTTAAAGTGCTATTTAATCACATCCAAGTGTAATTATTCGCATTCCATATGTCCTGCAGTGGATGAATGGATCAAGAAAATGTGGTATATATACACAATGGAATTCTATACTTCCATCAGAAAGAATGACATTGCCCCATTTGTAAGGAAATGGAAAGACTTGGAAAAAGTGTATTAAGTAAAGTAAGCCAGACCCAAAGAAACATAAGCTACCTAGTTTCCTTCATTTGTAATAACTAGAATATGTCTATAAATCTGCAAGTTAATCCAATGGACAGTAAAAAGCATATCTTGTCTTTAAAACTCTTTTTTTTCTAACATGCTACTATTTGTTGTGGGGTAGTGGTGGTGAAAAAATTCTCCTGTGAGCCATAGGGTCTAAGAGGAAATATGGAGAATTTGTTTGCAGGAGGAGTCAGAACTTTGGAAAGTGCAGCCAGATTGCTGTGGGATACTTACCCAGAGAAGGAACAAGCATTGCTCTTTAAGAGGATGATTATAAGAATGAAATACGAGACATGAAAACACTCAAAATCTTTCATCAGCTCTAGAAACAATTGATAGTAGTTATGTGCACTTAACATTTAGGAAACAGTTGAAAAACAGTTGAGGAAACAGAGGCCTAAGGAGGTTAGGTAAGTTACTTAAGATCAACCACAGAGATGATTGGTGAAGGTAGGATTCAAGCCCTAAGTGCCTGTACTTTTGTCTATGGTGTTATCATGGAAGTTGAACATGTCAACTGTATGCTCTGTGCTTTTGCCATCATATTCTTATCAAGTCTCTAACATTTCATTTATACTAAGTAGGTGTTTAATGGGATGGGATTGGTGTCTCTGGAGAACATGATGGTCGTCACCATGGTGGTTTCCTCTCAAAGTTAGCTTACAAATGTAGTCCGATGGGTAAGATCTTCTCTTTGAGCAGAAAGGACTTGAACATGCATAATGAAGCTAGTTCATCAAATACTCTGGAGTTTTTCAGCCAATGTGACTAAGATAATGATAAATTATACCCTCACTGAATAATGTTTTAAATTTGGTACCTTTGAAAATAGATTTATTAATCATGAGAAATGTCTTACCATATAGCTGTAGCATA
Organism: Dipodomys merriami; assembly: GCF_024711535.1. Taxonomy (NCBI): domain Eukaryota; kingdom Metazoa; phylum Chordata; class Mammalia; order Rodentia; family Heteromyidae; genus Dipodomys; species Dipodomys merriami. Next base: position 44,795,902 of record NW_027206068.1, on the reverse strand, counting down.
CTATACTATTTTCACAAACTTTTCGTTGTACTGTATGTGGATGGTTATCTCCAGAAAAGCACTAAAAGTTAATACTAATAGCAACCCTGTTTCCTTGGAATCATAGATTCATTTACTGTAAATTGAAGCATAAAACACATTTTGGAACAGCAGTATTATATGTCAGAAGGTCTGAAAACTCAGAGAGATTAGTATACATAGCTTTGTTTTCTATATCTTGTATAAGGAAATATTTATAAATAATACATTATATAGCCAAGAAATTCATTTCTCTTGACAACTTGAAACAAAGGATTTAAAGACACAAAGTACATCAACAGGGGAAGAGGAACGCTACCTAACTGCTGTTGTATTTGTGAATCTATTAAGGAAACTCATTTTAATCTTTGACTTTAGCATGTCCCTTTCATCTAGAGTGAGACTTTGCTTGGTGTCTGCAATAGAAAAATGACATCAATTTACTTCTGTACTTTACCAACCCCGACTTGTCACATTTCCTAAATTATCAATTGTCCATCAATTGTGTCAAGGAACAACAGGAAATTGAGTTGTAGTTTGGATCCTGTTAAGGGTATACACAGATTTTTACAAGACATTCATAAAGGTATTGTTCTTATTCTTTTCTATAGGATGATGGCTCTATTTGTGTGTGTGTGCGTGTGTGTGTGTGTGTGTTTCTTCAACTTTTGGAGTGTAAGTTTATAGTCATGAAGAATCTTTAGCATATTCTTACTTTCAGACTTCAGAAATCAGTTTTAGTGGTTGAGCTGAGCTGAGCTGAGCTAACTGTCTGAGGTCACAGAGCTCTGTGGAGGGTTTTGCATATTCAAGTTAATATTCTGAGTTTCTCCCAGAGCAATGGGTCAAAATAAGTAGTTAATTCAATGCTTAAAAATTAACAAAATCTGCAATTTTAATAGTGCAAGGCAGTTTAAAGGCCTCTTAGTTCAACACATTTATTTTGCAGATGAGAAAACAAAGATCCAGAAAGCAATTAGGTTTTGCTGAGAGTTATATGGGCAGTGAATGGCAGAGCTGATATTAGAGCAGAGGAGGTCATTTGCCTCAAAATTTAAAGCTTATCTTTTGTAAAGTATGAAATTTTGAGGCATAATGAAAAGTCCAGAGGATGACATGACTAACAGTTAGTTGTGTATTCAGCACGTAAATCTTAAATTTTATGTGCACCTCTTTTGTTTTTTAAAAATTAAAACATCGATAAATGTCCTTATATAAGTTTTAATATTTTGCCTTCAAAATTTACTATTGTAAGTGAAAATGAAATCTAGAATCTATGTAACATGTCACATTGTTTCAATGGTATAGATAAACAGAAAATTAGAATCATGCTGTATGATTTTTCTACCTTGCACAATACCCTGAATTCCAGCTGGGTCAGATTTGAGTATAAAGCAGTAAAAGGAACTGCAGATGGAAACCAATCAGTACTTAGTATGAAAACAGCTGTTGTGCATTTATAAACTAAGAGGATTTTATAAAGTCAACAATTTGTAAATTCATGCAATTAAATATACTCTTCCTGTGTGCTAGTAGGACTTCATAGAAGGCTGTAGATCATTCAGACCATTCTAAGTATAAACAAACCACATTAACAAAATATGAAAGCAAACTATGAAAACTCTTTTTTAATTTATATTTTGCCACTCCTGGAGCTTGAACTCAGAGTGTAGGCACTGTCTGTGAGCTTCTCTGTGCTCAAGGCTAGCCCTCTACTACTTGAGCCACAGGGCTACTTCCAGCATTTTCTGTTTATGTGATACTCAGGAATCGAACCCAGGACTTCATGAATGCTAGGCAAGCACTCTATTGCTAAGCCACATTCTCAGCCCTAATATGAAAACTCTTTTTAACATATATAGTAGGCTAACATAAGCAGAGTACTTAGCAGAGTAAAAAAAAAAAGAATACAGATGGTCTAGCCTATTAGAAATGCAACATAAATAATAAAGTAGCTTAAATTTGTTGTGTTTCTGGCTAAGAGTACTACAAGGGTGTGGGTGTCTGAGTATTCATGGACTGTAAACTGGTATAGTCATTATAGAGGGAATCCTTTGTCTCCGAATCCTTTGTCTCAGGATCTAGTGCTTAGATATTGAGCTTCCAAAATTACAAGGATAACCAGCAAAACTAAGTCCTAATTTCCCAAATCAGTAATCTCTTTTAGAATTTGCTTTTTTCTTTACTCTTTTTCCTTTCCCATTTCACTCTAATTCTCCACTGGTGCATTCTGGGATCATGTTTCAAATAAGATACTCATGCTTGTTTTAGGATCTCCTTCTGGGAGTATTTCAAGTGAAGATAGTATTTCACTTATATTCATTAATTATCCCATGAGAGGAAAAGTATCCTGTAGTCAGATTTGAGAAACAGTATTTGTTTTCTCTCCCCTTATAGATTTATGCACCTAAGAAAAAGAGTTGAAACAAAAAAATCTACTGATTTTTTCTAAACAAGAATCACAGAAATTAAATGATAACAAACACTATTTTCCTTCAGCATTTAGTAATATTCGTTTAACTAGTACTCCATGGCACTTCTTTGGAAGAAGCTAGAACATCCATTCATTTCTTATTTATTGAGTACCTGCTGTAAGCCAGTAGTAATGTTGCTAAAGTAACAAAGATAATGTCCTTGGCCTTGTAATCTGGGAGACTTTGATTTATATGTTTCTTATATCAGCCTATCTTTGGAAGAAAACTTCAGGGAGTGTTGGTAACAAGATGAAGTGACATAAATATGGATTCTTAACAGTCATTTGTGTTCTTTCTAATGAGCCCACTCATTAGCAATCAATAATTTAGCTTATGGAGGGAAATTACTACCATATATTTGAATGCTCTGACACTTACTAGAACAATTCACATCCCTGAATGAATTTAGTACCTTTTTTCATAAGAAAGAATACTGTTGTTTCTGTTTCTGAAAAACAGTTCTTCAAACTCCTGCCTGAGTAAGAATGTGAAATTAGGAGAGTTTCAATAGCAACTAATCAGATTATAAATTATTTATTTTAAGATATTTCACATATTATAACAGATTCCACTTGAATTATTATTTTTTTATTTTTGTCAATAATGGGGCTTGAACTCTGGGTCTGGGTGCTGTCTCTACCACTTGAGCCACAGAGACAATTCCAGTTTTCTGGTGGTTTATTGGAGATAAGAGTTTCCTGCCCGGGCTAGCTTTGAACCGTGATCCTCAGATCTCAGCCTCCTGAGTAGGTAGGATTCAGGTGTGAGCCACCAGTGCCTGGCTTTGAATTCTTTTTATACTCATTTATATTGATAGAAAAATCCTTTATAGGTCAATGACCTAATTGGTATTCTTTACAACAAAAATTAAGTAGAACCATCCAGTCTGTTTCATAATTAGCCCTGCAGGTCAAACCATTTATAGTGACTATTTTAAAAGATACATATGAACAATGTTCCACTGGTCCACAGTTACAAGGTCAAGTTTTTGCCTAACAGCTGTACCTGGACCTGACTGAAAGGACAGAGGATCACAGATGTCAATGTGATACCTGGCTAATCAAGAGACATCGATAGACATGGAGTCCTATTCATAGAATATTTTCATGAGAGGGAAATGATGGGAACAAATTTAATTAAGGATATGAATTAAATGTTAATTAATGGAGCTATTAAACTCTCTTCTTTCTCTTTACTCATCACACAATTCAAAAGCTGATTAAACTGAAATAATCCACTTTCTTCACTAAATTACACATAGCAGTTGCAAATCTCACTATCTCCTCTCTTCTAAGATTGTTATTTTATAGCTTTATATAAAATTTAGGCTTACCCCAAATCCTCATAGATATGTATATTAGAACCTAGTTAGATTGCAATCTGCTTGAGAGAAGAATCAGCTTTATCTCTTTTCTTCTCCTAAAATACTTGATACAACTTGAGTGCTCACTAGGTTCTATGATAATTACCCAGACACTTAATAATATTTTAGAACTCTGTATGTCAGTGCCAGTGTTGTGATAGAAAGAAGTTGATAGAAAGAAATGGAGATGAAAAGAGATGAGAGAGACTACACATAGATTTCAAATGATAAAATAAAAATCATCCTTAGTAAGGTGATTGTTAGATTAAGGGAAACTGGGAAGTGAAATACGTGGAAGTCAGTATTTACCTAACAGTATATTATAAATTTAATTGCATTATGTGAATAGTTTTGTATGTTATTGTTCACTTTTAAAGCTCTGGAGAAGTTACTGCAAATGATTGGAATATAACTGAAATCAGGCAGTATATTAATATTGTTTTAATATTTTATGTTGCTTTATATGTTTATTACCAAAGGTTTATGAAACTAAATTAAAATAATTCATCAAATTCACAGATAATTAGCACTAGTAGGTATCATATGTAACTAATATTGTAGTGTTTACGTTATTTTTATTTTTTATTTTTCCCATTAATCGTATTTTGAGAACATTTCTAAATCATCAAAATATTTTCATAAGCATTGTTTTTAGTGGTCTTATCATTAAGGCAATTTATCTACATTTTGAATAAATAACATGAAAAATGATATATCCATTTTTGTCATGAGAACTTAGGGAATAACAATTAGGCTGGGGCTCTACTTATTACAGTGGAAAACTGAGTGTTTTGAACTCACCTTCCAATAGAGAAAACTTGAAAAGCAGGGAAAATAATGTGGGGAAGGGGGGAGACACAAACACATCAAAGTACTGTCACAACAGTGAGTATTTATCAACTCAAAAGTCTGGAGGAAGGAAGGAAGCTAAGACAGATCAACTAAAACTTTGTCTCTAACTTTCCTTACAAAGTGATTATCTCTCAAAAAATGGTAGTCAGAGAAGTGATGAAGCTCAGTACAGCTTTGTTTTTGTTTTTGTTTTTTCAATTTCATAAGGTTGGAAGGGATTCAAATTTAAGGGCCCCAAAAGACAAAGAGCGTGGAAACACCCCAAAATTTCAGCTGGCATTCTTAAAGACCATGTTCTAGGCAACAAAATGAAAAGACTAGACAGGAGCAAGAATTCAAGACCAAGTTTGAGTTAACTCCTCATTATAGGAGCAGATCCCTTACACTCTTCATTATCTAATCTCATGACTCTTGGATTCATGTGTATCTACCCTCTTCATTCACAGAACTAGACAGCTGAATTGATTACTGGAAAAAGCATGCATCCATGCAAGTTGAAAGTGTAATAAGGGTTAGTTTCTGGGATGATTATTTCTTATGTCCTCTCATGTCTGGGTCCCGTTCTTCTCTATCCAGCTCTGTTCAGCTCTGCTACTTTGACTTTAATAAACTACACCAACAAACTCCCTTCTCTCCAGCTTCCATTAAGGTTTTTGTTTTGTATTATAGATTTTTCTTTCTGTTTGGTCATAAGTAAAAAGGAGGTATTTTTAAATGTTACAACTCCTGTCTGAGAGCCTTTTATTCTCAGTCTGTTACTATAGCTATACAGGTTCATGTATTGGGTGGTTTTACCCTCTTCTTAATCCTTTAGGTCTAGGAATGATAATAGCGCTCCACTGTTGCTAACCTTATGGGTATTCTACCCACCATCCATGTTCATTTTTTGTTACCTGGGTCATATCTTTTTTTGTGTGTTTTGTTTTTTGGTTTTGGTCCTAGGGCTTGAACTCTAGGCCTGGGTGCTGTCCCTGTGCTCTTCAGCTCAAGGCGAGTGCTCTACCGCTTGAGCCACATCACCACTTCTGGTTTTCTAATGGTTTATTGGAGATAAGAGTCTCACTTTCCTGCCCCGGCTGGCTTTGAACCCCGATCCTCTGATCTCAGCCTCCTGAATAGCTAGGATTATAGGCGTGAGCCATCGGCGCCCGGCCTGGGTCATATCTTTAGAAAAGGTGGATTGGTCAGAATTCACCAGAGAAAGATAACCAATAGGAGATTGGGGGCAGGGTTGAAGATTTTTTATTTTTCAGAATTGTTAGGAGGATTATAAAAAATTAGAATTGACAAAAGCATAATATCTTCTGTTTATGTCATCTTTTCCTTTATATCTTTTTTATCTTATTTTAAAAGTGATGATGCTATATGTCTTTGTATGTATTGTATTTTTATGACAGAATACCTGAGATTGGTTAATTTATAATGACACCAATTGCATCCTCATAGACTAATCATCTTAATAATGTCACAATAGCAGTTAGATTGCAACACAAATCTTGGACATGGCCAGCATTCAAACCATAGTATTTTGCTTAGTGTATTTGCTACTACTGCTCAGAATGTCCTTTGAGACTTCCTTTTTGTTTATTTTTTTGGTTGTGTTCTATTTTTTTCTTCAAGATTAAATTTAATATATAGGCAAAAACCTTCTCTAAATACTGTATTTGGTCATGTCTCTACTCTTTTTCAAGGGACTTGGGCACCTTTGCTTGAACAAACATTCACAGGAAATGCTATAAGCATATTAAATTATGTGGCTATATGTTTGATTTCTCTTGCTTGTTTTTCAGTTTTTACAGATGTGTGGGGTTTTGTTTCCCCTGGAACTAATATCACATCTGACACAAAGTTTATGCTCAGGACGTTTACTGGACTGAGATGTCAAATGGACCACAAAAAAATGATCCATTTAGTTCTATGTTTAGAGTATGACACTTTAACATACAGAAAAAAACTAAAGGTCGAAATATGATGTCATATAGTTTCCAGTGTGTAAATAATTATTCGTAAACTGAAAGGATTAATGTAATTTGATGCTATGGAAACAGGAGGGTTAATTTAAGGCTGTTATACTCCCTTTGTCTCAAAATACCAGAAGAGATTCTACTGGCTATTCTCTACAAATTGACTAGATGACTGAAGGCAGGCAGAGCTGTGTACAGACATGTGTTTTTTTTTAAAAGAAATAATCATTTTTTGAGTGTTAGGGCTTAAACAGAATTGAAACAACAATAGATTTTGCATGATGTGTTCTTTCCTCATTTGAACCGGCCAATTCAGTTTTCGTATATTTGTCTGTATTTCTGTCCTTATCATATTTAAATAAGAAAATGAAACATTGACTAGATCATTCATAGATGCTCTATTTTGTGTGGGTGTGAGACTTTATGGTGTTATTTTTATTTATGACTAACTGTAGAGAACACTGACTTGTGAATGAATAATGCAACTTTTCCTTCTATTTTTAATGTAGGCTCCTTTATTGCTCAGGCTGTCTCTGGCCTGTACCACTTGTAGCTCAGACGCATGTGTGAAGCTTAATGATTGCCGAGTCATTAGGATGGGTCAGGCTTATTAGATTAGGGAATTATTTATATATCATTTTAGAAAGAGCAACTGGACTGTTTACCTTTTGGTTTCCTAGTTCATAACCAATTGTTTTAACTCTAATAGTATTCCACCAGCAGTATTTGCTTAGTTAATGGGAGGTATAATGATAGATTTCAGATCCAACTTGGGAGACACCCGTCCATTTATGTTCCAGCCATGGGAACTATGTTCACAGTTATATTAAACTGTAAGCTTTCCTGAAAACTTTCATTCCTGTTCCTTCTAAGAATTCTCATCCAAAGTCAAGAGTAAAAAATTCATGGAAAGTTGCCAATTTATATGCTTCAGTGACAGTTATCTGAGCCTAAGGATCAGTGGATATTTCATTTTGAAATATCATCATTATGTAAAACAGAATTTTACTCCTAGACCTGAGTTGCAGAGGACCTAGCACATAGAGATAGGAATTTTGCTCAAGAAACATCTTAATCTGTGTTAGCACTTTGACAAATATTTGATAAAATTCACAGAGCTCTCCAGACTGTAACTGAAATCTTAGTCTTGGAAATCTTCCCAGGCAGTTTTCATGACCATAGGAAATAGACCCCTCAGTGTTCCTCTATGATATCTTACTTGGAACGACAGAGTATACTGATATACTCTAGTATAAGTTCATAAGTTTATGAACTGAGTCCAATGAAAAATAAAAATGGTATTTTTATGCAGATAACCATGTTGACTTGGCTTTTATTGTGTTGTTGCTCTTCATATTTTTATTAATAAGTTTCTTTTGTTGTGAAAATACTGTACAGAGGGGTTACAATTACATGAGCAAGGTAATGAGTACATTTCTTATCCAGCATTGTTGCCTCCTCCTTTGTTTACCCTTACCATCCCTGCTCTCCCATCCCTTTCCTCCCACCCCCTCTCCGCATTTCATATTTTTTTAATTCAGAAAAAAATGTTTTCATAGGTAAGTAACTTCAGTAAGTTGCTATTATTTTCAAACCTTGCAGGACTTGTGTTTAGATTCAAGATTATTGTTCTAGAAAATAAAATATAAGGTAAACTTCCAATTGTCATAAGATTAAATTATAAAGTAGTTAATCTTATCTTGTTATGAGAACTTATGAGACAAACTGTAATTTAAATCATTCACAGTATTTAAATTGAGAGTCGATCAAAGAAATACAGATCTTCTTTGCAGAATATAAAATACCCAGTAAAAGAGTTTCTTCAAATAGGATATTCTTTTTCTCCCTGGGATCTTTGAATTATCATATAATTAAGCTGAAGTGTTTTAACTTATGCAGCAATGTTTATACTTTTAATTATTGATCTAGAAGTTATATACAGTTCTGATTTTTTCTACATTAGAATGACGGAAATTAAAATATTCAGGAGATTTGGAAGTGGTGGATGATAAAGTATATGAAACAAGTATAATGAATGAAATAACATTTTAAATTTATCTTTAACAAAATGCAAAATATCCACTGAGTTTACCTATAACATATAATTTTATGCATTTAGGCAAGATAGAGAATAGGAAAAGTTTATGAACTAAACAAGAATGAAAATTATATAATTTCATAATTCATTCAATCCATAGGAGCTATTTTAGACATAGACACTGGTAGAAAATAAAATAAACCCTTAGGCATATGATCCAACTTCAGCAAATCTTAACATCCTGTCCTACCTTAAGCAGACACAAGTGCTGTAAAGTGCATCATTTGTGTGGTAATTTAAGCTGAAACTGTCTTGTGTCCCTATTGTTTCTCCAAAGTCCATCTTCCATCCGTACCAGCCCAGCTCTAATTTGTATGTAGCAGGTTGCAGTAGCTCTTACTCCTAATTAGAAGCTCAAGAAAGCCTTGGTCTCAGGCATATGGTTTTTGATGAAATAAAGTCAATTGAGGTGTGAAAGATACTATGGAGCAATGAAATAACTCCACATCCATTCTCATACCCCTTGTCCATGCAGTTTCTCTACTCAGCAGCAGGGTGGCATTAGTTGATGCACATCTGATCATAGCTTCAAGAGCAAAAACAGACCTCATGGGAGGCTCAAATGTACTTTCCTTTCCTGTAGGATCATATCCCTTTTAAGTTCTCATGACCAGTTTCTGTTTGGATGCTTGTAAATTCATTTTTCCAATACCTTAAGCCATCTTTTCCAAAGGAGAATGAAGAATTGATGTGATACAGGGATAGAATCAGCATTCTTTTTGACATATATTCTTAACCATCTGATTTTTAGAAAAGAAAATCTGTGATTATTCATCATTTTTATTTACCTCTAAAAAAAGTACAAGAACTTAAAATTCTTTACATATTACTATTAGACCATGTCAACTTGACATTGTTTCCTTGATATTGTATATTTTTAAATGTCAGACAATAAAATACTGCTATTTAAATATTTTTGACCTATGAAAATAACAATTCACATATTTTAAAACAATAACTTTAAATTACCTACATTAAGCTTTGGAACTTTTTTCTAGTTGATTGTTTTTTGTTTTGGTTTTGGTATTCTTGTCTTATTTTCTTTCTTGGAAAAGGATAATATAAAACTTTTGTATTTTAAAATCTATCAATGTCAGATCATTTGTGTTGTCACTATTGAATATTACTTTAACTAAACACAAAGTCCTAGATGAACAGTAACTTTCAAACAGCATTTAATAGTATTCTGGTGTCTGTTTTCATTTCTCATTGCTGAGAAGTTCTATAAGTTTAAATTTTGTTTCTTAGACAAAAATATATCTTGTTCTTGAATTCTGTAAATGTGACTTTATTTTCTATATATCCTCTTCATAGAATAAAAAAAATTTGAAACATAATTTTAGAATGTCCATAGCCACAGTTGTTTTAAGTATGATTTTCCCTCTTTATTCATCTTACATTCCTGTTAACATACACAAAAGCCTACCACTTTATCTTCTATGTCTCCAAACTAATTTTTAATTAAAACTTTATCATTAGGAATTTAATTATGAATGAATTTCTAACTATAACTGAACAATTCATCAATTCCCTCAAGGTAATTTGAGAACTTTTACCTTTAAATTTGAGTTGTAGGCTTATTTCATGTTGGACAAAATCTGTTCCTTGTTAGTCAGATTGGCTATGTGATTATCAATCTAATTTCGCTTTTCAGAGAACAACTTTTTATTTAACTGAGTTGTTGTATAGTTTTTTTCATTTCTATTCCATTGTTTTCTGCCTTAATCTTTATTATTTCTTTCCGTTTGATAATTTGGGGGTTGGCTAGTTCAGACTGAGGTACATCAATGAGCTATTTATTTGATATCTCTATGGTTGTGTTTTTTTTTCTTGAAGTAAGTACTCATAGCTATAAACTTTCCTTATAAACACTGTCCTTGCTGTCACAAAAGTTCTGGTAGATTCTGTTCTCATCTTCATTAGATTATAGAAAGTTAGATGTCTTCCCACTATTATTTCTTCAATGACACATTTGTCATTTGACAATGTGTTTGAATATTTTCTGTAGTTACTTTTTCCATTGAGTTATATTTATATTTTGTTATGACCTGATGGAATATAGGAAGTTATTTCAGTTTTTAAAACAGGAACTTCAAATTATACAAAATAGTCATAGAAACAAAAACAGCATGGTATTGACATAAGAACAGATGTGAAGGTCAATAGAACACATGGAACATCCAGAAATAAATCCATGCAGCCTTCTTATTTTTGACAAATGAGCCCAAAAATATAAGTTGTAGAAAAAAAAATAGCCTCTTCAACATGATGTTGGCAAAACTGGATATCCTCATGCAGAAGATTTAAACTAGATCCCTATCTGTCTTAGCCTATACCAATATCAACTCAAACTAGATCAAAGATCTTAGTATAATACCTAAACCTTTAAAACTACTATAGGAAAGAATAGGAAAAGCACTGAAACATTGGCATGTTATCCTTTCCTGAAAAGATTGTATCTATTTGTGTAGAGAGCTGAGCTATTAAGTTTTCACATGGAGTTTGCCAACAGACATGTATAGTAATACCACTTGGTAGTGAGAAACAAAAGGAATAAAAACAGAAGGACTTGTATGAGACATCAACACTAGTAGGTTTGAAGACCTATAAGGTTTTAGAAAACACCAAAGGAGTGAGAATGTCTGTGAGGGAGATGCATTTCTTTCTGCTCATCCAACCATGGGATTTTGAGCTAGTTTTAATTTAATATGAAGAAAAGATGCGACTATATTAAAATTCTGAGTATATAACAATTAATTCTAGATGTAATGCAAAGGTTTAGTTTTCTCCTTCTAAGTGCTTTTGTTCCAATTATCGATGATGCACAACAAGGTCTCTCAAAACTTAGTGGCACATAGTAACCATCTATATTATGCTCTTGAGTCCTTTGGGTCAGGAATTTGTGTAGAGTATGGTAGCAAGTGCTTGTTTCTGTTCTGCATTGCCAGTAATCTGTGCTAGAAGATGCAAAAAACTGAGAGCAACTGAACATTTTTGGTACAACCATCTACCTCAACATATCTTGGAGTGAGTGGATGAACTTGCTTAGGTTCTTACCCAGGATGTGAATCTGTGGCATCTCTTTGTGGAATGGGCTTTGTCATCACAAAGTAGCCAATGAACATGTCAAGAGAAAGCCAGATAGATGTTGTGTCCCCTTTGTTAGCCTAGCCTTAAAAGGCATTTCAATAGGCCTATTTTCTGAGGAAATCATAAAAACCCAGTCATTTTCAAAGTAATAAGAAATACATTACTTCCTGAGGAGGAAGTAGCAAGGTTGGATAACAGCATGAAAAACCAGAAATACTACAATTCTTCATATTACAATTTTTTATCTTTGATAGTGTTGTGTCAAATCAGACATCTTATCTAAAAACAAACTTCTTTGAATGGTCTGTAATTAAGGAAATCAAATGCTGTAATGTAGTAGTATAAAAAAACATTTTAGGTGTATTTCTGCTCTGATCAACAACTGTAGGATCTAATGAAAAATCAGCATTTCATGATAGTATACTTGTTATACAGCAATACATAAAAGAATAATCAGCACAATAATAACTATTCATGAATGCATAAATATTTAAGATAGAATATTACTAAGCCAGTGGTCTCCACAGTTGGTACAAAGCTAGAATACAATGTAATACAAATTTCTAGCTGTTAATACAAATATATATTTTTTGTTTTCTCTTCTTTCATTTGACATAGGAAAAGTGATGTTTCTTTCTTTACTTTCCTATCAATAGAAGTTTCAAAATCATGTCTTTTGTATACAGTAATAATAATTATGTTGTATTAGCTTTAAAACTCAGACAATATTTTTCTTCTTGGTATAAATGTTATAGTTGAACACAGTCAGTCAATGCCACAGGAAATTTCCAGAAAGGACTGGAATATAAATACTGTGTTGGTCTGACAAAAAGAACAGAAGCAAAAGGGCATCTGTGCTGAAGCCAGGGCCAGTCTGAGAATATACATGAAGTTTTAGAACCTCAATATATTCAGCTTACTGGCAGCTGAGAGAAGACCTTGGAGTGAACATGTAAACATGGGAGGAGGAAGGCAGGCAGAATATCATCCTAATACCAAGTCCTACTCATAGGACCTGGGATATGTATTTTTAGAACCCTTCCTTTGTTTCTTTAACTGATTAAATCTAAAGACATTGATATAATTTGATTCTGTCAACCCAATGTGGATGTTTCAGATATTAGAGAGCACATGGATAGTATAATTCACTTCCCTCCTACCTTGTACCCTTATTTCCTCTAAAATTAGTGTATAAATGTAGTCTTTGTCTAAATTTAGTTTGTATCTAGCTACAGGATACACTCTGGTTTCATGGCATTGGAGAATGTACAGGCTTGCTTTCTGTCACAGTAAAACTTTGATTTGCCTGAATCAATATAATAGGGATAAAACAGAATATGCAATTTCCTTAAAAGGGAAAGATACAATCAATAAATCAACTATTAGATAGGAGTTATTTTAAACATTTCCTTATACTGTTTTGTAGATGGATACTAAATCACAGCCACTCCTACATCTAATTCTCTTTCATCTATGGCAACTTCCCTACGTCATGAAAACAGATGTTCCCAATAAAACATCTTTGCTCATCAGAGGTTATTATCCTCAGTCTGCTCTATTTATTATGACAAGAAAATCATACTATATTATATAAATTAAAGTAAATTACCTAGAACAAACATTCATGAGTATTGTATTTAACAGCTTCCTTTTTGCTTATTGGGATATAATCATTCAGAAATACAAATGGCTAATAGATTTTCCTCTCTCTCACTCATTCATATACATATAACATGCACCTACATACTCGGTACAGATTTTACAGCTTTAGACCAAGTAAAATAAAAAGGTCATTTTGCTGAACAATAATAGCTGGTTATTTACTTAAAGTCTCACACGTAACAACTTACAGTTGACCCTTCATTTCTAAGGATATATGGTTCTAAAAAGACTGCTGCTAAGAGAAACCACAAATGCTCAGGAAACATAGAGTTTAGTAATGTAATGTGGAAACTTGATTCACTTTTCCCATAATACTGCCCAGCTTCCTCTAAGGGCATGCAACCTTTCAACACATCTCTTCATTTAAATTAAGCACATTGAATTTTACTTTACTATTGGGGTACTATTTGTATTTTGGGGAGGCATATTCTACAAATTAAGGAAAAGACTCCAGATTACACAATGTTTTAAACACAACTAATGCTAATGTGGAACTGACTGTGAGCTTCTGCTCATTAACTGAGTTGCATATTGTGTGAAAGGGAAACAAAAAGGTTTGCTTTTGAAACTTATTTTGATCACAAATTATTATTAATTGGATGAGAGTGGCTTGTGCCTATAAGCTCAGCTACTTGGAAGATTGAGATCTGAGAATCATGGTTCAAAGCCAGTCCAGGCAGGTAAGTATGTGAAGCTCTTATCTTCTGTTAACCACCAGTTAACTCTCAGATAACTCTCTCAATCTCTGTCTCTGTCTCTGTCTCTGTCTCTGTCTCTGTCTCTGTCTCTCTCTCTCTCTCTTTTTCCCTCTCACACACACACACTCTCTCTCTCACACACACACACAGAAAGTGATTATGATTAATCACATTTGGCCAAAACTATGAATAATAAATCCACAAATCAGGCAGATGTACTATTTAGTATTCAGGAAAAAATGAAAATTTAACAAATAAGTTCTTATAGACCAAAATAGGTATTACCGAGTTCTAATATCATATACAAAAAGTTGTAGGTGGCCAGGCACTTGTGACTCTTGCCTATAATCCTAGCTACTCAGGAGACTGAGATCTAGAGGATCACAGTGCAAAGCCAGCCTAGGCAGAAAATTTCCCATGAGTCTCTTATTTCTAATTAACCACTCAAAAAATGGACATGGAACCAGGGATAGTGCCCAGGCCCAGTGTTCAAGCCCCATGACTAACCAAAAGAAAGTTTTACCTGAAGCTAATGGCACTTATTTTCAAGTGAGTTCCTCAGTCTTAAAATTTCTTTACACTGTAGTTTAACCAACTCGATATGATGCTTTTCCATTGAACACAAATTGATTAACCTTGGTAAAGTTGTTGATATAACCAAAGAAAGAATGTGACCTTAGAAAGGATTTGTAGTAAGCAGTTTACACAAAGTAGGAACAGAAAAGCAGAGTTGGATAACTTTCATTTCAGATAACTCTGGAGGAGTAGCTGTCTTACTAGCACCATGAGAATGTGAAGGCATTCTTAAAGCACGTCCCTTTTGTAGAGTGGACACATCAAGCTATGAAAATGATGCCTTCAGGGGCTGGGAAGGTGGCTCAGTGGTAGAGCGCTTGCCTTGCATGCCTGAGGCCCTGGGTTCGATTCCTCAGCACTACGTAAGCAAAAATAAAAAAGCTGGAAGTGGCGCTGTCCCTCAGTGGTAGAGCGCTAGCCTTGAGCTGAAGAGCTGAGGGACAGCGCCCAGGCCCAGAGTTCAGGCCCCATGACCGGACCCAAAAAAATAAAAAGAAAATGATGCCTTCATAGAATATTATGCCAGCCAGGTGCTGGTGGCTCATGGCTGTAATTCTAACTACTCAGAAGGCTGAGATCTGAGGATCACAGTTCAAAGCCAGCCAGACCAGTAAAGTCCAGGAGACTCTTGTCTCCAATAAACTATCAAAAGAGCTGGACATGGAGCCTGTGGCTCAAGCAGTAGAGTGCTAGCTTTGAACAAAAAAAGCTCTGGGACAACACCTAGGCCCTGAGTTTAACGCACACACACACACACACACACACACACACACACACACACACACACCATGCCCTATCACTAGTTAATCTTGTTCTGATTTCTTTTATCCCAAACACCTTTATCTTACTAAGTTTTTCCTTTTAGCTTGCATCTAAGAAGAAAAATTCATGCCAGTCAGGCAAGGTGGACATCTGCTCTTCCTAGCAGTTCTAATTATTATTATAATTTATAAATTGGCATTTTGATTTATATTCTTTAAATGTGGTGAGTGTGAGTCATCATCTTTGAATCTGGTCAACTCTAGGTCATTAATAAAATCAAAATCCAGAACTGTGAGAGTGAGGGCTGACCTTGGACAGTTGTCAATTCATCATAGTGAATGCCATTTGTCAAAGGAGGCCTCTGTGTACATTTTCACTTAACTGTTGATTGCACTCCTATTGTCACTTAAGGCCTTGCATAAGAATTAATTGTTTATATGTCTGTCTGCCTTCTTTGTTGGATTACAAACCCCTGGAAGGCAGGGACTGTGGATTCCTCTCTGCATTCGTAATATTACAAGACCAATGCCTACTACCAGACTAATAGTGATAGTAGTAATAATTTGTAATAGACAGACGTTTGTTGTGTGTGGTAGATGGTGCCTGGTTGGTTTTAAGGTCTTATTTTTTATGTGAAATGCATTTTTTTCCTTGTGACGTTGAATTCATTTCAAAGATATTAATTATTAGCATAGCAACTGACAGTAACTTTGGGATGAAAGTCTTTTCAAAAGAAAAATGATACATATTGATAAAGTATTAAAAATTTCACACGTATTTTCAATTTTCTTCAAATATGTTACAAATAGTTAAATGTAGAAATTGGAGCTATTTGGTTTAGTTTTAGAAGTTTTCTTTTCTTTTCTTTTTTTTTTTTTTGGGTCCGGTCATGGGGCCTGAACTCTGGGCCTGGGCGCTGTCCCTCAGCTCTTCAGCTCAAGGCTAGTGCTCTACCACTTGAGCCACAGCGCCACTTCCAGTTTTTTTCTTTTTGCTTATGTGGTGCTGAGGAATCGAACCCAGGGCCTCAGGCATGCAAGACAAGCGCTTTACCACTGAGCCACCTTCCCAACCCCTCAAATGTTTTTTTTTAATGAAATACTGAGTACCAGATACTTTTGCAGTAAAATTGGAATAGATACACTTTGTAAGTAGAGATACAATGAATACCTATTTAGTTTAAGAAATGGCACATTACTATTTAGCTTTGTCCTTCCACAATTCTGACTTTTACAAGAAACCCAGTATCCTTAGTCACATTGTTGTTTAATTAATTAAAACAAAAGCAAAAAAATCATGAACATGCTTGGTATTTGTGGCCATTCATGACCAAGCTTAGAAATTAATTTATTATGATTTATGATTCATTTTTGACTAATAAGCGTCTTGAAAGACACAAGTAAAAATAACAACTTCATGAAAAATTTTAAGAATTCACGTCAAAACCCAGTGACTAGAAGGGAAGGATCTCTAAAGATAAGATCTGTTATTCTCTGCAGGGGGCAGTCTATATATGTGGTAAAGGAAACTTTAGGAACATGCTTAGACCACACAGATCCTAGGATTTACTCAGTGGGTTGCTATCATCAAGTAAAGTAATTCATGAGGTCAATGTCTCTTAAATGGGGGAGTTGAGCTGGGGATATGGCTCAAGGGATACAGCAATGCCTAGCAAGCACAAGCTCCTGAGTTCAACTCCTAGTACCACAAAAATTTTTAAATAAAATAAGCCAGGCATTGGTGACTCACGCCTGTAATCCTAGCTACTCAGGAGGCTGAGATCTGAGGATCCCAGTTCAAAGCCAGCCCGGGAAGGAAAGTCTGTGAGACTCTTATCTCCAATAAACCACCAGAAAAGCAGAAGTGGCACTGTGGCTCAAGTGGTAGAACGCTAGCTTTGAGCTGAAGAGCTAAGGGATAGTGCCCAGGCCCAGAGTTCAAGCCCAACTACCAACTACCAACAACAAGAAAAAATATATATATATATAATAAAATAAAATAATAAAATAAATAAAATAAGCAAAAAATAAAATGGAGGATTAACTATCAAACTGTAAGGCAGGGATATTTTATATTAACTGGTGATATGTCACTGGGGTGATGTGACTCTTGTTAGCAGATTTTCCTGGGTATCCTGCTGGGTTATATTTCAGTGGCAGGGTAAAAGTAATCCATAGTGCTACTTGAAGATAGATTTTTGATTGATTTCATTGTAGAAAATAGAAAAACACATAATATAATATATACTAGTAGGTATGTTATTGAGATAAAATTTTTATTGTTTCTCCTTTTAAAAAATATAGAATTTATACTTTTTAAAAAGAGTCATTCATTAATTAAATCAGAATTTTTAATGAATTATTTGTGTAAGTATACAATACTCTTAAGTCTTAGCCCAAGGGACATAGTGGGAGATTGGCAGGGTAGAATGCATTTATCGTAATGGACTTCAGTAACCTGCTTCAAAAGGGCACATTTTAATGGTTCTGTGGGAAATCACAGTGTTATCTTGAAAGTACAGTAATGGAGATTCTTGAAGCTAAAGGGCTGTGGTCAGATACATTAGGCTTCTTGCAAAGGGCTGCTAGTCATTTAAAAAGTCCTCCACTACCTTCTATATTATGCTTTGCAAATTAAATAAAATTGGTTCAAAGCTTTGAAGAAATCCAGGCTGTTGCACTTCAAACAAGCCTTTGTTTGGGGGGAATTGTTGGCCTGTTTGTGTGTGCATTTATGGGTCACCTAGGAAATTTTAAAGAACAGTACAACTCTGAGTTGGAGGGAAAAGTTCTCACAATCACATTCTGGGTGAAGTGGTTCCTGGGATCAGAATTATTCTCTCTACTGCTGCTCTTGTTAAACTCTGAAACGAGAGATGATGAATTGGCGACATTTTAAGCAAATTGAATTTCATAACATGGATTCATGAACTTGCTTTAGGGAGTTTTATCTGTGTAATTCCTTTGATTTGTAAGAATTGTCCTTTACCCTGCCCATTGCTCATCATTAAAAATGATTTGTGAGGGTAGCAAAAGAACAGACTACACAGTGAGAAGTGACATTTAGAGAATAATGCTTGGATGAAATATAACTTCCTGAAATCCAAAAGTACCCTATCCATGGAAAGTGACATCCACGTGGTATTTTCTTCAAGATATATGTGACAAGTTCTGATTTATACACTTAATCTTACTCTCAACTTACATTTACTTGACTGATGATAACTACTAGGACTTGAAAGGTTAATGTTTATAGGTGTAAAAGTGAGAGTGAAATTTGAATCTTTCATAGCAATGTTGCAACTGAAGTTCCAGCACTATTTTTTCCTTATAAAATAAAGTATAATTCTCTCACCTTGCTAGGGTTGCAGGAAAATAACTTACAGCTTTTATCCCTTCACTTCAGTTTGTATGACCTATTTATTAGTTTTCTTATTAAGTCCTAGGAAACAAATACCCTGATTGGTTTTTGGTTTAGCAGAAAGACTTTATCAGTGATTTTTTATTTTGTTTTGCTTTTGTGCTAGTTCTGGTACTTGAACTCAGGGCCTGGGTGCTGTCCCTGAGCTCTGGTGCTAAAGGCTAATGTTCTACCACTGAGCCACAACTCCACTACTGGCTTATTTGGTGTTTAACTGGAGATAAAAGTTTCATGATCTTTTCTCCCTAGGCTGGCTTTGAACAATGATCTTCAGATCTCAGCCTCCCAAGTAATTAGGATTACAGACATGAGCCACCAGCAACCAGCTTTGTATCAATGATTATTATTTATTTTATTATTATTATTATTGGTGGTGGTGGTAGTTGTGGGGCTTGAACTCTGGGCCTGTGCACTGCCCTTGAGCTCTTCAGCTCAAGGCTAGTAGTGCTCTACCACTTGAGCTACAGCACCACCTTTTCTGTTTATGTGGTGCTGAGGAATTGAACCCAGGGCCTCATGTATGTGAGGGAGGGTCTCTACCACTGAGCCACCTTTCCAGCTCCAGTATCAGTGATTTTATTTTTTTTTATTTTTTTATTTTTTTAGTATCAGTGATTTTAAAGGACAAGTTTCTTCTCATTCCTAGTTTAACACTCCTGAGTGACTTCCTATTGGCATCAAGACATAGAATCCTTAATGTGGCAGAATTTGGCATTTGCCAATCTTTCTAATCTCTTTATTCACTAGACACACTGACCTTTTAGATCCTAGAATCCTAACCCCTATTATCTATGGGGCTTTCATGTATGGAATCCTTTGAGAAGTTCAGACCAAAAGATAATCTATCAAGAATAAAAGGGAGAAAATAAGTTAAAATAAGGAGTATTAGACTACAGCATAGTAATGTTTTGGCAACTGCCAGAATGTGATGAGCCAGAACAGCTGTTGCTCAACCAGTGGAGCTGGGTTAACTTAAACTGAGCAGCCGAGATGCACTTCTGCTTGCTCTGGTTATGTCCCTCCCTTCTGCTTTGCTAGTGATACTATAGTTAGAGAAACCATATTAAAACCAGCAACTGAAAAAACCAAACTCAGAAACCTGAAACACAACTTCAAAACTGCAGGATCTCTGAGTGATATGGATCTATTGTAATCAATGAATAAATTAGACACCCAAATACTTTTGCTGCCTAATTGGTTCTAATGGTAGACTACGGTCAGGTAGTAGTAATTTCAGGATTGGAATGTAGAATTTGTTCATGTGATATGTACTTTTAGTTAGTCAGATTGGATTCTTAGTCCCATAACAAGATTATTGCTGTAATTACAGAGGTCAGAATACATATGAAGATGACAGTTCAGAAATTTTTAGACGCTTTTAGTCTGGCCTGGTTGAGGACTACTTGTGATGAAAAGCTTATTGCAAATTATATTGTAAATATACTGTGATGCCTTGTACAAATGTGTATTCAATTTTCCCAACAGCATTGTGAAAACATCTTTTTCTCTATCTGGTCTACCAAATACTTCTCATTTTCTATATCCTCATACTGGGCTTTCCTACCTATGAGGACCATAGCATACCTTATAGCTAACTATTGCTTTATATATCACCCCTTCCTGAACTTATTTGAGCTGAGCTGTATTCCCTGTCAAACCACTGAGTATCATCCTTCAGGTACTGTACAAGCTCATGTTCTAGCTCTGTATCGTCATTCACTGGAATCAATGGGACCAGATCTAACCATGACAAATGAGAAATGTTTTCTTTTTCTTTCTAAAAAACCTTCCAAATGTAGCCTATGTTAAGCTGCTTTGACTATTGTATTGTTCTTAACTGATTTTTCTTTTGGTAGTTCTGCAGAAATTGAATTGAGAAGCTGCTCAATTGAAACAAACATTCATATGGTTGCTTTTACAGGGAATAATAACCTCTGGGTCAATGTTAAATTTCCTAGGGCACAAATTCACTTATTAAATTTATTAAAATCTAGAGTTCTCGCCAGAGATAACAGTAGATCTTATGTGGTATTATCAGGGCACCCTGATAAAAACTTTCTATGCTGATCAATTTCAGGTAGCCTGGGGTTCACACATTGAAATGTATTATTATAATATATTAGAAAAATCCTCCACAGCTCTTTCTAGTATATAAGGCAGAAAAAAATGTAGTTTAGATTATCTCTCTGTTTGACTGACTGAAAGACTGATCGAAGGTGAGAAAATATGTGCCCACAGAGATACCAAGCATTGTTGTGCAATGTCATATAAACTGATATGCAAATTAGATGCTTAGTTATTGAGTAAAGGAAACTTTCATTTGCCCTGTCACACAAAAGGATGCTCCAGACTTACTGTCTTTAACAGAAAGAAGGATTTGCTTTTTTGTTTGCTGTTATATTTTTTATTGACGCTAGTGGTTAAGAAAAGAAAGTAAAGCACAAAAAGAAAGTTAATTTTCTATGTACTTCTAATTCTAAATCACTCTTTGCTGTTTATTGGATGTACTTCTACTTGTTGACAACAGAAATGGTTTGATCCAATATTCACCCATCCTTCACATATTTATTGAACACCTATCTCAGGTCAAGATAAGATAGACATAGAGAAGTAACTATGGAAAATATGACAAAGTAATTTTGAAGAATGCAAGAAAAATGGGAACTATTCCAAAAACATGAACTTGGGTGGGCAGCAGGAAAATGAAGATGAAGGATTTCCTGATGAAATGATATTTGAGATTTGATTTTAAGACCAGATAGAAGTTAGACTAACCATGAGAAGGAAATCTTTCCTTGTATGCTTGATGTGCAAAGCAGTGAGTCCTATTCAAGAACAAGAAAGACAGTCTGGTCACTAAGAGACTTAAAAGGAATTCAGGTGATGAGTTTGAATCACCTATCAAGGCAGCTCACCAGAACCATGATCAACACTCATAAGCAGTGACATAGCCATGGGCAAGCTTAAGGTGCAGAATGACAGGGATGATATTTGCTTTCCAGAAAGATAAGTAAGCTATTTGGACAATGAACTGGCAGGGGAAGAGTAACAAAATGATTGCAGAGATGAATTTGAGTGCCATCCGAAGCATATTAAGTCAAGGGAGTGAGTGGACTCATCTTGGATTAAGAGTAGAAATGGGGAAGCCATTAAGTATGATTAGAAGAAGGGAAGCAGAGAACAAGAGGGAGTGGCTGGTCTTCTCTGAAAGAAGAAGGATGTTTTGCTAAGCTGAAAAAGGAAAGAGATCTTTGCATGTAGAGTAAGAGAAATTGTTTTTGGTAGGAAATTTAGGACCGTTGAATAAATTATATTGTCTCTCTGAGGTCAGAGATAAGATTACCATCTGAGCGTATGAAAATGAGACTAGCAGTGAGAGAGAAGAGAGAGTTGAAATTCAGTGCTTTGAGCACATGCCAACACTTATTTTGCTTTCTGGATA
Source organism: Dipodomys merriami (assembly GCF_024711535.1). Classification (NCBI taxonomy): domain Eukaryota; kingdom Metazoa; phylum Chordata; class Mammalia; order Rodentia; family Heteromyidae; genus Dipodomys; species Dipodomys merriami. Next base: position 44,773,483 of record NW_027206068.1, on the reverse strand, counting down.
GCTCAGTTCCTCCTGGGGATGGGCTAGTATGAAGACAGCTGATGCCGAGAGCAGTCTTTTTACAATAGTAGATAAAAGGTACATTTTGATTTGATTTAGTTTTCTCAATGTTTACAAGGCTTATTAGAAAAAAGAAACTATGAATATATGGTTACTCTCTTTCCTAGAATGCCTTTAAAGAAACATTGAGGTTAGAAAAACATTGAATTTTAGGGTGTAATGTGAGAATTCTTTTCTTCTCCTTTTTGTAGTATGCCATACAGTTCTTTTCTTTCCCAATACACCCATGTAGAGAGAGCAGCCTTAAAGTTTAGACTAAGCAAGAAGGAACCCTGTACAAAGTGAGTGAAGTAAGTGTAGTTTGAAGTAGGTACCACCACCAGAAGCCCATCTTTGAGGAATATAACAGCTGGATTTTCATTTAACTAGGGGCCTATGGAGAAATCTATACAAGGGCTTCCCTGTAATACAAATTCACCACTACCCCCAAATTAGTACTGATAATATGGAAAGACCCTTTTGGTTTGTTTCTCTCAGCATCTTATCAGGCCAAAGAATATTATAATAAAACATTTGAAGGTTGTGTTTAACAGCTGCTCATAATGAGTCATGATGTGAATGGATTTGAAACCATACCCTATTAGTGGGATTAATGTCCCTATCTCTGTTTTTCCATCCCTAGTGCATATTTAACCAAATTATCATTTGCTCCCTTGATTTTATTTTCTCATTATCTCTGCTGTAATGAAGATTCCACCGTGACTAATTCCTCAGCTCACAAGAAGGTTGAGATAGGCCAGGGCCAGTAGAAAGAGGTAGTAAAGAATAACTTGCTCTTATCTCTTCTTCTGAAGCTGGAGTGAATATAATACTGGCCCTGTAGGGCTATGAACTCTGTAGCAATTCCAGAGAGACATAGAAGAATTAACTTACAGGATGGTGAGACTGATTTTTCTCTTTTTTGCCTGCATGACTTTTTTTTTCTTACCAACTTTTCTTTAACTTATGAGAAGAGGGGAAATAATAGCTTATGTAATTTTTTTTTAGTATTTCTTTTACTTTACTGTAGCCCCAAACATTATGTCAATAGTTTTTTTTAATTTAATTTTATTTGTGAACATACTGTACAGAGGGGTCAATGGGTTTGTTTTTCAAAAACCTTCCATGTTTCTTTTAACATCTTTGATCCTGTGTTTTGTTGCTCTCTCTGTATGCACAACACACATTCTCTTTCTAAAACTCCTTTCATTACTCACAAAAGTCTTGAAACAAGCAAATTGCTCTCCAGTATTTTCACCAAGATTATGATTCTGTCATAAGGAGAAAAATACCTTCGAACATTTGAATAAGAATTAGCTTAATGTCTTAGAGTATTAAACTTTTAAAGAACCACACGAAAAGCAATTATACATTAAAGTCTTGAACTTGGATCATAGAATCTTTCAGGTCACATTCTATTATTCAAGGGAAAAAATAGACTATCAAGGGCTTAGCCTCCTCTCACCTTCTTATTTTTATTTTAATACTAAGTAGGCAAACTCTAAGAGGCTTTGGCCATTTCGTACTGTCTTTTCCACTGGGACAGACCTTGACTGCTCCCTAATTTGAAATGACTGAAAAGAGCAGAAGATTCTCTGGTCTGGAAACCCTACAGCACCACTCCAGACTTGACTTGCCCTGGCTGTCACATGATGTCTATCCACCTCAGCTTCCTTATCTTTTCAATGAATGTTATACTTATTGCCTGTCTCTGAAGAAGTCATGGACTCCTGTAATATTTTCTACTGATCTCTTTTGTAGAATTTAACAGGAATAAATTTTTGTCTTCTTAAAGGTAGCTGTCTTCCTGATGAGAAGTTCAAGAATGGTTCTATTTTCATGTTTTTACATAATTCCCAATGCCCAGTATAGTGTAAGAACATTGGAAGAACTAAATACATACTTTCAAATAGGTAAATTCAGTTGAGCAGTATCCTTGAAGGTGTGGAAGGATCTGGTCAGGTAGATGCTCTCAGGTAGCACTGTGGGCTACAAGGGGAAAAACAAATTGTTTAAATGGGGATACAGGTGGACCCATTGCAACAATGAGATGTACAAGTCGTTATGTTGAATACAACTTTGGTGGGGGGGGCCCACGGGGAGGATTGAGGGGGCGGAGGGAGGATGGGAAGGGATGGGAAGGGGAAACAAAGGAGGAGGCTACAATGCTTGATAAGAAATGTATTCAATATCTTGCCCATGTAATTGTAACCCCTTTGTACAGTATTTTCACAATAAAAAGAAAATCAGAAGGAAAAAAAAAAGAACCAGGCTCAGGAGAAAGCAGTTCTCTGCCTGCTACTCTGCAAGGAAAAAATCAAGTTCAGCTGATTTTGAGCAAAGAAGAGTCTTAGCAGAGAGCTTTAAGATTTTCCATTTATAATTAATAGAATTAGTATCAGAAGCTTCTCTTTCATCAAATTTCAGAGTTCAAGCAAAGATCATATAAATAATTCATTGTTTCTAAGTGTTAGTTCCATCTATAAATTTGTTCTAGATTTTGTGTATACTTACGGAAACAATAACCATTACTTTCTTTCTACTAATTTTAAAGGACAGATAAGGCAGGTTGATATGATCTTTAGTTATTAAGATTTAGATTATTGAAATGTACTCATGATCTTGCTCATGTAATTGTAATCCCTCTGTACAGTATTTTCACAATAAAAAAAGAGAAAAAATTTGGCTTATTATTTTAATTTTTAAATTTTTTTTTGGGTCCGGTCGTGGGGTTTGAACTCTGGACCTGGGCGCTGTCCCTCAGCTCTTTGGCTCAAAGCTAGCACTCTACCACTTGAGCCACAGCACCACTTCCGCTTCTTTCTTTTTGCTTATGGGGTGCTGAGGAATCGAACCCAGGGCCTCATGCATGCAAGGCAAGCGCTCTACCACTGAGCCACCTTCCCAGCCCCTGGCTTATTATTTTTAAAAACTGGAGTGTCATCTGGACATGAAATATCAAACTTCCTAAGGAGCCAACATGTCTCAGTCTGTTTCATCTATGATAAAATTATGGTTCTTGGAAGTGAAAGAAGATGACTTGATGCAGCCTCTGTCTTTCTCCCTCCCCTTTCAGTTTTGAGGCAATTCAGGGCTGGAACTCTGGTGATTACTCAGAACAGAATCTGTGAGAGCCTTAGAAGCTATCTAAATGTTCTCCAAACCCTCAAAGTATATAGGGTCTGTGTCTAGAAGAAGGTCAGCATGAAGACCTCAGGCAAATCTCAACAAACTCAATCTCCTGTTTTCTCATGCTAAAACGTGGAAGCAGCTTCCACTTTCTTTGGATTGGACAGTGTCATTGCTGGTGTCCCTTGGCACAGATTAATAATGAAAATAACACAGATTAACAATGAAAATATTATACATTCTAGAGGATCAGAGATGGTGTAGTGTAAGAGAATGGCTTGACGTATATAACATCAAGTAACAGTTATTAAGATAGAGGGAAGTGTCTCAAAAAGAGATTATAAATAGGATGGTGGTCATAGATGTGATATGAGAATAAGTTAAAAATTTTTCTGATACAGATTAGAATAATGTAACACAAATATCCCTTTTTGCTTGATACTATATACCTAGATGCTTTTGGATCGCTCCTCCAGCTTCATTATTTGTTGCTGCTACAATTCACTCTGTGACCTGCAGAGGATTGTGCTTAGGCAAGAAAACCAGAATGGAGAGCTGGTGGAGCCTAGAACATTCCTTCCACTTTCCTTCAGAATATCATGTAACCAGTGACTGAGTGTCCTGGGAGTATGAAGGATGTGCTTTGTTGCCTCCAGATGGAGCAACTGTGAGGTATATCAGCTGTGGGGTCAACCTGGGATGTGTGCCTCCCTGGAATACAAATTTTGTTTCTTCTACCTCTTTCTGGTGTCTTCTGGTAGCACATCCTTAACAATTAAGTTGTATTCAAATGCTAGGGTCAGAATCTGCTTAAATCAGAATCTACTTTAAGATATCATTATTATGTAATATTGACTATACATACTCACTACTTTTGGTTCCAAGAAAAAGCAAGATGTTTCATTATTAACAAGATAGACCTTTCTGAGAGACAGAATTACAATTCTGTGCATGTCTGCCACTCTAGAGAACAAATCAAAAGAATGATAGCAATAGAACCAAGGGGCTATATGAGAATAGTAGGTATTAGTTTACAATCCTTTGGAAGCAGGACTTCAGAGAACAAATGTATTTTACTTCTCCTATTATTGATTAGTTACCATAGGGTTTTCCAGGTTATATTTAGTTGAAGAAAACAAATGGGCTAGGAGAATTAAAAAATACTATCTTTCTCTTCTGGTGAATAACGTCTGCTGATTTTTGACAGAATAATCTCTATACATCCTGTCAATAATCCATTTAAAACTGGTCTGTGTGGCTGCTTCTATTGCCCACATAACCAAGATAGCAACCACCAGAGTAACTGAAGTGCTTCTATGGTTTCCCTTGGATGAGAGAGTGATCACAAGTGGCCTAAATGAATATGAGGTAAGCTCCAGCTTGCCATCAGCAGCAGAGTAAAGAGAAAGAAGAAAAATGATTAGAAAGCTACTACTTGAGCTATGGCTCTACTTCTGCTTTTGGTTGGTTATCTGGGGATAAGAGTCTAAGTATTTGTTTGCCCTTATAGGCTCTGAACCATAATTCTCAGATCTTAGCTTTCTGAGCTGCTAGGATTTAGGTCTGAGTCACCAGCACCTGGTTCAAGTCATAATTTCTTAACACCTTTCTTAATAAATACAGAAAATAAATAGTAATAAATACATAAATATTTATTTGTGTAAATTGTATGCTTCTGATGTCTGTGAGTTTTTCTGTCTTGACTGTTTCAACATGTTCTCCATCTTATTGACAAGAGAATTCTTTTATTTCTTTCTAAAATTTCCACAGTGTGCACCAAGAGTCTCTTAATCACTTTTATGAAATAGATGGCCCTTTGAAATTGTTTTTGTTTCCAGGTTTTCAATTCAAATGCCTTCTTATTTACTTAAGTGCATGTTGGTACTTAAAAAGAACCCGCAGTGAGTTTTTCTTCAAATATCCTATTGAATTATATACAGTACTTTCCTGGGGAATTTTTTTCCCCCCTGTGTTGGGGCTTGAACTCTGGCCCTGGGCGCTGTCCCTCAGCTCTTCAGCTCAAGGCGAGTACTCTATCAACTTGAGCCACAATGCCACTTCCAGTTTTCTGGTGGTTAATTGGAGATAATTGTCTCACAGACTTTCCTGCATGGGCTGGCTTTGAACCATGATCCTCAAATCTCAGCCTTATGAGTAGCTAGGATTATAGGTGTGAGCCACCAGTGCCTGGCTCCTGGGATTTTTTTTAAATTTTTTTAAATTTTTAAATTTTTAATTTTTTAGCTAACAATTCAGTCTTTTTGCATGGCCTGAGTTTTATCAACCAGGGAACTAACTTGATTTAAAATTTATTTTAGATGTTTTACAAACAAATACTGATTTTACTGGCAAGTATATATCATCTGACACTTTTCCCAGATCTCTAGAGATAATTGGCTGAGCCTCTGCTACTTCTTCCTATGTGAAAACCGAAGCTTATGCAGCAATTCTAGTAAGACATCTAGAGAGGTTGCAGTGACCATGGGGAACATCTTAGATCCTTTGTGTCCAACTTGTATTGTTACTCTTATCTTGTAAATTCAGATACTTTCTTTTATGTGTTTACCCAAAGCCAAAGCAATCTCTCTCATCTAATTATGATTGCCTGGAATCTGGCTCATTTCTGGACTCTTTTAGAGCTCTTAATGCTTAGAAATGTTTACTTTTGTTCAGAAGACATAGACTATAGAACTTTGGGTATAACATAGATCCGATTCTATAATATAAAGAAAGCAAGTGAGCTCTTTCTCATTTTGTAAGATGACCCTAATGGTTTCTACACTTTTGGTCATGGTTCCATAATTCAATGAATAGGGATGTTAAGGAGATTTCCTAAATGTAGCTCTTTACTGTTTAAATGAAAGAGGAAAGATCAAAGAATACATGAGCTTACCAATCTCTTTCTTGGTTTGCTTCCTCCAGCTTTTGAGCAGACTTCTTACTGCTCAAACGTCAGATCTTACCTGAGTCTTTGCAATATTCAAGTGGCTTCTCAGAGTTAAACTTTTGGTGTTTCATCTTTTCATTTTGGTCACTTGGCAATATTGTGAACTTGAGCTCCTAGTGTTCCCTACTTCCTCCATGCTGACCAGCTGCTGTGAGATATTGGCTGGTTCTGCTGAACATGGCAAGTTGAAGAAGGCATTTATCGCTACTGACTCCTTAAGCTTAGATTTGACTCAAAAGGAGAGGGGAAAAAAACAAATGAGGTATTTCAGAGAATTTGGAAAGATAGAGAATGGTATCTGTGCAGCTAGGTAACTTTATTTTTATTCTGGAGATGTTGAATCAGGTGGGATATTGACTCAGGGTAATGTGGTCCTTCTAAAGCAATTGTGAGAAGGTCACAACAAAAAAACAAGATATTGAGTGAGAGTCTGCATATAGATAAGGAGTACCTTAGCCTATCCATCGCTCTAGAATTCAGATTAATACTTCTCAAGCAGAAGATGTGTGTAAAGAGATAGTTTCAAAAGAAAGATCTTGAGAGATTTACCTCTGAGTTGTCCCAATGAGATGGTCAGTGTTCAAACTGGTCAGTCTTCAGTAAAGTCTAGAAGTTAACAAACTTAGCCCTGACCCAGGAGTGTCTTGTTAACTATGAGTCAATTCACTAGAGATTACCAGATATTTAAGAAAGACTCAATCATGATGAATCCAGGCCAAGAAAAAAAAATAAAGTGTGGGAAATTCACAAGAAATTAAAATAGGTAAATAAAATAAAAACATTTTTAAACTTGTAAGCAGTGATTGCATTTATGAAAGAGGAGCAGGATGAGAGGAAAAGGTGAATACTTACAGAAGAAAAAAATACCTGGAAATGAACCCTGTGCTAAAAGATAATATCTAGAAATTCTCTGAGAATATAGAAACATTAACACCAATAATGAAATAATCAGAAACAGGAAGTTTATAGTTCAAGAAGAAAGTTTACTGTCCAGGAAGAACACATCCTTCAAAGACAATAACGTATCTTTTTCCATGGAATTATTTCTCTGGTTAGTTGTTCTTGTTTAATTCTGTTCCCTTGGGATCTGGTATAGAACTGAAATGTACCAGAACCAGTAGATATCTTTGCTAAGCTCCTGAGTTGCATCCTTGGCTTCCTTATTGTTATGGTTTGCCAAATCCAAGTGCCAATATGGCAGTATTAAGGGGATTAAAGCTCATATAAAACAAACGTCATGAAGCAGTAACAGTATCAGACTAGATTTCTCTCTTGTCCTTCTATTGCTGCTGTCATGGAAGGTGCAAAAAGACCTCGCCAAGAGCTGACACCTCCATTTTAGTCTTCCAACCTCCCAAGGAATTAGTTTCTGTTCTTTATCTATTTCAAGTTCAAGTTAGTCTGTGATAGCTGCATAAACAGACTAAGACATCTACATCTAACCATGAATGAGTGTTGTAAATCCCCATCCAGAAGATAAAAATCCCTTTAAGTTGTGGAAACAGTGCTGTCTGGGCCTAGAAACAGTAAGGGTCCCAGAATAAATATGGAAGAAATAGACATGGTTTATTTTAAATGAAGCCCTCTTGAAAAGATATTGTATATAATATAATTTAAAATACTCTACAGAAGTATGTGGTGATGATACAGCAATAACAACTATTTTAATTATGACTTGTTGGTAGCATCATTTTGGACTGACCTAATTTGCTAGGGAGAAATAATTGCTTTGAATTTAATTTGCTTATCTAAGTAATTTGTTTGCATGGTCATAGTAATATTTTGGAAATATCAAAAGCACTTTAAATCAAGTGATGAAATCTGTCACAGGATAAATTAGTGAATTTAAAAAGATGAAAAATCAAAATGGTCTTATGTATCACTGTGTGGATAAAGTAACATACCGATGGTATATAAAGTTTTACTTGTATCCCTTCCTTGTCAACCAGGAAGCATAGCTTTTCAAGTATGGTAGAATTGAAAAGACTTAGGTTCTTTTTCTGGAGGAGTAAGATGGGAATTTTGTAATAACAAAAATGTTTCTTATAAGATCCTTGGAAAAGAAATACAGGTCCCATGGTTTCCATTATTTGCAAGGATTAGTATATGTCTATGATAATCTTGTCAGATGAGCAGAAAAGCTCAAAAGCTATGTACATATAACCGTATAAAATGATGCTAACAAGGAATGAAGGAAAGAATATTGATTGTACTGATACATTGTATTAACAGTTTAATAATCCTATAAATATATATTTCAAATTTATATAAAAATGTGACTCTGAAGAAATGAAGATTGGCTGTATCTTTAAATGCTGTGGCCTTTATCATTAACCTGTCAGACCAGCTACTTCAACAAAAATGATTGAAACAACTTGCCTAATATTTTGGTCTCGACACAGTTTGAAAAATGGGTATTCTTCTGGCTATCCTTCTGCTTACAAATCTCAAAATGTATTTTCATTCAATCAAAAGTATTTATTGCATATCATCACTGTGCTAGTAGTTAGGGAAATCTAGAAGAGAGAAACAGACATGGTCATTGCATAATGGTGTATATATTCTAGAGGGGAAGACAGACAATAAAAAGAGTCATATAAATAGCATACATACTCTAGTCACAATCTTTAATAAATACTATGATGGATGAAGAAAGGAAAAAAAGATGATGCTAAGTGAAATGGACCTTAAGATATGGACACGAAAGGCCTTTCTTTGTTGTTGTTGTTGTTTTTAATGTATTATGTGATTTTCTTTTGTTTCTTTTGTATGTTCTTCCCCCTATGTATATTCCCTGCTGTCACTGCATTTGATTTTGGTACCCTGTATCTTGTATATACATTTGTCTAATTTGGGGAGGAGAAGGAGAATAACAAAACGCTGAAACAAAGACACAGGATTACCCTTGTAACAATGAGATTCAGAAGACACTGTGTTGGAAATGAATTTTACAACTTCGGGGGTAGGGGGAAGAGTGGGGGAGGTAAGGCAGGGAAGAGATAGTAGGAGAAAAACAAAGGAGGAGGTAACAATGCTTGATAAGAAATGTACTCATTACCTTACTCATGAAACTGTAACCCCTCTGTACAGCATCTTTACAAGAAAATGAAATTTTAAAAACATCTTTGGAAATATTGGAATGATAAAAACTCTGAACTCAGGAGCCAAACTGCCTGAATCTCAAAATCTAATCTCCTGTGTGTGTGACCCTAGAAAAGTGTGTGACTTCTCTGAGCTTTATTTTCCTTCTCTTTGAAATGGGAAGTACTTCCTAGCTCACAGGGAGGCCCTCCCGATGAATACCAAATGTTCCAGAATCTAGTACCTGATCCATTAGTTATCCATGGAAGTCAGGTATTATTATGATTATTAGCTTGCTATTTGTGTGTGTGTGTGTGTGTGTGTGTGTGTGTGTGTGTGTGTGTGTGTGTGTGTTTATGTGTCTACCCTCAGGCTTGAACTCAGGGCTTGAGTTTTTACTCAAGGTTAAGACCCTACCACTTGAACCACAGCTTCCTTCCCAGCTTTTTTGGTGCTTAATTGGAGATAAAAGTCTCACAGACTTTCCTGCCCAGGCTGGCTTCAAAACTCAGCTTCCCAAGTAGCTAAGCTACACTCAAGTATGAGCTGACATTGTCTGGGCAGTTTGCTTGCTGTTTTTAAGCTCAACAACATGAGTTTCTTTTACCAGTCATGACAATTTGTAGTTTTTCTCTACTTAAGAATTAGTATGCATGTGGTTTTGCATGTGTATGCTTTTCTCCATGTTAGCCAAAATGATTTCCTGAGTCACAATAGTATAGCACTATGTTAACAGTACCCTATATAATAAAACCTGTGAAAATTAGATTACAATGACATTGAATAGTGATCTCTATTTCCTATGACACCAAGTTTTCCGTATGCTGGCAAGTCTCCTAGTGTGTTTTGGAACAGAACTGCCTTGCTCTAAATTTACCTCCTATAGTGAACTTCTTGACTTCAAGCCTTAGCTTTCCTTTTTGTATTTGTTGTTTTCTGAGGGGGAAAAAAAAATCAAGCTGTGTTGAACAGAAAATCATGACTCTCTTCTCAATCCTTAAGGTACAACTGCAGCCTCAAGACAATCTTTTGGTTGCCCTTTCAGATATATTATAATTGTGTCCTTCTTCAATGAGCTCAGAAAACTCTATCATTTAGATAGAGAAGATTACAACAAAGAGAAAGTTCTCAGTGTAAGTACAATGTTTTTTCTTGAAAATGGAAAGTAATCCAGGTGCTGGTGGCTCAAACCTGTAATCATAACTACCCAGGAGGCTGAGATGTAAGGATCACAATTCAAAGCCAGCCTAGGAAGGATAGTCCTTGAGACTCTTATCTCCAATAATTGACTTCAAAAAAGCTGGAAATGGTTCTGCGGCTCAGGTGACAGAGTGTTAGCCTTGAGCACAAAGGAGATTGGGGACAGCTCCCAGACCCTGAGTTCAAGCCCCAGAACCAGAAGAAGGAGGAGGAGAAGGAGGGGGAGGAGGGGGAGGAGGAGGAGGAGGGAGAGAAAGAGAGGGAGGAGGGGGAGGAGGGGGAGAGGGAGGCGGTGGTGGCTGCAGCAGCAGTGGTAATCTGCTGGGAGTAGGGTAGGAAATAAGAATTGCCCATTTTTCCTTCTTATATGACTTTGATGCTATGAAAAGAATTGAGATCTGTTGCTATCTTTTTCCTACTGCTTTTATTCTCCTCAGGCCAATTGAAGAATTAGTTCATTGTTCCTGTAAACTTCATTCTGCTATCTAACACATCCTCCTTTCTGTTCTTACCAAAATTAAACACAATCTAACTCCTGGGTGATGCTAACATGGTGAGTTGTTCTAAGGCATTTTCAGTTTCAGGAGATAAAGGCCTAGTCTGTGGGATTTTGCATCAGGAAAGAACCATCTTAGAGAGGGCTTTGAAAGGAGTCATCTTAGGCTACTTGAACACACACCATAATGGCCGATGGTTTTACTGATTGTGGACTTTACTATGCAGGATGCACTTTCAAATACATTTAATTTTTTATATATATTAATCTTGGCAACAACTCTGTGAGGCAAGTATTAAACTCTATATGGATGAGGAATTTGAGGTCCTGAATTTTTAGATAGTTTGAGCCTAGTTAAAAGGCTGGAACCTCACAGAATCTGCTTTTTTTTTTCTTTTTTCTTTTTGGGTCGGTCATAGGGCTCTGAGCCTGGGTGCTGTCCCTCAGCTCTTCAGCTCAAGGCAAGCGCTCTGTACTTGAACCACAGTGCCACTTCCAGTTTTCTGGTGGCTAATTGGAGATGAGTCTCACAGACTTTCCTGCCCCGGCTGCTATGAACTGTGATCCTCAGATCTCAGCCTCCTGAGTAGCTAAGATTACAGGCATGAGCCACCAGCACCGGGCCTGCTCATCTTCTTAACCGGGTGTCTTATTTCCTTTGGGGAGATGGGAAAGGAGACAACTTTCTGGGTATGTAAGGACAAATGTAAAATAAAAATAAGCTTCTTAATTCTCCATATTGAAGAAAAAGGAAGCAATTTTGCTCCCCTTTAGAAATGTTTTAGGAAACTTGTAATTATAAGTACTTTATCCTCTCTTTGAGATCTATATAAATCCTTTTGAAAACTAAATAGGCTTTTTGGCAGATTTATAGTTTGTTAAGAACCTGCTAACATCTTTTTATTTTTGAAATGCAACCATCAAGGGAAATATTACCACTCTCTGTGCAGTAGGGTGGAAACTTAACTTAGATCCACCTTACTCCAAGCTGAAAAACTTCCTCCTATCATAAATATTTGAGAAGTTTGTTTTTTCTCCCAGTAAAGCCAGTTAGCTTTAAATGCTCACCCCAATTACTAGGCAAAATTAGGATGCATTGTGTATGAATCTAATCTTCCTGCTTGAGGAGTGGTTTTGCCTAGCTTGAAAACCTGTGTGTAATTAATGGAGTGTACCTACTTGGCTGTACATCAAAGAGTGAGATTCTTTTATGTCTTTGCAACCTCTTAGCAGGTTGCCAGTGATATACCTTGATGGGAATCTGCTTTGTTCTCATAACTCCATGTTGTTCCCAAGGCCCTGTGAACACCCTCCACAATGGACCCCTCCTTGTTCTCAGGAAAACTTTACCCTTGACCTTATCTGAACATACTGGACTGTCCGAGTCTGGTTAGCTGTACCATAAATCCCAAACAAGACAGGTAAAGATATAAGCATTATGTACAACTTTGGTCCTTAGCTCCACCCAAACCTGAGCTTCTCCCTGCCCCCCGCTATTCAGCTGGCCCCTCCCTCTCTTGCTCAGACCCACCTGAACTCCCATCTACCTCCCCTCTTATCCCCCAGACCCTCCTGCTACCTGGATAGTGATGGAGGCCATGTGCTCCCTGTTGGAGGAAATATGGCTCCTCTAATAAACCTTATAACAATCTTTCTCCTGTGCCTGCCTACCTCTGCATGGTCCCTGGGATGGATGTGTGGGACCCTTCAAAAGACATTCCAGAGAAGATCTTAATCCCCATGACCCCAGGCAAGGCTCCTTGTTTCTCGGACTGTGCTGGGTTTCCATGGCGTTCTTCTGCAACAGTGATTAAAGCCTGCTCTGGTCCATTCAGGTCTCAGCCTTCTTTCTCTCCTTTCATCCACTTGATCTTTCTGTAGCATGCATCTCATTCTGGCTTAATGTTTATTTAATCACAAATGTCTTTCCTTCCTCTTTTAGAGAATCTCTTTGGGAGTTGGCAGAAGATTTTGTCTTTATATTTTCCCCAACATGCAATCTCAATTCTTCCCTAATTTCACCCCATTTTTAGTCACCTCCATTTAAAAAAAATGTAAAATCTGGTATCACTCACCTTTCCAAAATCTCAGTTTAATCAATAAATTTAGATTTGCTAGTGGGGAGGTTTGGAGAAAGGAAGCCTCCTTATGGTTGTTCAGGCAAAAGAGAGTTTATTAGCAGAACTTAACTGCCAGCCTGCAGGAGATGTAGTGTGCAGAGGGGGGAACTTATGGCATCAAGAGAAGTTATATATGGAGAGAGGATGGAGAGGAGGTGTGGCCACAGCAGATGTAAGAAGTGACCTCAGAGCTTGGAGACCCCTCCCCACCATGGGCCAGGTTACAAGTGCTAGATGGGGACTTCGAGTGAAAGCCACCTATGCATGGAGGGAGAACAAAGGGGAAGGGACCATTTTTCCCCAAAGGAAAGGACCATTTTTCCCAAGTGGACTAACATTAGTAGTAAGTGAAATTTTGTTATATTATTCACCTTCCATTAGGATGAGTACTCTTTTTATGAGTCAAGAATTCTTGGCCATTTAGTCTTCTTTTTTTCATCCTTCCTTGTCAGATCTACTTTCATTTCCTCTTTTATGATTATCTTTAAGTAGTTGTACAAAGGAGTTGGTCATTTAACAAAGCAGTTTATCAATACAATGCATGTTGATCAATGTCACCCCATCCCTCCCAACCCACCCCTTCCCTTGCTTTTCTTAATTTTGTAAGGCAAACATTGAATTCTTGACTACATTCTCCCCACTTCTCTTTTTCCTTCATCTACTACTCTCCCCCTAACCCCACTCCACCCCTTCCAAGTACTTATTTCCTGGCATTTATTTTGTTGGACTTTGGCTTTGCCTTTTTAAAGAATTACACTTACTGAGTTTTCCCTGGAATCTACTGGTTAATACATTTGTATACTCCTACAAACGACTCTATGTATTTACTTGTGTGCTTATAATGAAGTAGATGAAGTTACCTCTCTCAGTGAAGGGACTGTGGTCTCTTGGGGAGTAAGGGTGGGACCCCTTGGCCAGGCCCAGCCATGCCTAAGTGCTAATGACCTGCCTGTGGTCAAGCACATAAGCATGCAACTGGTGTTTTCATTGACCTGGGGAAGTAAGGCAGGGGTCAATCCTTCAAGCATCCTAATCTTTAGGTCCATCCATGGAAGAAATTGTTTGTGTACTTTTAAACTTGTCAGGTTTTTCTGTTTTGTCAGTTGTGGAGCTTGAACTCTGGGTCTGTGTGTTCTCCCTGAGCTCTTTTGCTCAAGGTTAGCACTCTACCACTTTGAGCCACAGTACCACTTCCAGTTTTCTGGTGGTTAATTGGAGATAAGAGTCTCAAGAATTTTTACTGCTGGTCTTAGCCTCCTTAGTAGCTAGGATTATAGGCATGAGCCACCTTAATCAGATTTTTAATGACATAAAATTAAGTTGTAACTAACAAAAGGTTAAGTGTTTATGTCAAGGTCCTTCAGATGATCACCTTTTTAAATTTTTTTAATTGTAAAAATAGTATACAGAGGGGTTACAGTTAAATGAGTAAGGTAATGAGTGCATTTCCTATCGAGCATTTTTACTTCCTCTTTTGTTTTTTCCCTACCACTAAAATGCTGCTTTTGCTGTTTAATATTTCTGTTGCCCTACTATTTAAGCCACCTTGCATATGGAGTTAAAAAGGATACCAGGCAGGCCTGTGTTCCCACATTCCTCATTGTAATAAAAAAGGCTTAATGGGGGCTGAGAAGTTGGCTGAGAAATAGAGTGCTTGCCTTGCATGCACAAGGTCCTGGGTTTGATTCCTCAGCACTACACAAGCAGAAAAATGCCAGAAGTGGCACTGTGGCTCTAGTGGTAGGAAACTAGCCTTGGGCTGAAGAGCTGAGGGACAGCACCCAGGCCCAGAGTTCAGCCCCCACGACTGACCAAAAAAAAAAAAAAAGAAAGAAAGAAAGAAAGGAAGAAAGGAAGAAAAAGAAAGAAAGAAAAGGAAAAAGAAACAAAAAGGCTTAATGACATCTATGATGGTTTCAATCTTAAGTAGTATCCTGAAGTGCTATATACAATTAAAAATAACTAAAAATAAACCAGTAGTTATTTCAAAGTGATCATCATGACATCCTATTATCACCCCTCTATAATATTAGTTACAATAATGCCTTGTGGGCTTCCTGCTATCAGCCCTACCTCATCTGCTCACTACCCATGTTCTAGCAATAGCCCCACCAGGCCACAGTCCCACAGCTGGGTGGGGACCACATTCTTGCAACTGGATGCTGAAAAGTCCATTCCCCAGGAGGAGTAACTTAGCCACCTTCATTACAATATCTTTGTAATAGATGAGTAAAATTCCATTGGCTACATAGGCTATATTTTCTTGATCCATTCATCCACTGAGGAACATCTGGACTGGCTATGGTAAGTAGTGCTGCAGTGATCATGTTGTGTTGGTTACTTTATTATATTCTTGTTGGTAACCCTTTGAATAAGTGTCCATGAGTGGAATTGCTCAATCCTTGGGTAGTTCCATGTTTTGTGATTTGAAGAGCCTCCATTCTGCTTTCCAGAGTGGTTGGACAAGTTTACATTCCCAACAACAGTGTGTTAAGAGTTCTGTAAGACTCACTGGAAAGGAAACTGCCACAGGTTTCAGTTAGAAAAGAGTTTGTTGTGGGGAGAGCAAACTGCTGGCCTACTAGAGATGGAGGTGAATGGAGACAGAGAAGAAGGACCATGAGAAAAAGAAGAGGAGCTCAAGTTGAACCAGATATATAGGGAAAGATTGGAGGTGAGGCCACAGCAGACATGGAAGTAATCCCAGAGCCTAGGGAACCTCTCACTGAGGGAGGCATGACCAGGGTGGTTTAGGAAATAACCTCAGAGCCCAGGCTCCTTTATGACTCACAGTCAGGTAATTGACAGGTCATTACAGGTTTCAGGCAGGTGAAGAGGAAGGGGGTGGGACTGTTCTCCTGGGCAGACCTAACAAGTTCCCTTTGGCCACATCCTTGCTATAATCTGTTAATGAGCTAAAGAGAGAATTCTCAGAAGAACTAAAAATGGCACATGAAGAAATGCTCAACATGTCTGGCCATGAAGGAAATACAAATCAGAACAACACTGAGAATGGCCAGTTAGAATGGCCATCATCAAGGAAACAATAGCAGATGCTGGTGAGAATGTGGCCAAAAGGGAACCCTCATACAGCCATTCATTTTATCTTTTTATTTCTTTCTGACTTTTTGGCTTTGTTTTGTTTGTTTGATGGCACTAAAGTTTGAAGTCAGAGCCTCACACTTGTAAAACAAATACTCTATCACATGAGCGTGGCTTGCAGCCTTGCACTTCTCATTCTCATTTAGGTTTTAATCAATATTCTCAGTCAACCACACACAGAACTGAACAATACACAGTAACCTCCTTGAAACAAGTATCCAATTTCATCAACTCCTCCACAGGTACCATGAGCCAGAAAAGCATAATCTTTAGTTAGTTTACAAAGAGCCAAGATTAAATTGCTTTTATTTCTCTTGTTGCTGTTTTCTATTTAACATATGCCTAGAATTTTGAGTTCAGGTCCATTGTGTAATACAGGGGCTAACGAGTACAGAAAAACCTTGTAATTGAGGCGTATGTTATGGAATGTACTGTGCTAATGCACATTATCACCAAACTCAGTCTGAAGTTTAATCAGTCATCCAAGTAGGGAGATGGATTAAATGTCATTTTCTTATGATAGATGATGAGGGATCTATTTTCATTCCTGACTGATAGTCTGCTTTGACATTTATTTAGGAACGGATAAAAATGACTCAGGAGCCAGGTTACATAGACATTGTACACTCTCCATATTGATATGCTTCATAACAATGGTTTTACATAAACCATTATTTTTAGTGTTTAACCTCCCCTTGAAGAAAATGTTCCTCTTGACTCCATTTCAGGTTATGAAAAATTCCACTATGCTTTCTGAATACAATAATAGGCTAAATTCTATACAAACTAAAACTACACATGTGTCTATGTGTTTGAAATGAAATATAATATATGTTGTGCCCAGGTTGCAGGACCCCCACCAAGAAGACCACCGAGTCAGACCTTGCAGCTGTTTTAAGGTTTTATGTAAACGGGCTGCAGCTCGGGCCTCATCCTACACTCGACACAGCGGAGCCTAGGAGGAGAGCCCCTAGGAGGAGAGCCCCGAGCTAAAGATTTGCAGGGGTTATAAAGGCACACAACCAACCAGATGTTTGGCTTACCACCACGTGTTGTTCTGCTAGAAACAAGCAACAAGTGGTCACTGCCTCAAAACTTTAACCCTTCATTCTCCCCCTTGACTTATGGTCCTGAGACACAATCTTATGGCTCCGGCCCAAAACTAAACTCCAACAGCTCTTGATCTTGAACGGATATAGTCCCTCTCTGACCTTAGCCATACTATTAAACAACAATACCAATAACAATCAGTTCATTTTTCTGTTCTTGTATGCAGAGTGGTTGGGTAGGATGCTTGGAGTCTTCCCATGGTTCCCCACGGTCGTCCAGGGCAAATGGGTCAGCCGGTCTGGAGTGGGAGTAGTAGATCCAAGCAGCAATGCCGTCCACCTTAAGGGCAGTAGGTGTAGCCAGTAGCACCATGTAAGGTCTCTTTCACCGTGGTTCCAGAGATCTCAAGTTGTGTCTTCGAACAACACCCAATCCCCTGGTTTAAACAAATGGGGGGTAGGAATAGAAGCAGAATCATATAATGCTCTAAGCTGGGGCCACATACTCTTATGCACCAGCTGTAAATAGTCAAGCTTACACAGAATTTCAGTATCATCCAAATCAGCAAGCAATTCAATCTGAAGGCTAGGGATGATGGGTGGAGGGTGTCCATACATTATTTCAAAAGGAGTAAAGCCAAGCTAATAGGGTGAATTTCTTACTCTAAACAGGGCAAAAGAAGGAGCGATACCCAGTCTGCGCCAGTCTCCAAGGCCAATTTAGTTAAGGTCTCTTTTAGAGTCTGATTCATTCTTTCTACCTGCCCTGAACTCTGGGGTCTAAAAGCACAGTGCAATTTCCAATCCATCCCCCGTGCCGTGGCTATTCCCTGACTTACTTTTGAGACGAAGGCTGGTCCATTGTCCGACTTGATGGTGAATGGGAAGCCATACCTGGGTAGGATTTCTTCCAAGATCTTCTTAGCCACGACATTCTTGGTCTCATGCTTTGTTGGGTAGGCTTCAACCCATCCTGAAAAGGTGTCTACAAAAACTAGCAAATATTTATATCCAAATTTTCCAGTTTTAATTTCTGTGAAGTCTGCTTCCCAATATACACCTGGCCTATCTCCATGGAGGTGAGCTCCTTTTGTAACCGGTTGATTGGGGGCATTGGTGAGCTGACAGGCTTTACAATTTTTTTTTTTTTTTTTTTTTGTCGGTCGTGGGGCTTGAACTCTGGGCCTGGGCGTTGTCCCTTAGCTCTTCAGCTCAAGGCGAGCGCTCTACCACTTGAGCTACAGCGCCACTTCCGGTTTTCTGGTGGTTTTATTGGAGATAGGAGTCTCACGGTCTCTCCTGCCCGGGCTGGCTTTGAACCGCGATCCTCAGATCTCAGCCTCCTGAGTAGCTAGGATTACAGGCGTGAGCCACCAGCGCCCCGCAGGCTTTACAATTTTTAACAATGTCCTCAATGAGTTGATTTCCTTGCCTAATTTTTACTTCTGAGTGTCGGAGTAAGTCCTGCATTCTTCGGGTTGTGAGAGACCCAATGGATTCTCTTAAGAATCCCCTTGCCCAATCTTTGTGGCAAGATAAGTTTCCCCTCACCAGTTTTCTACCAGTCTTTATTTTCTTCTCTGCCCGGGGGTTTATAGGCCATGGCAATTTTCTTTATCCACTCCAAGTCTTCTTGGGAGTACTGAGGCTCAGGAGGCAAAGCTCATGGCCCTGGGTCTGCTAGAGTCAGTACTTCCACTCTGGGCTGGAGGCCCGCCTCCTTAGCTGCCTGATCGGCCAAGTTATTTCCTTTGGTTATAGAATTAGTTCCCTTTTGATGGTCAGGGCAGTGCATAATGGCAATATTTTCTGGTTCCCATAAGGCCCGGATGAGGCTTAAAATTTCTTGTTTGTTTTAATAGTCTTTCCCTCAGCTGTCAGCAGCCTCCTCTCTTCGTAAATGGCTCCATGGACATGCACATGGCAGAGGCATACTCACTGTCCATGTAAATGTTGAGTCTCTTCCCTTTTCCCATTTGTAGGGCTTTTTAGTGCCTCTAGCTCTGCTCTTTTTGCAGATGTTCCCTGGGGGAGTGCTTCTGCCCACACTATCTCAGTGTCCGTGGTGACTGCAGTGCCTGCGTACCGTTTTCCATCTTGAATGAAACTGCTGCCATCTGTGAACTTGGTATGTTCCACATGCGATAGTGGTGAGTCCAACGAGTCTGGCCTCTTTTCCTTGGCCCGGTCTCTCTTTTCACACTCAATTTCACATTCTCTATCCTTCCTTTCCTGTCTTTGCTTCTCTGTTTCTCTCTTATTGTAAACCTTTTCTGCCACAGCTACTAGATCCCTAATAGACTTTTCACCAAGTCTGTCTAGAGCCTGCAACTTTTGCTTTATGTCTGGTGCAGATTGATTTATATAGGCAAACATAATCATCTGAGCAGACTCCTGGGTCTCAAGATCATATGGGGTATATTGACTAAAAGCTTCCATGAGCCGCTCAGGATATGCTGCTGGACTTTCACTTCCTACCTGTCTTACATCATAAACTTTGGCCATATTAGTAGGTCGGCAAGCCGCCACCTCAAGACCTGCCAACAGAGCCTGGTGGTAGACACGGAGTTGCTCCTTACCTTCAACCATATTGTAGTCCCATGTTGGTCGGATCTCAGGAAAATAGGCAGCGATTAGGGCAGGATCCATGATGGGTGCTCCTGTGGGGCCAGGGATATGTTTCTGGGCCCCCTCTTGGATACGGTCTCTCTCTTCGGTTGTAAAAAGGACCTGTAAAAGCTGACTGCAATCATCCCAAGTGGGCTGATGAGTAAAGAGAATAGTTTCAAGCAAACAAATTAAATCCTGGGGTCTCTCAGAAAAGGGGGCATTTTGGGTGCGCCAATTGTATAGATCACTGGTAGAAAATGGCCAATATTGGAGTTGCTGTTGACCATCCACATCCACAGGACATACGGCACATAAGGGAAAAACAGCTGCATTAAAAAGGGGGTTGATCCCACGGTGTCGTGGAGTGACTGGCCCCTCAGAAACTTTAAGGGCAGGTGCTGAGGGTTTGGCTGCTGGTTCTATAGCTCCCTCCTCCTCTTGATCATTCTCAGGTTCTGCAAAAGGAACCTGGGAAGGGGAGTATGGGGAGGAAACATTTATTCTTCCAAGTTATCTCCCTGAAAAAACGGGGGGGTACCTTTTCTTTTCCTCTTTCTCAGTTTCTTTTAAGTCTAGGGGGCTAGATGGAGTGGTGCCCATGGTTTTCAGTCCCATCAGTCATACAGTCCAAAAAACAATAAATAGTACAAACAAAACACATGCAGGCCTGACAGTTATGAAAAAAAGCTTACGAAGTGGAGATCTCCCAAATTGGTCCGCTGACTCCTGTCACGGCAGGGTTCCACACCACCCCACACCCCACAGCAGAAGGAGTGGACCCACAGTGGGAGAGTTGGGCCTCAGTTAGGAGGCCCTCTTGGTCAGTTCTGGCCCAACACCTAACCGACCCCCGCCCCACAATTCACACGGCAAGGTTCCAAGGAACACCCCCCCTCCACACGGCGGAGTTCCAAGGACCCCCGTTCCACATGGCAGGGTTTCAAGGACCCCCGCCCCACAAGAGGTTCTGGGACCGTCTCCCAGTTCCTCCAGGGTTGTCGTGCAAGCTCGTCCGATTTGACAACGCTTTACGAATCGGAGCGGCTGTCCTCACAAAAGAAAATGAAAGTAAAACAGACAAACGACAGGACAAGACAAATTAACAAAGACAGCACTGTTTTACCTTTGGACTCTGGGTCTTGGGGATCTTTAGGGGGATCCTGGATGAGCCCCCACTAATATGTTGTGCCCAGGTTGCAGGACCCCCACCAAGAAGACCACCAAGAGTCAGACTTTACAGCTGTTTTAAGGTTTTATTTAAATGGGCTGCAGCTCGGGCCTTGTCCTACACTCCGACACAGCAGAGCCTAGGAGGAGAGCCCTGAGCTAAAGATTTGCAGGGTTTATAAAGGCACACAACCAACCAGGTGTTTGGATTACCACCATGTGTTGCTCTGCTAGAAACAAGCAACAAGTGGTCACTGCCTCAAAACTTTAACCCTTCAATATACAGCTGACTGCCTCAATAATTATTAGGCAACATTCTTCCTCTCTAGATTGTAATTTTTGTACTACTTATACCTTCACATTAATAATAACTTAAGGCTCCATTTTACTGATGGTTTTTGGCAAGCATAACCAAAAAGCAGTAGGTACATTAGAATAATTTAGGGTTTTAGTTTTGGTTCTAGACCTAGACTTGAACATGCTATCTGATGCTCCATGCTCCTTGGCAGCTGAGCCTTGCCTCCAACCCAAACAATTGAATTCTTAATCAGAACTGAATTTAAATTGCAGCATTGTCCTTTATCATCTGTGACTTTTTATGAATCTCAATTAACTTCTCAGTAAATAGGAAGAATAATAATACTTACATCCTTAGGGTTACTATGAAACTTACGTCTATAAATTATCAAT
Organism: Dipodomys merriami; assembly: GCF_024711535.1. NCBI lineage: Eukaryota > Metazoa > Chordata > Mammalia > Rodentia > Heteromyidae > Dipodomys > Dipodomys merriami. The sequence goes on along the minus strand of NW_027206068.1, from coordinate 44,751,853 downwards.
AATGTCCAAATGGTAACTGCTAAAGAATAAAATCTGTTCATGTTGCTGTAGAAGGAATTGAGGTGTAGGCCATTTATTATTCTCTGTATAGCAAGCCATTCAATTTTGTGATAATCATAAAAGTAATTAATGTCAATAAAATAAGATGGATTTGGCCAAAGAGATCTGAAACAATTTAAAATATTCTAATAAGTAGCATGCTGCTCTCAAAGGCTTGTATGCCTATAAATCTCTCAGACATCTTGTTTATGATGATTCTGATTTAATAGGTTTAACTGATGCAGGGATTCTGTATTTCAAAACGAATCCCAGTGACAATGATAGTGCATTAGCCTGTGTTTCTCACTTTGAATATAAGGATTCAGGTGCCTGACACCTGACAAGCTCCTGAGACAATCATTATCGTGTTGAGGTAGTTTCTCTCTTTTTTTCTTTTTCTTTCTTTCTTTTTTTGGGGGGAGGTGGGGTCAGTTGTGGGTCTTGAACTCTGGGCCTGGGCGCTGTCCCTCAGCTCTTCAGCTCAAGGCTAGTGCTCTACCACTTGAGCCACAGCGCCATTTCTGGCTTTTTTTCTTTTTGCTTATGTGGTGCTGAGGAATCGAACCCAGGGCCTCAGGCATACAAGGCAAGCGCTCTACCACTGAGCCACCTTTCCAGCCCTTTTTTTTTTTTTTTTTTTTAACATTTTTAAAGCATCTTTGTCATTTGATCTGAATGTGTTTTCTGATTACTTCACATATACATGTACATGGCTCACACTGAAATCATCCATCCCGGAAGACCACATGGACACAGTCAGGTACTTGAGAAGGAGGTTATAAGGAGGTTTACCAGAGGGGCTGACAAGGCATCTTCCCCATGGGAGAGGGAGCAAAATGGCTGCTGTCCGTATCCAGGTGTATCCTTGTAACACTGGGGCTGGAGGTGGGAGGTACTCTGTATGCACAGCTAGTTCTGGGCAGAGAGAAGGAATTCAGACCTATCCCAATAAAGCTGGCTGGAGCCTGGGGAGAGTTCTCTTTGTGAAGGGCAGAGTGGAGTTCAGATTTGGTTGGAGGGCATTCTGCTGATAGAGCTGGGGGCTAGACAGGCTGCTAGGAAAGTTAATTGGGAGGGTCTGAACACCTGAGAAGGAGGGAATGCTAACACAAATAGTAACTGGTTAAGAATTGCTGGTTATAATATTTATTATTTAGCAACATTTAAATGTTTCATAATGATATATACTTAAAGTACCAAGATATACATGATATGTTCACACAATTTTGCCTGGAGAGATGGGGGTGGGGGGAGAGGGAGAAAGAGAAAGAGATGGTTAATTATCCAGAAGGATTTAACCAGCATTCAATGTAGTGGTTTTCTGTTATAGCACTATAAAATTGCTTGGGGATCTTTTTAAGTGTATTCATATTTGATCCTTTTTCCAAAGCCAGTTAAAATATGTAGAAGCAGCTCTTGGTATACTTTTGTTGAAGCTCCTTAGCTCCTTAGGTGACTCTAAAGAGCAGTCATGGCTGAGGCACTATAATTAAAATGAACAAATATTAAGACCTTTGCTCTAGACATCCTATCAGTGAGTTCCTCCAGATCATTTTGCATTTTTTCATGGGCCTGATGATTTTTTCAGATCCTTCCTGCGTTCAGCATAAGTAATAACTATATCTTAAGAATTTATAGCTGTTATCTCTGAACATAAAATATTGAGGATATTTTCATTTAACAATTTATTTCCATCCTCGGCTCTTTTTCTTGTTTTTCTCTGTCTTTTTTGTTTTGTTTTGTTTTGTCAGTGGTGGGGTTTGAACTCTGGGCTTAGACGCTGTCCCTGAACTCTTCAGCTCAAGTGCTCTACCACTTGAGCCACAGCACCACTTCCTCTTGTCTTTAAAAGACTATTTTACTTAAATTACAAAAGCAAGATATGCTTATAAGTTTTTTAAAATAATATATGATAAAAGTATGGAGAAATTGAGGTAAAAAACAATCTTCCTCTACAGCCCTTATTCCTATTCTTCCTTACTCCTATCACTTCATATAGTAGTTTCTGTTTATTCTTCTGTAATATTTCTACTCCTGTATATATAATGTATACACACATATATTCTTACATAAACACATACCACACCACACACAGACATATTAATAGAGATACATTTGTTTAAGGACATGTCTGGGAGACATTTTCATTAGCACACATACACTTTTACTTTATTCTTTTAAAAGGCTATATAGCATTCCATGGCTAGTTAATGTCTCTAACTAGCCATGGTTAATTAGTTAATTTCTTTAACTAGTTTCTTACTAAAACATATGTGGAATATTTCCAGTTTATAACTACTGTGATAAAAATCAATGCCACAATGAGCTGGAGGTATACCTCAAGTGAGAGAGTGTGTGACTAACATGTGCAAGTCCTAGGACTAATCTCTAATATTTTTTTAAAAAGTCACAAGAATCAGCTGAGCACCAGGGGCTCACGCTTATAATCCTAGCTACTCAGGAGACTGGGATCTGAGGATCATGGTTCAAAGCCAGCCCTTGAAACTCTTATCCCCATTAAACTACTCAGAAAATGGGAAGTGGCACTGTGGCTCAAGTGGTAGAGTGCTAGCCTTGAGCTGAAGAGCTGAGGGACAGCACCCAGGCCGAGTTCAAGCCTCATGACCGACCATTAAAAAAAAAAGAGTAACAAGAATCATCATTGTACATATTTATATAATTTTGGCACTGCACCTATGGGTGTCTATCCAATTTCTCCTTTCGCTATTTGTTATTAGCTGTGTTTGCCAAGATCTACCCTCTTGTGAAAGCTAAATATATCAGACCCGATTTCTCTTTCCTCAGGGCCTCCCAATAGACCTTGCTTGTTTATCCACCACAGGTTGAGATGCAACTTATTTCTTAGATCTATCCCAAGAGGAAGTTGCATAAAAGTAGAGGAGGATAAATAAAGAACTGAAATGATTATGATTGTGCTCTAGTTATTGCCAAGACTCAAAACAATGTTGCAAAATTATTTACTTTTTAATAATAATAGATTGCAAGAGGTGATTAGCAGAAATTAACTTGTTCAGGCAAACAGGGACAAAGATTCAGTGTCTTTTCCGTTTTCCTCTGCTTCTTCTGTTCATTTTCTGCTTCTTTGGTTCCTCCCTTTTCCATGGCATGTCTCTGTTCTATTAACTGGCCAGAGTATTATGCTTTTTCATGCTTGTGCTTTGCTTCGTATCAAAGTACATTCATTTGGTATCTTGTGTATTTCAAGATTAGGACATATGTCAAAGCAGGAAGTAGCTGCATTTTCTACACTGCATGAGGTTAAGGGTGTTTATAAGAAGTGACAGGACATGTGAGTTTCTATTAAGGAGGATTCTGTATCCAACATAAAGGCCCATCAGGAAGTCAGTTTATCCAGTCAAGTCATGTACTACAGAGATTTCCCTATTTAGGGAGGAAGTCACAAATTCAGAGATAGGGAATCAAGGTAGATCAAGCAAACATAAAATTCTTAAGAAGCAAGTACATTCACAGACACATTGCAAATTCTTTCCTGGGAAGATGTGTTTCTTTGCAATAATGTGTTCAAAGGCCTTGAACACATGCATTAGAAAAGCTAGGAATTTTCTGCAAACTATGAAATCATTAACCAGGAAAATGTTATCTAGAAACACAATAAGTGAGTAAAACTAGCTGAAGCCACAAAGAAACCATAAAACAAAGACAAAAAGAAACTATTATCTTTATTTTCCAAATTTAACTAAGGATTTCTCCAGGTAGGAAAAATTGAACATCAAGTATACTATTAATATATTGTTAATCATTTATCTTTTCCAAGAAGCCTACCTTCCACCACATAATCCTATACACAAGTCCCAGAGGCTGGTGTACCATGCAACTGAGCAAACAGACTTGATAGGAAATAGCCCAAGTTCTAAATTCTGCATTGGCCCAAGCTATCTGCATCAGATTGTTTTCCAAAGATGACCACAACAAAGGGAAATAACAAAATGCTGAAGCAAGGATACAGATTGACCCATTGTAGCAATGAGATGAACAAGACACTATGTTGAAAACAAACTTTACAACCTGGTGGGGGAGGGAGGAGTTGGGGAGGTGGGGAGGGAAGGGATAGTAAAAAAAAAACAAAGGAGGGGGTAAAAATGATAGATAGGAAATGTCATTACCTTACTCATTTAACTTTAACCCCACTGTACAGTATCTTTACAATTAAAAAAATTTTAAAGATGACCACAACAATCTCTCCCATAACTTTCATATTCTAGAATGTGATATTCCTACATGGGAGCTGGAGTCTTAATACACTCTACTTGAAAACAAGTGGGTTTGTGAGTTTATTGTAACCAAAAGAATGTGGCAAAAGTGACAGAGTATAACTTCAGAAGCCTGTGATAGGATTCCCACATTGTTTGCAGAAATATGTACTGAAAGTTTGAATCACTGTGTAAACAATCCAGCCATTGTAAGGACAGCATGTTATGAAAAAGTACAAACTACTCACATTGAAAGGAAGCATGGAAAAGCTCTGAGACAGCATGGATGGATACAGAGATACAGAAGGAAAAGAGGGAGCCGGAGAGGGGAGGGGAGGAAGAATACAAGTAGCCCTTAGCTTTTTTTTGGCCTGGTGCCCACTATAATCAATGTATTAATGCAGCCTCAGGGAAGACCCCAGGACAGAATTGCCTAGGTGAATCCTTTCTAAATCCAGAAATCAATTCTCTCACCAGTTCACAGAGAAGAGGTAGAACCTGGCAAAATCTGTGGAAGTGTCTACCAAAGGTCCATGAGTTAAAGGCTTGGTCACCAACCCATAGAGCTATTAGGAGATGGTAGAACCTCTAGGAGGTAGAGGCTAGAGGAAGGATGTTTGTTCAGTGGAAGTATTTCCTTGCAGGGTATATTGGGATCCAGGACCCATTTTTTCATTGATGCTTCCTGGATGCTATGAGGTTAGTACTAAAAATCTTGTGTGTGTGTGTGTGTGTGTGTGTGTGTGTGTGTGTGTGTGTGTGTTTGCCAGTCATGGGGCCTGAACTCTGGGCCTGGGCGCTGTCCCTCAGCTCACTCTTCAGCTCAAGGCTCTATCACTGGAGCCAGAGTTCCACTTCTGGCTTTTTCTGTTTATGTGGTGCTGAGGAATTGAACCCAGGGCTTCATGCATGCAAAGCAAGCACTCTACCACTGAGCCACCTTCCCAACCCCTCTTTTCGTTTTTAAAGTGTGTTTCAGGAACTTTTGTTACAGTGATGGAAAGCTAAAACAAACTCAAGGCTTAATGGGATTATGGCAAAGAAGAGTCATATGGAAATGAAAATATGTTAAGAGAAATTAGTATACATAATATAATAATAGGTAAAATAATAAAGAGAAATAGTACACTTAGGTACTATTAACCTCTGGCACTTAGATTTAAATTAGTTCACCAGATTAGTTACCAAACAGAATTTCAAGGGCCTAATAATACTATTGGATGACAACGGGTTTGACTTGAGATGTACAAATTTGGAGAGAAGTATCCAACATAATCCTACAGTGGAATACAATCAAATTATTTTATGAGAAGGTGACTTCTCCTCTAATCAGTTTCTTCAGTGAACCCTTCCAATTTTATAGACTTTACTCTGTTTGTTGAAGTTTCATACCTTTGAAGTGTTCTGAGACAGACTATTTTAGTTCTCTTCTTAGTCCTGTTTCATTCATTATGGGATCATGATAGAACATGTATAGCAAGTAATCTTACATATGTCTTACTATTTCTCTTTTAGTGAACTATATTGATTGATTGATTGATTGATTGTTGGTTGTGGGGCCTGAACTCTGGGCCTGGATGCTGTCCCTCAGCTCTTCAGCTCAAGGTTAGCACTCTATCACTTGAGCCACAGTGCCACTTCTGGCTTTTTCTGCTTATATGGTGCTGAGGAATCCAACTCAAGGCCTCATGCATGAAAGGCAAGCAGTCTACCACTGAGCCACCTTCTCAGCCCCACATTTAATTTTAAATTTAATTTTTAAATTTTTTGTTGTTGTTTGTGGGGATTGAACTCCTGACCTGGGTGCTATTCCTGAGCTTTGTTACTCAAGGCTAGTGTTGTACCACTTTGAGACATAGAGCCATCTTCAGTTTTCTGGTGGTTAATTGGAGATGAGACTTTCCTGCCCAGGCTGGCTTTGAACAAAGATCCTCAGATCTTAGCCTCTTGAGTAGCTAGGATTCCAGGCATGAACCAGCAGCACTGGCTGTGAAATACATTTTAAAAGCAGTGACAATATTAGAGAATATCCATACATTAAAATCTTTACAATAATCCTATTATAAGCTCTTATTTATGACTTATACTAACGATAAAACATGTTACTTAATGTCATATGAATATGGAGTATAAAGGAAAATATAAATCCAAATGTCTTTCATGTAAAAGTCCACATGCTAACAAATACTCATATTGATATCAAGATTTTACTGTGACCACATTTCACAATCAAAGGTAGTTTTCTGGGCCTAGACAACATTAAGTCACTGTCTGTAGCCTGCACAGAGAACAAAGGACCATGAGGTTGGTAGGATAACAGTCAGTACTGGAATCAAAACCTGAGACTGAGTCATTCTAGTATCAAAGAGAATAGAATTTCAGATTTGAAAGGGATTTTGATGTCATTTAATCTAACCTTCTCCTTTTGTTTTAAAGATAAGAAAACTATGTTTTCAAAATGCAATGTAGGAGGTGGCGTTGGCGGCGGCAGGTGCAGGGGTGGAGGCCGAGCCCCAGTCCTGGCTTGGGCCCCTGACTCACCAAGGTGAGGCCGCCCGAGCCGCCCTTTGGCCAAGGCCTCGGGTTACTTCGTCAGCATCGATGCGCAGCCGAGGAGTGGGTCACCTTGGGCACCAAGATAAGCCTCATCTTTGAGGTGGTGGAGGACGGCTTCCTGGACATTGACATGGAGATCACAGGTCCTTATAACAAAGGCATTTATAAAGGAGATCCAGAGTCCAGTGGAAGTACATGTGTGCTGCAACATGGATGGAATGTTCAAGTTTTGTTTCAGTAATAGGATGTCTACCTAACTCCAAAGATAGTGATGTTCACTATAGATACAGGAAAGGCTCCCAAAGAACAAGACACAGAGACAGAGGCTCACCAGAACACGCTAGAAGAAATGATTAATGAGCTGGCTGTGGCGATGACAGCTGTAAAGCATGAACAGGAGTACATGGAAGGCTGGGAAAGGACACACAGGGCCATAAACCATAGCACAGATAACCGCAGAGTGGTCCTCTGGTCCTTCTTTGAAGCTCTTGTTCTAGTTGCCATGATACTGGGACCGAGCTACTACCTGAAGAGAGTTTTTGAAGTCCGGAGGATTATTTAAAGGGTTGTTTTCCTGGCCATCCCAACTCATAATTCACTTGTTTACCAACACTTTTGTCATAATAATGTCATTATTTTCTACATTTTCATTTTTTAATCTGTACACTCACAGCTTACGTTCCATTCTGATGAATAGGTATAGGGGGATCTTTAGAAGTTATAGCAGAAATTTGGCATTGGATTGGAGTAAGATTGCTTATTTGAAAGCTGCCTCTTGTCTACATACAGGTCCTTCCAGAACTCAAACACTGTAAATGAAATACAGGAGTATAGTCTTTCTCTCTTCTTTGCTTTGGTTTTCGAAATGAGATGTAGATCTTGAGGTCCCACAAAGCCTGGCAGTTCTTCACTGAAATGACTGCACTCTTGGGATGCCCTCAGCCTCTGCTTCATTTCAGGAGAGCACAATCCTAACTAGTCACTGTGTGAAGCAGCGCCACTGAGTCTCAGCATTTTCTGTCCAGCCTCATGCTACCAGAATGGGTACTTGCATATTTTTCTTGTGCTTTATTTAAACATGATAATTATCTCAACAAACATCCCCCCCTTCTATTTTCCCCTTGAATCTTAGGACTGAATCACCTCCACCAAAGCTGACAGCAGTTAATAACCATTCTTTGTTTTCTGCCTAACCTTAAAATCTCTGTTACAGCTGTTTGTCTGGGTGTCTAGGCAAACACCAGCTGCCCTTTCTGCACTTTCTTTCTTCACTCTGGACACATAGAAAGTAGGCATTTATGTAATTGGAAAAATCTGCATTTCTGGTGTCAAAGGGTTAAAGGCTCTTAGGTTTTCTTGCAGTGATATTTAGCCATTATTTTGTTTTTGTCAGTGGTCTTTAGAGCCACTAAACATGGCACTGAACAAGTGTCAGCACGAAGGGTTTTGTCTGGTTTCTCTTGGGCCTTTTTGTTCTTTTTTTTTTTTTTGGCACATGTGAGTTTTGTTTTACATAAACAAAAACTTTCCCTTGGTCTCTGATGATGGTTTGAAATTGAAAGGAGCCTCTGCTTTTGGTGTGGAAGCCAGCATCCAGGATTATGTTGGGACTGAGGTATATTAGTTACTTATACATTGGTTTTGGGGATCTTTGCAAGGGGAATACAAGTAACAAGCTTTATATAATTAATTTAAATTTGTTAGGGGTTTTCATGTTTAGGACAATTTTTCAACTTTGGGTGAAAATGCTTGCAACAGTTTATTGATAAGGTGACTGTTTTACCTTAGCACTGTTGCATGGGTTTTTCTTTTTGTGTGTGTGAAAACACTTCAGAATTGAATTAAAAGTTATAAATTGGTTGTGTATCTAATATGCCCCAGGTTCAGTGAATAAACATTTTTAATGCAGTGTAGGGGCTGGGAAGGTAGCTCAGTGGTAGAGTGCTTGCCTTGCGTGCATGAAGCCCTGGGTTTGTTTCCTTAGCACCACATAAGCAGAAAAGGCTGGAAGTGGCTCTGTGGCTCAGGTGGTAGAGTGCTAGCTTTGAGCTGAAGAGTTGAAGAGTGCCCAGGCCCAGAGCTCAAGCTCCACGACTGACCAAAAAAATGCAATGTAATATAACTAATATGAGGTCTCTAAAAGGAGCCAGCATGGAATCCTGTGTCCTGACTCCAGTCTAGACTCTTACAGTTCTGAAGTTTATTCTGTTGTTAATCCTATGTGTGATCCTTAGATAGAGTAGTTGAAGTCTGAAGGAGAGATTAGGAGCTTCTAAGAGAGAAAAGGATGAGAAAGAGAGGAGTTGATTAGGTTTGTTAGGTAGGGCAAACCCCAGCTTTGCAGCATTGCTGACTTGTGTTTGTGGAGAGATGCTGAATGCTCCCACTAAGGCCATCTTCAAGCTTCTAAGGAGACGACATTGGGGAGAACTGATAAATATATCTTTATACTTCATTTCCACTGTGAGACTAGTGAGAAACAATCCCATAATCATAGTTGACACTAAACTGTAAGGAATGCACATCACTAAAGTATGATGTGCAAGAATTTATTGCCTATGTTTTTAGGTATTTTTTTTCTGTTTTATGATATTGGGGATGTAACTCAGAGATAGACAATCACTCTAGACTGAGCTATATTCCTAGATCCTTTTTTAGTCCTTAATTTAATTTAGTGACTTGTAAATTGATACATTTTAACTGTTTGATGCCTATATTTTAACAACTGTCTGATAAAATTCCTAAAAATGTAGAAGTTGGCTCTAACCAGCACTTCATTGGGAGGTAAGTTAATAATTCCACATCAGCAGCTATAGCTGACCTCTGAGAAAGTTTGTATGAGAGCTATGCCCCTAATGTACTAAAACTTCTCTGAAAGGTTGGCCTTCTGTAGTATAGTAGGGTTTGGAACATTCTGAGCCCTCAAATAGACCTGAAGGTTAGGTAGCCTCATTCCTTTAGACCTCTGTGTGCAAGGGACAGTTTTCTCTTATACTGTGATGTGGAAAAGATGGAGTAGTACTGCTTTAGAATAGCCACTTCCTCCTTTATAACCATAGCATTTCTTTCTTCAACTGTCACCAACATAAATTGACCCGTTTATCTTTTCTATATTTCATGTATATGATCTTTTAAAAGTACAAGTCAGACAAATAATGAGCATGTTTACATTGGACACTAAGGACATTTAAGGGGAGAACACAATAAAACTCCAGTCCTGCAAGAATCTATAATCTAATTACTGGAATAAGACTAACACTTGAAACAATCACAAAAGCAATAAAAAATGGTAGATGTGTGTAATAAAAGGCTGAGTGATATAGTAGACCATAACTACCATTGAGAGTTGAGAGAGCAGATGGAAAACCATGTGATTTTTACCCTCTTTGTTTATAAATTCAGGACTTCAAGTAATTATTAGCCAGCTGAGTAGGAAGTGAGACAGCATCTAACTATCATAAATTGCTGCCCAGCACTCATTAATCTACTCAGTCCTCTCAATAATTGAGCACCTATTAGGCCTCGGGCAACTGTGCTCAGCTTGAATTCATTAGGTACAGGAAGAACAAAGCCAAAGCCCCAAACAAATATTTTAATTTCTTTTAAATCAAAAGAAAAAAATATAAACTGACAGAAAAGTTTTAATATGTGATTTAATATATTCATGATTATGCCAATGTAGTCATAAAATGTAATTTCCAATCTTTTTTTTTTTTTTTTATAAAGCAGCGAGCCCAAAAGGCAAAAATGCTTCTGGCTCATGGAAGTCTTAAAAAGGGCCAGACTGTTCTAAGCATTGGGGAAAGATAAAATGGAGAATGAAGCTGATAAGTTCCTTTTCCAGAGCTCTCATTCTCTTAATGGAGCAGACCAATAATAAACCAATAAACACATCAATAAGCAAAATAATTTCATTGAGTAATAACTTTTATCAGTCTATGAGAAAATAAAACAGTTTGATAAAGTGTCTGATGGAGTGAAGATGTTTCAAAAAGTCCTCTATGAGGATATAGTATTATGGTTGAGCACTGAATTAGGCAAAGGAAGTTGCCTGCTATGAAGTCCTTTCCAGTTGAAGAAACAGCATGGGAAGGATTGGGCAGAGGCCTTGAGTCTAGAGGGAGAGAATGCAGAGAAAGGGGAGGAGAAGAGCAGAAAAGGTGAACATAGCAGAAGCTAGTGCTTGAAAGCTGAGGGCTCAGGGTGGTAGTTGTGTGCTGAACACAATGGGAACCCACTGGGGATGTTTAAACAAGGGCAGGATAGCATCTAATGAACTTTGGGTTCAGTGTGGAGAACGGCTTGTAAAGGATGGGAGTAGCTAAGTAACCAGTAAGTGAAATGCGTGGATGAGGATGATCCTGAGGTCGGGTTGATAGCACTGGTGATGGAGGGAAAAGGATGGCTCTAGCATCACTTTGGGTGTAGAGTGAGAGAATGGATATGAGGAGGGAGGCAAAGGGTGTCAAGGGTGGGAAGCCTATAAGATCAGTGGTAGAGCGCTTGCCTTGCATGCATGAGGCCCTGGGTTCGATTCCTCAGCACCTCATAAGGAAAAAGAAAAAAGCCAGAAGTGGTGCTGTGGCTCAAGTGGTAGAGCGCTAGCCTTGAGCTGAAGAGCTGAGGGACAGCGCCCAGGCCCGGAGTTCTGGCCCCACGACCAGACCCCAAAAAATAAAAAATAAAAAATAAAAAAAGGAGGGAATCTGTGGAGAACACAGGCAGCAAAGATGGCGCTGAGAGGGAGTTGAGTGGGCAGAGCCCAATTTGCCTTATGATCAGTGCGTAACCAGCCCGTGAAAGCTTAGGTGCATAATAGGGTGTGACCTTGACAGTGATTGGTTCCTCTTCCTCCCTTGCCATGCCACCTGCCCTTTTTGGCTTTAAAAAGGGCTTCTCTCTGTTAATAAATGAGTTTTTCTTCCTGCTTGAAAAAAAAAATTAAAAAAAGGTGAGATGATCATTTAGTTTGAAAAATGGATCACTTTACAAGAAAAATAAAACTCATTTTTATGCCTTTCAACAATCTGAGAGTTTAATTTCGATTATTAAAATGTAAAATACACCTGCATCAATTATTATTATTTGTAATGTTTTAGTATTTGAAAGCTATTAAAGGAAAAATATTCTTTAGGTTCATATTGTGTAGGAATTGGAAAATGCATTGCATTATAACAGTTTAATTGTTCTGTGGTATAGTTGCTTGAATATATTTAGTGACTCAATTTTGATTAGAAAAGGTACTCAAAAGCAAATGAAATACCTAAATAAAATAAAGGACAGTTTAATAAGCATTTCATGAAAAAATAAAATAATTTTCTGCATTAAATAGCATAATTTGAGTCTATTATATAAAAATTAGGCAAATAGAATGGATAAAAATTTTAATTAATAGTATCTTACATAAGACATGGGCAGCAAATTTCAGAAGGTTGTGATATTCAGAAATATATTTAATTTTTCCTAGCCCTTGATTCCTAAAAGATAATTCCCAACTCATAGAATAAAATGAAACAAGGTGTAAAACAGATTAAAAATAACTTTTATTGTTTGCCATATAATTGGAAATTTAATTTTTAGACATGGACCAAAAATATGAAACAAAGTAGTCACAAAGTCAGTTTTTGTTGTCGTTGTTGTTTGTTTGTTTGTTTTTGTGGGTCATGGGGTTTGAATTCAGAGCCTACACTGAGCTTTTTGCTCAAGGATAGTAGTGCTTTGAGCCACAGCTACACTTCCAGGTTTTAGATAGTTAATTAGAGATAAGAGTCTTCTGGGGCTGGGAAGGTGGCTCAGCGGTAGACTGCTTGCATTGCATGCATAGGCTCTGGGTTCGATTCCTCAACACCACATAAGCAGAAAAAGCTGGAAGTGCAACTGTGGCTAGCCTTGAGTGTTAGCCTTGAGCTAAAGAGCTGAGGGACAGTGCCCAGGCCTAGAGTTCAAGCCTATGACCAACAACAACAACAACAACAACAAAGTCTATGACTTTCCTGACCAGGCTGGCTTCAAACCTCCATCCATAGATCTCAGTTTCCTAAGTACCTAGAATTACAGGTGTGAGCCACCAGTGCTCAGCCAAAATCAGTTTTAATCCAATTTTTTTAAACCATTTAGTAATTTTAAACCATATTGCAGCAGGGTGCTGGTGGTTCATGCTTGTATCCTAACTACTCAGGAGGCTGAGGTCTGAGAATTGTGGTTGGATAATTATCTCTAATTATCTAACAAAAAAAGAAAACAAAAATGATAAAATAAAAAGCCAGAAGTAGAGTTGTGGCTTAAGTGACAGAACTCTAGTCTTGAGTGAAAAAAAATCAAGAAGAGTACATAGGCTCTGAATTCAAGCCTCAGGACTGGAAAAAACAAACAAACAAAAACCCCTAGCACCAACAGCAACAAACAAACAAACAAAAAACAACAACAAAATCCAAACCAGATTGTGGGGTAAAATTTTTGACCACTTGTGGAAACAGCTTTTAATAAAGTTGAATTTTAGAGAAAAATTGAAGTTGTACTGCTATTACATTTAATATTTAAATATGTAGAATTATATAGACTGAGGACTCAGGAAATGATAGGAATCAGTCATCAGCATTTCCTTGACTGTGGGATTCCACACACCACTAAAGTTTCAGACAAAAGCAGATAAATGGAAATAAGTCTGCAAAATTTTCATTTATCCATATTGAAGGTAAATATATCAAAGGTCTACTATCATCTGCTATTAAGTTGAGTCCTTAGAAGACATTGTTATGCCATATCATTATAAAAGCTTACTATATTGTCCCTATTTCTGTTCCTCCTAATAGACTATTGAATATGAAAATTCACCCAGTAATCAAGGTTCTCAAAATTCTGGGAAGCCTAGTAAAGGCAAATCACTAGGTAACCCATTGAATTAAGGGGAAAAAAAACAGAATATGTTGCTTAACAATGTGAAAATTACCATGACATTCTTTATATAGCTGATTTATTCATCTTGAAAACAGATTTCATACAAATAATCTTCATTATTATTATTTATATTCAAATATAGTTGCACCAAGTAAAAAATTGTTTGATTTGTTAAAATGGTTTTGTCAAGGTCTCACATCATACCACACCAAAGTGATATAACTAATAGTGAAGGAGGAGATTCAAGTTGCAGGAAGAAGATACATAGAAACTATAGAATTGGGGAAGGTGATGAGATTAGCATGGATACCACAGAAATGAAATGGGAGATAGCATTTTACCCAAGTGCAAAATGAAAAAAAAACAACAACAATAATGATCAGTTCTGAATTTGATAGTGGTATTAATAGCTAAAATTTCATAATGGGACACACAAATAATGAAACCATGAGAGCAGAGGCTTCTGGGAATAACTTTGAAAGGGCCATTTAATTCTTATTGTAAGTTTAGAACTGAAAAGAGAGATTCTGGGCTTTTTTTTCTCTCTCTCTCCCTTCTCATTCTTGCGACTTTCCCTCCTCATCCCATTTGGGCTGAAGAAAAATGCATGAGTCTCCTGATAGAAGTTTGAGAGTTGATGACAGAGGTTTCCAGAACTGTAATTACTCTAAAGAATATGTGTGGGACTTTGTAAAATGATAGGTAATTAAAGAAGAAATATACCAAAATAGTAACATTTACTATCTCTAGAAAAGGGATTCTCAGTAATTTTTAGATTTTTTTCTCTATTTTTCAAAAGCTCTACAATAAACATGTATCACATTTTATAATGACAAGAAAAATGTTATAAGTGAGAAAAAATAATAGGAACCTATAGAAGTCTGCCTGTATGGACTACTGATATAATTCAGTATAATATTGTCAGTGAAAGTAGGGTAATTTCTCATAAAATCTTCAAATTTTAAACCCTAATGGAATAGTGCCTTAAAGTGGAATAGAAAGGTGACTAGTGTATTACCTACGTAAAATGTCTGCATCATCAAAGGAAACCTACAAAGTAACTGCATTTATTACACTAAATCCTTGTGATTACATCTTTACAAAGGAATTGTTGGGTTTCCTTTAAAAAAATTGGAGATATTTCAAGGAGAATGATATGCTACAAGTCACAATGTAATGAGCTGTCCAGCCACTTTCTTGGAAGTATAGTTTTAGGATGAATGGAATTATATTGGAGGCCAAAAGACGCATCTAGTTTGGGGTAAGTGCATTGGACAGAGAGCTCCTTCAGACACAGAGGGGCTTCCTTAAGAAGGTGGATTCATAAAGAAAAGGGTAACAATGCTCCATAGGACATGTACTTATTACCTTACTCATGTGACTGTAAAGTGTCTTTACAGTAAAAAATAAAATTAAATCAAAAAAGAAAGTCCATTCATCCTGCAGAGGTCACTAACCCACTCCCCAGAACATGTCAATGCGGTTCTGCTTTGGACAGATCCCTTTGTAACAAGGTGTTGCCTCCTCTGTAAAGGACAAAATATTCTAGTCATTTGATAATCACTATAAGGACATTTATACCCAGGCTTAAAGATGGATCAGGCTATATGGAATATTATGTAGCTTATTTCTTCTGGAGCGATTTTGTTCTTTAAAGTACTACTTTACATTTTAAAATAAAATAAAAAATACAGACATCTTTATTATTGTGTACCAAGAAAGTTCTCATACATTTATTTATATTTAATTTAAGCCAGTTTAAGTAGAGGTAAGGCAACTTGAGTGTCTAATCATAAAATTTTAAATGAAGAGTGATAGAGGAGAGAGACTGATTAGAATATATTGTATACATGCCTAGACATGTCATAAGGAGCAATGTCCCCCATATAATGAATGCAGGTAACAAATAGTAATAAAACCACAAAAATTAAATGAAACTAACATCAGAAGTCAAAAGTCTAATTTTCTCAACTATTTGATCCTTAAAATGAGTAGGTTGTGATATCAAATGCCCTAAGAAATGATTATTATTTATTTCTTTTTCAGCAAGAACACTAAGGGTCTTTGAAAAGATAGCTGGTTGACATGACTCTTTTGTTTGGAAAAAAAATAACACAATGATCTCAAATCAATAGGTAAAGAAAAGTAATTATACATGTCAAGAACACAATGACAAAATGACATTTCTTCAGAAGGATGTACAGAAGAGCAAACCTCATAGAACTTCACCCTTAAAGGCAAATCACACAGCTTTGCATCTGTAGAGTAAGCACACTGTTCTATGTGGACAAGGACTGTTCCTCTGTTATTCTCAGGATGGTGTAAGGTACATGTCGGACTTTGAGATTTCTGTATCAACAACATAGACTCAGAATCGCGTTTTATGAAAACCTTATTTTAATATTATTTTGTTTTGTTTTATAGCAAACATGGCCCACACAGAGAGACAGATAGAGATAGAAAGGCAGATGTAAAGATCAGAGATAGAAACAAAGAATTTTGAAGATTTTTCTTCCTCCACCTCTCTTACAGAGAAAGCCAATGTGCCAATGTCTAATTACATAATAGCTACTTACATGGCTTAATTGCCTCTATGAATGTCCTTAAAGGTTTATTTTTCTTCTTGATCAGAGCCCCCCATGCTTACAATGAAAGATTGGAGTCATCCAAGGGAACTGGACCTTAAAACAATCCAGTGTCTTTCACTTTCACTACTGTGGTCTTGCCTGCATCATACATTCTTAGCTTTTTTTTTTTTTATAGTGAAAATGATGTGGCACTGGTATCTGTGGGTTCAAATTCTCAGTGGGTTGTAACTCCCTGATTTGCCATTTTACTCAAGCACATATCATAATGACTTTTTCTGTGGAGGAAATTATAACTCCATACTAAAATTTTTTCATCCTTTAAATTGTTTCTAGGTACACTTCCAAGCTGACTGTGAATATTGATGTTCACATTGAGAAGTGTTACTTTGTGAAGTCACTTAATTTGATTGCATTCCAGGCACAAGGTAGAAGAGCTAGCTTGATTTCCACTTTATAAATGAAAATATGGAGGCTCAGATAGAAGTTAAACAACTTTGCATAGTTGGTATTTTTTAACCTATTGTAACATTGCTTTCAATGATTTCTTTCTCTTTAAAAATGTATCAGAAAAGTTCAGTATTGAGGTCCATGAATGCTTGTGATCTATTTATTATTTAACACTTTCATAAAGTTTAGGCTGGATAGATGAAAAGGGATTCTAGCATTTTTCTTTATTTCAAGAAGCAATTCCTTGAATGTGTCTATTAGGAACAAATATGATATTCTGTACTTTGGGCAGATTTCTTTATTGATTTCATACTACTAAAATATTTTTTTGTGTTTATGTTTATTAAGCAAGTGCACTACCACTTGAGCCACACTGCCAGGCTAGTACTAAAACCTATTTTACTCCATAAGCAATTGATTTGGAACTTGTTACAAAATTAAAAAGACAAGCCACCCTGTCTTTCTCATTTTTTGTTAAGTAGCTGTTACATATTTGTTGTTCTCTGTTATCTCTGTGCTAACATTAAGGAGGAATCATCTCAAAGAGCTGACTGGTTTATTATTATTCCAAGTGATGAGGCTGAAGTTATCAAATATTTCTTCCTCCTATTGGCCAAGACAGGAAGTCAATTTTGTTTAATAGGATCACCTTAGTGATGTTACCCTGAATAATGAAAATTTACTCTTTTATTTTTGTAATCAGGACACCTATCAAAATTAACTGGAGCCCAGAAATCTCTCAAACAGAGCTTAGTAGCAAGCTTTAAGTGTCTATCTAGCAATATTATTACCTGGGCAGATATTGACAGTATGGTCAAAACTGTCTGGCATTCATAAAAATCAAAATCATTTCATGCTAAAGAGTCAGTGAAGCCTGGCTTTCTGAGATTTGCCATTGCATTCATTTTGTGAATATGGAAGGTATTGACTTTGCTCATGTCAGACAAATCCCTATTGTGAAGAGACGTGGAATCTTTCCTCCTTTTGACTGTGACAGCAATCAGTCCTAATGTGAACTGTAGCTCTTCAGTGCCCTGTAATTTTCCTAAAAGCTTCCAGATTGGAAAATGCTGTTCAAACTGACAACTTTTTTCCCCCTCTTTGTGTACTTGCACAGTAGGCAAATGCAGAAGTGACAGAAACTTGTCCTGTTTCATTATTTAATCTTTGTGATGGCTATAGTGCTAAAAGATACTATCTCTTTATTGTTCAAAGCTGGAGACAGCCCTCCTTGCTGTCATGGTTACGTGTCAGTAGTGAAATTTTAAGCTGAGATACATTATCCTCGTGAAAGCTTTTCTAAGATCTCTGCTTAACATTGTCTCTGTCATTGATAACTCTGCAGAAGGAAGCCTGTGTGTATCTGAAAGTGTCTAATCTACTTTCCCTTAAGAGATTATGAAGTTGCTGGCTGATCAATAGAAGTATAAAAATCTAATCATAACAGAACAAAATTGTCTTTATTGTAGCTCTTCAATGAGTATCATTTTTTGGGTTATTTTTCAGAAAATGTGGACTATTTCAGTAAATATTTCCCTAAGATTCCAATTTGTTCTAAATCATTATTATTTCATGTGTCTTCAATAAATGTATCAGTTTTTGACATCTATTTGCAAAGGAATGATAGTTATACTTGGGTTCAAATTGCTTTCCTCTCTGAAATTCCATTTCTGAAAATAAAATACTACATCATTATAGTGAATATACCAACAGAATAGTATGAATACATACTTTAAAATCTTTAAAATTTCCTCCTTTTAAATTCTGAATTAACTTGCTCATTCTCAGAAGACAGCATTGGGAGTATTAAAGTTAGAAAAATGTAATTGTAGACACATGAAGAAATGTTCAACATCCCTAGCCATAAAAGAAATGCAAATCAAAACAACATTGAGATATCACCTCACCCCAGTTAGAACGGCAAAAATCAAGAACTCTAACAACAACAGATGCTGGAGGGGATGTGGACAGAAAGGAACCTTACTTCATTGTTGGTGGGAATGTAAACTTGTTCAACCACTTTGGAAAGCAGTATGGAGGTTCCTCAAAAGACTTCACATAGAATTCCCGTATGACCCAGCAATCCCACTTTTGGGCATTTACCCAAATGTTTACAAACAAGACCACACTAAAGCTACCAGCACAACTATGTTTATTGCAGCATTATTTACCATAGCTAAGATATGGAACCAACCCAGATGCCCCTCAGTAGATGAATGGATCAAGAAAATGTGGTATATATACACAATGGAATTCTATGCCTCCATCAGAAAGAATGACATTGCCCCATTTGTTAGGAAATGAAAAAACTTGGAAAAAATTATATTAAGTGAAGTAAGCCAGGCACAAAGAAACATAGGTCCCATGGTTTCCCTTATTTGCAATATCTAGTAGATGTATGAGTCAAGTGGAAAAGGTCAGATAATGTGATGTCAGGAAAATGAACCCTTAGATATGTATTTTAATGTTTTTTCTTTCATGCATGTGTTTCTAATGCATTTATAAGATTATCTTTTTGTTGCTTTGTATGTCCCTCCCCCACAGTATAACCCCTGCTTTCACTATATTTGATGTCAGTATAACTTGTGGAGGAGATGGGGAAAAACCAGTTGTTTAAGGATACAGGCAGACCTGTTGCAACAAGTTGTCATGTACAAGTTGTCATGTCCAAAACGAGCTTTACAACGTTGGTGCGGGGAGCGGGGGGAAAGGGGGGGAAGGAGAAGGATTGGGATTGGGGGGGAGGGGGGAGGCTGGGAAGGGATGTGAAGGGTAAACCAAAGGAGGAGGCTGCAATGCTTGGTAAGAAATGTACGCATTATCCTGCCCATGTAATTGTAACCCCTCTGTACAGTATGTTCACAAATAAAATGAAATTAAATTTAAAAAAAAGAAAAATGTAATTGTTGAATAGGGATTGATAGGTGCTATGCCAGACATTGGAGGTTCACAATTGTAAGCCTGGCTATTCAGGACGTTGAGATCCAAAGGATTATAATTTAAAGCCAGACCAGGGTGAAAAGTTGGAGAGACTCCATCTATAATATAATCAGTAAAAATCTGGGTTAGATGTTTGGCTTGAGTGATAAAGCACCTGGTGAACAAGCAAGCCAACCAAGCATGAGACTCCCTAGTGCAAACCCTAGTAATAGGGAAAAAAAAGAATTAATAGATGCTGAGTACTAAGTCATAGATAATGTGATAAGTATTACCCTCTAGAAATACTTGGCTTCCTTGTTTTCCCATGCTTAGAGTTGTACATTTTGTGAATGGCATTTTTCATCAGCGTTGGCAATTTTATATCCATCGTCTTTGCCAGTGTTTCCTGGGCCATATTCTCCCCTTGTTCTGGAACTGAGGATAAATGTTTGCCTTTTTCATGGCATTATCCATCACTTTTACTTCTTCACCTAGATGTATATGTTCTGAATAGTTCCTTTAAAACTACATCTCAAACTACTGAGTCGTTTGTTAGATTTACTCATTGAGTTTTAAGTTGTAGTTGCTACAAATTTGAGCCCTCAAATTTGTATTTCATTCTTTTTCAAATATGGTCTGTAGGTTTGTTTACACTCCAGATTTTGTTGGAATTTTGAATCACATCTTTATCTCATTGAAATTACCAGCACAGTTATTTTCAAGTCTGTTGTCTGTAACTTCATGCGTCTTTCATCCTCATTGACTTATCTGTCTTGCATATGTTTTGTTCAGTGTGTTCCCTTGTAGGTCTCAGGTAGAGCTAAAAAGCCTAATCTCTCACCACTTCTTAGCCATAGATGATTGGATATGGGGATGCTTGCAACTCAGGGAGCAGATCATGGGATCTAAGTTCAAATTAATTTTGTTAGCTAAAGGAATTTTTTAAAATGTCATGAAAACTCCTGAAGTAGCCTCAATTTTAGTGGAAATAAAACATTGGGCATCAGTGGCTCATGCCTATAATCCTAGCTACTCAGAAGGTCCAGAACTAAAGATCACAGTTTGAAGACAGCCGAGCAGGAAAGTTTGTGAGACTCGCATCTCGAATTAACTACTGAAAGGCCAGGAGCTGCGGCTCAAGTGGTAAAACAATAGCCTTGAGTGAAAAAGCTCAGGTACAGCCCCCAGGCCTTAGTTCAAGTCCTAGGACTCACAGAAAAAGAAACAAAGTAAAAAAAAGTCAATCTTCAGGAAAGTAAGAAAATGAGATTAGATATCATGAGATCAGCAAAGAAATCACCTGTTCACTTTCAGAGTTTTTCTCATAACACCAAGCTGCACAAAGATTCTGAGCTGTATTTTATCCTTTTATTAAATCTTATATTAAATCTTTCTTTCTCTTCTTACTTCTTCCTGAGTAACTTATTTTTCTGTTTTTTTTTTGTTGTTGTTTTTTAGTTTTTTTAAGACAAGGTACTTCTATATAGTCTAGCCTGGCCAGGAACTTACTATGTAGCTCGTGGTCTTCCTATTTTTGGCCTTCTAAGTACTGGCATTACAAACATAACTTCCAGGTCCAACAACGAATACAATTTTATTGTGTCCTTATAAAACACTACACTTGAGCCAATGGCTCTTTCAATTTCAAGAGTTCTAAACATGTACTGTCATATAACCCTATTTTCCTATTATAAACTTTTAGGCTGAAACTCCAAATGTGGCAATATAAAATGACTTTGAGAAATCCCAAAGAAAAGAAGTATCATAAATCTATCCAGTCCTTGATTCATGTTATATTTTTTGTGATTAGCCACAGAAGGAAATAAGGCATACAGTTCATAATGTTGAAAGAATACTTTATTGAATGTCCCAGAAAGAGGTTTTAGAAATTGCTCTAATGCAGAGAATTTTCTTATGACTTCCGAAATGTACTTTTAAAAAGTTACAGTTTAGGGAGAACATATGTACATGGAATTAGTTAGATACATTTTTTAAATGTACTTTTTGGAAGTAATTCAAGTAGCAACTTATAATGGTTGGGAAAAAATGGGTTTTTGTACTTTACTTTTAAGTAAGTGATTACATTTGCTTTGTGTACTTGGAAAACCCAATAATAATTCTCAACAGTAAACTCTCTTCCTGAATTTGAGTTGAATTTCATGAATTCTGAAATAGAAAAAACATTTACAGGGCATAGCTGCTTCTTGAATTTGCAGAAAGATGAGGTAGCAGGCAACAAGTTTACCATTCCATTAGAAAGACAAATGATAAACACATTTAAAAAATTAATGGCAGAGAAATATTTGTCAGAACAATATTTATTATCTATTCAGAATCATATGCTCAGATAGTAAAATGTAATTTGCATCTAATGAACTGACAAGATATGAATTTCTTTTTTCTTTTTTTTTTTTTGGTGCCAGTAGTAGGCCTTAAATTCAGGGCCTATGTTCTTACTTGGCTTGTTTTGCTGAAGTCTAGCACTTTATCACTTGAGCCACATCTCCACTTTCAGCATTTTTTTGCTGGTTAATTTTAGATAAGAGTCTCATGGACTTTTCTGAATGAGCAACTGGCTTTGTACCAGAATCCTCATATCTCAGCTTCCTGATTATGTAGAACTATAATCATGAGCCACCAGCACTGGGATATGACATTCTAACTATCAGAAAGGCTATAGTCAATAAGACCAAAAAGAGGGGAGGGGCAGATGACCACAGTGATCTGGAGGCTTCCCAGAGGGAAATATCATTAGGGAATAGAAATTTATCCAGGTGTATGTCCTTCTAAAGAGGCAATGTAATACCTAGCACATAAAAATTAAGCATAGAAGAGGACAAAACACAAAATATGGGAGGCATTCAAGAAAGTAAAAGTTTGGGAAAAGCCAGGATGGGAAAGACATATTGCTCTGAGGGATTTGAATATACACTGTGGGAACACAGACGAATGAAGGACAAGTGATGTGGGGAGAATCTGAAAATTTCATCTTACCTGAAATCTGAGTTGGTATTGCAACATCTGTCCATGGATTTGAGAAGCAGGCCCAGTCTTCCAAATCTGAAGGGAGGTTTTGTGGGTAACTACTTCACCATTCTTAACAAATACATGGTATTGCACTGATCTTGGTTGTGAAGCTTCAGAAGATGGAGGGGGGAAAGGAAATTAGTATTCATTCCTCTGTTATTGGCTCCAAATTATCAATGGTCACTGTGCACCATGATCACCTGTAGAGATCATTCATAGATAGAAGGCTGTTTCCAACTCTTGTAGATGTGGAAGGGGAGAAAAAATGGCCATCAGCATAGTGGCAGACCCTTCACCAGCAATCAGAGAAGAGGAGAAACACACCCCTGAGAAAGGATAGCACTTTCCAGAAAAAATCTGTTTGAATTTTGAATTCTACCACTTCTTTTTTCCAAGTCTTTCCATTAAAGTTTACCTGTAAATCTAATTGATTTCAGTCACTTGGACTTTTAACACTTAATGAAGGGTCTCAGTCAAGAAACATTGTGCTCATAACATGACTTGAGGAATTGTAATCCTTTTGTACAACTGCTTAACATATTTAAAAAGAAAAAAATATTTAGTTTATAAAATAACAAGGTGTCTCAGTTATAGGATTGACCCAGTAAATGTTTTAAGTGTTTGCTGAATAGTCTTTGAACCTGATATCTAAGTATATGCAATGGCTTATTTCAAGTGTCAACTTGGCTGGATCAAAGGATATTCTCACAGCTGGGAGAGCAATGTTTATTCTCAGTGCCTTAATAATCTTACTTAATCTTAATCTTACTGAACAGGGTGGTTTTGCTTTTGATGAGAATGATTATGCTGCTCCAGGTATGGCTTTGGGAGGGCTTCCGGAGGAGATTGGTACATGAGTTGGTGGACTACAGGGAAGTTTGCCCCTCAATATGGGCACACAGCGTCCAATTCACTTACAGCCCATATGAAACATAAACGCAGAGGAAGGGTCAATTATCCCTCTTCTGGCAGAGTGGCTTTGTTTTTTCATTGTTGTTTTTTGTTTTTTATTTTTGGATTAGCTCCCGTGTTCTCAGTCTTCTCTTTGAGACTGACAGCAGAGCTCTGCCCATCTTCCTTGAACCTCCCTAGACTGAGAATATTTCTATCAACTTCCTGGGTTCTGAGGTGTGGTATGAACTTACACATTCTCTCTCTCTCTCCCTCTCTCCCTCCCTCCCCCCCTCTCTCTGTCTGTCTGTCTGTCTGTCTGTCTGTCTGTCTGTCTGTCTGTCTGTCTGTCTGTCTGTCTCTCTCTCTCACTGTCTCTCTCTCTCTCTCTCTCTCTCTCTCTCTCTCTCTCTCTCTCTCTCTCTCTCTCTCTCTCTCTCTCTCTCTCTCTCTCTCTCTCTCTCTCTCTCTCTCTCTCTCTCTCTCTCTCTCTCTCTCTCTCTCTCTCTTTCATGGGGCTTGAACACTGGACCTGAATGCGGTCCCTCAGCATTTCAGCTCAAGGAGAGCACTCTACAACTTGAGCCTCTGCACCACTTCCAGTTTTCTGAGTGGTTTATTGGAGATAAGAGTCTCATGGACTTTCCTGCCGGGGCTGGCTTTGAACCACTATCCTCAGATCTTGGCTGAATAGCTAGGATTGATTATAGGCATGAGCCACCGGCGCCCAGCTCCCATGCTCTCTCTCATATGATTCTCTCTCATATCTATGTATCTATCTGGATTTGAGAACATATATACATATATTTTATAAATATTTGAGAAATATATCTACTTATGTGCATATATATTTGTACATGTATGTGTTTAATGTATGAATATATTATATATGAGAAAAATGGAAAGAAAGAAAAACAGAGAACTGGTATATACATATATATCCTACCATTTTACCAGTTCTGCCTTTCTGGAGAACTCTGACCAAAGTCATGTGAGTACATGTTGCTTTCAGTTTCAAATTGGAAAACAAGAAAGCTTTAAACTCACCTAAATAATTCAAAGAATTGAAGTGAATATAGTATTTCCCTCAGATATTAGCCAACATATTTCAAATAATAGAAATCTACCAAGCAAAATAGTTACAATAGATATTTGTTATCTCACTCTTATAAGCTACTTTGATTTGTCAAGTTAGTTTATACTATTTTGGTTTTAACAACTATAATATACTAAGGCGGTTCAGGCATATGTTTTGGGTTAAACTCAAGGCATTATGCTTGCTCTTATGCCTGATATGTGGTAGATCACACAGCCATACCTTCTGCCTTTTTAGTTCTGCTTACTTTCAAGATAGGGTTTTACTTCCTACCCAGATCTAGAGAACAATCTACTTCTTTTAGGAAGATAGAATGAGAGGAGCATGCCAGTGTATTTAGCTATTGGTTAAGAAACAATCTCATGAACTTTTCTGCCTGGGCTGGCCTCAAACCTCAAAACCCTAACTTAGCCTTCTAAGTAGCTAGGATTATAGACACAAGCCACCAGCAATTATCTTAGGAGGTTTTGAAGCATAAAATTTAAGCAGGTATACTGAAATGGATATAAACCCAGACACATTACCATCTTTCTTCTATTCCCAAAGTCCCTATACCAACTTCAATTCCCTTCATGATATTTTGACCTTATGCCCTGGAAAATAATTAGATTACCATTCTCCTTGCCTCTGTTTGGAAAATCTAATAAGAAAACTCAATAATACCTTAAATATGAATGTAATTAGGCTTATGAGTCAGCACCCATATGGGGAACATCTATGTCATGTGCATCTGTCCTTAAAATGAAAAATATATGAAAGGCCTTCAAAAACATGATCAATAGTCTTTGCTTCAAGGAGAACATAAACTTTTCTAAGGGTGCCTGGTCATCTTTAAGTTTTACTTTCTTCTGTAATTCTTTTATTTTATTTTATTTTATTATTGTGAAAATACTGTACAGAGGGGTTACAATTACATGGGCAAGATAATGAGTACATTTCTTATCAAGCATTGTAGCCTCCTCCTTTGTTTCCCCTTCCCATCCCTTCCCATCCTCCCCCCTCGCCCCCCACCCAATCCTCCCTGCTTCCCCCCTCCCCCCGCACCAAAGTTGTAAAGTTCATTTTTTGACATAATGACTTGTACATCTCATTGTTGCAATGGGTCCACCTGTATCCCTATTTAAACGACTTGTTTTTCCCCTTCCCCTCCACAAATTATACCGACATCAAATACAGTGAAAGCAGGGGTTATACTGTAGGGGAGGGACATACAAAGCAACAAAGAAATAATCTTATAAATGTGTTAGAAACAATCACATGAAAGAAAAAAAATTTGAATACATATCTTAGGGTTCATTTCCCTAACAGCACCTTATCTGACCTTTTCTGCTTGACTCAGACATATACTAGATATTGCAAATAACGGAAACCATGGGATCTATGTTTCTTTGGGCCTGGCTTCACTCCTCCCCCCCACTACCAGAGATCTTCTGTAATTCTTGGACCAACTGTTCATATTCATACTACACTGAATTTGTTTTGTGGTTTTTATGGCATCTCCTGTTGAGGGTGGCCATTAGACATTTGCATAGAATTTGAAGTTAACATTGTAATCATACACTTAATCATTTTACAAGGAGAATAGTTTTTTGTCATCATTGTTGACATGAGAATTTAGATTTTAAAATGAATTAAAGCATTTTTTCTAGTAATTTGGGTTAATTGGTTCCATTTCTTATTTATTTCTAACTGTATATCATTCTGATAAGAGAATGTGATCGATAATTCTCTAGTTGCCAACTTTTGTCTTATAAACTACAGTTATAAATATAGTTACTTTCTATTAGGTAGAAAGAGATATAATCTATCAGTCTTCTCTTCCACAATTTTCTTATAGACAGTATGTTACAAATAAAGCAAGTTTTAGGTCAAATTCTATTATAGTATAAATATTTATAAGCAGGAAGGCTCATAACATGTCCCACAGTAGAAATCAACCTTTTCTGAGAACTCTGTATTTTGATTCTACTGTGAATTTTCATTCTGCATTATTTAAGTTCTTTGTTGAGCATATTGCCTGAGAGACTCCCTCCAATGTAAAACTGGAGAGTAGTTTAAGAAGGCTCAAGAGAGCCAGGGAATACAGATGTGCCGGAAGACTGTCTCATTAAAAAAAAAAAAAAGACTCAGGCCAGATACTGGTGGATATGCCTAAAACTCTAGCTACTCAGGAGGCTGAGATCTGTGAATCACAGTTCAAAGCCAGACCAGGCAGGAAAGGCCATGAGACTCCTTTTTCCAGAAGATTGGAAGTGGTGTTGTGGCTCAAAGTGGTAGAGCAATTACCTATAGTAAAAAAAAGAGCTCTGGGGCAGTGCCAGGCCCAGAGTTCAAGTCCCACAACTGACCAAAAAAAAAAAAAGACTTAGGCAAATTTTTTGATGGTAATAGAGTTTGGATTCAAGACTTTATACTTGTTTATCAGATGCTCTACCACTTGATCCATGATACCAGATCTTTTTGTTTGAATTATTTTTGAGCTAGGATGTCACTCTGTATTCTTTATCCAAAGTATTTGAGTTTTATGTGTGAAAATCAGCAATAAGATATGGAAAAGAAGACTTTTTACTACTTTCCATACTCTGGTTTTGTTTTCACATAGCGGCTTTCCAGGCCATTTTGCATTGTCAATGTAACAACTTCTATTATCTTTAAAACAACTGAACAATGTGACAAAGGACTACAGGTTAGTGGGGAAGCATACTAACACTTTGGAAGCACACCAATACTTAGGAAGCACTCAGTCCCATGGTTCACCTCTTTAGCCACCCTTCCTGGGATATGACCTTCCTCTCAGCTCTCTTGATGGAGGACCAGTTGCTGACCTGGCTGAGAATGTTCCCTTTCTATACACTATCATGTGCGAATTGGGAGTCTTGGGATAGTCACATCTAACTTAAAGGCTTCTTTTTATGGGAACAAGAAGACCATTATTGACTTTTAAAATATTCCATGAAAATAACACATGGAACAACTCAGATCAATTTAGCTCATTTTCAAATAAGATTATAGGAAAAGCCTATGTCATTAATACCTTAAAAACCTGTATAAAAGCTGGGCGCCCGTGTGGCTCATGCCTGTAATCCTCACTACTCAGGAGGCTGAGATCTGAGGATCGCGGTTCAAAGCCAGCCCAGGCAGAAAAAGTCCTTCAGACTCTTACCTCCAATAAACCATTCAGAAAACCAGTAGTGGCATTGTGGCTCAAGTGGTAGACTGCTAGCCTTGAGGTGAAGAGCTGAGAGACAGCACCCAGGCCCAGATTTCAAGGCCCATGACCGACAAAACTTTTAACCAAGCAGTCTTTGCCCAGAAAGCTATGTTTTGGGGAAGTAATTGTTTCAAGTATCCTTACTTGCTCTTTCAACTTTTATTATAAATGCACTGAAAATCAATAGCATGAGAATACAGTGGTCTATTGCTATGCATAACACAACAACCTGAAGAATTGTTTACTTACTTATGGTTATAAAGTAGAAAATTTACTCCCAACTGTAGAATTTAGGAAATAAAGGACAATCACAAAGAAGAATGTGAACCATCACTTAATTATTAACCTTTAGATATATTTCCTGATAACTGTTTTCTAGATATACTAGGGATGCATTAAATCAGGCTTACAGTCTCTTTATTATATAGTTTATTCCACACTTACAAGCATGTTTTGCTATGACAAGGATTATCTGACATTTTCTCTCATACTCCTACCTATGACTATCCATTTTAGGGACTATCCAATTTAGGGACTATCAAAAACAGAAGAGCCAGCATACAAAAATGCTTAATTATTCAACACAAAAGGATTGGAAAAAACATCTAATTGATTAGAAGCTTTTTATCCTTTTCATATTCCTGTCTCCAAATTGGGTGAAGATTCCAAGTGCTGAAGAAGAGAGTGAACATCTAGCCTCCAGTCTCTCTCTCTCTCTCTCTCTCTCTCTCTCTCTCTCTCTCTCTCTCTCTCTCTGCCCCTTCTATTGCCACACCTAGCTGTGGTAAGAGGGGGCTACAAATGCAGGCATCTATAAAGGAATGTCAATGCTTCCTCAAAATAAGCTTGGGATCCTTGAGCCTGGTGCTATGACATACTTTTTTATTTTTATAAAGCATCAAACTCACGGCTGTTTCTTGTGTTCCCATGATGTAGGAGCCACAGAAGAGGGATGGTTGTTATGAACATTAGGACTGTGTACGTTTTTGCTCTTAGAGAAAGCAGAAGATTAGCTATTTTTCCATATGCCCAAGATATTAGTCATGGTTGTAAACTAAAGTAGAGACAACTTACTAGCTTCAGTGTGCTTTGGTACCTTGAGTGACTGAAAAGAAGAGGCAGGGTGGACACTCAATTGTATCAGACCCCACTAGTTCAGTTTGACTGAGGGGAAGCGGGTCGCCCCTATAGGAAGATACAGCACAAAATGGGCAGAAGACAGGCATTCAAGAAACCTCCAGAGAAAGACATTGACACATGTAGAAAGTAGTTTGAAGGAAACGTAAGTGTTAAATTGATAACTACCCATCTGAAATCACAAGGAATTTAACTAAAACACACCTATCTGCAACTGCATTCAATTCTTGGGTGATAAAAAAGAGAAGTATACACAAATACAAACACTCACAGAAGCATATTTACACTAGTGTTTGTGGACTGTATGACCATGAAATTTGTATTAATGTTCTACATTTCCAAACATACGTTTCCTTCCTTTTCTGGAAAGGGAGTGAACACTATTCTTTGTGAGATCTTTCTTAGAGACTGCAGATAGAAAAAGAAACTGGGGCTGGGAAGTTGGCTGAGGCCCTGGGTTCGAATCCTCAGCATCACATAAACAAAAAGAAAAAAAAGAACTTGAACTGACAAATGACGTCTAGAAAAAGAAACTTTACCAATTATTTTAACATGAGACTGGCCAATAAAACTCTGGAGACAGAGCTTTTCTGTGTTATCAAGAATATGTGTGTGGCTGGAAAAATCCTTACTTACGTGACGCTTTTTATGCAAAAATAAACTTATCTGATGGAAGCAGAAAATTGAGAGCAGTCTAAAAAAAAAGAAGTAATATAAAATTAACTTTTCCCTTGACAGGCATCATAGAATTGAAATTAGGGGTGCTGTGCCCAGGAGAAGAGAGATAAAAAGAAGGCCACAAATGTCACCAGTTAGGAGCAAGAGAGCTAGTGAAGAATTCCTGGTATTAGACCAAAGGGCTTTTGCTTATATTTATTTGATTTCTTATTATTTTTTGCCTTTTATGTCTCCAAGGGAAATTTGGATTCTCCTGGAAAACTAGATGTTTCTCAATGCACAGAATTTCAAACAATCAGATACCCAGTTCTGACTCTGTCACAGGAAAAGTGTGTGGCCACGTTAGACCAATTGCAATTGTGATTTGAGTACAGTATTAAAGACTGGGTATAGTTGGACTTTCTTCTGGCACTAACACTCTTTAGTATGAAGCTCTTTCTTAGCTCCATGAAGCCTGACATTTGTATGTCTAGACAGCTAGCTTTCTTATTAATTTGTAAACAATTAAACACTCTTCCAATACATCACATAAAGAGCCAGCAGAGAGCAAAGAACTAAGCATGGGGATATATTTGAGATTGCCTCTTGATTTGGAAACTTTCCACTTTGGGTTTCTGTCTATAAAATGACAATTATAGTGCTACTTCTTTTCTTTTTCTTTTGTTCTTGGTAATAGGCCTGAACTCAGAGCCTCCTACTTTTCACTTGGTTTTTTTTTGTGCAATAGTGACATTTAACAATTCTCTAAACATGTAACTCATAATGGAAACTGTAAGTTTACTACCAATATCCATTGTCTTCTTTCTTACTTAGTAACACAAATCTTACGATTTTTACAGGCAATTGTCACTGTGTGTACCTTCTCTCAGCTAGGTGTGGTCAATAACTAAATTATAGCTAATTATAGGTAAGTGTTGGCTAGAATTTTTCAGATAGCTGCTTTGTAAAAAGAGCAGATTCTGTTCCAAGGACGTGGGAAATCGACTTTTGATGGGAAGAGACAAAATTCTGAAGGCATCTGGGACTAGACATATTATCATGGCTATTTGGGAAAATATCATCTGACATAAATGTTATAAATATATTATGACAAGTATTGAAACAATTATACTGTTATTCTTTGATCTACTGACTCACTAGAATATATTAATTGATTCCCATTATTAAACCACATTACATTCTTAAGAATAGTTCTACATAGCTGTGGAGGGCAAACTTTTAAACTACTAAGTTCAATTGCCCATTTTTCAATTGAGAATTTTGCATCTGTAGGTAACTTGGCCCAGATCTTCTCTTTTCTTGAAAGGGTAGGATAGTCCTTAATTTCTTTTGCCTAGAGGTAGCTTAAACCCATTCTGAAACATCTATTCCTGAAGGTCTTGATTTTTGATCTCTTTCTTATGTTTTCTAACTTCATCCTGTTTAACTAATGAAAGAAACTCATCTCTTTTTTTCAGTTTTCACATCAGGATTCCCTCAGTCCTCCCATTAATGACATGGGTGGCTGTAGATTTGCAGGGGTGGGGGCAGTGGGGGGGTGGGGGGTTGGAGTAGGTAATGTTGTGGCTGTCCTTGGCAAGGGAAGATCCTTACATGGCACAGCTTCCAGCACCTTACCTTCACTCCAGTATCTTTGTCATCAACCCTGGCTTCTTTTCTGTAGAGTGGAGAGGTCTCAGTGTTATCCCCCTCTACCCCCTCCTCATGCACAGAAGCAGCTTATTTTTCCTCTGTAGACTACAGTCAAACATCTCTCATTTCAAAGGAAATTTTACCTTGAGCCTTTATTGAAATGTTTTGCACTAAAATTGACACCATCCTGAGATAAATTCTGGATCCAGATTTTGCATGCATAAATACATATCAGTGCATATGCATATAATATATGTGAGTGTGTGATACAGATAAGCCTAATCTTCACCAGCTAGAACAAATGTGGCCTACATTCACAAACTTGAAGCTTACCAGCCTGACACTGTTCAATATATAAGTGTTTTGCAAGTATTTTCTTTTACTCTGTGGCTTTGTCTTTTCATTCTCTTGGAGTGCCTTTCACTGAGCAGAAAATTTTAATTTTAATGGATCCAAGATTGTCAATTCTTCTGTTAACAGATTGTGTTGGTGTATAACTAAAAAGGTTTAAAACTCACAAACATCTAGCTTTTCTCTTACACCATCTTCTAGGAGTTTGATAAAGTGGAGTTTTACATTTAGGCCTGAGATCCATTTGAAGTTAATTTTTGTGTCATCTCCTGTTCGAAGAGTACATAGAAATGTTTTAAAAGTTGGTATTTGACACCGTAGCACTTGGTGTGTGTGCTCCATATTATCAGTAAGTATGTGGGCATATGTAAGTACATAAGCATATGTATATTACCATTCTCATGTGACCTAGCTCCACACTTCCGTCACTGATGGCAGGTGAGGGGACAGGGGTCTAGTGTTACTGGAAGAAATAGATTGCTGGTTCTTGCCCAGATATTTTTTTTTAGTCGGTTGTGGGTCTTGAACTCGGCCTGGGCGCTGTCCCTGCACACTTCAGCTCAAAGCAAGTGCTCTTTCTTTTGAGCCACAGCACCACTTCTGGTTTTCTAGTGGTTTATTGGAAATAAGAGTCTTATGGACTTTTCTGCCTGGGCTGGCTTTTAGTTGCGATCCTCAGGTCTCAGCTTCCTGAGTAGCTAAGATTTTGCCCAGATCTTATGGCTGGATTTAGGGAGTCTTCCCACATTTCACAAGTATGTCCACCAAAGTTTGCAGAAATTCTAGGTGATTCTTGTGTTGGAGCTTGGAGAGTGCTATATATGCCAGGATTTCAGATTATAAGCCATTTATTATTATAAATGAATGGAAGGTAATCTACCTAATTTGTAGTTTCTTTTGGATTCTCTTGCTATCTTCCCTTGTGATTCATTGATTTATTTTTGTAATAGTATGGTTGTCTTTTCTTCTTTATTTTTTCTCATCTCTACTAGCAGCTTTTTGTTTATGGTTACCTGAAGATGATAGAAAACATCTTAGAATTACAGGATTGTATCTCAAACCCATAACTTGGCTTGAATCACATAAAAAGTCCACAATTTTAGCTGGGCATGGTGGCTCTAACTTATATTCCTATCTCCTTGAGAGGCAGAGATTAGGAAGATTGTGGTGCACAGGCAGTACAGGCAAACTGCAAAACCCCATCTCAACCAGTGGAAAGCTGAGTGTAGTAGTGTGAACCTGTCATCCCAGCTACAAAGGAAGCATAAATAGAATTGTTTGTGGTCCAGGCAAGCTCAGGGAGTAACGTGAGATCCTATTTACAAAATACCTAAAGTAAAAGAGCAGAGAGGCTGGAGTGTGACTGAGTTCTGACTGTAATTTTTACTGGCAATGATCTGGAAAGTTGTCCGTTGTAAAAATATTGTTAATCAGAATATGAAAAAAGTCCTTTTCAAATGTGGTTTCTTCACATTCAACAGCTAATATAAATCTCCTTGAAAGGACCAACATTCCAATGCAAAATATCACAAGTGTAAGCAGACAGATTTTTTTTAAATGCTTTCAATATCATCATGTAGTTGAATTTACATTTTGGATTATGTTATGTTTATGAATGGTGCTATCAATAACATGGAAGGAACAATTTTATTACAATAAAGACTCTAGAGACTATGGAACATTCTTCAATATACCAAAAGCTGTATATGACAACCTACAGCTACCATTATACTTAATGTTGAAAAGTTAAAATCATTTCCTCTAAAATCAGGAATGAGACAAGGATGCCTACTCTCTCTACTCCTTTTCAATATACTATTGGAATTACTAGGCAGAGCAATAAGGCAAGAGACAAACATAAAGGGGATCCAAATAGGGAAGAAGAAGTAAGACTCTCCCTCTTTGCAAATGACATGATCCTGTATTTAAAGAACCCCATAGACTCCTCTCCCAAGCTACTTAAGCTGTTCTGAAATTTTTGCAAAGTACCAGGAAATAAAATTAATCCACAAAAATCAGTAGCTTTTCTGTATGCCAACAATGCCAAAAAGAGTGAGTCTGAAATCAGGAAAGCAACTCCTCTTGTAATAGCCTCAAAAAATATCTAGAAATTAACTTAACCAATGATGTGAAGGACTTCTATGATAAAAATAACTTTAAAAAACTTAAAAAGGAAATTAAAGCAGATTTAAGGAAGTGGAAAAAATCTCCTATGCTCCTGGATTGGGAGGATTGACATTGTGAAAATGGCAATACTGCTAAAAGCTATCTACAAATTCAATTCACTATCCATCAATATCTCAACAATATTCTCCAATGAAAATCATATGTAATAACAGATGACCCCAAATAGCAAAAACAATCCTTTGAAGAAGAACAGTGCTGGAGGAATATCAATAACAAAATTTAAACTCTATTACAAAGGCATAGTCATTAAAATAGCTTGGTACTGGCCCATGAACAGGCCCGAGGACCAATGAAATAGGACTGAAGACCCAGAAAAGATCCCAAAGACCTATGGCCACCTATCTTTGATAAAGAAGCCAAAATCATCAGATGGAAGAAAGACAGTCTATTCAACAAATGTTGCTATCAGAATTGGCTAAACATGATAGAAAACTGAAGTGAGATCCTTATATATCATCTTTCACCAGTATCAACTCCAAATGGATCAAAGACCTTGAGGTAAGAGCAGATACCCTGAAAATATTAAAGGAAGGGATAGGGAAAACACTAGGACTCCTTGGCACAGGTCAAAATTCCCTAAATAAAGATCTAGAAGCACAACAAATCAAAGAAAGGTTAGATAAATGGGACTGCATTAAACTGCAGAGCTTCTGCATGACAAAGGACATATAGACAGTCCACAGATTGGGAAATCTTCACTGGCTATACAATGGACAAGGGCCTCATATTTAAAATATATTTAGAGCTCAATAAAGTACCAACCCCCCAAAAAAATCCTTAAAGAAACAACCACCCCATTAATAAGTGGGCTAAAGAATTAAAAAGAGACTTCTCTGGAGAGGAAATAAGAATGGCCAATAGACACATGAAGAAATGTTCAATATCTCTGTACATTAAAGAAATGCTAATCAAAACTACATTGGGATTCCACCTCACCCCAGTGAGAATGGCCATTGTCAAGAAAACCAGAAAAACAGATGCTGGTAGTGTTGAGGCCAAAAGGGAATGCTACTGCATTGTAGGTGGGAATGTAAACTTGTTCAACCATTCTGGAAAGCAGTATGGAAGTTCCTCAAAAGACTAAACATAGAACTCCCCTATGACCCAGCAATCCCATTCCTGGGCATTTACCAAATGATCACAAACAAGGCCGTACTAAAACTACCAGCACAACTATGTTTATTGCAGATTATTTACCATAGCTAAGATATGGAATCAACCCAGATGCCCCTCAGTAGATGAATGGATCAAGAACATGTGGTATATATACAATGGAATTCTATGTTTCTGTCAGAAAAAAATGACATTGCCTAATTCCTAAGGAAGTGGAAAAAATCATATTAAGTGAAGTAAGCCAGGCCCAAAGAAACATAGGCTCCATGATTTCCCTCATTTGTAGTAATTAGTATATGTCTAAGGTGGTCCTAGCAGAGATTCACAATAGCCCAGTAACTATGTACATGCGGCCATATAAAATTATGCTAATTGAAATGATCTCCATGATATGGAAACAAGAGGGTTTTGGTGGGGTTTTTTTGCTTTCCTTTTCTTTCTTTTTTTTGTGTACTATTTGCAGTTATTTCTTTTGTCTTTTGTTTTTTTTAAATACGTTTTTATTGTAAAATACTGTACAGAGGGGTTACAGTTACATGAGCACATTTCTTATCAAGCATTGTTGCCTCCTTGTTTTGTTTTTTCTTCTCCTCTGGTTTATTTCCTATGGTCACTGTTTCTGATTTCGGCACCCTTTTTCTTATGTATAAGTTTATCTGATTTGGGGAGGGAAGCGGAATCACAGAAATGGTAGGACAAAGGTTGAACCAATGCAACAGCGATACTAGATACTATATTGGAAAGGAATTTTACAATTTGGTGGGGAGGACGGTCAGGGAGAGGTAAAGTGAGAGAAAATAAGGGAGGATATAACATTGATCGAAAGAAATGTAGTCATTATCTTAGTTATATAACTGTAACCCCTCTGTATATCACCTTTATAATAAAACAAAATAAAAAGACTAAAGAGAAGAGACTACAAATCATGCTTCGACATGATAGTTAATATCCTTTAAATACTGATAAAATAAACTTATATTGGTAAGGAATCCTAGAATAAATCAATTAGACATGCTGTATAGTAATAATAATAGCAATAATAATAATTGATACCTTAAAAAGGGTTGGGTATCTAGACAGCAGTTTCTAGTAAGCAAAGAGGTGTTAGAAATTTATAGAACACAGGGATTGAGTTGTGCATCTGGATGTTTCAATGTACAGCTGCCTTTTATTTATTTTTTGGTAGGTTGTGGGGCCTGAAATTTGGGCTGGGCACTGTTCCTCAGCTCTTCAGTTCAAGGCTAGTGCTCTACCACTTGAGCCACTTCTGGCATTTTCTGCTTATGTGGTGCTGAGGAATCCAACCCAGGGCTTCATGCATGCAAGGCAAGCACTCTACCACTGAGCCACCTTCCCAGCCCCAGTGATTGAGCTGAATCAGTACTAATAGTGAAGTCTCCAGGTATAATTTCAGTTGAACCTTTTTGGCAATTCTCTTATAATTGTCCTCACAGAGATCTTTTCTTCAGAAAGAGTGTTCACAGCCCTGAAGGTTATAGCAAAGATCAGAGGAAAAAAATCTTAAGTGTTTATGTGACTTAAAATGCTTGAATATAGAAAAACAAGGCTCAAGTAGGTAGTAAATGGTAAAATATGAAGTCATCAAGGCAACTGATAGATGTGGTTTAAATTTTAATGTTGACATTGTAAATAAAAGCCTGGCAAGAAAGATCTGGGGACTTCTCTGTTCAACTGGGCTAGTCAGCCACGACTGGAACATTATTCTTGGTTTTGTGTATTTTGGGTTTATATATAACCACCTTTCTTCTTTATGTTCATGTACTTACTGATATTGTGGAACATATTACACACCTACTTGATAACACTTGAGGGGACAGTGAACTAGTGTTGCTAGAAGAAATAACTATTCTATGAACTATGACCCACATGAGAATATCATACCTCAAGCAAATTAAACATATCACCAAGTTTAGGATTCCATTATTGGATTCCCAAATGGGTAATCATCATTATGCATATGGCACTAAGTAATAAGGATCAAAGGTTAAGAAGGGGCATGTCTTAAGTGTAGTTAACATAGGACACTGTCACACATTGTACAAAAGTATAGGACTTTATGAAACAAGAGGTTCTCCCCAGAGCCTTTAAGATGTCTGTGGAAATGAATGTCAGCTTCAGTAGATTTTGTTGTCAGTTGTAGGGCTTAAACTAAGGACCTGACTAACCCTGAGCCTACTCCTGTAGGGAGGGGCAGCCTCTGGCTCTGTTTACCCAGTGAAGAAAGTCACTCCTCCTTGGGCAGAGACCTGGGCAGAGGCTGGGCTGGGTGACTTTCCCCTGGGTAGAGCTGAGCCTGGCAGGTCAGGTCAGGTTCTTGTGACTTGCTAAATGACTCTTTTGTTTTCTTCCAAGGCCTAAGTTGGAGCTAGCTGCTCAGCCGGGCCTTTGTCAATATCAAAGATGTAAATCTCTGGTGGAAGGGGCAAGGGGTGACCTTCCCTCCTCTGCTTTCTGAGAAGGAGTGAGAATGTCAGGGTCCTATTCACACCAGAGTCTTGGGTACTGGTTTGTCTCTGATATGTGATCTGCAGGATGAAGAATCTGCTCCTTGTCAGTTGTTGCTGGTGTTGAGTAGAATCCGCTCACCCACTGTGTCTAGCGCCTTTGTCCCTTATTCACTGTGTTGTCCACCATCCTCTTTATTGTCCAAATAAAATGAATTAAGCCTCTACTGCAAGTAGGTACAGTGAATGGGATTTGCTTCCCAGGGAATCAAAGATTTCTACTGGGAAGAAGATAGATACCTTCTGTCTCCTCTTACTTCAGTTTTTCTTAAATTAAGGTTTGGTCACCCCTTTTCAACTTGATATTGTTCTCTGGTTCAATTGTAGACAGAGCCTCTTCCTTTATTATTCCTTAACAATAATAACAAAAATCAAGGTACAATTGCAATGGTAAAGGGAAATGCATTCTTTCCTCTCTTGCAATGAAGAATAAATTGAAAAGACATTATGGTGGATATGATTCTAGTCCCAGTTCTGTCACAAGATAATTGTGAACTGCTGGACAAGTCACTTACTTTCTATGGTCTAATTTTACAATGTCACAGGTTGAGCTAAATTAATAGTCATCAAATTGTCATATGCATACCATTCCAGGTATTTTTAGTATTTTTCCAGCTATATATATGTATTATATATATTATAATTTTCTAATTCCTATTTTATAATTGGCTCTATGACTCTTCATATTAAAAATGTGTTCTATGCCTATCTTAACTCTTACTTTATTGATTTATCCTTGTGTACAGGATAGACATGAGTCCAAAGATTTTCTTTT
The DNA here is from genome assembly GCF_024711535.1 of Dipodomys merriami. Classification (NCBI taxonomy): domain Eukaryota; kingdom Metazoa; phylum Chordata; class Mammalia; order Rodentia; family Heteromyidae; genus Dipodomys; species Dipodomys merriami. The sequence continues at coordinate 44,713,552 of NW_027206068.1, read as the reverse complement.
AAATACTAGCATAGCAGTTGGAAGGGGCCTGCATCCTTCATTGACTTACTCTTCTATAGCAAGAATCTTGGTTTTTTGCTAGTGTTAACATTTTTAAAAATAACATTAGAATTTGGGTGCTCTGGTATTAGTTGGGGGGGGGGTTCTGAAATAAAATCCATGGCTTAATGTGGGAAGGGAGGATAAAGGAAAACTTTTCTGACTCCACCAATGCCATCTCCTAATCACTGAGAAGACAGAGCCAGAGTACCTAGGGTAAACTACCAGTCAGGATAAACAAAGCAGCACATTGACAAAACAAATTACATTATAGCAATAATTTTTCACATTTTTAAATGCAAACAGCTTTATTTTAGCTTTTCTAGGTTCTCTTGTTTCATTATCTGGAGATAAAAATCAACTTCAAACTGTCAAAGTGGTACAAGTTATTTATGTGCATTCCTCTAATTGTAACTTTAATGCTTAATGCACTATCATATTTTTCAAATTATATTAGATGAAACTACAGATAAAATTGTAGGTGTTTTCTTTTAATCACAGAGTGTTTTCATAAGATACTTGAAAATTTTCTTTTATCAAACCCTAGCATAAAATATTTACACTCATTGTAGTCAATCTTCTTATAATACCACATAAAATGTTGGGTATTTTCCAATTCCTATTAACACAAAACATAGGTAGGACTGGTTAGTATTTAGTAATGTGTATCTTACTTTTTTATTAAGCATGGAGGTAACATTGTATCATTGCTTAATACTGTACAGAGTTATTTCTGAATTATTTTAACAACACATTTAATGAAGGAAAACTATGCCATTTATTGTACTCCTTATTTTATAATTAATAATTTTAGTTTTCCAATATTGACATTTTAATAAATGAAATGAAAAATTATGACTATTATTATGAGGACTTTCTGTTTCTGTCCCAACATATAAAAAGTTTAGAAGTTCTCCCAAGAGAAGAAGTAAATAGAATGAAAGCCTGATTCATCAGAAAACTGAGGCCCAGGGCAACTTCCTACCCCTGTCAAACTGGATAGATAGACAAAACAGATTTACAGCTTATGGGGCAAAGGAAGGCCAGCAGGAGAGGCCCAGGAGCAGAAGCCCTCAGCAGAAGCCAATGTCAGTAACAACAGCTTAAACGTAAATGTGAATTGTTACAGGCCCAAAGTGTACTCACTTGGGAGTTAAACTGTCCAAAGGGCACACAACATTACAAGATACCCACTGCTTTGTGAGTTTTATCAGGAGCCCTACTAGGTTCACACAGTGAAAATCTAGCAAGAGTAGAACAGTAGCTACATTGCAATAAACTCAAGTCTCTACTTCCCTTAAGAAAGCTTGCTCCCCAGGGAAATGAATGGTTTTAGATTGCAACTGGCTGGAGGTTTTCTAGTGTCATAATAACTGACCTGGGGAAGAAAATGTCTACTTCAGGCTCATTAAAGACATAATCGTAGGACTATAGGATATATCTCCTCCCTTTAATCTTTCCACATCAACAGGGCTCTGATATAATACTTGAGGATGCAGGTGAATGAACGACAATCCTCAGATCATATTTAAGCAGTCTCCAAAGTTGTATTAAAATTGCAGTCTTAAACATATATTAGCAGAAATTTTTGCCTCTGAGGCACAGCTGCAACTGTAAACATTGCTTAACCCCTAGTAGATGAAAATAAACTTCCACTGGTACCTATCTACCCCAATCCCTTTGCTCTATATGTCTTTTAACATAAACATTATAAGGCACAGTAAGAGACAAATAAAAATCAGTTTGAAGAGAATAAGAATCAGAACTAGATATTATCAGACTGGGAATTTATTTCTATTTATTTTCTATTATTAATATGTGAGTGCTATCATAGAAAAAGTAGACCATGTGCAAAAACAGATAAATAATAGAAACAGAGACATTCAAACTTCTAAGAGTCAAATAATGATAGAAGTAAAAAGCAGCAGAAATAAAGACCACCTTTGATAGTGTCATCAGATTAGGCAAGAATTAGTATATTTGAAAAGAACAATATTTTACCAGGGTCAGAGGTTGTGGGGAGATAAGGAAATGTTAGTCAAAGAACATAAATTCTGTTATAAGATGCATTAATTCTAGATGTGTAAGGTGTACAGTGGTGACTATAGTTAATAATGCTCTATTGTATACTCGAAATTTGACAAAACAAGAGATCTTAAGTGCTCTCTATTTCCTTTCCTCTCCTCTTCATCTATTTATTTCTCTGACTCTGACTCTCTATCATTCTTTCACATACATGCATATACATCAAACACACAATAGAGTAACTTCATGAGATAATATGTTAATTACCTTTACTGTGATAATATCTCACAATGAATATGCATATAAAATCATCATGTTACACACTTTAAATGGATATGATTTTTCAGTTATATTGCAATAAAGCTAGGAAAAAATAATTGAGATAGAAAAAATTTCTATAGAAACTTCTAAAGTAAAATACAAAGAGAAAAAATGGAAAAAATAAACTAATAATTGTGGCTTACCCCTGCAATACAAGTTATGTAGAAATCTGAAATTTGCAATCTGTGACTAGCCTGGGCAAAAGCATGACTCTACTTGAAAAGCACACTAAAAGTGAAAGTTCTGTGGATCTGTCTCAAGTGACTAATCATTTGCCTAGCTCTAGGCCATTAGTTTGTTCCCTGGAACTGTAAAGGAAAGAAAAGAAGGAAGGAAGGAAAGAAAAAAGAAGGAAGGAAGGAAGGGAAGGAAAGAAGGAAACAGAGGGAGGAAGGGAAGGAAGGAGCTACAAAGGAAGGAAGGAAAGAAAAAGAACTGTAAAAGAATGAAAATATAATTTCATAGCCAAGAATTATACAAGTTATTTTATATATATATATATATATATATATATATATATATATATATAATATCCATAATGGAATACCACAAGGAAAAGCAAAAATTAACAGAAGAAATATTTGCTGTGAATGATGACTGGACACCAAATTACAAATCCTGGAAGCTCAAAGAGCACCAAATGGAATAAACACTAAAAATTTCTAGATTTAGTTATATCATATTCAAACTTTAGAAAATCAAAGACAAAAAGAAGAATCCTGAGAAAATATGGAATGAGGGGAGCAGGAAATCGCCTTAATGATAGAGGAATGTGTAAAGGTTATATTGGACATACATGTTTAGAAGTTATGTAAGCAAAAAACAGCAAGGTAAAATAGTTGTTGAAGTATATTATTTCTACATCTGTTTAGACTTGTGTGTGACTTTTCTATCTTAGAGGATACTCTGATGCAATCCCCTATAGTAGTCTTTAATGAACCACGCTTCCCAGTATTCTCACCATTTTGCGGGGTTCTTTCTCATTAATCCTAAATTTATCTTCAGCAGTTGATTTATTTGGAGGTGGCTACTTTCAGGCAATGAAACAGTAGTAAGTATGGCAGAAGAGGAGGATTAATAGGGGTCTACATACTGAACAATATATTCTACGAAGCTCCTTGACCTTGCTCTGGGAATTCTAACTAGACCCATGGGGAGGCCCCATGAAGAACAGCCATCCTGGCTAACAGCCACTTAAGAACTCTGAGCCTGAGAACAGCATCAGCCACTAGGGAGTGTGAGACCATTTTAGATTTTCCTATAAATTTGGAAATAATCCAGAAATGTGGTTCCTGTATCTCATTGGAAAGAAAAAGAACTTCTTGTCCAATGCAGAGAATCATGGAAAATAATGTGATTGTTTTCAGACATTAGTTCTTGAGATGGATTCATATGCCATAATATATATAACTAAAATACTTTCAACTTATTATTTAATATATTCTATAATGTTCTTCAAACTATATATTAATATCATACTTTTCTAAAGGAAATGTTAAGTTTTATTTGGGTAAGTTTCATTTTTTGACCACAAAGATTAATTTACCTCTAAATGTAAAATAATGGTATTATTAGTGATCATTTCATAATCCTTAGAAAAAGCTTTTGGGTAATCTACTCAAAAGTTGAGAAAATGATAGACTCAGATGATTAACAAGATCCTTTTGAATACCAAGTGGTTCCTAATTATTTTCAATAAAACCAAAGAAGTTTAAGATGATCTCTGGAAGACAGTTTTGTGATTTTTTCTGAATTCATAATTCACTTAATTGAATAACATTGCTGTAATGAGACATTTTATTCTCTATTACAAATTTTTAACTTATTTATGAAAACAAGAAAATTAGTTTAAATTCTGTATCATTTTAGCAATATATGATATTCTTCACTGAGCATATAAGCTAAATGGAAAAAGAATAGCTTGTTTTGTTAAATTTTTCATCTATTTAGTCACCTGTTATTAATAATTTTAGTGAGAAATAAAATACACTATTGACTTTTAGTTGTAGAAAACTTTACTTTAATGGCTCATGCCTGTAATCCTAGCTACTCAAGAGACTGAGATCTGAGGATCACAGTTCAAAGCCAGACTGGGCAGGAAAGTCCAATTAACCAACAGAAAACCGTAGAGACACTGTGGCTCAAGTGGTAGAGGGCTAGCCTTGAGCTGAAGAGCTGAGGGACAGCACCCAGGCCCAGAGTTAAAGCCCCACAACCGACCCCCCCTCAAAAAAATTTGCTTCAATATACAAGCATGTTTTGGTAAAAACGTGACAAGTGATCATTAAGTATTGTCAGTTGTGAAAATAATAATTCAAGGAGCTGGGAAGGTGGCTCAGTGGTAGAGTGCTTGCCTAGCATGCATGAGGCCCTGGGTTCGATTCCTCAGCACCACATAAGCAGAAAAAGCCGGAAGTGGTGCTGTGGCTCAAGTGGTAGAGAGCTAGACTTGAGTTGAAGAGCTGAAGGACAGCACCCAGGCCCAGAGTTGAGGTCCCACAACCGACAAAATAAAATTAATAATAATAATAATAATAATTCAAGAAAGATTTATTGGGGAAAATGGGATGGAAATACAAACTCAAAAGGATTAAAATTATAGCTAAAAATTTTAACACACTTGCGTTTTGCATTCTTTTTAATGTGGATATTTGTGTGTGTGCATTTTTATCTGTACTATATAAAAACATGTTTCATTTGTTTTTGTGTATAAACACAATACCTTAGATATAATCATATCTTAGAACATTTGAATATTTGGCTGTCTTTCTCCAGCTTCTCTCTATTCTTATACAATTCTAACATTTGTCATTCCTAATTGAATTCCTAATTCCATGACAATTATTGTACTCTAATATATCTATCAATCAGTCTATCTGTCTGTCTATCTATCTATCTATCTATCTATCTATCTATCTATCTATCTATCTATCTATCTATCTATCTATCTATCTATCTCCTGGTGGCTCACACCTTCACACCTAGCTATGCCAGAAGCTGAGATCTGAGGATCATGGCTCAAATCCAGCCTGGGTGGGAAAGTCCAATGACACTTTTACCTCCCATTGACCACTAAAAAAGCAGGGTTTAGGGCTGTGGTTCAACTGATAAGAGTGCTAGCCTTGAGCAAAAAAGCTCAAGCACAACATCCAGGCTCTGAGTTCAGGCCCCACTACAGGTGCGCGCGTGCATACACACACACACACACACACACACACACACACACACACACCACACACACACACACACACACACACACACACACACACACGAGTAACTTATTTTTAGTTTCTACAAATGAGTGAGAACATAAGTTACCTGCCTTTCTGTGCCTGGTTTATTTCACTTCACATAATGTCCTTCAGTTTCAGTCATGTTACCACAAATGACAGGATTTCACTCTTTTAGTGGGTGAGTAATATTCAATTCGTATATATGTCATATTTTCTTTATCCAGTCATCTGACGATAGACAACTTGATTGCGTCTATTATTTGGTTATTGTGAATAGTGCTCCAGTAAATGTGGGAGTGCAGATATCTCTTTAATATGATTTCACTTCCTTTGGGTAGTGGGATGGCTGGATCATTTTGTAATGCTATAAGTATTTTTTAAGAATGCTCATAGAGCATTACATAATGGCTGTACTAATTTATATTCCTACCAAGGGTGTTGAAGAGATTTGTTTTTTTTTCCCCAAAGCTTACCAGCATTCCGTTAGTTATTCATTTATTTTTGGCTTCTTGTTACACTATTCAAACTGGGATGAGGAAATATTTTGCATTTTCTGATAATGGTGATGTCAATAAGATCTAAAATCTATTTTAAAGTCGTTACATCATGTATCGTATCAGTAGCACATGAAAGGCTTTCTAGAGGTAGAGGTAAATATCTTTCAGCAATAAAAGAAAGGAAAACTTTAAACTAGAGAGTCATGTTGATTCTTCATGTTGAAGATCTAGCTCTCTAAGAGGTGTAGTACTTATGCAGTAGGAAAACTCTCACCTCTGAACCTAACAGCGTAATGTAATCTTGCATTCCACTCACGTTAAGGAGTGACACATGCTAAATTTCCACCTTGCATTTAATCTCTATCCTTGGAAATACTCTGAAGTACTGGAATGGCAATACTTTATGGCTTTCATTCAGTAACATTATAAGTAGGAGTTGCTTGCTCATAACCTTTGTGTCTAGTGTACATTCTCCACTTGTCAGGCTACAAAGTCTAACTTATCCTCTTTTTTTGTAATTGCCTTACAGCCCTCTATTTTCACACCAATTAAGAGTACCTTGAGGGCTGGGAAGGTGGCTCAGTGGTAGAGCACTTGCCTTGCATGCTTGAGGCACTGGGTTCAATTCCTCAGCACCATATAAGCAGAAAAAAAAAGCCGGAAGTGGCACTGTGGCTCAAGTGGTAGAGTGCTAGCCTTGAGCTGAAGAGCTGAAGGACAGCGCCCAGGCCCAGAGTTCAGGCCCCAAGACCGGACCCCTCCCCTCCCAAAAAAGAGTACCTTGATAGGTATATTTGTTGAACTAGTCATTTGGAACTGATGTCCTACCTAGTCCACATTTCATTTTTAATGTTTCTCAGAATAATAACATATCTATCATCTAAGCACCGAGAAGAGCAAAGTGCAGAGGTTAGGGGACTTTTTATATGTTTGAAAAATGACATAATTCTCTTATTTTGAATAAAGCCAGACTGGCTAACTTGTACTCAGTTGGAAATCCATGGAGAAGCTTTACCAACCAGCAAGCACTCAGAATCCTGAGAAATGAAAGAACTAATCTTGAACTTCTTTATCACTAATAGACATTGTAGTCTACTTACTACTATACTATGTGGACTACAAAGCAAGAAATACAACTTTGATCTAAAAAGTTCAGCAACAGTCATATAGCCTTTGTACACACTTGGCATATAATGCAAAGCAAAACATGTAGTTTTAGGACTTTACTATTTGAGCCATTCATAAAGAGTACTAGCCAAATGGTAAAGCCTGGCAGGAAGTTCTGTTGAAAAGGCTAATTATTAACACTAAGGAACTGCCCACAAATGTTCATATTCTGTTAGTAATTCAACAGTCAACAAGAGCAGACTTTATTTAGCCAGCCTACTGAAGTATCACTTGCTGTAGTTTTCAGAGTTTCCAAGCCTCACACGTATTTATTTTATATCCTCCCTCAAATCCCTTCCATTCTTCCCCTATTTCTCATGCCTGCAACTGTTGCAATAGGAGAATATTAGGGTAATCAATTAATGTCTGATTAAAAGTATGAGGTTCTGTGATTGAATTCCTTCTTCAAATTTCTTTTTAAAATTATTTCAGCAAGGTCAATTACCATGTGTGAATTCTAGACTGCATTTATTTGTGATGAGGAAGCAAGTTGTCTATTTCCTGAGTATCAAAATCTAAAGAAGCTCCTACCTTGGTTGATTACATGATCTCCATGCTGAATGCTAGTTGTCTTATGCTCCCTCAGCTCTAAACACACACACACACACACACACACACACACACAAAGCCTTCGAAAATAAAACACCTTAGCTATCAAATGTGCAAAAATGACTAACAAGTAAAGTCCTAAGAAGATGGACACTAAAACAATTGTGTGTGTGTGTGTGTGTGTGTGTGTGTGTGTGTGTGTGTGTGTGTGTGTGTGTGTGTGTTGTGTGGCTTGAATTCTAAGCCTGGGCGCTGTCCCTGAACTCTTCAGCTCAAGGCTAGTGCTCTACCACTTGAGCCACAACGCCCCTTCCAGTTTTCTGGTAGTTAACTGGAAATCAGAATCTCACGGACTTTCCTGCCTTGGCTGACTTCAAATCGCAATCCTCAGATCTCAGCCTCCAGAGTAGCTAGGATTACAGGCGTAAGCCACCGTACCTGTAGCATTTTGAAGGTGCATGTTGCTGGCATGAGAAAGCACATGCCCAGCCTGGGGTAATAAATAGCTGTCTTTTGAGCAAGATCATATTCTAATTATTAGTGCTAAAGAATATGTGATTTATAGAAAAATTGAGAATGTCAAAGGTTTTCCATTCAATACCTATACATTATGTTAACATACCTTTCTATTCAGCTTTTAGCAGAATTCATAAGTGATAAATTCACTTCCTTGGTCTTCTGTATACCTTTGGTAGACAAGCTTATAATCAGCCAATGAAGGTAGCCAGAAATATCACAGCTGGAAACTAAAGGACATGGATAATTTCCCTTTAAATAATAATCATTAACTATAAATCACAGCTTTTACAGTAATTGGAAGGAAGTCACTTTGCAGAATTGGCTCTTTTGCATAATGGGGAAAATAGAAGTCAGATGTAAAGACATGCCTTCCTATTCTGTTTCTTAAAAACTAATGAATGTTTATAATATTGGGGGACAGGGATATATTTGATGTCTGATGGAAGCTATATCCCTTCTTCCTAGACTATGTAACCATAGGACCACTACATAAATATATGCCTTATAATTAATGCCCCCTAGAGTTGTGTAATGTTCACAATACATAGCATTTTTCTCTCCTAGGGCTCCAGTTTGGGAATTCTGCTATGATTCTTCTCTATGATTTTTGGCAGAAATGAGCTCTCAGTCAAGAAAGCAAGATTCTATTTTTGCTGGGCTACAATTCCTGGTAGAATGGAGACCACATTGAACCTAGATAGTAGCAACAATACAGGTATCTCTAAACTTATGCAAAATTCAGTGGCATCACTCAGAATGTCACATTTAGAGTAGGAACAATAAAGAACACATACATTATATAAATATTGTTGCTTTAGATGACCATTCCAAACAAAATAAATTCTCTTGTGTATGTTTAATACAACTTTAGGCAGACTTATAGTCAAATGACTTTATTGAACATTAATTTTTCTGTATGTATGCTTTTAACAATGTAATTCAATTCACAGGAATGAATAAAGTAAAAGAATAGCATTAGTCTGTTCTGTGTTAGTCTGTTTTGTGTTGCTATAATATAATATCTGAGATGGTATAATTTTTAAGTTGAAATTGATTTCTATAATAGAATACCTGAGACAGTATAATTTTTTAAAGTTGAAATTTATTTTTATAGTTTGTAAATGGAAAAGTCCAAGACAAAGGTGCTGCTAGCAAATCTGGTGTTTGATGGAGGCCCAGTTTTTGTTTCCAAGATGGTGGCTGGGGCATGCCACGCTCTGGAGGGTGGGAATGCTTTACTTCATATGGCAGTTCTTAGCCTCCAGAACTATGAGAAATAAAATTTTATTCTTTAAGTCCTCAAGTCTACCCTATTTTGTTAGAGCATCCTTGGCCAGTCAGCTTCCCATCCTTATTATCATACCAATAAACACCTTATATAATCAACTGATAAAGATGAAAGATTTCTGTTCACTCCCAGTTTGAGACTCCAACCCTTTATTGATTGTATGTGGGTTAGGGCCTGTGCTGAAGCAGCACATTGAGGTGAGAGCACAAGGCAGACCCAAAGCACTCACCTCATGACAATGAAGCACTTTAACACAGAGGCTTCTGGGAGACAGTCAAGATCCAAACTGCATGCAGCACATCCTAAGCAGACAAATGCCATCTCTTAAGTTTAAATTGCTTACACAATTAATTTAGGACGTGCTCAGATTTACTAAGAAAGAAAAAAGATGCAAGTTTTTATTTCCTCTACATCTTTTGCCCAGCTTCTCTCCAAGTAATACTTTGGTAAATACAGAGGGTCAATATGGCGCTGGGTGCTGGTGGTTCATACCTGTCATCTTAGCTACTCAGGAGGCTGACAGTAAGAATGACACTAAGAGTGACAGTATGAAGCCAGCCCAGGTGGGAAAATCCATGAGACTCTTATCTCCAATTAACCGAAAAGCTCAGGGACAGTGCTCAATTCCTGAGTTCAAGCCCCACTACTGACACACACACAAAAGTATAGTTATAAAACATCATGGCAGAGTTTAGGTCTTCAGAAATATCTTAGATAAATGAAGGGAGGAAGTGGGAGCGAATGCAGTCAAGAATACGCTTTATATATCACAAAATTAAGAAAAATAAGGAAAGGGGAGAGTTGAAGGGGGTGAGAATATTGAAGGGGGTGACATGGATTGAGATGTATTAAATTCAATGGCACCTCCTTTATACAACTACTTAAAGATAATAAAAAACGAAAGAAAATTAAAGAAAAGAAAAGAAAAACTTTCCATGGGCATCCTGAGGCTCTGGTACAATCTCTCTGTTCACCTGACAATGTTTGTTCTGCTCACATTTGTAGTTGATATTCGTGCCTTGCATAACCCAATTCTCATCTTAGTTTGTCTTTCCTTAATGTGTTTGTCTCTATTTGTGAATGTTTTTTACTGTTAAAATACTGTACAGAGGGGTTACAGTTACATGAGCAAGGTAATGAGTACATTTCTTATCGAGCATTGTTGCCTCCTCCATTTTTTTCCTTCTACCATCTCTTCCCTCCCACCTCCACAACTACCCCCCATCCCCACCCTCTGCTGAAATTGTAAAGGTCATTTTTAACATAGTGTCTTCTACATCTCATTGTTACAATGGATCAGCCTCTATCCCTATTTAAGCATTTTGTTTTTTTTCACCTTCCCCTCCCCAAATTAGAGAAGTGTATATACAAGATGCAGGGCCCTGACATCAAATACAGTGAAAACAGGGGTTACACCGTAGGGGAGGAACATACAAAGAAACAAAAAAAATCACATGGTGCATTATAAATACGTTAGAAACAATAGCAAGCAAGAAAAAAATATTTGTGTCCCTATCTTGGAGTTATTTCACTTAATATCATCACCTCAGTTCTCACTGAGGGCTGTCAATCTCTGTCCTCCACATTCTCCTACACCTGCACCATGGAGGTAAGGGCCACAATAAGCCCTCAGCTTTCAAGTTAGGCTTATTGCTTTCACTGGAGAGGTGGAGAAACTTCTGGGAGCTATAGGTTGTTAAAGACAAACGATGAATTCAGAGCAGCAAAGACAAATATCAATGCCTCTTTTTTTTGCCTGATAAATGACATTATTATTTGTTGTGCATTGAGGAGACTTGATGCTGGTTGATACTCACTCTTAAATCTTGAGCTCCTTACTGAGCTCCTCACTGCCCTCAGCTTCTGCTCAGTTCTGAGCACACGTAGTCATTTCCTCTCTTGCTCATCTTATTTTTATCTCTTCTCATATAATTTTTCCTAATTTTCTCAAACTCCCGGGAATAGAAAAAGAGAAAGATTACTTCAACGCAGCATTTCCTTTTATTAAAAAGAAGCAAGTTTTATGGCTCAGAAGTAAGAGGGATAGTTTAGCTATATAATGTGCAAATTCTATGAACATAATCCTAAATATTTATACAGTAAAGAGTTTCTGAAGAAATAGCAAGTCTATCTGTTCATCTGTCTGTCTGTCCATCTTATCTATGTATCCATTTCCTCTCTTCATGCTCTGTCTTTACCACCAGGTCTTCTATCTCTTGCCCCAAAGTCATAAATTTTGGAGGTATAAGGCTTCAAGTAGACATTCTTCTCATAGAAATAATGAAAGTGAATGACTTTGTATCCATAAAGCTATTGCCTGTGATGTAGTTGTCCATTTTATTGTAGATATATGCTCTTTTCTGTGCCCTAATGCCCAGTTTCATCATAAATGGACCTCACTCTTTGAAGTGGCAGTCAAGGTGTGAATAGATAACATCACTGTTTATAGTGACTACATAGTGAGTACGCAGTGAATACATAGCAGGAGTTCAGAGTTTCAGGGTTAGTTCTCAAAGGTAAGTTCCACCAGCTTGTCCAAACTGCTCCTTTGTTTCTCCTCTGTTCTCTATAAATCGAGCACATGAAGAAAACATACAACTCAGATGATGTGTGAGTAATTTGGTTCTTTGCACTTTTGAAAAATAATTTAATGAGCTAATCAAAGTTTCCTTCAGTCATAGTTTCTATCTTGTCCTTCCAGAATGTTACATATTTAGTTTTTTTGGGTCAATGAGCATCCTGTTGGCTATCTCTAAAATGAGCTGGCCTGTCATATTACATTTTTATTTGTTATTGCATCCTAGAGGGAAAGCTATTTCTGACAAAGCTCCAATTTTAGTGCTGTATTTTCCCATTATTCCCATAATTACTGCTTTTCCTAAGAAGTTCAAGGGCTCTGAGGTTTCCCCAGTTCACAACCATTTAATCATGAAGATTTCAGGTATTTAACTGATCACCAGGTACGTGATTCAGAACTTAGAACAGAAACTATCTCTTGCCTGGTATTTATTACTTTCCTTAAATTGTTCAGGGATATTATTAAAGTTTCTTTTAACACTTGGGATATACTAAAAAGGGAGACACAAAACGTATTTTTTCAATATAAGTCAAGTTGTTTTTATTTCTTAGTTATGTGTGGTTAAGTTCTTTTTTCTTATAGGTGAATTTTTCTATCAATGATGATTGATGAAATGCAATGGTATACAGACGTGTACTTCTAGACAGTAATTTGGGGTTCTATCATATAAGCAGTGAAATGAAAGCCCATATAAAGATGTAAGTGGAAAATGATACCTGACTGATGGCTTTAGGGGGTAGGCTGATTGGCACTGTAAGGATAAGACTATTTTGTTACTTGATGGGAGATTAGTACAGAAATAGATGTGTGAGTCAAACCTCAGCACAGGAATGATTTTCTGACAAGCACTCTTTCTAAACCCAAAGTACATTAACTTTAACTCCAAAGACCCATTACACTTTAAATAGTCTTCTCAATTTTTCTATAAATTAGGGGAGAAAAAGAATTTACACTTTTAAGTAGAGACATATATATATATATATATATATATATATATATATATATATATATATATATATCTCAAACATTGTTGAAGGCAAGTGATTGACTGGAGGTAGAGTGCTGTGTGATTGAACAATGTACAAGGCTTTGTGTGAGCTTCCAAATGGCTGATGTTCAATGCTAATGCCATTTGGCAATATTCCTAGTACAAATAAAAGAGATGCACATCTCTCCTGTCAATGATTCAGGGAGCCAGAACCTTCTCTGATACATTACATATTTTTCCAACTTGGAATATATTTTCTTGTGTAAGTCTTAGAGAAAAGACTATCAAGCTACTGAAGTGGAATGCAATGGACTAATTCCAAGCATGTGTGTACAATTAGAAGACCCACTGACTAATGTTACTTCTGGCCTACCTATTATCTAGCTGAAATTCAACTATTATCTGTGTCTTCTACAGTATGGACAGAAAATACAAATAAATAATTAACAGGCATGTTTGGGGTGTTTCATATCTGATTAAATCCTTATAACCTCTCAGAAATCTTTGTTTCTGGGTAACTTTTCTAGAAGCTTCTTTGTTAATTTTACTAATGAATCCTGTTAGCACTTGTCAGACCAACCTCTCACCCTAGTATAAAGTTGCCTCCTGGGTTTTAGATCATCCTTTCTTAAATAACAAAGAACTCACCAACAACAACCAAAAACTAAAACAAAACAAACAATAACAACAAAAAACCCCAAACAATGAAATGAAGGGTAAATGCATTTTTTAACAATGCCGTTGTTATTTGGGGTTTTACTTAAAATGCGTAGTTCAGATGTGCAAATTAAACAGTTCTTACTCTTTCTGACAGTTCTGTGCCTAATATAAATTGAGTTGATACAAGAAGATTCAGATTCCTAGAGATAAAATATTAAGTGGAGACTTCTCTTCTCTCTTGACTGTTGATGCACTGTCAATTTGGTGTAGAAGTTAACATAAATCATTTGCATGAGAAGAGATCAGAACTCTAGAAAACATAAAAGAGATCTGGGAGGGTCTTGCTAAACCTAAGAGAAGAAATCAACTGATGGGCCTTGGCAAATTAGCTTAGAGTTTGCTGGAGTGAGGAACAGGAAGGAAGCGGACAAGATGTGCTGAGTGAGCCACACAACCTAGAGATGTTAAAGTAACATGTAGTTGGCAGTCTAGATTTAATCAGGGAAAAGGTCTTTTGCACAAGAGGCCTAGTGCTAAAAGAATGGTGTTGATTAAAATAACAACATAATGCCAGGGATTATAGTCATAAGAGCTAATGGTGTTATTAATGTATTAAAAGCTAGGCCTATATGACTGTGATATGTCCTCTGAGAACTTTCTAGTTGCTTACATGTCTTCTAATCTAATGCTTTCTAATTTTTCTAGTCTTTCTAATGCTTTTGTATGGATCCAATGACCACAAGGAGCTCTCTACTGTCTTTCACATGTATAACTACTAAATTTTCTCATTCTCCCATTCCCATCAGCTTACACTTACCCAGTATTTGAGAGAGACAACTATCAATCTTGGTTTTTGCTTTGACATGACCAAGAAAAGGAAAATCATTGATCAGCATTCCTGGTACCATGAAAGAAAAACAAAGGTGTAGGGAGGCAAACACTCTATGAAAAGAAAAGAAAAGCCATCAAAACTTTAGTGTATTACCTAGTAATGGGTCCTTGATGATTGTCTGTCTCCTGCAACTGAGATGTGAGCTCAGTCAGAACAGAAACCTTCTCTCCCAAGCTAATACCCTCACACTAACATAGGCAACCAATAAATATTTCTGGAATAAATTAATGAGGTGTGAAAATTTGAATGGGGGAAGGAATAAAATTGCCAAGTGTCTGGTAGTCATTTGTTTCATCTTTGATTAACTTCTTGATACTTCCATGTATATTTACCCCTCCAAAATCACAGGCAGACATGCCTATGAGAACTCTCTGGTTTATAATTTACCATTCCATAGCAGAATTTCTGTCACTTGTCCAAAGATGAGAACTCTCTGGTTTATATTTTACCATTCCATAGCAGAATTTCTGTCACTTGTCCAAAGTTGGAGAGGATGAAGGACAAGCCCTGTGAAGTATCAGACTTCCTATCATTAAAATGACATCATTTAGGGGCTGGGAAGGTGGCTCAGTGGTAGAGCGCTTGCCTTGCATGCTCAAGGCCCTGGGTTCGATTCCTCAGCCCCACATAAGAAAAAAGAAAAAAGCCGGAAATGGCGCTGTGACTCAAGTGGTAGAGTGCTAGCCTTGAGCTGAAGAGCTGAGGGACAGCGCCCAGGCCCAGAGTTCAGGCCCCACGACCGGACCAAAAAAAAAAAAATGACATCATTTAGACATGTTCCCTCAATACACGCAGAGGCCAGATAATATCCTCTGTATTGAATTGAGACAATTTGGGAGGGAGGAGGAAAAATTCTACAATTATTCTCATTTTATCGTAATGTGTGAAGACCTTTAATTGTTAAGATCTTTGGACTCGGCCTTTTATTCTTCACTTGTAAATTCAGGTTCTACAAATTCACAGATTCTACACCCAACCAATTCAGTTGGACTCCAAGCTTCCGATGGCCAGCTTGGTAAATTGTTCAATCTTTTGCATCACATTTTATCTTTGTAAAACAAAGATTTTTAATAAAGCCTGCTTTGTAGTGATATTAAGTGATCTGGGAAGTAAGTGAACTGTATGTGTACAAAACTTAGGATATAGTTTGGCATCCAGAAGAGCAATGAGAGTGTCCATTACTGTAACAGAAAATGCAGTCTTGGCTTATTTCAGTGGAAGCTTACCTGATAAAGTGCCTGAGGCCCTACAAGCCTCAGGCATGTACCCTAGGATGCAGAAGACAAGAAGTCCTTAATAAGGATGTTTGCCAGGGCTTGGCAAGATATTTTATATGCAATACCTTGCTTTACTTCCACATCATTCCCTTTTACAAAATAAGAACAAAGGTAAATCTAATCAATTTTAGGTGAAGTACATATGTAAGTCCCTTCTGGTAGAAAATGACAAGAGTTAGATTTTAAATCAGTTTCTCGGATTCTAAAGCAGGTTTTGTTTGAATACTTTAAGTACAGAACTACTTAAGAGAAACTTGAAGTTTAGACAATATTCAACTAGAGGGTTTGTACTAAAAGTGTTAAAGTGACTATAGGACACCTAATTTGGTTTCCCAAAATAAGTAGATTATGTCTCTGGAGAAAAGACTAATTTTCTACAAAGGATATTGTAGATCTTGTTAAGTTTTCACTGAGGCAGAGAGAGTCTTAAAATATAGATTTAAAAATACATTTCTAGATTTAAAGAAAAACTTCAACTAAAACTGAGTGCTGCCTTGGGGAGGATGTCTAGAATCAGAAGGATTATGATTTAAATTCATGCAGTGTATTTTCCTTGTCTTTACCTACAGTTAAAAGACAAAAAGAAACCAGCATTCGTTGTTTAGTAGGTGTAAACCCAAAGACAAGACCTCTGACTTTTCTCCTCATCCTCTCTGTGTCTTTGTTCACTCCATTGTCTCTGCTTTACTTCACTGATGTCACTGTCTTAGAGCTGTTCTGTGCTTTGATTTATAGATAAATGTTTTACATGGGTATCTATTTGTTATTGTCTTGTATCTCAATTCGTATTTAATAATATCACTTTTAAAAAAATCATATTTCACTTGTTGCATGCTCCTTATTGCACTTAAGTGTATGCAGTGCTTCTATTGGTTTGTTTTAGAAACCAGGTCTCACTATGTACTCTAAGCTGTCTCAAATTCAAGATCCTCCTGCCTCATGCTCCTAAGCGATGGAGTAACAGGTGTACCCCAGCACACACACTCATTATGCATTCTTCTTTTGGGCTCCAGTATAGATCTGATTTTTGTATGTATTTGTATGTATTTGTTATGTGCTCTCCTTAAAATAATGAAAGATATTTTCAAAGGGCTAACACACTGCCTCATGTTGTTTTTCTTAATCACAAGACCATTTATTCAGCACCATAATAAAATATTTGAGGCTGGGTAGTTTCATGAAGAAAAGAGGCTTATTTTGACTTACAGTTATATCTGGAGTTCAGTTGTTGAAGCTCATGTCTGGTGATGGCTTTCTTCTCAGTCCAAGTAGAGCAGGGGTTCACCTGTCAAGAGATGGAGTTTGCATGCACATCTTTCCTTTTTATTTTCTTTTTTGGCTTTGCCAGGATTCAAATTCTCACTTGCTAGGCAAGTCCTTTATCACTTAAATCTCATCCACAATTCTCCATTTTTTAATTAAGCTATTATTATTTAGTCTTAGGATTTCTACCCTGATGACATTACCTAATCCAAATGAACTCTAAAGGGCCCCATCTCTCGTTACCATAGTCGGATTAATGAAAACTTAATCCAAACCCTCTAAAGAATTCACAATAGGGATTAAATTTCAGCATATGAAGCTTTTTGGACCCACACAAATCATATCCAAAATTTAAAAAATCTGATCTTAGTTTAAATTGGCATCAAATAAATTTGGTAAAATATATGAAGG
This sequence comes from Dipodomys merriami, assembly GCF_024711535.1. NCBI lineage: Eukaryota > Metazoa > Chordata > Mammalia > Rodentia > Heteromyidae > Dipodomys > Dipodomys merriami. The sequence goes on along the minus strand of NW_027206068.1, from coordinate 44,695,845 downwards.
AGCCATATTAAAAAGTATGATTTAAATTAAATATCTGCCCCCAAATGAAAAAAGGCAGAAAAATGCACTCTAGGGTATTTCAGGCTATTTAAATATTTTTAGAGCAGATGGGGGACTCATCTTTAGTGCACTCTCATTGCCAAACCCTTCTAGTTATGAAGATATTAGAAAGCATCTGGATTATACTTACTGAGAATTAACCTAAAAGCATTATACATTTCACAATTTTTCTTTTAAGGAATGAAGTTTTGTTAATAATGAAAGTGAGCCCAGATGGTCAAATGCTTTGATGACCGGAGAGATGGTGGTTGCAAAAACACTAAACATACTTCAGGCTAAGAAACTGTATAATTAAAATTATTTGTTGTTTTTGTTGTTGTTGTTAAGAAAGGAGTCTGTATAGAATCATAACTCATCCTGAGTCGGAAATGTAGCATGGAAGATAATAAATGACTTTAGTGAAAGTATTTCCTTTTACAAGAGGAGAGTGATTTAGAAGACCGGTTGGATGGTTCTTCTCTTCACTGACTATGCAGTGGAAAGGAGTGGACTGTGTTGGCACACTATGGCTTTTACTGGGCCTCTGGCATTCTTACTCATTTAAAGTTGAATAAGTCAGAATTTGGTAGAAATCCACAGAATCGAAACTGTTAGTAGTGGCACCAGGGAGAGAATTGAGCTAGAAGGAAGATGGCCACAGAGGAGAGGATTGCCCCAGACCTGTCAGAGAAGAGAAAAGCAAGAGTAGTGGAAAAGTGGAATGATTTAGGGCAATTAGAATGCAGGTTTCTGAACCCAGTAAGGGTTCACACCATGATACTTTGCATATGAAAAAGAATTTTATTTCATTGTGTCATCTTAGACTTTCAGGCCGGTAATATGTAGGATTTATTGGAAAATGAGCCAAGACTTTATTCTAGCTATAAGTTCAGATAATCACATTGACATAAGAAGAAAATTTTATCTTACACACTCAATAAATTGAGTTGTTTTAAATCTACTATTTAAGGAAAAGCCAATGAAATATTTCTGTTTGAGAGCTGAGACCCTTCTTTGACAAAGTAGTATTTGAATGCAGTAATTATTTGATACGATTAATCAGCTAGTCAGAAAAGCAAATATTTTCCATCTACATTAAAGGTTGACAGATGATTATTTTTTAAACATAGTTTGATATGTCTATTTTACATTTTTATGTAAATGAGTTTGATTTGAACCATATTATCTTGTCTTAGCGTTGGCATTCTGCCCCTGAAAGTCCTACCTTATGTCAAGCTGTTTGACAAGGTCTTTCTAATGTAGAATGAGAGAGAAACAATTGACAATTTCAAAACTAAGTGGAATTCATGCAAACCAGAAAAATGAGGGTGAGAAATAAAGGAACTCACTCTGAGTTCTTGGCCCTGCCACCAACCATCTAAGTGAATTCATTTGTTATATGGCTCCTCACAGCCTCAGCTTTCCCTCTTGGGACCCTACAGAACCTTTTACAAAGTCAATGATAAAATATACAAGAAAAATGCTATTTAGTTACAATAGCACATAACAGGTGTCTTCTTTCCTTCCATTTCTTGAATTCTGCTAGGAGAAGGGAACACAGAAAAAAACTCCAAAGCTAAGGGCATAAAGGAAAAGAAATCTCAAATTAATTTGGCCCAAATGTTTATATTTTAAAATTCTTGGTGATTTTGAGGTTATTGTGTACTTTATTGAATCTGTTTCCAGACAACGCTGTATTGTAGAATAATCTTAAACACAACACAGAACCCTTAACTGTACCTTTTGCTGGAGTTTCATATGTGTGGCAATGGATTTTTTTAATCTTCCTGTTCACTTTTCTCCTCGTTGTTAAGAACTTACTTGTCTTTGAAGCTATGAGTATGCAAAGCTGATTGTTAGAAATTGCTGAGCAGATTTTACTGTGTCAGAACTTGCCCAAGAACGTCACTAGACCGATTTAGGGAACTTTTGTGCCTGTCAAACTTGAATAGAATAAGGATTATACTGGAAGGTTATAATTAGCAGGATACATTTCTGGAAGTCTATAAAAATGGCTTATATGATTTTCAAGCTTTAGTACTCTAGATGACATGAGCACTCGTTTGTGTGAATGAGTATTTGAGGGAAAATATCTCTGTTTTATGAAGTTGGAGAAAGGAAACTAGCTTGTTGGCTGGCTGTTTTGTGCTATGGACTAGATACTCCTATTGCAGATCTCCTTTACTTACCATCAGAATCCCATGAAGAAGTTAATATTTTACAACTGAGAAAAAGGAAAGCTCTGATATAAGCATAACCATTGGGCTGAATGTCATTGATATTAGTTTACACAGATATATTTTGCTCACTGCACCACATTTCCCAGCCTACCTCTGATTTCTGCTGCCCTGTGGTAGACAGTCTGTGAGCTCTCTGTCAGAATTTCATACCTGCCTTGCTCTACTTTTCTACCAAAGGGCTTTCTCCAAAGCTGTTGGGGCAAGCTGTTGGAGCTACTTCTTGAAATATTGGCATTGGCAATATATGTTTTTTTTCTAATTTCTTGTAATGTTAGACTATTTGGCATGAGTTAATAAGCATAGAACCTATTTGAACTAATGAAGAGACAGAGTGGGAAGAGCAAATGGCATGAAATGGATTGAGGATATGATGTCCTTTTGCTCCCTTCTACCAGTTCTACAGGTTCCAAGCAGAGCTACAGGTAGTAAAGCAGTGACAGGAAGATGCACTGGCCCGAAGTCCAAAGATAAATGCCATACTGAAATGGTTTCTAAGTACCCAGGAGAACCCATCATTCTGAGATGAGAGTTAAATTCCACAGATGCCTGGACTTCCTATGTACTAGAAAGGTCTGGATTATTTTGAATGTGTCCATTAATGTCAATGTAGTTCTCAGGATCTTACTCTATTCATCTTAGTAATGCATACAATCAGTATACATTACCAATATTATCCAAATATGAAGAGTATAGATTTGTAGGGAATTCCAACCAGACTGTTTCCTAATCTACAACATAAGGAAACAGTTTTATTGTTTATACAGTTTTGCTTGGAAATGAATAAACAATAAACAATGAATCAATGATGGCATGATAGGAAAGCATTCTTGATAAAAATTTGAAGTAGCCATTACTAATTAAGTAGGCATTTTGCTTATCTACTAGTGCTTTTCTACACTTGCAATAAATTAACTCAGTACAAAAAAAACTGAGCAGCTCATTCTTTACTATCAGAAGGTAAATCGAAACAGAATGACCCAAGAAAGCTAAGTGAATGAATGAATGACTTAATATAGGTATGGATGATGATATAGCATTTTACATTTCATTCAGGTTGTATATGCCATGTAAGCTAGAACTCCTTTTCATAAATTTTAGGAAAAGTTCAGATAAAGGTATCAAAATCATTGAGATAGCACACTGGTAAATGAGCTACCCCATCTCAAACCCTTGCGTCTTCTCTCTCTTTCCTACTGCTGTCTCCTTGTCATTCTTGGAATCTACCTGGATAAACATCTGGTAAATACATCGTCTCATTTTTCAAGACCTGGAATTGAGTAAGAAGAAAAGCAAATGAGACTGTTGGTCAACCACAGCTGTGCAATGACCATACCCTAATTAGTAAATCGTTTGACTAGCTTCATGTAAGAAATTCTGAAGTATAGAATTTAGTATAAATTTGGCTAGGGTTACTACAGACTGGTTTGTGGCTCAACATTACTGCTGTTGTTTATATAAAGTTTGAGTACATTCCTGAAAGGACTTGAGCCAGAATCATGGTTCCCAGCGTAGTAATATTGAGAAGTGGCAAAAATCTTTTAATAAATGAAGCCTTGTTAGAAACACTTCATTTGCGTACACTACCTTTGGGAGAGATTCATGTCATCCTCCTGAGACTGGTTTGTTTCTGTGGGAAGTGAGTATTATAAAAAGAAAGATCCTGACCCCTGAAACATTCTGGCTTTCTGTCTACATCATGTGCTCTTTTTCAAACATAACTCCTGTCATTTTTATACACTCTACTATGAGGTTTTCACCAGAGTTAACCAGATTTCAACACCATGCTATTGGCCCACCACAACTATAAACTAAATAAACCTCTTTTCTTCATAAATTACCCAGCATTGGGTATTTAGTTATCTCAACAAAAACAGATTAAGGTAACTATAACCTAGAATTTGACCAAAACACTTTATCTAAAGCCCCAGTGAGCTAAAGGACTAGAAACTTCTATAAATATAATCTGAAATAGTACTTACGTTGGTGAACTTTGAAACAGCCTAATGTCAATCCATCTTTCATGCACATAGATGCGATTTGAGTTTTATGAAGAAAAAAGAACATATTGGAATGAGTTTTAAATCACTAAGCCTAGACTCTCAAATTTCATGATAAAAGAATCTTTATACAAATATTTATATTTATTTAGACATACATATTTATATTTATATAGACATACATATGAATATGTGTGCAATCATGATATTGTTTTATTTTTACTGGTGCAAAGATCCCTTTGTTGATCTTTGTTTCATATTTTACAATTATCTTTCCTCCATACAAAATTGTATACTTTTTATATACAGTCCATCTCAAAGAAATACAGGAAATAAGCAATGAAAAACACTGGGAATAATTATAGAAAATATATTTAAATATGTAGATAAATTATTCAGTTATGGGGCCTTTGTGAAGAATGGAAATTGAGACATATAAGTCTCATATCTCTTGACATAAGAGTTTTAAAAATAAGTCAATGGAGAGGAATGCAAAAGTTTCCTGCAGATTGTAGAAATTCAGAGAAGAGTTAGTGTGCATTCTACAGAAAGTGTATTAGATTGTAAATAGCACATCAGACACACTATGCCTAGAACAGAGAATGGGAGGGATAGAAAAGCTTTCGTCACATGGTATTCAGAATATGACAGTGATGTGCAAAGTCAGATGTAATCACATGGAAGGACATAGTCCTGGGATAAACAGAGATCTGTATCTGAAAGTGTATTTTGCAACAGTGGAAGGGAAGGATACAACAAAGGAGAAGAGAAGGAAAACAAGAAAAGGTGAGAGATGGGTAAGGACAGAAATCACTCACATCCAGTGCTGCTCCGATATGGAAAACGATGAGAACCAAGTACAAATCATAGATTTGTCACTACAGGTACAGTGGTTGACCAAGCACAGCAGAGACAATAGAATTTGAAAGAGAACTCCAGAGGTAAAGACAGGAAAAGTCCAATCTCTCCTGCCATTTTGCTATAAAAAAGAATGAAGAACAAGCATAGAGGATATTTATCAGATACAGGCTTTTACCACTCAATTATTTAGTGGATGGTAAAGATCTATTTGTGAAAAAAAAATCTAGTCCTCAACAGAACTAACACACATCTTAGAGGTCTCCATCATAAAACTTGACCAGTACTCCCTCTGATGGCCAGCTGATGAACAAATCCCAATTCTTCTGCTCACGTACATGTAGCAATACAGACAAATAGATAAGAACTAGGAAGAACAAATTTCAGAAATGAAGTATCAGAAACAATAATGACAATAATGGCTCATAACATATTTTTGGAAGTAAAGGTTTGGAGAGAAAACATTTCCAAATAGAGAATATCAACTGATGATAGTAAAAGAAAGGATAGAACTATATCACAGTTATATCACAACTTAAAATAATAGATGCAGCAAGGATCATTAGTAACTTTCCAAACAAGTGGGGTGTCTGGGAGCAAGACATTCACAGAGTCGTAAATTATGGCCACACAAAATATTCATTAGTATAAATGTTTAAAAATTTTTCTTAACTGTGGCTGAAACATACATCTATTAATTTTCCTTTGTGGCTATTAGAAATTGCCACACAATTGATGGCTTAAACACAAATTTATTATGTTACAATTCTACATATCTAGTATGTTTTTCCAGGTTAAAATTGGGTTGCCTAAGCAGTATACACTTTGGAAGATCTGTATAAGAATAAGAATTCATTTCTGGCTTATTTCGATTGTTGTCAAAACCAGTTTCTTGTGGTTTTCAGACGGAGACATGCCCCCCCCCCCGCGCTTTTTCATTCTGCTTGTTGGCTAAGATCTGTTTGCTGTTCTAGAGGCCTCATCATTCTGGTTCATGTTCCCTTCCCTCTATTTTCAAAGCTAGCAACATAGTGTTTCTCAAGTGTTATCTTTTACTGACAGCCTTGAAAGATTTTCCATATTTAAAAATCTCATGAGTCATAGGGGAGCTCTATGTGGAGTCTTTTCAGGAACCTCCATACTGCTTTCCAAAGTGGTTGAACAAATATACATTCCCACCAACAATGCAGTAGGGTTCCCTTTTGGCCACATCCTCTCCAGCATCTCTTGTTAAATTTCTTGATTATAACCATTCTAACTGGGGTGAGGTGGAATCTCAATGTTGTTTTGATTTGTATTTCTTCATGTGTCTAATGGCCATTCTTATTTCCTCTTCAGAGAAGTCTCTTTTTAGGTCTTTAGCTCATTTATTAATCAGGTGGTTGTTTCTTTGAGGATTTGTTGTTGGGAGAGTTAATTTTTTGAGTTCTAAGTACATTTTATTTTTTATTTTTTATTTTTTGGGGCCAGTCATGGGTCTGAACTCTGGACCTGGGCGCTGTCCCTGCACTCTTCAGCTCAAGGCTAGTGCTCTACCACTTGAGCCACAGTGCCACTTCCAGCCTTTTTTTTTTCTGCTTATGTGGTGCTGAGGAATCAAACCCAGGGCCTCATGCATGCAAGGAAAGTGCTCTACCACCCAGCACCTAAGTACATTTTAGATATGAGGCCCTTGTCAATTGTATGGATAGTGAAGATCTTCTCCCAATCTGTGGACTTTCTATTGATCTTGCTAGGTATGTCCTTTGCAATGCAGAAACTCTGCAGCTTCATGCAATCCCATTTGTCCAACCTTTCTTTGATTTGTTGTGTTTCTGGTTCTCTATTAAGAAAGTTTTGGCCTGTGCCAAGGAGCCCTAGAGTTTCTCCTATTCCTTCCCATAATGTTTTCAGGGTGTCTGCTTTGACTTTGAGATCTTTGATCCATTTGGAGTTGATTCTAGTGCAGGGTGATATATATGGATCTAGCTTTAGTTTTCTTCAGGTTTTTAACCAAATTTTTCCAGCACTATTTACTGAAGAGGCTGTCTTTCTTCCATTCTATTTTTTTAGCTCCCTTATTGAAGATTAGGTGGCTATAGACCTGTGGATTCATTTCTGGGTCTTCAGTTCTATTCCATTGGTCCTCAGGCCTGTTCTTGTGCCAGTACCAAGCTGTTTTGATTACTATGGCTATGTAGTAGAGTTTGAAATTTAGTATTGCTATTCCTACAGGGCTATTCTTTCTGCTAATGATTGTTTTTGATATTCTGGGTCTTTTATGTTCCATATGAATTTTTGGATTGTTTCTTCTACTTCATTGAAGAATGAAGTTGGGATATTGGTAGGTACTACATTGAATTTGTAGCTAGCCTTTGGCAGTATTGCTATTTTCATGATGTTAATCCTCCCAGTCCAAGAGCATGAGAGCTCCCCAATGACCCAGCAATCCCACTTTTGTGCATTTACACAAACAAGGCCATACCAATGCTACCAGTGCAACTATGTTTATCACAGCATTACTCTCCATAGCAAAGATATGGAACCAACCCAGATGACCCTCAGTAGATGAACAGATCAAGAAAGTGTGGTATATATATATATATATATATATATATATATATATATATATGGTATATATATATATATGGTATATATGTGTGTGTGTGTGTGTATGTGGTGTATATATATATATATATGTGGTGTATATATGTATATATATCCATTCCATGTGTGTGTGTGTGTGTGTGTGTGTGTATATATATATATATATATATATATATATATATATATATATATGCAATGGAATTCTCTGCCTCCATTAGGAAGAATGACACTGCCCCATTTGTTAAGAAATGAAAATACTTGGAAAAAAATATACTAAGTGAAGTAAGGTAGACCCAAAGAAACATAGGATCCATGGTTTCCCTTATTTGCTATAACTAGTATACATCTAAGATAACCTCACAAGACAAGTAGAAAAGGTCAAAAGTTATGCATATATGACCATATAAAATGAAGCTAAGTGAAATGAACCCAAGATAGAGACACAAGAGGGTTTATATTTGTTGCTATTATTTTTAATGAACTATGTGATTTCTTTTGTTTCTTTCGTATGTTCTTCCCTCTTGGAACAATCCCTGTTTTCACTGTATTTGATTCCCGTACCTTGTATCTTTTTAAAAAACATTATCTTTAAGTAGTTGTACATAGACGTTCCCATTCTACAAAACAGTATTTGAGTACTAAGTGTCTACAATATTGTCCCCTGTATCTTGTATATACATTTTTCTAATTTGGGGAGGGGAAGGGAAATAAAATGCTGAACAAGGATACGGGCTAACCCATTGTAGCAATGAGATGTATAAGACACCATGTTAAAAACAAACTCTACAACTTCGGGGTGGGGGGAAGGGAGGAGTTGAGATGAGAAGGGAAGGGATGGCTGGGGAAATACAAAGGAGGAGATAACAATGCTTAAGAGGAAATGTGATCATTACCTTACTCATGTAACTGTACCTTCTGTACAGTATCTTTACAATAAATAATAAAAAAAATCTTAGGAGATAGTACTAAACTCATCCATTTGATCCCGGATTACCTGAAGCTCTATAACCTTTCCCATATCTACAAGTTGCCTCTTCCTGTGTAAAATAACAAACAGGTTCTGAGGATCAGGGCATGGCATCTCGGAAGACCACATGAGAAGATGAGGAAACAGCTCAAACATAGCCAAAAAATCATGAAAATTGAATAAAGAACCAAAGATTAAGAAACAGTCAGGTAAGAAGAAAGAGGAAAATTTAGAGGAAGTCTTTGAGGGTACCAAGAATTTGTTTCCAGAGCATTCTGTGGAAAGATTTGGAAATAGGCAAGTATGAGCAAGTAATCAAGTTCTAAAATACATCAGACAGAGCAAAGAGAGGCTGAGAGACAAAGAGAAGCCCAGTAGCTTGACTAACCTGTTGTGTAGATTATCTTTTGGGAGGGAAGAAGTACTTGTGTGGTGAAGAGGAAAGAATATCAAAAGCATAAAAGCCTTGCATCTTGCCACAAGACTGCCCACATTTGCCTAATCTTGTGGGTAGTGCTCAACAGAAAGAAATACTTGAATTTTGTTCTGGAAATAGGGAAGACAATAGAAAGAGGTAAATACTGACTGAACTATTGATTTTTCTGGCTAAAGCAATATTGTGGAGACTGGTAATTTTAGAAAATTGAAAGTTTTACTAAAACCCTCATTGTTTTCTAAAGCCCAGTAAATACTTCAGTGCAAGATTGCCTTGAGAAAACGTGTAGAGTTTATTGTTAATTTCTCTCTAACTTGATGGACTGAGTAGAGTTGATGATAACATCTTGGTGCGGAGAGAGAAAGATCAACTCAAAAGGTCTCTTCTGCTTCTGATTGCAGGATTAATGTGCTCCTGCTCACATTTTCTTATAGTTTCTAAAAATTTTGAAAATCTCTCTTAGTGGAAAAGCATTTTATAAGGAGATTGAAAGTAATTACAGTGTGTATTTTTTGTAAGTAGAATATATAATCAATTTCATTTATTACTCAAGTAAAACATTCAGTGCAGGTTCAGCCTTTGAAAGACAACTTGATTATCTGTTCCACAGAGCAAGTCAGGAAATATCATTCTCAATCCTCAATCATAACTTCCTATTATGAAATGTTTATGCTTTAATCATTTTCCTATTGAACAGGGATCTGATTAATACATAATGTTGAATGTGTGTGTTTCTTCAAAAACAATCTGAATAGGCAGCATGGAATGTCATTGGAAATAAATTACTGTATTTAGCACCTTTGCTTTGATATTTTTTTCCTTTTCTAATGTCTTGAACATTTTAAACAAAGTGTATTGTTCCACGCTTCAAAAATCACACCCTAAATGCTCTTAAAAGGCAGAATGCAAGTTAAATAACTTTCCACAATTAATGCTATGTATTCTTGAGAGAAATGAAAGGGATAGGGAGGAAGAGAAATTAAAATGTGCATTCATACATGAGAAGTAACCTGAAATTATCTTCACATTATAGGAAAATATTAACAACAAGAAAATCCTAGCTGTGTACATATTAACATCTTTTAAAAAATATAGTGACTATAAAAATATCCATGTGATATTTTGGCAGGAGGAGGAATAAAGAAAGAAAGGGTGAATTTTGATCAGTGTTACTGTAGGCATGTACTGATATATCCCACTGATCATCATTAACACATTAATTAATACATGTATCTAATACATCTTTAAAGTAAAAATAAATACTCCTCCCTAAATTAAAATCAGTGTAAATGACTTGCATTTTTCCCAGGACCGTTTAGTCTGGATTTGCACTTAGGTAATAAGTTACAGTGGTAACATCCCAGATGCCTGTGTCTATACCCAACTATCAACTCTAGCCTTAAGATTAGTTACTTCTCACACTTCCATTGCCAATGTCCTCTGTGCATAAAGTTGTGCTGGTTGCAAACTACTGTTATTTTACTGTGACTAGGACATTCCCTCCTCCACAGCTCCAACCTTGACAATATACATTCTGACAATAAATACACTTCTCTTATAGATCTTCTGATTTGTACTTATCTTTGGATAGTCACCAGTCTTTTTGATTCTCTTAAATACTCCCAGTCTTTGGTAAGCAATTCTTTCATTGAAATATCTTCAATGAATCTTTTTTGGGGGGAGTTGGGGGGAAGGTCCGGTCGTGGGGCCTGAACTCTGGGCCTGGGCGCTGTCCCTCAGCTCTTCAGCTCAAGGCAAGCGCTCTACCACTGAGCCACCTTCCCAGCCCCCTTCAGTGAATCTTTTTAGCTTATGGTTCTTATTTTCCTATGAGGCCTCAGAAGTCCTGTGTCAATGGATATATGTTGTTGAGCCTGGTCTTTACTGGAGGGTGAGCTCAAGGAGTTAGTGGGAACCTACATCATAGTATCTTTAGGCATTTGGGGCAGACTGGTCAGGGTCCTCAAACACTTTATGATCTCCTGCTTGGAAGGTATATGCTTGGCTGCCAGGATTCTTAGGAAGACTACTGATAGAGAAGGCTAAAGGTCTCAATATTCAACGTTAAACCCAACACTAAAATTTTCTTCATTTATCATATCCTTTTAAAGAAGTAAACATTTAATTGTCAAGTTCTGAGACCATCTATTTTAACTGATCATAGAACAAAGTTCAAAACTTCTGCTCAAATCTTCTAGCTGGGCACTGGTGGCTCACATCTGTAATCCTAGCTACTCAGGAGGCTGAGATCTGAGGATTATGGTTCAAAGCCAGCCTGGGCAGGAAAGTCTTTCAGACTCTCATCTTCAATAAACTATTCAGAAAAGGCTAGAAGTGGCGTTGTGGCTCAAGTGGTAGAGTGCTATTCTTGAGCAGAAGATGCTCAGGGACATTGCCCAGGCCCTGAGTTCAAGCCCCAGGATTGGTAAAAAACAAGCAACAACAAACTTCTAAGACCTACCTCCAGAGACATCTGGAATTGTCACTTCTGCCTAGCTTGTTTAGGCCTCTGTTTTGAGATCTCTTCCCCTGAAAGCTTTGTCTAAGACAGTGGCAACCACCTTTGCCATTGAACATTCTCTGCCTGCTTTTTATGCATGTTTTTCCCTAACCTCCCCCTACCAGCGCTGCATGCGTCCTAAATGATAGGCTTATATCAAAATTCTTGGGCTTTTAGGAAGTAAAGTATTTTAGAACTATCTTTCTTAGTGGTGCTTAGAACAAAGTTTTGTTGTGGCCCATTTGTTATGCTTCCTTCAATCACCTGGGATTCTTTTGGAGCGGGAACCATGTTGGGGTCACCACTGGAGCCCCAGAGTTTGTGCAATGCCTGTCACATAAATTGATGTGAATGTTCAGTTACTGCCCACTTCATGCTGATTTCACATCATCTAATCAGAATTAGATTAGATGATGATTAGATGATGAGTTTTCCAAGAAGTCAAGTTTTGCTGTGAGCAGACTGGAAACGGAGATCCAAATAAAAGGAAGCATCTTACACACCCAAGTCCAGAGTGAGGTGAGTCACCAGTGGTTGAAGCCATCTTTTTGAAAATCTGTTACCTTTTCTTTAGTTCTGGGAACTGCTCTATGCATTGAGAGAATTGCTTGACTAACAGGGTCAACAGATGAAAACTTTACATAACAGATGATGAAGTAAGACATAATTTCCTAACCATTATCACCTCACTTTCACTAAGTTCTGTTAAGAAACAATTATGATACGTCTGTTTTGATATACATTTCCATGTATCTTGCTAGTTAAGATGTCCTTCATAGATTGGATTTATTGGGTATTTTTTTTCTATGAAGTACTATCAGTGAGGGCATCAGAGAGATTTACCAATTAATGTCCCTAAAATATCAAGCAAATCTGGAAATCAGAATTTATTTAACCTAAATGTACAGTCTCAATTGAATTCTTCTAGGTGGAAAGTCATAATTTTAGCTTTAACCAATGTATCTGACTCCTGAAAGGCTTTGAAAACTCTTACGTATGGTATCGTGACTGGACTCCATTTGCCATGGAGATTTCCCCTCATTTGAAGCTTTGGGCTGAGGTCATCCATCATCTTCTGCTATTGGTGTGTTAAAGCTGGTATACCAAACCAATCATTTTCAAAGGAAGTTTTCCCCATCTGTCTTCTAATATTGGGAATTCTGAGTTAATGAACTCAAACCCAATGATCATGTCCCCACTCTGGCCCACCTGGGGCAGTCACTCCCACAGAGCAGTGAAGACACAGGAAGTCTTCCTTTCACCCAGAAGACACTCCCTGTCTCCTTCCACCCTTGCTGGAACGGTGCTGAAGATTGCTGTGGTGTAGCCTCTTTGGTGACATTACTGTCTCAGTGTCTCAGAGCACATATACTAGGGATTCCCTGAGAGAAGGCTTAGGAGAAATGTCTTTTATTCAAAGTATAAACCTCTCTACTGTGTTGGAAGGAGTTTTCGGACAGTCAATTCATGAGATGTTTATAGTCCACTCTCAGGTCCCATCTTGCCACATCCAGAAACCTCTTCAATCTTTAGTGTGGTTTCTTCTCATCGCCCTAATACCTGTCTTATCTGTGTCCCTTGTATTTCTTATCATCCATACTAACTGTACTGTGCCTTTGCAGCCCCTTGAGACAAACCAGGGCAGCACAGCCAGCTCTAGTTCAGTTTTTCTTGTGCTGGCAAGCTGCTGTAATGTGATTCCATGGTGCTTCCTTTTGGTCTGCATCATCTAGGCAGGACAGACTGACAGCCCAGAGCCCCAGACTACAGAGCTGGAAGCTCATTGGGGAGACAACAATTTGAAGTCTTAGATATACATTTTAAATTAAAGAAATCAAAAAAGGTAATTATTTTTGACTCTAGATTCCTCTTCCCCCTTGCAAACACATACACACACACACACACACACACACACACACACACGAGAGAGAGAGAGAGAGAGAGAGAGAGAGAGAGACAATAAAAGAAGGAAGTTAAAACACTTATTTTAACTAAAAACGATCAATACCTACAACAAACACTTAAATGAGATTTATTTCTGCATTTTGGCAAGAAGACTAGTTGGCAAAAATCATGTTTCCAGAGCCAAAGAACTTTTCCAACATGGATACACTTAATGTCTTTGAAAAATCGTTGGGATTTGCTACTCTGAAGAGCATAGAAAGTACAGCTGGAATTGTTAGACTACAAACCAGATGCAAAACTCTTTACAGACAAATCTCTGCTGAACTTTGCACTTTCAGAGCAAAGCCTTGCAAATAGGATAATGAGCTGAAATCCAGCATCCTTAGGATTTCTGGAACAGGAGGCTCCTTAATGGGCTAAATACTACTAACTCCCTCTCATCCCTAGAGTTCACTTCACCCCATGTAAGCATTTTTCTTTGTAGCAACCTTGTCTGATGAAAAATCAAAGAGGAAGGTTAAATTGTCAGGGAGAACACAAGAAATGTATCCCTGGAGAAGAAGGCAATTTAATTTTAGTCTTTCATCAGTGAAAACAGCAACATCTCAAAGAAGGAACGTCTCACAACTCAGAAATAAGTGTAAAAATAGACCCTATTTTTAAGAAGTAATGCGAATTATTAATTGTACTGCTAATGTTCTCTTGTTCTACAAAGTGTTCCTGTGTCAAATGCCACCCCCACAGCCAAGCAGAAAGTAACTGCTAGTGGCAGTTTGTGAAGTCACACAGCAGCTCTCTTGAACTACAAGAAAGGTGCCTGGCTCCACGGGGGAATAACCTTTCCCAGGCTAATGGGAATGTCAAGAATCTTCAGAGATTTATCAATAATGCTTTGATTTCCATGCTGGGAACTGACCATTGCTTGAGTCTCTCACCTGCTACTGTTATCTCAGAAGAACAGGTGTGATTGTCATGTTTAATATCCTGTAAGAGGAAAGAGCCCAGTCAGGGATCACAGTGGGGGAACAAAACTGCTCTGGCTCCCTTGGAATTAATATAGTCCCACAAACCAGCAAAGGCAGCTGTTTTGTGGTTTTCATTCTTCTTTGATTGCACTATCCTGAAAGTATTGAATAGAGAATCAGGAAACCCAGTGAATTTGACCAAAGTTATGCCTCTTAGAAGAAGCAATGGCTAGAAGTCAGCTGGTATTGATATCACCAAAGTTGTTTCCTAAATATGGTTGGGAATGTGTTAACAAGGAATGATTCCTAGTATTCCCCTTGTGAGAATACCCAAGTTATCCCTCTCTGTCTAGAACTTACGTAGTTCTCACAAGTCTCAAGAAGTTTCAAGTTTTTGGAGCTTGCGGATATAAAGAAGAGTCTTCCTAAGTAAGACATGTAGCAGCAGTGAGCCAGTATAGAAGAAATAGGAAAGGGGAAGCCCTACATCCTAGAATCCACTCTCAGCATTTGATCTGACTGCACTGTTTTCTAGATATTTGTGATTTTTTGAATGATCTTTGTAAGGTTCTCTCTTTTTTTTAATCTAGAAGGTGGAGAAGTTACTATTATCAATCTTGTAGGGTTTTGTGCAGATTATTTTTCTCTCCACAAATTCAGATCGCCCATGTTTTTCTTCATCATAGCAGCTGACACCCCATCTGTTAAGTTGAACAAGAAAGAAGCATGGGAGTCACCCTTGAGCATTCTCTTGTTCACACGCAGGAGCCTGTAAGTAAGTTTACCAGAACATCTCCCCATGGCTCTTGTGTCTTAGCCAATGGTCCTGCATTTGATTCCAGAAGCTCCTCCGGAGCATTCTTATTTTTACCCCAGTCCAGATCTTCCTGCTGAGCTGGCCTGAGCTACCTGAGCGCCATGTTTCCTTGCTTTGAGTCTTGCTCCTTGCAAGCCAATCACCATTAAGACTATCTTAAATATAGTTTGGAAATGGAAAGCACATCACTGTCCTACTTAAAGTCTTCTAGTGACTCCTAGATCCTGAAAATGCATTCCAAGCTCTTTTCTGTAGCCTCATTTCTTCTCTAACGTCATCCTGCTCCCATCAGCCTTCTCCCTATTCATGGGACAGGCAGAGGTCACACTCCCTTCCTAGTGCCCATGAAGAAATGATCCCCTCTGCCTTAAACTTTGGTCTCTTAGAGCTTGTAATGCTACCACATAATCCAAATTGCAGCCCAAATATCACCTTGTGAGAGAAGGTTTCCTGGACTACACCATTCAAAGCAGAGCACAGTAATTTCACTGCTTTATTTGCTTCATGGTGTTTAACAGAATATAAATTTACCTGTTTACTTCCTCTGTTTTCTGCTCCCCTAGTAGAAGCTGGTCCTTCTATTGAACAACACAATCAGTTTTGTTCAATAACCTACTCTGAGAATACGGAATAATGCCTATAGCCCTTGGTAAGTACTCCTTGAATGAGTGAATAGAAAATGGTCGCATAGAAGAATTACTTACAAATATGAGTTGATTTAAAGCAAATAGGCTTTTGTTCTTGTCATCTGGGTTGGAAACTTTTAAATTGTCTTTATATTTTAAAAATAATATGTATGGGGGCTGGGAAGGTGGCTCAGTGGTAGCGTGCTTGCTTGATATTCATGAGACCCTAGGTTCAATTCCTCAGCACCATATAAACAGAAAAAGCCAGAAATGGCACTGTGGCTCATGTGGTAGAGCACTAGCCTTGAGCTGAAGAGCTGAGAGATAGTGCCCAGGCCCAGAGTTCAAGCCCCATGACTGACAAAAAATTATTATTAATAATAATATGTATGGTTTGGAGGGAGAGGCAGTCCAGGTGAAGTCCATGGAGAGAGGTGGAAGCTTTGCAGCAGACCCCAGATCCTGGAAGCTTCAGTATCACCATTTTGCAAAGGGCATTTTAGTGAGACCCATTGCTTGAGAAACAGGGCCGTGGTGGGGGCAGCATGAGCCCATGTTGGAAGGCGTTGACCAGAAGTCTGGGTAGGGTTGGACTGAATTTTAGAAGCAATAACCAGCACTTACCATTTATAATTGTTCAGCTGCATGTGTGATTCATTAGTGTACATCTGTCTTCTTGGATACCAGCGCAACATTTTCTCTAATCTTTGGCAGCTGAAAATACTTAAATGCTTTTAGAGTTATATACTATCCTTGGCTCTTGGCTCCTAGGGGGAGACAATACAGGGAAATTTTGTTTAGTTGTTTATTTAGGCACATTTACTTTTTCAAGTTTAATTTTATTGTCAAGGTGATGTACAGAGGGGTTACAGTTACATATGTAAGGTAATGAGTACATTTCTTGTTGAACATTTTTACCCCCTCCCTCATTTTTCTCCTACTTTCCCTCTCCCTATCCACCTCCCACAGTTGTAAAATTCACTTCCAACATATTGTCTTATGAGTATCGCTGTTGTATTGGTTGACCCTTTCTTCTTTGTCTCACCATTTTGTTGTTCCCCTTCCCTTCCCCAAATCAGACAAGTTTATGTCGGCCTTGCTCCTGACCACCACCCCCTCCTCTCCCTTGTATGTGTGGGAAAGGCTCTGGTCAAGGCTGCTTCAGTTTTGTGAAACTGAAGCAGGTTTTCTCTCCCCAAAAGTGAGATCTCAAAAGTGATAATCCAAATCATACTGTGGGGTGCCTCAAGCCTTGTGCATCTTCATAGACTCTGTTATGTATGTACCTTGGTCTGGTTAGATAGAGGTCTGAGGTTTTAGGCCTTTTGTTTAGTGCTGCTTGTGTCTCATCATTCCACACAATGCTTGGAACATCTCTGGAGTTCAAAATAGCTGCCCTCTTATGTCAGGCACTGTCCCTATGTGATTTTTGTGTATCGTATGAATTCCCCAAACCATATCCAAAGCTGCGCGTCACTTGTCTTTTATTTCAAAATGTCCTAGCCTTGCTCCTATTTCCTGTAATTTCCTGTCTTCCAATTCTATGCGGGTAAGGTCCTTGCTGTAGCATCTAGAGAGCATTGGACTTCAAATCCTTACTTAAAGACTTTGGTAATTTGATCTTTAAATAAAATCTAGTGACTGTTTCTTCAGAAAAAATAAGATAAAATGATGCTTCATTTCCATGCTAGCCAAATAAATTCTTTTAATTTGTAGCCTCAATTCACTTAAAAAAATCAACTTCACAATTTCTAAGTATTTTTGGTCCTAGAAATTACAAACAAAAACAATTCAGCCCTCCCAAACTATTGAGGAGGTAGGAGGATTGAAAGTTTGAGGCCAGCAGCTTGGGCTATGTAACAAGACCCAGCTCAAAAAAGAATAGAGAAAAGTATTCATCTATATATAAAATATGTGTTCTACTGAGAAGAAAATACATATGCATATGTATGTATGTATTTTCTTTGAGGTGCAGATTTCCTTTAGGGACAAAATTGTCCAGTAGAACCTTCTGTGGTTATGGAAATGTTTTATATCACTCGCCAATATGATTTCTACCAAACATATGAGGCTTTTGAGTACTGGAAACATGATTAGTGAAGCTGGGAAATGTTATTTTAATTTTAATCAAAGTTTATATGTGGCCATTAGCTATTGTATTATACAGAAAAGTTTTTGAAAGATCCCATAGACTATATTTGAGTCTAGATGGGTGGTATGATCTCAATAGAGAAAATCCTAAGGAGAACTATAAAAAGACAAAACACAGGTAATCTGAGAGATAAAGGAGACAGTGCCTGAGTGATTGCCTTGTAACCCAGATTCTTGGCCCAATAACTAACTATACCATTAGTGCTTGCTGTGGTAATTGGGCATGGATTTTAAAATTGCTCTGTTAAATTTCTCCCAGGCTGGATCATATCATAATTTTTCTCTTCAAAGTATACAGATAAAGGAAGAAGAAGATAAAGGAGAAGATCATGAGCTTCCTAAACATTTGCACAGTAACTTTCTAACTGTTGAGAGAGGGAGAAGTAAAACACTATCCTGCTGTTCTTTCCTGGTACTCTAGTGAGCAGCGGGGCTTCAGATGAGGAGATGTACCAAGGAAGTTGGACACTGTGTCCTAGTGTTCTTAGCCTTAATGAAGACTGTCTTCAAGATTGACTTAGAAGTTCAAAATGGCGGATATGCTCTTTCTGTAGGCCCTAGAGAGAGTACCTTTCCTTTGCTTTTCTTAGATTCTAGAGGCCACCTATATTCCTTAGATTGTGGCTCCTTTCGCCATTTCCAACATTAGAAGTATAGAATTCTGCCCCCCTTCCATAGCTAACTTCAAGATTACCTCTCCAGCTCATAATCCTTAACTCAAGCACACACACAAAGTTCCTTTTTACCATGCAAGATAAAAAATGTACAGGCTTTGATATTAAAACATAAATATCTTGAAGGGTTTATTATTCTACCATGTCAACTGCGCAGGTATAATCGTATTTTAATGACCTAAGTCTTGTGATGTATTAAAATTAGATTTTATTAATATAACTGGAAGCAAGTACACTCTTTTTCTAGAATCTAAATATTGTTTAAGAAATTAAACTTCAGTTTCATACATACTTTTTTCTTTTTTTTTCCATTAACTAACTTGTGTGAGATCAAACAGGCCAGATGTTCCCAAGACTCAGTTTCCTCATTTGTATGATAAGAGAGTTGCCGTGTTAGGTCTTTAAGGTCCCATTCAGCCAGAATTACATTTTAAAGGAAAATAGAAGAGTCAGGTACCACTGGCTCATGCTTATAATTCTACCTAGTTGGATTTCTAGGAGGCTGAAATCCAAGAGTCCTGGTTCACAGGCAACCCAGTCAGGAAAGTCCCTAAGACTTGCCCTCTTTTCTTTAATTAACCACCAGAAAGAAAAAAAGACAACAACAAGCACATAGAAGTTCTTGCTTCTCCCCAGAGCAGCCAAAGCCAGACTTCTGGAGTTTTTTTTCGTTGTTTGTTTTGGTTTGGTTTGTTTGGTTTTGTTGCTGTGTTTCACGCTATTTGTGTGCCTAAAGCCTAAG
This sequence comes from Dipodomys merriami, assembly GCF_024711535.1. Lineage (NCBI taxonomy): Eukaryota > Metazoa > Chordata > Mammalia > Rodentia > Heteromyidae > Dipodomys > Dipodomys merriami. The sequence continues at coordinate 44,676,342 of NW_027206068.1, read as the reverse complement.
AGAGTCTGTGGTTTGGGAATAGAAAACAATGGCTAACTCAATTTTACCCTTAGATGTTTATAAATAATTGGTACAACCTTTGTAAGTGGGCTCATAAATAACAGCTCTCTTCACAGGAAATAGTGTCACACCTGTCACTTGCGGAAGGTAATAACAGATAGTATATTGCATAAATCCTAAGGGTGTGAATCATCATCCAAAATGTTTTATTGCTTCCTAGTTTTCTATAACATTGTATATATTAAAAATATTGCTTCAGGTGACATTTTAGCATCTTATACTTCCTGGAAATTCATTAAAGTGAAATACTAAAAGAAGCAAAGTTTAAAAATACTGAGTTTCTTTGTTTATTTATTTACTTATTATTGAGCAAGGAGCTAAAAACCCCAGATGAGGTATTTCTTGTTTGAAATCTCTAAGATATTCGTCTAAATACAGAGAGCAGACATCAGAATTTATTGCCTCCACAAAATTTATATCTTTGAGTGTTATTTTGCACCATTCTCAATGTAACTATATATGAAATATATCTAGTGTGCTCTAATGATATTATGCACAAGAAATCTGATGATGAATTTAAATAACTGCTGAGGACACTGGCCAGAATGAAGATGTGAAGTGTCTCTTCTGATGTGTTCATGTTTTTATTTCTTGGCTCTTTCTAAGAAATGTTAGTGCGTTTAACTTAAGAGTCATAATTTCACTTAGCATCATCTTACATGGTCATATGTACATGCTAAGTGACATGAACCCCAAGATATGGACACAAGAGGTCTGTCTTTATTGTTATTGTTTTAAATGTACCATGTGATTTTATTTTTTGTTGTTGTTATTGTTTTCTTTGTATGTTCTTTCCCCTATGGCATATCCCCTGTTGTCACTGTACTTGATTTTGATACCCTGAATCTTGTATATACATTTGCCTAATCTGGGGAGGGGAAGAGGAATAACAAAATGCTTAAACAAGGGCACAGGTGACCCATTGCAACAAGGATACCCACAGGAAAGTATGTTGGAAACAAGTTTTACAACTTCTTGCCAGGGAGGGATGAGGGTGAAGGGGTAGAGGGGAGGAACATGTGATGGGAGGAGGAGTGGGGGAGGTGGAGGAGGGAAGGGATATTGGGACAACAACAAGGGAAGGGGTAACAATGATCGACAAGTAATGTAGTCATTGTGTTACTCATGTAACTGTAACCCCTCTGTACAGCAACTTTACAATAAAATAAAATAAAATAAAATAAAGAGTCATAATTTAAGCAACCAAATTGGGACAATTCTTTCCCTCTCCCTCTCTCACAAGATCTTCTACCAGTTGTCTACTAGTTTTGTTTTCTTGTTTGCATTACTTTCTGTGGAGCAAAAAGCAAAGGAGAGAGAGAGAAAAGAGAAGCAGATGGCTGGATGATGAATGTTCAGGAAATCAATGACTACTTCCCAGAACAGTTTTTCATTATGGATTATCAGCTTTTTTCATTATGAATTATTGCTTTTATATTTTGATATATCATTATTCATTGCAGTGATCTTCTTATCAGGTTCTGATCATGCATTTAACAAAAAGTCATCAAATGCTCACTTTATATCAAGTACTCTGCTAAACTCTAGAGATACAATGGTAGGTAAACCAGAAAGAGTCTGGCTTTCATGTTCTAGATAGACATGGCCCAACAATTGCATTTGAAATTGTATAACCATGCTAAGAACAATATGTTGAACTAGTACAACAACTAAAGAAGTAAAAAGCTTTTAAAAATATTTCAGTTTATAGCAGTAGTAGAACCTAATTTCATAACTAACAGACCTTGTGTAGGTTTCCATGTGACTTCACTGAGAGTGTTGTTCTAAATTATTTAATTGAAAAAGGAATTTAGCATAGCAAGGAGAATTCAACGTCTTTAGAAGCTGCAGAGGAAAATAATAATTAACCAAGTGACCTTTGTCCAAGGTTTCAGTTCCATTAAGTCATGATACATGGCACATTCTAATTAACATCCTGGAAATGGAACTTCCAAGGTGTTTCAGATATAACTAAGCAGAGAGTGTAAAAATGCTTTTAAGTATAGGGAAATTATAGCAATGTTTCATTTTCCTACCTATAAGCTTGTTTTATAGAAAGTGTTTATCTGTTACTAAAGAAGTCCTTCAAGTGGTTTTAGGAAGCATGGTAGATTGCATTTGTGATTTTCTCTTCATGTCTTGAGATTAAAAAAAGCAAGTGACAAGAAATATACTTATGGCGCTGGGAAGGTGGCTCAGTGGTAGAGTGCTTGCCTAGCATGCGTGAGGCCATGTGTTTGATTCCTCAGCACCACATAAGCAGAAAAACCCAGAAATGGTGCTGTGGCTCAAGTGGTAGAGTGCTAGCCTTGAGCTGAAGAGCTGAGGGACAGTGCCTAGGCCCAGAGTTCAGGCCCCATGACCAACAACACCAAAAAAAATGTACTTATTACCTTACTTATATAACTGAAACCCCTCTGTACATCACCTTCACAAAAAATAAATAAAACTTTTAAAAAAGGAAGTGAGTTGTTACTTAGACAAAGCCACATATGTAATATATTGGTAGGCCCTCCTGAATTCAAGAATGGAGGCCATTGTATTTGTGCTAAAGCTCAAACTAAATTATGAGGGTTTTTCATATATCAAAATACAGTCTTCAGAGTCTTGATGCTTACTAGAAGGCAATTTCTTCTTGCATTCTTAAGCTTCCTAGAATTTTAAGGCCAAATACTTCTTTGAGCCACAAATTCTTAATCTTCCCTTCCAATGGTTAGTAGCACTTGCTATATAGTAAGTGACACTAACTTCTATTGAGAAAATAAGAAGGAAAAGAATATGGGCTAAACATTTTACTGAGGTTTTCCAAGAAATTATATTCCAAGCATCCAGATACTAGGTATGAAGGATACCATCTTATCTCTTTCTGTGAACTGCCTTCTTTCAAAGCTTGTCTCCAGCTCCCCTTTATGAAAACCACTTTCTCACTACCCCTATAAAGGTATTGTCCTGTCTTCTGAGGTAATGCACCATTATCTTTTGTACTTCTTTTATTGGTATACAGAATGTACTCTCCTTTAAAAAAAATAAGTCTAGCTACTCAGGAGGCTGAAATCTGAGGATCATAGTTTGAAGCCAGCCCAGGCAGCAAAGTCTGTGAGACTTCACTAAACTGCCATAAGAAGCCAGAAGTGGAGCTGTGGCTGTACTGGTAAAGTAAAAGAAGCTCAAGAAACAGTGCCCAGTTTCTGAGTACAAGCCCCAGGACTGGCACCAAAAAACAACAAATAAAGAAATAATTGTAAATTGTAAAGAAGACAATATCTATGATTTATCATCCAAGGAAAATGTAAGCCCAGTAAAACTGAGAGCTTTATCTTGAATCACTCTCTATTTTCACCTAACAACACATAGTCTTTGGTGTGGCATAGATGCAGAAAGATAGATGTGTTTCTAATTACAAGGTAAAGAAGTCTGTAGATGATATGAGAGAGGAAAAAATATAAAGAAGGGAAACAAGAGCAAGTAAAAAGATGATTTGTGTTCAGACATACATAAACTTCTCACACAGAACCCAGATTAGACCTCCATGATGCTTCAACTATTTTAATTATGCTTCTTTTCCTCTATACGTAAAATGTAGTGATAATATTATATATTCTATCACAACTACTCCCACCTTTAGTATTCCCATTCTATTTCTTAGTTTATAATTTGGCAAAACTTTTCAGGGCAGGATTGTGTCTTTAGGTATCCATATCCTTTGCTTTTCTGCTTTCCTTGTTGTTTTTTTTCTTTCTCTCTCTTTGATTTCTTCCCAGAGAATTTCCTAATCTAGCTGAGCTAGTTACAACCACTGTGATCTTAGAAGCATATTCAAGTACCATGAACATTTATACTCTCCTGCTTTCATATGCTTCTCCACTCACTGTACATGAGCTAACAGCGATTGCTTGAGAATGATGGTAATTCTGAGAGTCAGGCTTGGTTCCACATTCCAGTTACCTAGGAGCTTTATAAGCACTTATTGCCCAAACCTCCCTTGGAAAGCTCCCAGGATAACCTTCACAAGAGATTGAGAACTCTTGGGGAAGAACAAAGGGCTAAGAGATTGGCAAGAGATCCTACATGTCTGTGGGTAAATGAGTAGAAGTGGTTGCGGGTGTCACCACGCATAGTCACCAATCTCAGTACCAGGTGAATAGAGCATGTTACCGATTTTCATTCCCAGGTACATTTTGTATCTCCTGTGGCAGCCACCTCTCCCAGGTCATTATGACTTTACTTTTTCTTATGTTGATGACTCACCAATCTTGCATTTCTAATTCTTTTGCAGAGCCATCTCACATGTCACAGTTGGTTTTCAATGATTATTTTTAGTTGCAAAATTCTGCAACTGATTTACATGGATACTCCACCTTCCAGGAGGTAGAGCATAATTCCCCATACCACAAATGTGAGTTGCCCATAGAAATTTACTTCCAATGAATAAACCGTGAAAAGGAGGTAAAACTAAATGACTTATGGGAAAGACATCTGATCATCATGGCCTCAGCTAAGTGGATCAAGGACAACCTGGTCAGTGATAGGTCATGCTAATACTATGTACTCTCATATATGATGATGAAAATATCACACTGCCTCTGTGGTCTTTCTACCCCAAATCCATAACCCTCGTCTAACCACAAGAAAACCATCAAGTAAGTCTTAATTGAGGAATATTCTGCTAAATATTCTTTGAGACAAGGAACACTGGAGAAGCTCTCACAGAGAAGAGGAAGGAACCTAAGAGTATATTAAACTGAAATGTAATACACTAATGTAATGGGAGACCCAAGATGAGATTCTAGAATAGGATATTGGACAAAAATCACATAAAATCCTAATCAAACAATTGCTGTGGTTAATCATAATTTGACCACAGGGTTGTTAATTGTGATAAATACTAATATAAAATGGATGGTGGGCGGTACAAACTTGCATGGGAATTTTCTGTATCATCTTTGCAACATTTCAGTAAAATCTAAAACTATCCTAAAATAAAATTCATTTTAAAAAACCTGATGTTCTTCGTAAGTCATGGAATTGTAAAAGTTTTAAGTAGCAGACATTGACTTTAACCCAGTGCTGCTAAAACAGTGGCTCTCAAACTTCAGCATTATTTAAAAACTTTCATAGTTCGTTAACCAAATTGCCCTGCTTCCATCTCCAGAAGTCCTGCTCTGCACTACTAGCAAGTTCTCTGGGAATGTCTGTCTGTTTATTCATGAACCAAACTCACCGCCATATACAATAAGTCTCTGAACTCGAATGCAAGCTTCTATTCATGTACCTTCATAAGCAACTGAGGTAAAGTGGATTTATTTCGGAGCATGATTTGAAGGTTATAGCAGGAGAACTCATACTCTTCTATTGGGGAAAGTCCCCTTTTAAGCCAAATATATGCAATTTAGGGAGGAATAGACCTGAAGCTGTGAGGGGGGATGTCATAGCCAGATCTCCCTCACATTAGCTAACTTTATTAGAAATGTATTTCCTTCCATAGTGGTCAAAGAGTTAATGTCAGAACCACTGGTATTTAATTACTTTATTATAATTCTGGCTATTTTTACATTTTATTGCTGCATACATATTTCTCACAATCAGCAAATGCTGTTGTGATTATCTAATTTGCTTTTTAGAAAAACTACCTACAAGAGGTAAGTGGAAACTTCCAAATGAAGTGTAGCTTTAGTGGTGGATTGCAAGAGTATAATAAAACTCATGGAGTGCGTTTGGAATTTGTTCTGGAAATTCCTTACCTGAAGGACATATTCTAAACTAAAAGGTTGAGAAAAAGTTCGTGTTTGGATGTGTTTGCCTGTGGTTTTTGTCTGTCAAGACAAATTCAGAAAGAGTGTGGGAGGAATTTTCAGTTTGACAAATGTCAGAAGGTTCACAGCTAAGTCCCGGCTTTGTCTTGCTAGTGATCAGACTTGTGTGGGGGTTAGGATGAGAAGCCACAGGAGAGAGGGAATGCGATGGTATTGATGTCTTTATTTGAAGCATCTTTTAGAACTATTTAAACATTTAGCTGGAAATAAATAATATCATATATTTTTATTGTTATTATTAAGGAATTGAACTAAGGGGTTACAATTCCCAAAGTCAGTTTATCAGTACAGTGCTTCTTGGGCAATGTCACTCCTTCCTTCCCCCATTTTCTCCCTCCCATCCCTACCCTCAAGTTACATAGTACACTTTTTACAGTGTTTATTGAATACAGTGACTACACTTTTTCACCCTCCCTCCCTCCATTTCTGTGCTCTCCTGTGCCCCCTCCCCAAAATACATGTATCCATTCTGTGCTCTTCATTTTGATAAGTAGTGCTTTAGTTGTTCAGAGGAATTGTGCTATTCGATTCTTCCCCTACATATACCGCCCTTTAGTCAGCTTGCATAGAGCCCTGTATATGTTATGTTCCTAATTGCATTTTAGATCTAGCTTCCATTTCTTTAATTGGACTGTGTAGCTGTGGGGAGTTAGTTACAAAAGGGAATGAATCCAGTTAGATGAAAAAAATTCTAGGTTTGTGACATTTTAAAATCAGCTGGATATAGAGAAGGTAGATTATTGAAAAACCTTTGACAGATTAAGTTCTTTTGTGTGCACAGCCTTATCCCATTTTAGATCTTTACTAAAATATTTTGAAATTTTGTGACTTTAATAATTACAGGGTAGAACCCAGCGAGTGTTATCACTACTTGTTATTACACTGATCTAGCACCTCTACAAAATCACCTAAAAAGTTAAAGCCCACAAAGTAGGTGCTAGTCTTCATTCTCAAAACCCAGGGTGATGGAGGACCATGTGATGGGAGCATCCCATGTTTGATTATGGGATTGGTTGCCACTATTGACCATATTCATCTGTACTCAAACTTCAGGTTCCTTTGGTCTCTAGCCCATCATAACTGCTCACTCCATGCAAAGCCTCTGAGAAGCCTGGACTCTTTCAGCAGCATGCATGGTTTCCTCCCCTAAAGCTGCAGCAATTGCTTCCCTGCTTAAGTGTCAGGAAGGAGCAGCCAGCACTGTGGGGGTGGAACCACTCAGCTCATTCACCTGCAAGATAAAAGGAGATGCTAGGAAGGAATGAAATAGCACTAGGAAAAAATAGCAACTGTCAGCAGAAGGACTGACAGCTAGGATTGCCAAAAGTCCTCCTCCAGCTCTTCATACTCAAATTTATTTAATAATAACAATCCAGAAAGCAACAGAGAGGTATGCCCCCTCTTTCAGGAGAGTTTCTTCTTTGTACTGAATACATTTTGTCTCTTCCTGGGATGCCAGGATTCATCTCTACTCTTTTAATTTCTTTTTCTGTCTGTCTGTCTATCTGTCTGTCTCTCGCTCTCTGTCTGTCTCTGATCTATTTCATTTTCTTCTTTGGCACCATATCCTTGAGTCAGGAGAAGGTTAGGATAGTGTGATGGTGTGAACTTAGTGAATTACTTTCTTTTCTTGTGCATTGTTGCTGTGGTATATGATTCAGATTCCACTTCTGTTTTGCATCCATTTTCAGTTTCTTCTCTTTTCTATTGTCTTTTTAAATTTCATGTTGTCTTATTTGTCTGCCATTCTTACATCCTTTTCATTCTCTAGGTTTTGCTGAATACCATTACTTAATACAAATGTCTCCTAATTCTGCTGTCTGGAGACACTGGCTAAACCTTCTACCCCCACCTCCATTTTTTTTTAATTCTCATGTTACTGATTCTGTATTATAGGATAGACTTTCCAGCTTTCCTCAGGATAATATAATCAAATTTCCACTTTGGGTTCAACTTTAGCAGTTAAATCCAGCCACTATTTAAAAGTGAAGACCAGCTGAGATTCAATTTCAGCCCCTGGAGCAGGAGTACAACAGGAGTGAATACCCTTGTTCAGGATTAAAGGTGAGAACAGGGAGTTGGGAGAAGTTCCTTTTCAAGTTTAGGAAGTAACCAACATACAGAAAAGGAAGTGTCTAAGTCTAGCTTTTCTGTTCACCTGCTATGGAACGAACCCTTTCAGAAGCATGATGGATTTTTGCCTGACAAATGGAAATGATGCTTGTCCTGCATCCTTCTCAAGGTCACTCTGCAGGTCAAATGAGATTTACCTCATGAGAACTGCTCACAAACTGAAGAAGTTCCTTTGATGGGTATAAATTATACATGTCTAAATAGTGTTCTTTTTTCATGAATCTACCGTGTATCTGGTTGTATTGTGAGTGTTCTAACTCTTCTCATGACAACTGCTTTTGGGACTTCTGGCTGGGTCTCTGTGGGTGATTTGCATTTTCCCGTCTGAGAGGAAAATCCTAGGGAACTGAGTGATCAGCCTGTTTGACTTAGTCTAGAAAAGTATACAGCCGTTGAGGCCAGATGCACTTGGGCTTGAAAACAAACCCGTTATCACTGTGTGCTCCTGCGCAAATGTCCCAATTTTCCAAGGCTAGAATTTACTCATCTTGAAAGCTAGGACAATTGTTCCTTTAGTATTCCATAGAGACTGTCCAACTCCTATTAAGGGGTCCATAGTCATAACATGGAAGGAATGATTACCATTTTATATACATGGCAACAACAAGACAATTGCCAGTATGATGTGAGATCAAGAATAAGATCAGAAAGCAGGCAGAAAGCTATCCCATTCAGTTAATCAGGAAAAGTATCATGAGCACAATGCTTAAGCTTTAGGCCCCTTACACTCCTGGGCTTACCATCTACCATAGTTCTCTGACCCCTTTGACATAGGCAGTTCTGGTGCTTCAGTTTGTGATACCCATTTGAAGAGAGCAGGATAGAAAGTACGTGATGTGGTGGTAAATGGTTCTAGAATTTTTAGCAAAGAATTTCAGTGTCTCAGCAGAGGCAACTCTGGGAGCTCAGCTAATGTCTGTGCTGTCATTACCATAGACAGTGCTAACCCTACTTGTAATGGTGGAGTCTTGATGTGTATTATCACTCCGTGAAACAAAGAAATGATTTAAGGTGACAAATATAGAGGAAGAGATGTGCTCTCTCCTACTCTAAATCAGCCAAGTCTAAAGGCCACATGACGGAAATCCTCTTAGGGAGAGACTGACACAGCCAAATAATCCTCCTTGACAAGTCTTCCTCTGTCGGTTTTAGGCAAATGAGGAAGTTCAAATCGATGGCAACTCTGCCTGTCTTTCCAGCTGTGGTGATTCACAGGCTCAGTGTGATACTTTTAACTGCTTCTCCGATCAAAATGCCTGGAAGCTGTGTCCATTCCTCTAGAGGACCATTAAGAAGAAATGGAAGTACATCCACTGGTGCCTGCCAATCTTTCCCATCAAATGCTATGTATGATTGACATGTGACACTGTTTCACAGTAGGTGGGAAGGAAGTCTTTTTTTCTAAATGAAAGAGCCTGCTACTCATCTTCTCAGTTTCCTTGTGGTCCTACCATGTTCAGTGTCAGCGCTGAAGTGGCTGAGTTACTCTTGTGGAAATACCTTAGGCTTCCTCTTTTTGGACTCCTCTGCATCCAAACCTGCAGAAAGAACACATAGATAATAAAATTCCTTTACATAAATCTTGGCTCTAGCTGTTGGTAATGGAAAAATATTCTTTTTTTTTGTTGTCAAGGTGATGTACAGAGGGGTTACAGTTACATAAGTAAGGTAATAAGTACATTTCTTGTCAAACTTGTTACTTTCCCTCATTTTTCTCCTACTTTCCCTCCCCCCATATCCTCCTCAACTTGTACAAATCATTTCCAACATGTTGTCTTGTGTATATCACTGTTGCATTGGTTTCCCCTTGTCCTTTGTCTCACCATTCTGTTGTTCCCCTTCCCTTCCCTAATTCAAATAAATGTATATACAATATCAAGGTACCAAAATCAAATACAATGACAACAGGGGATATACTATAGGGGGAAGAATATTCAAAGAAACAAAAAATCACATACTACATTAAAACAACAACAAAGAAAAACCTCTTGTGTCCATGTCTTGGGGTTAATTTTGCTTACCATCATCCTTTATGGATCTATGTACATAGCTATTGAGCTATTCTGCTCATCTGCTAAGAAGAAATATTCTTTAGTTTGTCCGTTACCTCTTTATTTCCTCATTGGGTCCCAGCCAATACTTGACTCCTTACCCTTTGAATGCAGTGATTGGTTTTCTGTATAGGTTAAAAAGGGGTATACAATAAAACCTATGAAAACCTCTTCCTTTTAGATTGTACAATAGCAAATTAATGTCACTACCTGGGAATAAATAATAACCCAATCTTTGTATTCAGATTTTGCAACACATACACTTTCTCCATGATAATTTAAAAAATGTCAGGTTGGGCCAGGCACCAGTGGCTCACGCCTGTAATCCTAACTATTCAAGAGGCTGAGATCTGAGGTTTGCAGTTCAAAGTCAGCGTGGGCAGGAAAAGCCTTATCTCAAATAAACTTATCTCAAATAAACCACCAGAAACCAGGAAATGGCGCTGTGGCTCAAGTAGTAGAGCACTAGCCTTGAGCTGAAGAGCTGAGGGACAGTACTCAGGCCCAGTGTTCAAGACCCATGACCCCCGCCCGCCCCCACCCCCCCCTGCCAAAAAAAAGTTAGGTTGGCCTCTGAATCCAAACTGCTACTCTGGATAGTTTCATTTGTAGCTGACTCCATAGTAACTGATCTGAAATGTCTCAGTTTCCTTCTTTTCACCTCCTTCATTTCTTAGTGGATAATCTATTTACCTATTTTGCAAGGAAAACTATATATATATATATATATATATATATATATGTATACATATATCTTTAATTTAAGTCTTTCAAATAATATCTTAGTATATTAATTCTTCTTCCTTGCTGATTCTCCAAAAAAAAAAATATGGGTCAACAAATAATGGCCCATATACCAAATCTAGTCTGCCATCTCTTATAGATGAAGTTTCACTGGAATACATTTAGCCATCCCTTTGCAGATGAAGTTTCACTGGAATACATTTATTCGTCTATGTATTGTTCACATCTCTTTTCACAATACAATGTAGACTCGAATAGTTGGGGTTGAGAACATGTGCTCCACAAAGCCTAAACTATTCACCCCAAGAAAAAAATTGACAATCCTTGTTCCAAGAAAAGTTAATCTTCCTCCTTTTAGGACTAGCCATCTCATCCATGGACCACTTCCTCTGCACTATCAGCATTAGCTGTGTCCTCCGAGCCATGCTCTTTCTCATTTATGCAATGCCTTGCTGTTCTTCTAGAGCTCAACTTAGACTTATAAATAAATATGTAATAGCTACTTACAAGTGACATATACATTGCCGAAGGAGCACATTTGAGTGAACACTTTTCCATACAAAATATTTTCTAGTTCAAATCCAATCTTTCTCTTTCTACCACAATTGTCTCTAAGTATTTTATTGGGAATTATGATATTTACAGTCTGCCTTATAATTTAAATATTTGTCTATTTACGGTTCCTTCTCCTCACTATAGCAATGGTCATTCTTTCTTTTTCTTTTCTCTCTTTTTCTTTCTTACCTTCTTCTTTTCATTTCCCTTCCTTTTCTATCTTTTTCTTCTTCTCTATCTTTTTTCCTTCTCCTTCTTTCATTCGTTCCTTCCTTCCTTCCTTCTATTCTTCCTTTTTTCTTATCTTCAGTGTCTTCAGAGTATATATTGTTACTAAAGAATTTATATAGATGTTATAAATTATAGCTCGATTCCCAAAGGTTCATGTGCCAAAAGCTCAGTTCCTAGTGTGATGGTGATAAGGTAATGAACCCTTAAAGAGTTGGACAACCTAGTGGAAGATAATTAAGTCATGGAGACTCTGTCCTCAAGAATGAATCAATGTCTTGCAGCAGTGGCTCAACTTTTATGGAACTGAATTTGTTTTGAGGACTTCTCCCAAGATTGTTGTTGTAAAAGAGCAAATTTGTGACTGCTCTGCTTTCTAGTCCTGTCTCTTCATGTGGCCAGTCTGTCTTGCATATGATTCAGAAAGGTGATTCCAATTGCTATATATGTTACAATGCAAAAAAACCCTTACCAAAGACCAAACAGATGAGGCTTCCAATCCGGGACTTAAAGCCTATAGAACTATAAGCTAAACAGACTCCTTTTACATTACCCAGCATGAGGTATTTTGTTACAGTAGCCCGAAGCAGATTGAGATATCAGCATCAGATGTTATTGAATTTGTTTGACTTTCCCTTATCAAGACATGAAAGCTCTGTGAATAGAAGCCATAGAGTTTTCCTTAGCCATTTTTTTGTGAAATAATACTTATGTAAACCTGGGAAATAAATGCTTCAGGTTTTTCCTTTTAAATGTTATGTAAGATTTTTATGAATTTAAGACTCTATTTATGGTATTTTAAAATATTAGCTTTTCTTGATTTCCTTTAATTCATTGTTGTTATTCCATAAATCCATTTCTCATGTGAAAATGCCAAGGTGGCTATATACACTTGAATACTTTTACAACTAAGGAGCTGTAAGACAGAATTTGCATGATAATGTCTGCAGAATTTCATTTACCCTTCCTGGTGAGTGCATACCTTTAAATTCTGAATTGATAATGAGCACTCCCTCTTCTGGGGGAATTAGCGAGAGAAAATATCAATGTATGTCAGAGTTCTTTTTTCAGGATTTCAAAGTGATGGTTATAAATGCCCTTTACAGGTTATTCTTGAAGGCGTATTTTGTATGAAACTTAGCTCATCAGCTTAAATCTTTTCTGAGATCTGCCATCCCTGCTGTTGAGTTAAATAATTTAATTCATCTCAGTAGTTGGGCTTTCGTTTAGCAGGTGGCAGTCTGCTCAGAACTAGACTCACCAGCCTTCACAGAGGTCAACATGCCCCCAGTTTCATAGCCACTATCCATGGCTAGAACTCTGACCAGTTCCTGGAAATGTGGGTAGTTGGACCTAAGTAGCGGGATGACAGGGTATCTATCCATTATTTGGAAGAGGAACTCCATTCAGGATATATTTGCCACTACAAATATTATTTAAAAGGTGGGAGATAAAAAACATCTTGTGTCTTAAAAGGATTATTTGTGAAATGTTTGTCAAATTCCACTGCTACTGAAAAGTCAGTGTAACTAATCCACCTTGCATCCTACATAAGAAGAATTCAGGCAAGAGGTAAATAGGAAAGTTTCTTAGGAAAGGAATACACTGAAAGAAGGTCCTCTCTGGGTGAGAATGACAATGATTCTTATCAGGGTACATTATTGATCAAAGTGTGAGGGGTTTGGTGGGGGTAGGGGGTGGGGGGGGTGCGGGGGGAACCTCTCCCCAGGAGCAGCCCAAGGTGCAGAGTTCCTGCACCAAGTGTGAGGGAGGCTTACTGAAATAATTTGATCTCAGAGCTATGTGTTTACTGGTTGGGTAAATGAAAGATTTTCTTTTTCATGAGCTATTTGTTGACCTATCTTAGGCTGGAATGAACTATTCAAGAAACTCCCATCTTAATGACATTGTATGAGCTTGGAGGGCCACTCAGACTGGTTGAAAAGCTTATCTAAATGTTTTCTCCCAGAAGCCTTGTGATCCTGTCATTCATTTTCAGTTCCCTTTGCATTTCCCCATTGCTTGCGGTGAGCTGCTATCACTACATTTGTGTCAATTTGTTCTTGTTTCTTTCTCACAGAAAAAGGAATGAATGATTCAATAGGAAATATTTTCTCTTTTTTATTTTATTGTTATTATAAAGGTGATGCACAGAGGGAATTCAGTTACATAAGTCAGGTAATAAGTACATTTCTTTTTAGACAATTTTACACCTTCTCTCACTTTCTCCCAGTTTTTCTCTCCGATCTCTATCCACAAACTGTATAGTTCATTTTCAACAGAGTGTCTATCCAGTACTACTGTCAAATTGTTCTTTCATTTGTTTTTCATTTATTTAATTTTTTAATTAAATAAACATCTTCATCTACCATCTATTAAGATATAAGTGTGGATAAATCAGTGTAGATGATTTTTCAAAGGAAGAATATAGAAGCACAGTGACTCAAAATGATACTTCTTTTAAAAATTTCAATATGCATCTAATCAAAGAAACAATTACTTACATGAACTTATAATTGTAAGTGAGAAGCAGCTTATAAAGATACGTCTTCTTTTAAATACAAAGGCATGCATTCTGTGATCCCAGGGCACAGAGGTGGTGACTTCCCGAGACGTACACCTCGATTTCTTTCTGGCATTCCAGCGTTCTTTCTGTTATGTTATGCAGTTCTTCCTTTCCTTGTCATTTGAGAGTTGGTGTTCTATTAAACTGATTTATAACACACAAGTCAAAGGTATGATGTTACCATATATCTTCATAATCATTCTTAAATATCCTTTAATCACATATCAAAATCACATCATCATTCTTGGATATTTGCTCAGCACCCTTAATTTCAAATAGCTGACATTTACTAAATGCTAGCTATGGGGCAGAAGGCCCTGTTCTAAAGGCTTATGCTTATGAAACCATTTATTCTCCACAAAAGCCCATGCTATTCTCTTGGTTTTAAAAATGAGGAAGGGTTTGGCAGACTCTGATCATGTGAGCTGGAGCTCATGCTCTGGACACTGCACTGGCTGTCTCCCATTGAACTATACCACCTAGAAAAGTACCTTTCTCAGCAGGAGTCACACAAAGATGGGTGCGTGGGTCTTGAATCCCACCCACTGTGTAAATGCAGACAAAACCCTTACTTATTTTCAAGGTCCATTAAATGTGTTTCTTTGAACTTGTCACCTCCCTTCTTACATATGGAAACTTAGGTTGTCCAATAGCACAGCTTCTAATGACCACCTGATTAGAAATACCTCCACTTTAAGAGGGTATCTCCTGTATGTGTTCATTCAAAGTGGCAACCACGTGTGGTGCAATGTTCTGCAAAAACCTGTGTTGCTGGGGGCTGGGAAGGTGGCTCAGTGGTAGAGTGCTTACCTTGCATGCCAGAGGCCCTGGGTTCGATTCCTTAGCACCACATAAGCAAAAAGAAAAAAGCCAGAAGTGGCGCTGTGGCACAAGTGGTAGAGCGTTAGCCTTGAGCTGAAGAGCTGAGGGACAGCTCCCAGTCCCAGAGTTCAGGCCCCATGACCGGACCCCCCCAAAAAACAAAAAAACCTGTGTTGCTATAAATTATGTCAAGAACATAATAAGACTATTCTTAATTAGACTCTGGCGGCCTTTCTGTGAGAGGTCTACTGTAAGTAGTATGAAGTTATAAGAAGTTTGAACAAACTTAAAGCTGGGTATAATGACTCAAGCTTATGATCCTTGCTACTTGGGAGGCAGAGATCTGAGGATCATGATCCAAGACTAGGTCAAACACCTCAAAACTCCACCTCAGTCAATGGCTGGGGGTGGTGGCACACATCTATTATCCCAGCTACAACTGTTAGATACAGTGTAGCACAACTTTTAGATAAAGTGGTATGTGTCTGTCGTTGCTAGTGATGTGGGGAAGCACAAGAAGAGGATCACAGGTCAAGATTATCCAGGGCATAAAGCAAAACCCTACCTAGTAAATAACAGAGGAAGCATGGCTCAAGTGGTAGAGTACTTCCTAGTAAGTACAAGTTCCCCCCACCCCCCAACAAAAAAAAAGAATCTTGAAAATGTCTTTCCTTCTTAGAACTTACCTTCTTCATAATAATTTCTGTTCAGATTCCTAGATGTCAAATAAATCTATCTAAGATACATGGAATTTCTCTTAAGAATTCAACAATCACCTTTCCATGCCCTTCTTCGATAATAAGTAGATGCCTGTGGTTGTTTTCATCTTGTGATACAATCTTAGCAGGGGAAAGCCTTGGGCAATGTGAGCAGATGACTGTGAGTGGTTCATTTTGTTTAGGACAGTCATTCAGAAGCTTTATAAATGAAGATGATCTGTGGAAGGTAACGGAAGGCAGACCTTCTAATGGCTGTGACAGAACTAGAAGGCTCCCACTGCTGAGTGAATAGATGTATGTCACTGTGACACTAGGGCAGAAGCCCAAAGGCAGAGAGGATGCTATGAAGTGACTTGATAGCATAGGATAGCATAGCATAGCATAGGATAGGATCACACAGTGTTATGTCACAGATATAATACTTTAATTTCCCCCAAGTCACATGTGTATATTAACTCCTAAATCAAGCATGAATTTGTATGCTTTTGTTTCTAGGCTGAAAATGTATGTTTGGAGATCAATTTAAGTAAATTATTCCATACCATCCCTATTCCTGGAAAAGATAGTCTCATTTATATTTTTGCTTCCTTTCCACATGCCATAAAACTACTTGGTTTTCTCACTAGCCATTTACAGAAATTTCCACTCATTCAATGAACTGTAAGCAAATTTGTAATCTTCCTTCTCCCACAAGTCCAACGTCTCAGTTAAAGAAAAATTCAACAACTATTACTATTGTGAAGAGCATTGAAGGCTCTAAAATGATAAACTTTCAAAACTGGTAACTATTCATCGATTATCTTTTGAAATCAAAGTTAGTGAGAATTTTCATAGAAGAGTTTAGATTAGTTTTCAGTAGAAGCAGCTCACTTGGATAGAAGCTAACAGCTATCCTGGTATTGCTACTAACAATACTTCTCAAATTTATCAAGAGATAAATCCTATTTGGAGAGAGAGGAGGCAAGAAGGGGGAAAATATGCTTTTCTTGGTAGTTAGAGTGGAATTGTCCTCTTTCTGGAACAAAAATAAAAGAAACATTTTTATGGATTGCTTTTATTACTGCCAATGTGAGTTAGGTGCTCAGGTTCTGTCGATTAAGTTGGTTCTCAAATTAAAAGGCCCCAGCTGAGCTGCCCTGGCTGTGAAGGGCATAGATGAAAAGGTCTCATGAAAAGATTAGACATGATGGGAGAAGGGAGAGAGGTGAAAGTCCTAGGAAATTGTGGGTATGGACCTGTTCAAAGAGGCTTACTTAAAGGAAATTCTGTAATTACTTTTCATATGGGGAATTTTCAGTGATATATGAGAGGACACCTTAATGTTCCCTCATGAAAATTATTGCATCGTTTCAACTGTTCAGCTGATGTTACACACATTATTCATGACATGGTCAATCTGAACTCCAACTTATTTTCACATGGGTCCTTCAATTTCAGAAACAAATCTCAAGCATCACATTTTACCCACATTCACTAGGTATACATACATAAGACTTTTTCCTTTTACAAAATCCCAGCACCATCGACAATAACAACAATAACAAAAATTCTACCAAGTCCTTAGTAGTATCAAATGTCAGTGTTCAAGGTCTCTCATAAATTTTAGAAAACATTCTATAACATAAATAGAAATATATAAATTATAAACTTATTGTTTTATGAATTTTCATGAGTGTATACATCAGTATAGCTAGGACAACAATAAAAAGGCAGCATCATCCCCAAAGACCCCCTCTCTGCCAAAGACTATCTCATCCAGAGGTATCTGCCATGCGGATTTTTGAATTTTACATAAATAGGAAGTATTTGAAAAAAGATTAATGCATTGTAGCTCTCTGAAACACTTCCAAATTTTCATTTCATTTATATTCCTACCTCTTTTATTTTTTCTTTTTAAAGTTGACACTAATTTGTCAAAGAAACTTAGATGCCTATCTTATAGAATATTCATTAGTATTGGCTTGTGCCTTTCTTGGTATTGATCATGCTTCTTTATCTCTATATTTCATACAAACTGTAAGTTAGAGCGAGAGGTTTGATCAGAATTAGGTTTGACTTACAGTATTTAGTAAGAATATAAAGAGGGTTGTAACAGCTTTTTACTCTATCTCTTTCGTCAGCCAAAGTGAACAAGTAGAAAGCTCAGAGAGGAGGATTCAAATAAGCAGACATCTGGGATATAGTGTAAGAAAAAAAGAATGTGTGTGTGTGTGTGTGTATGTGTAATAGTAGTGACATGTTGTGGTTATGAGGTTATGGTTGTGTTATCAGTTGTATTTTTATATGATTAAATTTTACAGTGGAATTGCTTAAAAACAAACAAAAATTTGTTTGTCATACAAAGAAGGATCTTAGATTTGCCCTTCCTTGGTAGCTGCAATCACCTTGTGGGAGGGAGCACAGCCAAACAAGCAGCATTTCCTGCTTATCAAACCATCCAGCTCTCTTTCTTTTGAAGCAGTTCCCATTCAACTTTTTAGTCTTCATTTGGTATTTCAAGTTGACCGTCACAGGAGAGGACACAGACCATAATCCCCATGACAGATCTACTTCTAGCCTTCTATGACATTTTAGTTTGTCTTTGTAAGTTGTATGACTGATGCCCCCGGATCTTAATATTCTGAGTTATCGATTTCAGAACTTCTATAGTGAGGAATATACACCATGCTATGGGTTTCTCAGAAAAATACTTACCAGCCCCATGTTTTCCTTTGAGAATATTAACTAGTTTTTTTTCTTTTTATCTCTTCACTGGGAGATAGCAGAATAGTGATGGCCATAGGCAATGCGTAATAAATAAGTACATCAAAGTGAACAGACTGAAACTCATCTGAGATGCTTTGATGGAGACATGAACTTGCCCCATAGGGCACTTGGCAATGGGATGAGCAAGTAGACTCAGTCTTACCTGCCTGAGTTTTGTCTTTAAGCTGGTCATCCTGTTTACGGTGACCTAACTCTGATGTCATGAATCTTTGGTGGCTATTGTACAGAGTTTCATGTTACTTTGCAGACTCCTCTAATGCTAAAGTAGCTGGAATTTTTCTGGTTAATGGTAAGTTGGTATCAAAATGTCAGGGAAAAGAGAACAAAGAGCCATTTTATGCTCTGTCTGCATAATCCCAAGAAAGGATGCCGAATTTACTGATGGTACATGAAATTTGGCATTTCAGCGTTTATTTTCTGGAGGGAATAAAGGCTGTAGATATGAAAGGAATTTTAAATGTACATTGCAATTTAATATTCCATTGATGTGAGTATGGTTCTTTCCTGTACATTCTCTCCTGTACATTTTTATTATCTTTAAAAGAGTTGCCATTTAACAAAGAAGTTTATGATCAATGTCACACCTTTTAGCATTCTTAAACATCCCTCCCTTAGCCACCCTTTTTTTTACTCTTCTTAATTTTGTGGGATATTCATTGAATTCTTAACTTCATTCTCTCTCTCATAGATGTACAATTTCCAATGTCATACTCTATAACGAGCAAATGTCAAGATGAAGAAAGTAATGGCATTCAGTACCCATGTTCATCAGGAAAGAGATTGCTTGTTTCTACCTTCTACGAGGTTAACAATGATCTTTTAAGAAGGTGGTTTCCATATTAGAGAATGATCACATTTTGGTTATTAAAGGCCTCTCTTCCTCTATTCTTAAAAAGTTGTCATTACTTTTACTTTGAAACAAACAAATCCTCTAGATATTGCTTGAAATCCATAAGAACACTGTATCCAGACATAAGTATTCTTCCTCCTCTTCTTTCCGGAAATAAAGCTGCCTCACTGGATATAATTAGCTGTAACTTAGCAAGCAGGTGGATGCTGATCACCCCTTTTTTTCCCTATACCTCTTTCCCCAAAACAGAATTTCATGAAAATCCCTGGAAAAGTTATTTGAGCTCATATAACCAAAACCTGGTCCCACGCCATCTTTGTGCAGTTAAAGCTTTCTCACAAGTAGCAGCTAAGATAACTTATGTATGACCACACTTTTTTTTCTTTCATTTTAAAAAGGATCATTTTACATTTATATTCTCTATTCTGAAAGACTTGTAAAAATCTTTAACTGCAGAGTCAATTTTATTTTTCATATCCTTCTTTCTTGTATAACTCAGTATGAGTTCTTCCTTCACTGTTAGTTATTAAAGTATAAATATCAACTGTTTAGAAGCTAGATACTTCTTCCTGATACCTAATGTAGTAATCTCATTCACTGAATGTGCTCAGGAAGAATATACCATAATTAATTTTTAATAAGGAACTATGTTTAAAGTATATCTAATATTAAGCTCTACCCCCAGGAAAAATGAACTTTGGTCTGAGGCTGCTTCCAGAAATTCTTATTTTTCTCAAATCTGGGCTGAGTATCCTAGTTATATCCCTTATTATAAGTAAACGGGAGAAGACTCATTGTGATTTTGCTATCCAATTATGGTCCTATTGTGTTGTATTACAACAGAAATGTCACCAGTTTTACTATCTGAAAATGAAGCAACTAATGAGCACATAGTCTAAAAGCCTATGTGATTTCTACCTCATGTTCTTAACAGGGGCCCTTTCTCTGAGCTCAGAGAAAGAAAAATGTATATATGTGTTTGTGTGTACATGTGTGTGTACATGTGTAATGAGGTTCATTATCCAAGCTGCACGTCAATCTGGTAGGGCAGAGGTGGAAGCCTACTATATTTTGATACAAAAAATTAGATTTAAATACAAAGTTCTTCTACTTGTATACTCATGGACAACTTCTTACAACCTTGTCAATGGAGAATACTAACATTTTTGAGACCTATTAGAGGAATATTGATTTATTGTAAGATTGACCTTTGCCAACTGTATAAGAAATCAATGAAATGTCGCAGATAGTGTCATCTTTTTTTATATTACATCCTACATTTGAGAAAGTTCAAGACAATTTTCCCAGAGCTGCTTCCAGTTCTAGTTCTCTTAAGGTCCAGTTACTGTGCAGCCAAAGCACCTGGATCAGATGAGGAAGACCAAGGACGGATAATGAAGAGCAGTGGACTCTTCTCTTTTGGCTGCCATGCACCATCATGGAGGCATCTGTTTTTACTTTCTGGCAGCTCTAATAAAAATGTCAGCACACAGACCTTAATTTAGTGGTGTCAGGGCCATAAAAGAGGTCATTTTGTTGACACAAATCACAGAAGTACTTTTCTTAGAGACAGCAGATTCTTTGGGTTCCTCTTGGCTTTCTAGCAGAGGCGATAGTCCTTTGGTTAACCACTTCTGTGTGGTAATAGTTATTTCCTGAAAGTTAAGTCAAAGTTTGCCGTACACACACACACACACACACACACACACACACACACACACACACACACACACACACACACACACACACACACACACACACACACACCTCATATTTTTCTTGATCCATTAATGTACTATGAGATTTTTTTGTTTCCTATTTAAACAATTTGTTTTTCCTTTCCAATTCTGAAATTATACCATCATCAAATACAGTGAAAACAGGGATTATACCATGGGGGAGGGACATTCAAAGCAACATAAAAATCATGTGGTACCTTATAAATACGTTAGAAATAATAACAAGAAAGAAAAAAACACATGTGTCCTTATCTTAGAGTTCATTTCACTTAATATCATCTTATCTGACCTTTTCTGTTTGTCTCAGACATATACTAGTTACTGAAAATAAGGAAAACCATGGGAACTATGTTTCTTTGCCTTACTATGTTTCCTGGCTTACTTCACTTAATATAATTTTTTCTAAGTCTTTCCATTTCCTAAAAAATGGGGCAATGTCATTTTTTCTGATAGAAGAATAGAATTCCATTGCAGATATACATCACATTTTCTTGATCCATTCTTCTACTGAGGGGCATCAGGATTGGTTCTATATCTTAGCTATGGTAAATAAACATAGTTGCAATAAACATAGTTGTGCTGGTAGCTTTAGTATGGTCTTCTTTGTGATCATTGGGGTAAATACCCAAAAGTGGGATTGCTGGGTCATAGGGGAGCTTTATGTGAGTCTTTTGAGGAATCTCCATACTACTTTACAAAGTGGTTGAACAAGTTTACACTCCCACTAACAATGTAGTAGGGTTCCCTCCTGGCCACATTCCCTCCAGCATCTGTTGTTATTAGAGTTCTTGAATATAGCCATTCTAACTGGGGTGAGGTGGTATCTCAATGTTGTTTTGATTTGCATTTCTTTTATGGCTAGGGAGGTTGAGCATTTCTTCATGTGTCTATTGGCCATCATTCTTTCCTCTTCAGAGAAGTTCCTCTTTAAGTCTTTAGCCCACTTATTTATTGGGCAGTTGTTTCTTTGAGGATTTGTTGTTGGGGGATTTAATTTTTTGAGTTCCAGGTATATTTTAGATCTGAGACCCTTGTCTATTGTATGGCTAGTGAAGATCTTCCCCCAATCTGTGGGTTTCCTATTGCTCTTGCTAGCTATATTCTTTGCCATGCAGAATTTTCAGCCTGTGCCACGGAGCCCTAGGGTTTCTCCTATTCCATCCTGTAATGTTTTCAGAATGTCTACTTTGACTCTGAGGTCTTTGATCCATTTGGAGTTGATTCTGGTGCAGGGTGATATATAAGTTTCTAGCTTTAGTTTTCTACAAGTGATTAACCAGTTTTGCCAGCACCATTTACTGAAGAGGCTATCTTTCTTCCATTCTATTTTTTTTAGCTCCCTTGTCCAAGATTAGATGGCTATAGGTCTGTGGGTTCATTTCTGTGTCTTCAGTTCTATTCCATTGGTCCTCAGGTCTGCTCTTATGCCAGTACCAAGCTGTTTTGATTACTATGGCTTTGTAGTAGAGTTTGAAATTTGGTATTGATATTCCTCCAGCACTGTTTTTTCTGTTAAAGATTGTTTTTGCTATTCAGTCTCCGACAATTATGTCTTTGGATCTATGTGAGATTTGAGGGAAAGTAGTGTTTCTTGGATGAATTTGGATACTCTGTTGTTTGGCAAATGGATATTTAGAATTGTAATATCCTCCTAAAGGAGAGATCCTTTAATTAGTATGTAGCAACCTTCTTTATCTCTTCTCACTAATTTTAATTTGAAGTCTATTTTATCTCATATTAGGATTACAACTCCGGCCTGATTATGGGAGCCATTTGCTTGGTAGATTTTGTTCTAGCCTTTCACTTTCAAAATGTGTGTTTTTGTTTTGTTCTTAATTTTTTTTTTTGTGAAAATTCTGTACAGAAGGGTTACAATTACATGGGCAAGATAATGAGTACATTTCTTATCAAGCATTGTAGCCTCCTCCTTTGTTTCCCCTTCCCATCCCTTCCCATCCTCCCCCCTGCCCCCCCCAACCTCCCCCCACCACCACCAAAGTTGTAAAGTTCGTTTTTGACATAATGACTTGTACATCTCATTGTTGCAATGGATTTGTTTTTATGGGCAAGGTGTGACTCCTGAAGGCAGCAGATAGAAGGATCTTGCGTTTTAATCCAACTAGACTGTCTATGTGACTTAATTGGAGAGTTAACTCCGTTAATGTTGAGAGATAGGACTGAGAGGTATTTGGGAGTTCCTGCCATGTTATCCACCTTCTTGGGGGTTATGATGACTGGGTTCTTCCTATGGTTCTTGGATTCTCAGTTTGGGTGTGGTTTCTTGGCCTTTATTGTGGTCTTGTTGGTTTTCTATGTGAAGACATATTTAAGTATCTTTTGTAGGGCTTGTTTGGTGGAGATATATTGTTTCAGTTTTTCTTTGCTATGGAAGGTTTATATTTGACTTTCTGTTATGAAGGAGAGTTTAACTGCGTACAGTATTCTTGGTTGATAGTTGTTTGTCTTTAGGGCATGGCATATATCATTCCAGGCTTTTTTTGCTTTAATTGTCTCTGCTGAGAAGTCTGAGGTGATTCTAATTGGGTTCCCTTTATATGTGATTGATCTTTTCTCCTTGACAGCTTTAAGGATCTTTTCTTTGGTCTGAATTGATCCTGTGTGGATTATAATGTAACAGTGAGATGTCGTATTCTGGTCTGGTCTGCTTGGGGTTCTAAAAGCTTCTTGTATCTGAATAGGCCTGCTTGTTTGGGAAGTTCTCTGCTAGGATCCTGTTAAATAAATTTCCTAGACTGTTAACTTCTGTGTTTAGATGCTCCTCTACAGCCATTATCCTCAGATTAGGCCTTCTGATGGTGTCTTCCAAATATTGAATAGATCTATCATATTTCTGGGATTTGTCTTGGATAGTTGTATGTTCTTTCTCTATAATATTTAGGCTGTCTTCAACCCCCAAGAGTAGCTCTTCTGCATGTTCTAACCTACTGTTAAAACTTTCTAGTTTGTTTTTTATTTCCTTTCCTTCCAATTGGTCAGCTTTGATGGCTTCAAATTTTTTGTTGGAGCTTTGTTTAAGGTCTTGTGTGAACTTCTTTACTTCCTTAATTTGCTGTTTAGTGTTTATTCTCAAATCACTTAGTTGATTGGTTATGGTTTCCTTGGACTCCCATTCCTTCTGTTGGGTTCCATTCAGGATTCCCTTTGTGGTCTCCCTGGATTCCTTCAGCTGTCTATTTATGCCTCTATTGATCTTTGTCTATTCTTATCAGCTCATGCATTTCCTATATTACTCTTTGATTAGCTTCCTCAAGCTCATGCAATTCCTGTATTTCTCGTTGACTGTTCTCAGTCTGTTCACGCAATTCCTGTATTTCTCTTTGACTGTTCTCAACCTGCTCCTGCAATTCCTGTATTAATCTGTGAGTAGCTTCCTCAAGCTCATGAGATTCCTGTAGTAATTTTTGGTTAGCCTCAACATGCTCGTGAAGTTCTTATATTAATCTTTGGTTTGCCTCTTCTCCCTCCCTATCACATTCACACTGAGTCCTTTGCAGGTTTTCAATCTTTTCATTCACTGTGTTTACCGGTAGAGTTTGTAGAGCTTTTTGGGATCTCTCCTCTGGATTATTCATTAACTGTTCTGTGACCTGATTATCATGAGTGGAGCTGAGATACCCAGACTTGTCATTTTTCTTGTGTTTCTCCAGTTTGTTCTGCCTATTTGGTATGAAAGAAACACCATTTTTGTGCTAGAACACTATATTAAGGCAAGCATCAACCACCAGAGTCCTGTAGTTGCTCAGTCAAAATGGCTGCAGATACAATTTAGTTCAACAGATACAATCTATTCAACATCAAACAACTATGGATTAATGGGCTAAGAACATCAAAGAGGAATTCAGCAAACCAGAAATTATTAGGTTTAGGGAGAACTGTGGGGTAAATAGGATTAGAGAAATGTGGAGAGGTAAAAGGAGAGTGAATTTAACCAAGTCCTAATCTCAGAGAGGGAAATGAATAGGACAGGATGATAGGAGAGAGATTTTTTAAAAATGAAAAAAAATAAAATTAAAAATTTAAATTTAAAAAGTGAAACACTTAAAAATTGTGTAAGGCTAAGAAATGATATTGAGAGAAGAACAAGATAGGATGAGAGGAGGAGACAAAAAGGAAAAGTGAAAAAATAAAAAATAAAATTCTTAAAATTGGAATACTTGGAAGTTATATAGGCATAAAGAAATAATACTACTATTAAAGAATTTAAGCCTAAGAGGTTGTGAACTGAGTAATAGGTTTCTGGATTGAGTATGTACACAATGAGAGATAAGTTCTAATAATCAATGACGGGTATATATCTGGCTTGAGCAGAACAGCAATTAAGTCACACAAAAAGAAAGAGAAAAAAAAGAAAAAGAATAAAAAGGACCAAAAGGTCAAAAGAGATTTTAAAAAAAGCACACACACACATACAATTCACTCCTAAAATAAAAATTATGAAAGAAAAAAAGAAAAAAATTTAAATAATATTAAATAGGTAGAAAAAAGAGCTCTTTGATTTTTTTTGTGTGTGGGGGGAGGTCTTGTATCTCCCCTGTGTCAGTAACCAGTCTCTTGGTGGAGTCTCTGGTCTGCTTGTGGTCTTTGGTTTTCCTGTGGCTTGATTGGTTTTTTAGTCAGGTTGTTTGAGCAGGCAGACAGTTCTGCCTTACCCAGGACTTTGTGATCCTCTTCCCAAGCTAGTTCAGTGGGTGGGAAATCTGCTTTGAGTATCACAAGAGAGGGAGATAGCTGTTTCCTCTAGTTTGGAGTTGCTGTGATGAGGCTAGGTTCCGGGTAGAGTTGAGGCTTATCAGCAATCAGTAGCAATTAATTAGCTCTGGAGACACTCACAGAGCCCAGCCTGGAGCCATTTTCAGGGTTTATGTTTACTAAGTTTCAATTGTTTGTCTAGGCCGCTGTGGGGAGGGGCAGCCTCTACCTCTGTTTACCCAGTGAAGAAAGTCACTCCTCCAGGAGTGGAACTTTCTCTGCCTGGTCGAGGTGACTTTCCCCTGGGTTGAGCTGAGCCTGGCATGTCAGGTCAGGTTCCTGTGACCTGCTAATGGCTCCAGTTGTTTTCTTCAAAGGTCTGGGTTGGAGCTAGCCACTCAGCTGTGCCTTTGTCAGTATCAAAGATGGAGATCTCCCATAGTGGGGGAGGAGCTGCCTTCCCACCAGGCTCCAGGAGAAGGACTGAGGATGTCAGGGTTCTACTCATGCCAGACTCTTGGCTCCTGGGCCATTCCTGGGCTGTCCCTTGTCTGCAATCAGCAGGATGAAGATTTCTGCTCCTTGTCAGTTCTTGCTGGTAGTGAGTAGAATCTGCTCACATGCCTTGTCTGGCACCTTTGTCCCAGACTTTCTCTGTTGGTATGGTGGCCTTGGCCTTGGCCGCCACCGCTTGCAGCCACAGCTGCGGGCAGATGCTCAGATCTGTCTCCTTGACCAAACTGCCTGGATTTTCCCTCTTTGGCCAAAATCTCTGTACTGTGTTGGCACATTGTTGTAATTCTCTATCCTAGGACTGTTCACTGGAACACTAAAACTGGCTTCTATGCGAGAGCTTGTTTAGCCTCCAGCTTCTCTTCTGCCATCTTCCTCTGATGTCCCTTTTTGTTTCCATTGTATGTTCTTCCCCCTATGGCATATCCCCTGTTGTCACTGTACTTGATTTTGGTACCCTGCATCTTGTATATGCATTTGTCTAATTTGGGAAGGGAAAGGGGAATAACAAAATGCTGAAATAAGAACACAGGATTACCCGTTGCAATAAGATACTCACAAGACAATATATTGGAAATGAACTTTACAACTTTGGGAGGGAAGGAGTGAGGGAGGTGGGGTAGGGAAGGGATAATGGGAGAACAACAAAGGAGGGGGTAACAATGCTTGACAAGAAATGTACCTTACTCATGTAACTAATCCCTCTGTACAGCATCTTTACAATAAAATAAAATAAAATAAAGAAAAAAGTTTGTCCTTAACCCTTACAGTGGTTATGTTGGCACTAAATTTCCAAATTAAACCTGATTCAACTTAAATCAGCTAAAATGTTTCCTCTTTCCCACAGCTAAGTTCAGAGTTATAAAAAAAAAAAAAGTAAGAAGAAATACAGGTTGAGCATTGAAAGTTTCAGATCTGAAATTTTGAATGCCAGTATTATGCTACAAATTGAAAATGCCTTACCTGATCTTACATGTTTGGTTACAGTCAAAAAGCAAGAACAATGAATAATCCTTTCAACCCACCTACTATAATGTCTTTTATGTACATGTTCAGATTTCCACATGGAAGCAGGCTACAAAATGGCATATGGGCAGGTCATACACAAATGACATTTCTTCATGATGTCTCACAAGCAGCCAGTACATAAATGCATTACTTACTATGTTTACTTTGTTATTCTCAATTTTGTGCTGTAAAGATGTTGTTAGAAATATCAAAAAAAGACCTTCAGGTAACCCTACAAGTAACAGTGATAAGAAAGGAAGATGCATTTGTGATTTTAACATAGAAATCTTACTGGAAAAGCTGAATAGTGGTGTATTAGAAATATTTCCAAAACTGTAGCATTGGAATGACTACTATACATGTCCTGAGGAAACAAAAAGATAAACATTGGAATTGGATGAATGGAAGTTAATGAAAAACAACAGATTACAGAATAAAGATAAAAATAATGAGCTCAGTTCTTCACAGAAAGAGTGGGTATATCAGCATGTCAATGATCACATATCACTTAATGGCATGCTTGTCATTAAACAAGCAAGGATTTCTAATGAGGAATTAAAAATTGAGGAGAATTGTGAACATCCAATGGTGTGGTTGAATGAACCTAAGAAAAACCACTCATTTAAAAAAATATTTACAGTGATAAAGAATCTTTATATCACAAAGCAGCAGTGAAAGTCACTAGTTAGCCAAGGTCCTCACTGATGAAAACCTGACATCAGAGCAGATCCAGGGTACTAACAAAACATTACATTCTGGTTTCATTAACCCACAAAGACACTGGCTATAAAGGATAACAGTTGCAATGGTAATTTTAAAAGATAAGACAAGCCAGGCATTGGTGACTCACATCTGTCTTTCTGACTTCTTCATAGGGTGAGAGAGGTTCTTGACTAAGGATTCAGGTAGAACTGTATTCAAAGCCCAAACTAGATCCATTTAATACCATTTTTGTGCTTTGCACTCTAACACTTTATATCAGAGAAAATGTGCCAAGCTTCAAAGACAAACAAAAAAAAAGGACATATGCTAAGTAACTCCATATAAGAACATTAAGGAGTCTTTATTAAATCTGCCTTAAATAAGTCTCATGAAGTCATATAGAATTACACTGTCTCAGTCTAGTAATATCCAGCTTTAATGTTTTAATAAGTACACCAAAAGTACATTTTACCCTAGAACTCTCAAAATGTTGAATCAGAAATCTACCCCTTTAACAGTGGCAAGTGACAGCTTTTGAAGTTTAGCAACCTGTAATCATCTATGCAATTACTCATGGTTTCCGAGTTAAACTCAGTAGTGCATTTGTAGTATGTGCAAAGGATAAGAGATGATTGACTGATAAAATTCATGGTGGCAAATCTTAATTGTAGGTTTGTTCCAAGTTAACAGCTAAACTACTTAACTCCTCAGTAATTTGTGTAGTAGAAACCACAAAATGCTCCTATTTGCAATTAATAAGTGTTTTAAGATTACACTTTCATTGTTAAAAATATGAAAATGTTAGAGACGACATATTAAAGCTACTCTGTTATGCAATGTGGCTCTGTGAACACACATGTGAACCATATAAGCACTATATGATCCTATGGCATCTATTGTGTATCATTTTAAAGCAAATTTAACCAGGTGTCAGTGACAACACAATACCAATTTCTGTAATCCTAGCTACTCAGGAGGCTGAGAACTGAAAATGGTGGTTTGAAGCCAGCTAGGGCGGGAAAGTCTGTGAGATTCTTATCTCCAATTAACCACCAGAAAACCTGAAGTGGAGCTGTGGCTCAAAGTGGTAAAGTGCTAGCCTTCAGAGACAGCGCTAGCTCAGAGACAGCGCCCAGGCCTTGAGTTCAAGCCCATGACTGACGAGAAGAAAAGAAAAAAAGAAAAAATGCATATTTAACTTGTAAATGTTCGACAACATGAAAGGTTGGCAGGTTTTGAAGAATGATGTTCTTCATTCCAGGGCAGGCAGCGTAAAATGGTTTTGAGTAATATTTTTTTTTTCTGTCAAGTACTCTACTAGTCAGTACCTTAAATTATATTCTTTTTGCATGAAAGATGTAAGTGCTAATTTTTAGGACATAACAACAATGCAACTGAAGGGATGAATGATTCAAGCCTCTGTTAATATTTAGAGCTCTGTGAAGGATGTGGCACAATAGCTAGGAGTGATGGATGAAGGAAGTGACAAGCTTTTGTTCAATGTAATTGCTAAGAATTACAAATAGAACAAGAAGGGGCCTTGATAGATTTGGGGCTACCAATGGAGATCCATGTTTTAAGCCAAAGCAATGCTGAGAGATTCAGAAGCTAATCTCCTCTCCTCTCCTCCCTTCCCCTTCACTTTCTTCCTCTCGCCATTCCTCTTCACTCTTCTCTTGCTTTCTCCTGCCTTCCTCTCCTATCCCCTTACTTCTTTTCTCCTTCCCTCCTCCCTGCCCTTCATTTCCCTCCCCTTGCCCTTATTCTCTTTTCGCCTTCTTCTTCCCCTTTCTTCTTTCTCTTCCTTTCCCCCTATCTTCTCCTCCTCTCCCTCTCCTCTTTCCATTCCTTCCTTCCATCTTCCTTCTCTTCACTCATTCTGTCTATGCCTTTTCTAAATGCAAACACTTAAAACACTCAGGAAACAAAGAAATAAGTTATCTTTTTTTTTTTTGTCAGTTATGGGGGCTGAACTCTGAGCCTGGGTGCTGTCCCTCAGCTCTTCAGCTCAAAGCTAGTGCTCTACCACTTGAACCACAGTGCCACTTCCAGTTTTTTCTGCTTATGTGGTGCTGAGGAATCAAACCTGGGGCCTCATGCATGCAAGGTAAGCACTCTACCATTGAGCCACCTTCCCAGCCCCAGAAGTTATCTTTTTTAAGACACAATTCTATTCGTTATATATGGCCCAAATCCAGAAGAATAACTTTCCTATCCTTAAATTTACCTATCGGCAAATTTGCCAGTAATTACTGATAAGCAAAGCTGGAACTGAGTAAGTAGCAATAATTGTGACTCATCACTTTTTGAGCAGAAAGAAAATCACAGCAGAAGTCTGTAGGGCTTCCCATGATATTCCACAAGAAATCCAATTTTAAACTGAATAGCCACAAAACAACAACAAAAACGTGTGAACATTTGTTAAAAATGGTAGTAGAAAAGACCTTTAAAAAAGTTTCTTAATTTTATACAAACACACCAGATTGCATCTGTGATTTCTCCCGGCAGAGGTAATTGGAAAGGAAATGTGCTTTGCTAACCTACATTTAGCTATGAAATCCTCCTACTTTTCATCTACTCCATACTCCATTCCCAACATTTCTGAAAAAATAGCAAAGAAGTCCTTGGAGAAACATTCACAAAAAATGAAATATACTTGAGAAGCACAAAGATGAACACCAGAGATGCAGAAACCTTTCAGAATTTTTGAACATTTATGCTAACATTTCTGTCTCCGTTTCCAGAGATTTCAAGATATTTTTCAACTGGAAATCAATTGAATGTTAATAGCTGAGTCCCTCTGCCTCACTTTCTTTCCTTCCTTCTCATTTTAATCACATTTTGCTTTGTAATTCCATTGGTTTTTCTTTCAACTTCTAAGTATAATAACAATTTTGAAATTTCTCAGCATCCTGACCTCCTCTGTGTCTCAAGCATGGTACACTACTCCTTCCTTTTCAATGAAGAAATTTCTATTGTACTTTCTTTCTTTCTAATAGCTTTGCCACTCCTATCTCAAAGACAAACATATCTTACTATCAGAGCACTAAAATTTCGTTTCATCACAGTCCCATCCCATTCAAGAAGAAATCCTAATTGTCCAAATGCTAGGCATTTATACATGATGTGGGAGAAGCTATACACTTTAAGCTTTTCTTGACAATTTAGTTTAAGACATTTAACACGTTTAATGGCCTCTTCATTCTGTTACTTTCCTTTAAGACTTCTCATTTTTCAATACAAAGAGCTAAACCAGACACATCACTCTAATAAGATTCTTGTCAATGAGGATATAATGAAAAGGTTCCCACAACATTTAGGCACTAACCTTTTACTGTATTCCTTTCTGAATGTTTTTTAAAATGTTACAGGAAACCTAATTTGTGGTTCCAGTATTTGTATTCAAAAAGGTTCTCTCCAGACTCCCCAGACATTAATTTCCTGGGAAATTGTTGGACTTTCTATTATCTCACAGCCGTTTTGTTCTTAGGCTGTCTTCAGAAGTGTTTCCTGTTGATGAGCTTAACGGAATAGCAAGACTTAAGTTGGTTTGAAAGGAAACTAGAGTTTCAAGGCATGGACAACTTTTGAAAAGTTGTTAAATAGAACTAGCTATAATGTTCCCAAAACTTGTTGCAAAATAAAAATGTTGTTCCTTATTAAAGATAATTAATAATGAAGTGATGACAGCCCGTGGTTAAATCAAGTACCAGGCTCTCTGAAATACAGGGCACTATGACTTTATAGGTCACAGGCTCACAGAGTGAAGAAGGGGAGGACAGAGCACTGTACCTTATGTTTCCTTCCTAGTTTGCAAGACACAACTCATTTGTACAGTATGAGCACTTGAGAAAAATTTCCCATTCACTAGAATATCAACATGTATTCCATTCTTTGTAGGGCATGTTTAGTGTTTCTTTGCTAATCATTTCAGTACATGCTTCCTTCCCTTCTTTATGATAGCCAATTGGTATCTGTTTCCTTATGTCAGCATAGTGACTTCAATTTACTTTCACCAAATTTGTTTTCTTGCAAAATGACACACACACACACACACACACACACACACACACACACACACACACACACAACAGCTGTTGCCCTCCAATTATTTCATGTTTGAAACAGCAAGCAAAGAATGAGTGAACACCTAAACTAAACATTATTGAAAATTAAGGAGGCAATGCTAGCATTGAAAAAGAGTGATGCTACATTGAACCTTATCTAATTGTGTTTTAATCCTCAGTTGTGCTTTACTGAGATAGATTCAGTGAGGTCTACCTCTTTGCAAAAATCATTTTGTGTGTTAGTGCTTTGTTCTCAAGTTGGTAATAAATAACTTAGGAAACAGGCTTCACAGCTATTTGGCCCTCCACTGATCCTATCATAGTACATAACTTAGTACCAAGTTAGGGATGTAAAGATGGTGTTCAATCTACTTTACCAGCTGATGGAACTAAGGATATATTCCTTTCACTCTGCTTTTTTTTTCCTTTCACTTTGCTTTTTCCATTTACTAAAAATATGATTAGCAATACCTTCCTGTGGACAAACTGGCCACGAAAACAAAATGAATTAATTTGTAAGCATGGTAAAGAGTTTTCCTAAGCAAGCAGTCTGTCCCCAATGTTCTCATAGTCTATAGAATTACTAAAACAATTACAGAAAACAACTATTAAAGAAGTATTAAATTAAAAAAATCTCCTAAGGTTTCAGACTGTTAATAAATTCAAGGTATAGAAGATAGATAAAGCATTATAGAAGAGGAACACTGAAGCTGAATTTTGGTAAGGCAGGCAAGAACACATATTCCAAGGAATGAGAAGAATATTGGCCAAGTATGTTGCATCTTTAACATTTGGAGAACTCAAAGACAATTAATATTAAGACAGAGAGTGTTTGACCCTGTGAATGCAGTTAGGAATTCTCTAGGACACAATGTATTGTAGAAAAAGCAATATTACCAGATCAAGTGCAATGTTATATGTTAAAGCAACTTTTAATTAAGTGTAACTATATTGTAGTAGATATTCAATAATATTTTAGATACATTATGTATCCAAGTCATAATATGGTATCTGTTGGCAATACCAATCTTTGTTCACCAATGCTGCACCTAGTCCTCTGACAAATTTAATTCTGTCTAGGAAGAGAGTGCAAAGCACCTTGATAAATTTAAAGTAATATTTTTGCCAGTCCTGAGGCTTGAACTCTGGGCCTGCGTGCTGTCCCTGAGCTATTTTTTGCTCAAGGCTAGCACCCTACCACTTGAGCCGTAGCACCGCTTCTGGATTTTTCTGTGATTTAATAGAGTCTCACAGCCAGGCGCCAGTGGCTCACACCTATAATACCAGCTACTCAGGAGGGTAAGATCTGAGGATCACCGTTCAAAGCCAGCCTGGGCAGGAAAGTCCATGAGACTCTTATCTCCAATAAACCACTAGAAAATAAAAAATGGCACTGTGGCTCAAATGGTAGAGCGCTCGCCTTGAGCTGAAGAGCACAGGGACAGCACCCAAGCCCAGAGTTCAAGCCCCACAACTGACCAAAAAAAAAAAAATAGAGTCTCACAGACTTTCTTGCCTGGTCTGTCTTTGAACCATGATCCTCAGATCTCAGCCTCTTGATTAGCTAGGATTACAGGCATGAGTCATGGGTGCCTGGCTTAAAGTAATTTTATGATGATTTTTGCAAAGGAGGTTTAGCCCAAGTTATCAGTGAGTGACATTATAATGGCTAATATAAAAATCGTTTAACTAGGGATACAGGTGGACCCATTGCAACAATGAGATGTTCAAGTTGTTATGTTGAAAAACGAACTTTACAACTTTGGTGGTGGTGGGGAGGATCAGATGGGGGGAGGTGGGAGGAGTGGGAAGGGATGGGAAGGGGAAACAAAGAGGAGGCAACAATGCTTGATAAGAAATGTACTCATTATCTTGCCCATGTAATTGTAACTCCTCTGTATGGTATTCTCACAATTAAAAAAAAATGTAGCATAAACAACCATCTTTTATGGAGCATTGCTATTTTCTGAGAATTAGTAATTTCTCTAACTAGTAAACTTTAGTCTTCACAGAAATCCTGTAATGTATATTATATATTCTTTATCCAAGAAAAGTGCCACTTAGAGATATTAACTAAATCAATCAAGACCATACAACCATAAGGCCTTGGTGCTGGTTTTCCAGCCTTTGTGTTTCATAATTTAGGACCTAAACTCTTGATCTTGCTAATGGTTTCAGTTTTGTTCTTTCTATATTATTCATAGAGTTAAATAATAAACATAACTTTTGAAATCTTCAATAGACTATAAGATTCAGTACCTGTCTGATATTGATTGTGGCTTCTTCACATTTTATAGTTTTGTTCAAGTGGAAGAATCTTTACAACTTCTTCATCCTGCCAAGACCATATTTTGAATCCTCTCCTGGTTCTAACTCCCAGTCCAAAATATTTTTGTGGAAATATCAGCAAAGTCTGACTGCAGTGGGAAGGCAGCTGCAATGGTGGTGGTGATGTAGGACAGGCTTGCATGGCAGAACATTCTGCCTTTTCTTATCTGAGTGTAGGTGAGAAGCACCCATTCAACATAGTTCATATTTACTAGGGCCTGTGCCTTTCTTGATCTTAAGGTCCCAGGAGAAGGAAAAAGAGGCAGCACATGGAAGTCTTTTTACTAGGGATTACTGAAAGATCTGTGTAACTCCATCCTTAAGGAGGGTTTCATCCAACTATTGCCAGTACAGATAAGGAAGGATAATGGCCTTGAGATATGTCAATAGGTAGATTAATGAAAGTATCAACAAGGTGTTCTTTTATACATGTGCAGATATTCAACAATAAGTTGAACAGACGTGCACATACATGGTAAGGACCAGAAAAGGAAAGGAGTAGGGTCAAGAAAAGTATCTTAATATTGTATAAAATTAACTCAGAACTGCATGACATTTCAGTTTGTCAGTGTACTGGTTTTATAGAATTCCAATCTAAAAGAAAGGTAAAGATTCAATTTCCTGAAGTAGGCAAAGACTAGTGCTAGTATTCAACTAAGATACAAGGTATTTTTAACCCTCAACTTTTGCATTTTAGAAAATTCCTTTAAGTCCCATATGCTTGTTTTGCTCCTGCTCAATGCCTTCTTCCCCCCATCAGTCTTATTTGGTGGACAAGTTGTTGGAATCTTCCTCCTCACCAACTGTCTTCTTGATTGTCGTTTGAGTCTATTAGTCATGCGTCCTGGATGAATGGTGGGCGGCAATTAGCAGCTTCTCTTCAAGGTAACTCCTGGTGCAGGTAGCCTCCTTGTCACTTTGTTAGGAAAATGGATGGGTAATAATCATCATCTCCTGGTGATCTGCCTTTTGAAGGTGGGATCTGCATCTCAATTCTGATTATGCTCATTAAAAGTGGTGTTGTCAGCTTACCTGGAGAAGCAGTACTCTCATTAGGCATGTGATTTATTCCTGTAACGTAAATTTAAATCTCCCTTTAGTTGGAAGGAATAGCAACTTTTCTAATAGGCACACTATAAAAACAGATGTGGAATCTGTAGGTACCAGCTGTTAGAGGATAAAACTAAAATTGGCGACATCCAACAAACAACAAATGTTTGGAGTTTGAAAATACTTTGGAACTCAAACTGGTTCCAAAATTATTGTTGACATTCTTTGATCCTGGAGAGTGATGTGCTTCCAATTTGAAAATAAGCAAACAATTTTCAGACGAAAAATATTTTTCTGAAGTTAAATTTTTTGATGTTTATAGTTCTTTGATTTTGACAAGAAAGAATGAAAATGAAATTAGTATTTCCAATATTACCAGGAAAAACATAGGATATCTTGGACTGTATTATTAGTGCCTCTTAGTATATAGACTAGCATTTTTGTTGTGTTGTGTTTTGTTTTGTTTTTGCCAGCTGGGACTTGAACTCGGGGCCTGGATGCTGTCTTTGAGCTCCTTTTGTTCAAGGCTAGCACTGTACCACTTGAGCCACAGCATCACTTCCAGCTTTTTTTGTGTGTGATTAGTTAGATATAAGCGTTTCATGGACTTTCCTGCCCAGGCTAGTTTTGAACTGTGATCTTCAATTCTCAGCCTCCCAAATAGCTAGGATTACAGTCATGAGCCACAGAGCCTAGCTAGCATATCTTTTAATCCATCGAGGAGCCCAGTAAATTCAAGAAATCATAGCAGTCTTTGCATTTTGATTTCATGAAGTATATGGGAAGATGGGATGGGTCTGCTTTCCTTCTATCTCAATTTGTTTCTTCTTCTAAAAGAATAAAGCAGAGAGTCTTAAGAAATGAGATCTTGTTGGCCAACACCCTCGTCAATTCCTATTCTGTACTTCCATAGTTAGATGATGTTAGGTTTTTAAAAAGAGGTGACCGAGTAAGAACTGAAACTGCACCACGCACGTGATATTCAGATAAGGGGTAGGTTTATTCAGTAGACCTGCTTGGACCAGGCAAGGGTGGCACTCCACGTGGCTGGGAAAGGCCTGGGAATGAGAGAGAGCTGGGAAGAGAGGAAAGAGAGAGAAAAGAGCAGAGAGAGGGGTAAGAACAGTAGCACTCACGTGGTATTCAGGTAAGGGGTAGACCTGCTGGGACCAGGCAAGGTTGGCACTCCACGTGGCTGGGAAAGAGAGAGAGAAAGAGAGCAAGAAAAGAGCAGCAAGAGCTAGAAATGAACAGAGAGAGTAAAAAGAGGGAGCAAGAGAGCAAGAGAAGAGCAGCAAGAGCTAGAAACGAACAGAGAGAGAAAAAAGAGGGAGAGTCTGGGCCTGAGCTAGCCCTTATGTAGGGTATGGGTGGGGAAAGGTGTGGCCACATCAAATTCAGATGTGACCTCAGCGGATGCAGATGTGACCTCTTCCAGGTGTCCCAGTTGCCTAGGTAACGCAGGTACTGGGTGGAGACTTTGCTGCGAGGAGGGTGGAGTCTGCTCGCCATCCAGGAACGGACCTTACAGATGAGTACTTTGTAATTTGGCATTTAACAAAATACAATATCTGACTGGTAAGTGTAACTTGAGAATGGCTGTGTGACCTTGTGGCCATGCACAAAATGGATTAGTTCTTTATACCTTCTCAAAGTTAGTTCCAGAATTTTGTTAGTTACATTCTTCTTTCTATTGGACTGTGGTTGATGAGAATACAAGTCAATCCCTTTTTGAGCAGTCTTTATCATCATAAATATTCTATATTTGTGCATTAAATCATGTCTAATTATCACATTCCTACAATATTGTCCCAAAAGGGGAAGTTCATTGAAGTAACTTAAAATCCCAAAGTGTAATATAGAAGCAAAATAATATAGAAACATTTTCTTCCATATATTAGTTAGTAATTAATATGTATTAATTAATGTTTAACTCAAAAAGTTAATACAATATAAAGTTAACCTTTATCATAATTACACATTTATTGAAAATTGCAGATAAACCCAATATAAGTCTTATAGATGTATCCTGTTTGAAGACAGATTATATCCTTTAATGTGAGAAGAAAAATCAGACTATTTTGTAATAATGTATTTGAAATATTAATATTAATGGCACAAAATAATACATGAAATTACAAAGGAATGTAGAATTCAAATCATGCTTGCACAAAGTGGTTATTCTTCAATTTTGTACGGCTAAGGAAGAAACATAATTCATACAGAAACAAAATGTTTCATTTCTTTTCATCACTTATACAGTTCTAGATATTTCTGATTCAATCAGTGGCCCCATCCAAACCAGCCCATAGCAAAAACTAACAGGGTCTTGAACAAATCCAAGAGATTTCCATTCTCTCTCTTCATTGTGAGTACTTTTTGATGTTCCTATTAAATGATCTTAGGATTTTTTTTCTTGTTATTTCCCTTCACTAACTACATATTTATATTTATATTTATGACCACAGGGATAACTTGTAAATCTTTGACCTTAATGAGAAAGAAATCAATTTGTTAAGTTGAAAACATCAGGGATGTTAATTACTTCTTACACATTTATTGGTAGCATTCAAATAACATTGTTTTAAAATCAAAATCAAAATAAGAGGTTAACACAGACCTGAAATATAATTCTTCTATCACTTATATGGTATTTCTATCTGGACTGGCTTCTAGATGTCAGGGGTGACTTCAAAGTCTTTTCTGTATCTTCAGTTTTATTTCTGAACTCTTAAAGATGTGTCCATGGTAATAAAAGGTAAGAACTTAAAGTAGAAGATTATAAAAATATAAAATTGAGATATATTGGCTTCATGCCACACTTTCCAGAACATTCTCCACTTTATTTTGGCTATCTTACACTAAGATTATCTTGTCACTACTTATTTATAGAGAACATTTTTCATATTAAATCTTCAAGAAGGGGAAAGCAATACATGAGAAAACATGCTTGTTGATTGTTGTAGTATATATA
This sequence comes from Dipodomys merriami, assembly GCF_024711535.1. Lineage (NCBI taxonomy): Eukaryota > Metazoa > Chordata > Mammalia > Rodentia > Heteromyidae > Dipodomys > Dipodomys merriami. Next base: position 44,637,944 of record NW_027206068.1, on the reverse strand, counting down.
CGAAAGAGTTCATGAGATCCCTGAAAAGCCTGGAATGTAGTTGTCACCTGTGTTACTGACAAGTTTTCCTGGGAGACCATTCTCTTCTAGCTGGTTTTATATGATGGGGTTTATCAAGGCAGGAGGGCTACTGTGAGGTCTGATTGAACAAATTCCTTCCTTGGAGGAGGTATCCTAAAATGTTATCTCAGCTTAGGATTACTTCTGCTATTTGTCCAGGATCATTATACAGCTAAAGAAAAGGCACACTTTTTAACATAAATACTTTCTATGTATACTAAATTCTTATACTTTTAAGCTGAAATAGAGTTGTCTCAGGAAGGATTAAAGAGTCATTGATGTCTCCACAGAATTTAAGAAGTTATTTTACTTTTTTTGAAAGCTTTACCAACTTTTCCTTATTTTATTTTCTCAGAAACTTAACTGCTATTGGTATTCCTTGCAATGAGCATGCCTTGACTCAAAATATGTATTGAATAATACATGAGTCTGTCGCAAGATGAGTTAGAAGTATGTAAATAAGAACAGCAAAATGGTTGCAAAGAATCTTAAATCTTAGATTAAAGCTCAGAAGAATTGTATATAACGATTGGGCAAGATTTAAAGGAAAGCTTTATTTGGCTTCGTAAATTATTTTTATTGCATTTTCTATGTATTCCTATCACTATTTTATATAGACCCTTAATGAGATTTCAATTTTTTAATTTTAGCTATGCAGTTTGGGAATTAATGAAGAGATGTCTGTGCCTTCATAGGGCCCCATCACCTGGACTCTAACAGTAATCTTTATTTCCCTTTTAGACAGGTACAATCAATTTCAAATGTATTTGTCTGATTCCTTCATGTTAGCCCAGTGTGCACAAAACATTTTCTACTACCAATTTGCCCATGCAGAGAGCTTATGTCAGTTATCAGTTGTCACTACTTTTGTTCATAAACTGCTTGTTTGAGCTAGTCTAAAAGATTCGGAAAATATTCTCTTTTTTTCTCTTTACTATTCATATCTTTTATAAAAGTGATGGGCAAAAGGCATAGCCATTTTCTGTCAAAAAAATTGAGTCATCAGGCAGCTTTTTTTCTAGCAGTGCTATACCACAGGAATTCTTTGTAGGACATAAGGTGAATCAAATATTAGAAAGCAGGAATTATTTTTTCTTAGATAGATATATAAATAGATAGATAACTTCCATTCTATAAAATGAGCTGTCTTAGGGGAAAGAAAGCAAGGAAGAACATCTGGAATCTATTTTGTCCCCTATACAAGTAGTAAAATGCTTTTTTTAAGTTCAAAATTTTATCCAGAATAATGTTTTGCCCCCAAACACTCCACCCATTTCATTTCATCCTATTTGACCACCTAAAAAAACTTTGACATAACGACTTGTACGTCTCATTGTTGCAAGGGGTCCACCTGTATCCCTATTTCAACTATTTGTTTTTTCCCTTCCCCTCCACAAATTATACCAACATCAAGTATGGGTTATACTGTGGGGGAGGGACATACAAAACAACATAGAAAATCATCTTATAAGTATGATAGAAACAATTGCATGAAAGAAAAAAAACAAAAAAACATTTGAATAGTTATCTTGGGGTTAATTCCCCTAACATCAACTTATCTGACCTTTTCTTCTTGACTCAGACATATACTAGTTATTGCAAATAAGGGAAACCATGGGACCTATGTTTCTTTGGGCCTGGCTTACTTCACTTAATATAATTTTTTCCAAACCTTTCCATTTCCTAACAAATGGGGCAATGTCATTCTTTCTGATGGAGGCATAGAATTCCATTGTGTATATACACCACATTTTCTTGATCCATTCACCTACTGAGGGGTGTCTGGGTTGGTTCCATATCTTAACTATGGTAAATAATGCTGCAATAAACATAGTCATGCTGGTAGCTTTAGTGTGGTCTTGTTTGTGATCATTTGGGTAAATGCCCAAAAGTGGGATTGCTGGGTCATAGTGGAGCTCTATGTGGAGTCTTTTGAGGAACCTCCATACTACTTTCCAAAGTGGTTGAACAAGTTTACACTCCCACCAACAATGCAGTAAGGTTCCCTTCTGTTTGCATTCCCTCCAGCATCTGTTGTTATTAGAGTTCTTGATTATAGCCATTCTAACTGGAGTGAGGTGGTATCTCAATGTTGTTTTGATTTGCATTTCTTTTATGGCTAGAGAGGTTGAGCATTTCTTCATGTGTCTATTGGCCAGGGGGGTGGGAGAGGGAGAGGAGGAGTATGGGAAGGGATAGGAAGGGGAAACAATGAGGAGGCAACAATGCTTGATAAGAAATGTACTCGTTATCTTGCCCATGTAATTGTAACTCCTCTGTATGCTATTCTCACAATAAAAAAATAATAATAATATAAAAAGCTTTGAAGAAGAAGAAAATATCAAATTGAGGTCATTTTTGTCATGACCTATAATGAGATTCTTGTAAACAAATAGACTATCTCCAAAACTATAAGAACCCTAAATTAATAACTTTTCATGTGAGGTTCCTTTTTATCACAACTTAGAAGAGTGTTTACATAGTGCTTTACATATTGTGCTGAGGCTTGTATGCTCTCACTTCCATTTCAAGAGAAACACGAAAATAATTTGGCTTAACTAACAAAGAACCAAAGGAAAAGCTTACCCTATTCCTAGAGGAATAGTGTGTGCTGACTATTGCATAGAGTGTTTTCCTCCATTTTTTACTAAACTTGAAAAAAGCAAACCTGAATCAGTTCAATCACTTACTGAATTGAAGTATAATCGCATATGAACCATCTTAACCTTTTCCAATCTGTTTCCACATTTGTATAATAGTAGGGTAGAACCAGATTTCCAAGTTATTTCTACTTAGAAAACAGTTTATTCTGCTGGAGATTTTTAAGAAATAATGATAACTGTACTTTTGAGATTTTTTTAAAGGATTGTTGCATAATATTTTGAGCACCAATTCCATGACATTTGACTTTTTGTTCTAATGTTCCTGAAATGCTAAGGACTGAGGTAAAGGCTGAGTGGAGGAATGGAAAGGCTTGGAGTAGGAGATAATCTCTAATGTAGTTCAGAGAAGAAACTTCTAGAAAGGACTAGATAAAGGAGCATGTTGCTTGTCCAAAACTAGCTTTACAATGTCGGTGCGGGGGGAGAGGGGGGAAGGAGAAGGATTGGGATTGGGGGGAGGGGGGAGGCTGGGAAGGGATGTGAAGGGTAAACAAAGGAGGAGGCTGCAATGCTTGGTAAGAAATGTACGTATTATCCTGCCCACGTAATTGTAACTCCTCTGTACAGTATGTTCACAAATAAAATTAAATTAAATTAAAAAAAAAAGGATCATGTTGCTGAGAATAACACAGGCAAATGAAGAACTTGGTAAGTGGAGGACCAAAAGGACCACGTAGAGACTTCTCAATTCTACAGCCTTCTTTCTGCTTATATAATTGTCCCATAACTTCCAAGTTACACAGATTGAAGTCTATGTCTCAATATGTACTCTTGAGCAACTTCCCTCTCAGTTCTACTATTTGTAAGATATAAATAATAATACATACCTGTACTGTGTCATTAAAATCTAAACAATACAAGAAATATAGGATGTCTACATAGTGCCTATATTGCCATAGGAGAGCAGCAAATGTTAGTCACACCATTCTCTCTCTGGGAACAAGCAAAATATCCTCCTGGGATTTGCTCACACAGCTTTAACAGAACAAGTATTTGTACAAGTACTTAGAGGCTGGGCTGGAAATTAGAAGAACTGGTTTGTGACTATGGAGGTTATTTCTTAATAGAGTGCAAATGCATTGATATAAACTTTGCTAAACATTTTGAATTTGTAATCAATAATCCTCAAATTACTTTATAACTCTAAAATTCTATATTTAGTTCCTGACTTTATGGTATCACTTTGATGCAAAAAGATCTGCATAGAAAAGAAGCATACTGCCAGGTGCTGGTGGTTCATACCTGTAATCTTAGCTACTCAGGAGGCTGAGATCTGAGGATTGTGGTTCAAAGCCAGCGTGGGCAGGAAAAGTCTGAAAGACTCTTATCTTCAATAAACCACCAGAAAACCAGAAGTGGAACTGTGGCTCAAGTGGTAGAGCACTAGCCTTAAGCTGAAGACCTGAGGGATAGTGCCCAGGCCCAGAGTTCAAGCCCCATGACCAACTAAAAAAAAGAAAGAAAGAAAAGAAGCATACAATCATTTTTCATTATGGTGATAAAATACCCAAGCGAAATATCTTAAAGGAGGAAAGATTTGTTTTGGCTCATGGTTCAGAGGGTTCCCTCCATGGTTCGCTCCATCAAAATAGACCTGGGGTGAAGCAGAATATCTTGGCATCACAAAAATGTGACAGAGGAGGCTGATTGCTTCATTGTGGCTGGGAAGCAGAGAGTAAAACCTAGGCTGGAGGTTTCCCCAGTCTACTTTTGTTCCACCCAGCATCCCAGTCAATTGGATTGTGTCACACAAATTCAGTGTTGAGTCTTCCCCCTCAACTGTTGTCCTCCCTGTCAATCATCTCTGGAAATTTCCTGACAGACACACCAGAAGTGTGCTTTATTAATATCCCAGGTACCTCTCCATCCAATCAAACTGTTAAGCAGGATTAATCATCTCAACAATTAGTTGTCAATCCAGGCTGAGAACAACATGAAAATGGCTTAAGTTCAAACACTTGTGATACATTCCTTTAAACACATGAAGGGCTCTCATACTTAATTCTTGTGATTCATTCAACAGTCACCCCTTGAGTACCTAGTCTCAAGTACTAGATCAGGCCTGAGAGAGAACACAGTGATACATAGCCCAAGGCCTCCTCTCTTCGGAGTGCTTCCAGAGTTAAGAAGGCCCAAGCCACCTATCACTTCATTATAATAAGCACAGTGAAGTATAAACAGAGCATTTTATGTGGAGATCCGAAGGAAGAGAAGCCTTTGGAGACTTGAAATGAGAATTCACTGGAGAATTAAAGTGTAGTGAAGAATTGGAAGACTTCTGTTTTAAAGAGTAACAGAGCTTCATACTAGGAGTTCTCAAAGAGATACAAAATGTCAACTGCTGGGATTGATGCTCTCAAAGGCAAGTGAATCTCTATCCAGGCACCACAGTTTCCACAGATATTCTGGGGAAACATCTGCCACATGAGGCCTTGCTTCTCATCTATTTGTAGACAGTTAAGGGTGCGATCGCACCTGTGCACATACACACACATACTCATGTACATCCACTCAATGCTGTCTCCAAAATTCTGAGAGATGTTTTGAACATTGGCAATAATAGATATTAGATATACAAAGCAAAGTATTATGTAAGAATAAAGTACTATTAATAGCAGTGATTAATTTCAGTCAGTAAAAATTGTTAATCATCTCATTTGTGTTCTTCGTAATAAAAGAGCAGTTGCCATTTTCTCTGAAATGATCTAAATGAGCTAAATTTTGAAGTGAGGCTAGATGTCATTACAATAGAGTACACTGAACTTCTTCAAAAGATACATTTGCATAGTTAAATTTAAATGAAGTACAAATAAATCTATTATATCAATGCACCAAATTATAAGAGAATCATTATTATGTAACATGTCTTAAACTGTTTACAGACATGATGCTAAGTATTTTTAATATTATTTTTAAAGACTATTTCAGTTTTTAAATGTAGTATCTTGAAATAACCCTATAGTATTACACTCTTTGATTTGTAAGCTTTACATAAATCTAGTGTTCTATTAACTCAAACTGCTTTTAATGCCAAGCTATCATGAGAACTACTATCCAGGCTGTACTAAAGTATATTAGGTCGGCTGTTGCTATCAACCAAAAATAAAATCCCAGAGGCTTAAAAAGTTAAAAGAAAATGTCTTGCTTATATCAACAGGGTTACCTTTTCCACAAAGATATTCTGAAATACAGCTACCTTTCCTCTAATGGCTTTGCTTTTACTTAACTTACTCAGTGCTTAATGGACACTGAGTTCAGCCAGAAGATAGGAAGCCAGCAAAGGAATCATAGGGGTGGGTGAAATATCTGTGCTTGTGTCTTGAATGTAAGCACAAGTTTCTGGATCACAGCTATAGCTTCCAGATATAGCTAATCTCTTTTTCCCCCAGGGATTTATATCATGAAAAGAGCAGTCTTTCTATCACAGGAGAATTCCAAAATTATGGAATTGGTAGCCTCTGTATGAACTAGAAATAGAGCATAAAATGATAGCAAGCAGAAGTCAGAGAGGAGATGGAAGTAGAAAGTTTGGGAGAGACAGGTCAACCAATACAGTAAAAGTTAGAGAAGAGGAATAAGTTCTGGAATTTTACTGCACAGCAGTTTATTCCTTTGTGCAGTTATAGAGTGCATTAGCCCCAAAGGGAACCTTTTCATTTGGTTCATCCAAAGGAGATACCTTTCCCTAAAATTCACAGCAAACTTCCCAATAACTAGGGGATACCCCTGAGCAATAAGCACATGTGTACACCCTGAGAAGCAATAGTAGTAGCATTATATGAGGTCTAGCACAAGAAATACCTGTCTGGATAAGTGAGAAACTGCAAAGAAAAGAGAATTCAGCAAGAGTATAGGAGAAATCAGTTGGTACAGGCTGAGCGAGAGTAACAAAACTACTCCAAACATTCAGTGACTTTCAAAACATAAGCTTTCTTTTTCATATACTAGTTTTTTGTGAGGGTTTCAGGTCAAAAGCAGCTCTAATTCATATTGTATTAAGAAGTTTTAAATAGCTGAATAATGAGATATTAGCTATTTTTAATCCAACCAGTGGGGAAGATGAATAACACAAAAGGCCATCCATAGGAAGATTTTATGAGTCAGACCTGAAAGAGCCATTGGCTAGAACCAACATCACATCCATTGGTTATATCCCAGCTAAATGACTGCATATATCTCTGAGAGAGGCTGGGAAATGCCATTCATCTGAGAGCCAAGAATCCCAATATATAGGAATATTTTTAATATTTAAGATAGGAAAAGATAAATATAGAGAAAGCTCTCATCTATTAATTCACAGACAGAAAGAAGACATCTTTGACTGAGAAAGGCTTATGGCTGAAACTGAGCAGAGGCTCTAAATACAAGAGTGTCAATGTCAAGAGTTGCTTATTAGGAGAAATCAGTTACTGTCTTTGAACCTATCATAAGGTTAGCTTTAGTCTGGTCTCTGTGTTTCAGCCTACATTTTAACAACAATCTACTTGTGTATGTCTATATAGATTGGAAAAGAATTATGCACACATAAATGATAAGCAATGCTCTCTCTTCCTCCTACTATATCATTTAGTATTGGGGTGGCACCCCAATATTGGGGTCCATGATCAAAGGAACCAGACTGAAACAAAGCAAAAGTCAGACAAAGCTATGTTTCGCACCAAGCATCTAGAAACAGACTGACTGGTCAGGACTGCCTCTGCAGACAGCGAACCCCACCCAACTGCACGGGCTAACTTTTATAAAGAACAGGCCATGCAGTTTAGGCTGGCCACACACAGGTGGCCAATAGCATTGCAACACTTGCACAAAATTGCACAGTTTATGTCGGGCCATATGCAGGTGACCAATGAGGTTACAACTTATCCCTAAGCAGTTGTTTAAACTAGCCTACCACTTTGGTCAGTTATGGTGTACAGGTTTGCCGGCAGGGGTGGGGGGATGGAGGGGTTTGCATTCCTTGGTGGGTAGGGGGGGTTACATATGTGCTTGTTACTGATTGGAAGTGTCCACCTAGCTTCTTGTCTTTGTTCTCTAGGCTCTGTTGTCAGGGACTTGCAAACCACATTTTTCCTAGACTTGTAAATGAGATGGATGTTTAATCAGGATGGAGTCACGTAAGCTCACTGGGTCCTAACATTAAGATGGGGTCCCAACATTTAGAACATCTTTTTTCTGGACTACTTTCATACCTTGTTGCAGTAATTTGAAGATCCAAAGTATTTATGTTCAGAATGATGACTTAGAATGCATGCTTGAATACCATAGTTGTATATGCTTCAAAGTAGAATAAATAATGTAAAGTGACTTGATATACAACTTTATACAAAAATTTCAACCTATGATGATGAATTTTGAGGTATTTACTTTGCTAATAAGCCGCAAACAGCCAAGCACCAGTGGATCATGCCTGTAATCCTAGCTACTCAGGAGACTGAGATCTGAGGATTGTAGTTCAAAGCCAGCCCGGGAAGGAAAGTCTGTGAAACTTTTATCTCCAATAAACCACCAGAAAACCGGAAGTAGTGCTGTAGCTCAAGGTAGAGTGTTAGCTTTGAGCTGAAGAGCTGAGGGACAGCATTCAGGCCTAGAGTTCAAGCCCCATAACCGACAAAAAAAAAAAAAAGCCATAAACATTCTCTTATTTTTCCTATTAAATGGTTGGTAGTTCACAGTTTTCATCTAGGCTTGTTGATCAGATTGAAACAACAATGAACTGAAAAGGAATTACATTCTTTAAAGACATTTAAATCTCCACTATCCATTTTTCGTTTTCGCTTGTAAATGTAACATTTATAAGCCAAGCATTGGTGGCTCATGCCTGTAATTCTAGCTCTTCAGAAGGCTTCCTGAGATCACAGTTCAAAACCAGCCCAGGTAGGAAAATACATGAGATTCTTATCTTCAATTAACCACTAATAGGCTGGAAATTGAGCTGTGGCTCAAGTGTTGGGGTACTAGCTTTGAGCAAAAGAGCTCAGGGACAGTGTGCAGGACCTGAGTTCAAAACCTAGGGTTGTCAAAAAAGAGTAACATTTATAGTTAAATAGGATACATCTGGCTTTTGTTTTACAAATTATAATATAAAGGGACAAAAAAATAAAGAGAAAGAAAGATGGTTGATCTTCATACTCTGAACTTTTCAAAAGCAGCAGGTAAGGCTGACAAGTGAAATTCAAATGATCACATACCTGTGATTCTGCTCCTCAATGTGACTATCCAGTCAACTTGACCTTTATCTGTCTTCAAATATGACTTAGAAACAATAGTAGACAGGAAGACTCCTCCTCCAAAGTTGTCTATATCTAATTCTTAGGACTTGTTTGGCTGGGAAGGTGGCTCAGTAGTAGAGTGCTTGCCTTGCATGCCTGAGGCCCTGGGTTCGATTCTTCAGCACCACATAAGCAAAAAGGAAAAAGCCAGAAGTGGCGCTGTGGCTCAAGTGGTAGAGCGTTAACCTTGAGCTGAAGAGCTGAAGGACAGCACCCAGGCCCAGAGTTCAGGCTCCATGACCAGACCCCCACCCCCCAAAAAAAGAACCTGTAGATACATTCATATAGATATTCAGAAATATATTATAGAAATATTCATATGCGGGTGGGATTAATGTTGCTAAGATACCTTAAGAAAGTTCACCTAGGGGTTGGGAAGATGGCTCAGTGGTAGAGTGCTTGCCATGCATGCATGAGACCCTGGGTTCAATTCCTCAGCCCCACATAAGCAGAAAAAGCCAGAAGTGGCGCTGTGGCTCAAGTGGTAAAGCCTTGAGCTGAAGAGCTGAGGGACAGCGCCCAAGCTCAGAGTTCAGGCCCCATGACCGACCAAAAAAAAAAAAAAAAGTTTGCCTGGAGTATCTAAGTGACCTAAAAGTGAAAGAAAGGGGCAGAAGGCAGACAGAGTGATTCCATGTGTGAACTTGATCCACAATTTTCTTTGAAGAGAAGTTGGGGGCCACAAATGAAGGAACTTAGGGGCCTGTTGATGCTGGAATAGGCCAGCCTCCACAAAAATATGTAGCTCTGATGGTATATTGATTTTGGCACTGTAAGATCCTTGTCCGACTTCTAACCTGCACAATATATTTATTGTAAAAACAATAAATTGTTGTAAAACAATAAATATATGTTGTCACTAAGCTTGGGGCAATTTGTGATAGTAGAACCATAATGGGTCACTGTTTGTATAAAATACATTAGGGCAGAGAGCAGCCTATGTAAATTTTGGTCACTCAAAGCACTTCCTTAATTGACTGGTCCATCAAATTCAGTGAAACAGGAAAGTTACTCAAGAGAGACTACTGTTCATTGTAATATTTCCTAATTGCAGAGGTATCTCTACAAAATCATTTTTGTGTCTGAGATGTGATTGTAATTTCCTTAAACACAGAGTAAGAACTAGAAAAACAAAAGTCTTCCAGCATTCCAAAAGAAAACATATATTACGGAACATTTTGGCTTACCTTGAATCCTTTTGACTTGATTATATACCTTAAAAAATAGAATTTAGAAAAGACAGCAATGTGTAGAATTGATGGTTTATGTCAAGTATGTCTCTTACCTTGCAAAATCATAAACATTGAGTGAATAAGTGCTTTGATGTCTCTAACTCCAAAACCTTCCAGTTCTTTTCTCACAAAAGAATGTCCTTTCTGGCCTCCTTTCTTCTTTAGAGTGTGGGCAGTCTTCACTTCAAAGTGTTCTGTTGTTCTACCTGAGAGGAAGCTGTTAGCAAGTTTCACTGATCTGATGCTCCAGAATGATGCTATCTGGATTCTGCCCAGGGCAATGGTTTTTCATCAGTGCTGAGCTTTTGTAAGAAAGTTGCTGAATAGATAAAGAAGAGAGAACATGTAATTATATTGTAGTCTGCTAGCTCAAGTAATGATAAACTAGAAATATTTCAGTAGAGTTAAGATAGATAACATTTAAAATTCTGTTTTGACCATTTTGGAAAATTAATTTTAAAAAAAGATGCTAGAGATCTGAATTAAATCCTTTGGGTTACTTCTCGTCTCTCACATTGACAGAATATCTTCATTTTTCATGGAGTGCCCTGAGAAAGCTATAGTTTGATTTGATTCCATTAGGAAATAATAAACTGTGTAGGGAAGAGAAAAAATATTACTAGCAAAGTTGAGCCTAGTGTTTGTGTAACAGCCTTTACATATAAGGCGCACACAAATAGAAGATAATTTTATTTTCTATCATGATTATAAAGTATTTGGGTCCTAGAGAACAGTCTGGAGGCAGTGTTGACACATTGGTGGAAAGTTCTAGTTGAATTGGTTTATTTCCAAATGTAGTGAAAATAATGACTTTTTCTTTTTAGCAGTGGGATCTATTTGAATTGGGAGCTATTCTATCCAAAGCTTATGCATAGGAGAGCAAAGTTCACATTTTTTTAAAAAATGACATTAAAACCAATTTTAAATAAAAGAGTTGACTTCTTTATTTTTATGATATACTTTTCTACAACACCAATAAAAGTCCTTAAAGTTCATAGAGTATCAGAATAAACAAGATTCACCTCTGCTAGATTTCTAAAAAGTAAAGTTAATGTTGTAGGGGGAATTCATACAGGTTCATTTGCATTGCTATCATTTTTGAAGCTCTGAATGGAAAATTAAAGGCCCAGTTTGTTTGTGTTTCTCTCTCTCTGTCTCTCTGTCTCTTGCTCCCTTCCTTCCTTCCTTCCTTCCTTCCTTCCTTCCTTCCTTCCTTCCTTCCTTCCCTCCTTCCTTCCTTCCTTCCTTCCTTCCTTCCTTCCTTCCTTCCTTCCTTCCTTCCTTCCTTCCTGCCTGCCTGCCTGCCTGCCTGCCTTCCTTCCTGCCTTCCTGCCTTCCTTCCCTCCTTCCCTCCTTCTTTCTTTGTTTCTTTGTTTTTTTCTTCTTTCTTTCTTTCTTTTTCTTTCTTTCTTTCTTTCTTTCTTTCTTTCTTTCTTTCTTTCTTTCTTTCTTTCTTTCTTTCTTTTCTTTCTTTCTTTCTTCCTTCCTTTCTTTTTTTGCTGGTCCTGGGTCTTGAACTCTGGGCCTGGGTGCTATCCCTGGGCTCCTTTTGCTCAAGGATAGCACTATACCATTTGATCCATACAGCCACTTCTGGCTTTTTCTGTTATTAATTAACTGGAGTTAGGAGTCTCACAAATTTTCCTTCCCTGGGTGACATCAAATCATGATCCTCAAATCTCAGCCTCCTGAATAGCTAAGCTTTTTCATTTTTGCCAGTTCTGGGGCTTGATTGGACCTGGCCATTGTCCCTGAGCCTCTTTGTGCTTAAGCCCAGCGCTCTACCACTTGAGTCACAGCACCACTTCCAGCTTTTCTGAATAGTTTATTGGAGATAAGAGTCTCATGGACTTTCCTGACTGCGCTGTCTTAGAAGTGTGACACTCAGATCTCAGACTCCTGAGTAGCTAGGGTTAAGTAAGTGTAAGCCACTGGTACCTGTCAGAGGACCCATTTCTTTGTGTGCTTTGGAAACTTAGTTGCTTTATAGCCTCATTCCATACATGCATATGTAGTTCCCTATTTCTTGAGGCTACATCTGCCTGAAAAGTTGGAAAAATAAACAATGCTCAATAGAGAATTTACTCATTACCTTACTCATGGGACTATAAACCCCTCTGTACAGTATCTTTACAATAAAAATATGTGCAAAAAGTTGGAAAAATAAATCATGTCATAGCTACAGTCATCCCAAATCATTTAATGTAATAAAACCTTATTTGTGAAGGTACTAAAACCCCTATTCCTGCCTGTTCAAAGGTCATGATTTCTTAATCAAACAATTGTATTCACTGATGGTTCTCCTTTGTCACAGGAAAGGCCTGTGGGTTAACAGATGGACTCTCCATCCCTTCTTGGCTGCAGTTTCTGGTTTGCCTTTGAAAGTTGGCATACCTTTGCCATATAACCCCAACTGAGGGTATATAAAGAGATGTCTCCTGGAACTATTTTAACTACTTTCAGGCATGATGTCTTGAGGTCTAATAGCCATCTTTATCTGTGCTAGGTGTGGCAGACAAACTCTAAGATGGAAGCCATGATTACCATCTCCTTGTGGTTAAGCCTTTGCACAATCTCTTGAGTGTGACTTGAAGTAGGATACAGTAAATACGATGACTTGTCATTCTTATGATTACGTTTTACAAAATTATAACCTATGACATTTATCCTCCTTAGGGACTGTTCCTTGCTAGTTTTAATGAAGGCAGCAGTAGTGTTGAGGGTAAGGAGATCTTGTGACAAGGAATTAAGGTCTGCCTTTGGCCAAGAATCAGCTAAAAATATGTATGGTCTTCAGCCAACAAGCAAAACAAACCAAGACTCTTATTGCAGACCTCCATGTAGATATCCTGGCAACAACTGAAATTTTGGGGAAGCAACAGCTGAGCTTCAGATGAAAACCCAGATCTGGCCAGCATCTTGACTGGAATCCCAGAGAGGACCCAGGTAAGTCATAGTCAGTCTTCTGAGCCACAGAAACCATGAGCTAATATATGTAGGTTGTTTCCAGCTGTTAAGTTTGTGGTGACACTAATGCAGCAATATGTAATGAATTCAGTGGGGATAAAGGAGCTGCTAGAGAAGCCTGGTTCTTTGAAGGTGCTAAAAATTGCCACTCCAACTCTGGACTGCCTATGTCAGTATGTTACTGAAGGAAATAAATAAACTCCTATGTAGTTAAGCTACTTAGTTGTCAACTTTGCCATGGCTTGAAATTAAAAGCAATACTTACTGGCTCAAGGTAGCTTGTAGCCCAGCCCACGGAGAAGGAAGACTCCAGCTCTTCTTTCACACTAACGATTGTTTAGGTAAGTTGGTTCAATGTTAAAAAGAGAAAGAAAGAAAAAGAAAAAATAGGTCCATATATGTATGTGTGTATGTGTGTGTATATAAAATATATAAATATAAAGAATATATGTGCATATGTGCATACATATATACATATACATACGAGACATTTCCAAACTACAAGTCTGGGCCATTATGGTAAATGTGGTTATAACATATGTTACAATTTTCATCAGACATTACAGGTTTTAATTGTGATATTTTTCATTTTTATTTCTATTCCCAACGTGATGCAAAATCCCCAAAGGATATAGACTTTTCTACCTGGGGACATTTGTGGATGTCTGGAGACAGTCTTTGGTTGTCTCACCTTGGGGACAGGAGTTGCTGCTGACATCTAGTGAGAAAAGGCCAGCAGTGCTGCTGAGCATCCTGAAAAGCATAGGAGGAGCCCCATCCCTTAATCTGATTCAAAATACCAGTGTATCAGGATTGAGAAACGCAGATGTAGTCTAGATTCCAGAGAAATATTTGGGTCATTATATACCATGGAATTTGAATAAATATTTGAAACAAAAATTTGGAGCTCTTGAATTAGTACCATTTGAAGAACTAAAGTATAGAACGGACTGCAACTGTACTTGGTTTAGTTAACATTGATTTCTGCTCCCAAAGAAAAAAATGTATAGTATTTGGTATGTGCAGAAAAATATATATTTGTTGACAGAATTGTTACCGTCATATAAATTGCTGTTGTAGCATTTGAGTGTCCTCTAGAGTGTTCCAAATCAATGAATTTGCTTTAAAACCCTCTGTACAAAATGATAAATTTATTAAGGACACTACTAGTGGATAATTATTCTTGTAATGAAAGGAGTCAAAATCAAAATGCTTGTGTTTTAAATGAAATCTACACTACTTTTAAAAATAATTATTTTCTATGTAAAATTCCAAGTATTTATTCAACAGTTATTAAGTTGTTTTTTGCTTATTTGTTTGTGCCAGTCCCGGAACTTGAACTCAGGGCCTGGGCTTTACTCTTGAGACTCTTTGTGCTCAAGGTTGGCATTCTATTACTTTGATCCATAGCTCCACTTCAGGTTTTCTGGTGGTTAACTGGGATCTCATGGACTTCGCTGCCTGGGCTAGCTTCAAGCTGTGATCCTCAGATCTCAGACTCTAAGTAACCAGGATTACAGGCACCCAGATATCCAGTTGTTTTATGTTTAAGAGATTTACTTGATGCTATGAATATAGGAAATGTAGGAAAACAAAGATCTGTCGTCAATGAGTTTAAAACTTAGGCATGTTGTAGGGTTGTAGCAAATATTTCCTGGAAATGTAGATGCTTTTCAGAGCATTATCATGGGGAGGGACTGTTCTGTAGGAAAGAAGAAATCAGAACTAGACCCAGATCTCCCTGGGAAAAGCCTAGAATCTAAATAATCATTCTGGAAGTAATGGATTTGGATTGAAAAAATGCATTCCACTCCAGAAAAAGAAAAAAATCAACAACAACATAGTCCCTAGGTAAGCCCCTTCCTTGTTTACGATGACTCATTTTGTATGCCAGGGGACGTCCTGGGAAATGCATGAGGCCCTACTGCAGTGGACTCAGGCAACTCTGTGCAGAACTGTGATTTGATTGTGAACTTCATTATAAGTCTCAATGTTCACAAGCTCTATGACTAGGTTAAAAGTTTTATATAAGTTAAAATTAGGCATAATGTTTGTAGCCCTCTCTCACTATCCATTTTATGTATTATCCCCGATGAAGGTGAGCTTGAGATTGGGTGCCATTGTTTAAATGTCATAATTATACATCTATTTTAGTGATAGGGAATATCATCAAAAACTCATATTTCTCCATGCATTTCATCTCTTTCTTGAGAGACAGGGGAAAAATCTGGATTTCCAGATTTTGAGGTTGCATAGATACCAATTGGATAAGGAAATATTAATTCCAATAACCTCTGGGTTCTACTGAAACAAAATAGAAAGGTATAATTAGGAGAAATTGGTTGACATAATTTTCTATTTGTGCAAGATGAGCAAAGAAGTGTCACCTTCCTGACTCTTTCTTCTCATCATAATATATTTATTACATCTATTGATTACTTCAAAATGATCTTCTATAAATAAATTCCTTCTTACTTCCAGTAAGGTAAGGCAGGTTAGATAAAATTTTTGTCTTCATTTTCAGATACTGCTTTGCAATAGAATTTACAGCACAAGGCTCCTGCTTTGTGTTTAATCTTGTTTTCTCTAAGATTAAAATGTTAAATAAATCTTAATTGTTAAAAATCTTCTGGCAGTGCTCTCACTGTCTCTTGAGTTCTAGAATCTCAGGAATATTCGATTTGTTTTTCAATCAATATAAGAGCATTAATAGTCACCTAGCTCTTAATAAATCCCTCCCTGTGTTTTCCATGACTGTCATTGGGAATTGGACTTCCTAAATCACCCCTGGATTCAAGATAATGCTACCGCAGCTTCTACTGTGAAGGTGCATAAATTGGAAATGGCATCCTGCCCATTACTCCTTCTGATCTCCTTCCTGCCAATACTTTTTGACATTGACTGGCCTTGTGGAAATACAAAGATGAATTCAATGCTTCCATGAGTTCCATGTCCACTGGGGGAAGTAACTCCTGTTTTAGACATTTGACAAAATCCTTTATGATTTCCTTCTCTGGAAGCAATTTGGATCCTTTGAAAGTAGGCAGGGAGACTATATAGTAACAGAGACCAGTTTTTCTAGTATCTCTTCATTCCCTTTGTTTTTTATTTATTTGTTTGTTTGTTTATTGCTAGTCCTGCGGCTTTGACTTTGAGCCTGGGTACTGTCCCTGAGCTTCTTTTGCTCAAGGCTAGCACTTTCCCACTTGAGCCACAGTGCCACTTCTGGCTTTTTCTGTGCATGTGGTACTGAGGAATTAAACCCAGGGCTTCCTGCATGCAAGGCAAGCACTCTATCACTAAGCCACATTCCCAGTCCTCTTCATTCCCTTTTAATAACTGTGAAAAATGTCTAGATATCCTCATTGCTCTTCACTTTCTGTGAGATTATTTCTCCTTCTTTCAAATGGCAATAGCTTTGGACTCAGGAAGGGGGAGAGATGTCACCATTCTTCCCCAGGATGGAAATGTGGAGCGATAGAGTCACCTTAACACCTCATTTAGCCAGGGTCATGTCTGCTGTTCTTAAAAGGAGGTAGATGTCTTGTGGCTTTTTCCAACATTACTTACCCATTGTTTGCACTGGTGCCAAGATTTTCTTCTGGGAAAAGTGCCAGGTATTTTAGTGTGACTTTTTAAATAAATGATATTTATAAGGAAAGAGGAAAAGAGAGATCCTTAGTTATTTAGTGAACGTGTCAGAAGTTTAGCCCTCTCTTAGAGCCATAAAACATTTTCCCAAACCAATGGTCTAGATAGCCTCTTTATTCAATGTGGGTCACACTTCAACATAGTTTGCCTGCCACATTAGTAAATGGCAAACCATCAAGTTCCACAAGTAAGGAGTGAATATTTAATTAATATTAAGACAGGCACAATGGCATGGTCAGAAGACCACAGAGAAATGTGAGCTTTTAGTGATAATGTTTTCAGTTTATGTATAATTCTAGTAGATCAGTTTTTCCTAAAGTCTCCTATTGATACCAGCATAATGTGAGTATAGTTTAATACAAAAAATGTAAATACATGAATCATATGAATTCAGAACTATGGTTTATAGCTTTTAAATGCCTTCCAAGTGACTCTATTAAGGAGTCATAGGAAACAAAAACGAAAGTACAAAGGGTAAATATATAGTACAATAAATAAAATCAGTGTTATTGTTTTACACAATTAGATATTTTAAAAATATATATGCATAATAGTTCCCATAACTATTTACGTAAGTTGAATATATTTTTTTCATGCTGAACTTCCATAAAATATCCCACAAAATTAAAAGTTTAAAACTACTAGATTTCTATTCAATGGTTTGTGTTGTCAACACAAGTTGTTGCCAAGCTGTTGTTAGTTGAGAAGTCTGGAAATCTGTACATTTAGGAAAAATGGTAAGTTTTCTTAGAAAACTGGGTTCCTCCTTTACTCACTATGTATGTCTTTGAAGCACTGTTTTCCTGTAGGTGTGAGAATTTCCTTCCTTATCCTCATACATTGTATTTTTAAGTTACAAAATTAAAGCCCTTCCTATTTAATTGGCAATGCGATTCAAGTAAGAGGTATGTCTGAAAAATTGAGAATTACTTCTACTTTCTAATACTCAGGAAGACGCATATTTCTGGATTTTGATATTGTTGGTAAAAATAAAACAGGATTGTAATGGTATGAGTTCTTTGTTCTGTGGGTATGGGTGTTGTATGTGTGTATCCAGGGATGTATCCCACTATGAATTCCATTATATGTAAAATCAGCTAACTTACTGCCCTGAAGTAATCACTGTATCAATACTCATTAAACCACCTTCATTTGGCCCTCTCCAAAGGATGTTATGCAGGGCTTGGATAATTGGAAGGCTTGGATTTTTTTTATACAAATAATTAATTATCCAAGCTTCAATGCATCCCATGAAGTATTTGCTGTCAGCTAAGGATGTTAATGTTTTATCCTAGATTTGAACAGTGATGAGAAGGTAAAATACTTGATAGGTAAGTTAGTGGCAGGTTGTACAGAAAGCTTAATAAATCTCTTGTGACTGTGTCTGTACTGGGGAAAATTGACTTTCAGCTTTTTCCCTCAGACATAATCCTGGTCACAGGGCTCTCCATAAATGGACCTACTTTTCAATTTGGAAAAACAAAGTTGTGATAAGTCCACTGCGTCTTTAAAACGTACAGATAATGTTAGCTGGCAAGTTGACAGGGTGGAGTTGTCTTCAATCATGCGAACCAAGTTTCCATGGAGTTGCAAGTGTACAGTTCTATCTGCTGTCATTTCACACAGCAGTTCTGTTGACATTTGCCACTAATTCTTGTCTGTGGAGTGCCAGGAGTTTAAGTTTGGAGCTTTTCCTAACTCAGTCTTCCAGTATAATTCGTATTACATTATTAAAGAAGGTAAAAATATCAGTCAATAAAATGTTCTGAAAATGTACCAATCCAATGAATTAACTTTAAATAATTCATCAAGTGCAAGAAAGAAAAGAAACTAAAATTAAAAATGGCAAATTACTATCTTTATTACAACATAAAATAAATGGAATATGATGAAAAGTGGCTGTTTGGTTTGTTGAAGCTTTTTTACTCACTGCTAATTATTTTTCTTTCTCTGAATTTTTTAAAAAAAGATTTGGCATTTTATACTACAATCTGATTATATTCAGGCCTAGCTATATTTAACATTTGTATTTATCAAATATAAGACACTGGCCTGTACATTTTAACATCTTAGATATTTGATGTCACAAATGTACACAGAGCTCAAGTACAAATACTTTCATGTGTAAGTGTGAAATAAACATTAAAATAAAAACTAGCTGGGAGCTGGTGGTTCACACCTGTAATCCTGCCTATTAAGAAAGCTGAGATCTAAGGATTATGATTTAAAGTCAGCCCAGGCAGAATAATTCGTATTATCTCCAGTCTGCCAGACAAAGAAAAAGCTAGAAGAGAATCACAAGTAGTAGAGTATTAGCCTTGAGAAGAGAAACCAATGAGAGTTTGAGAGCCAGAATTCAAAACCCAGTACACAAATACACACACACACACACACACACACACACACACACACACACACACACAGGCGCGCGCATGCACGCGTGCACACACACACACACACACACACACTATCTCTCTCTGTCACACTATCACACTCATACACACAAACACACAGACCACAAAAACACTTAACCCTAAAATGAGCTTACCGGGATTGCCAACTCTTTTTAAATGACCAAAAGTTGGATAAGAAATTTTTCTGCATCATCTTGACTGTTGGTAAAGCAGCACCACTGTAGGCAGGAACAGCTACGTATGCACAGAAACAACCAATCTTTTTTTTTTTTTTATGTTTGAAATGATCATTTTATTGTTGAAATTGTTTTTTTTAATTTAATTTTATTTTATTTGAGAACATACTGTACAGAGGGGCTACAATTACATGGACAGGATAATGCATACATTTCTTACCAAGCATTGCAGCCTCCTCCTTTGTTTACCCTTCACCTCCCTTCCCAGCCTTCCCCCTCCCCCCACCCAATTATACCCCCCTCCCCCCCCACACCGACATTGTAAAGCTGGAAACAACCAATCTTTACATTGACTTTTTCACTACTGTTTTTTTGAGACACTGTTCTAGGCAAGCAAGAACCAAACATGAGAATGAGATGAAAGAGCCTTAGAACTTCATTGATGAACAGTATATACCATGGAGTTGGCTTTTTGGTGTCTCTGTACTGGTTCCCCATATTATTCTACCTGTTACTTTTAAAGATTTAGTGTGAGTTGTAAATGATATGACATCCCAATGCTCATAGAAACCCTTCCTAATACTTTCCCAAATTTTAGGGAAAAAAAATTTTATCTCATTTAGGCTAAGACTGGTGACTTACATTTGTATTCTTAGCAATTCGACATAAAGATCAGGAGGAGCATGGTTTGAAATCCACCTGGGGAAAATGTTTACTAGACCCCCAACACAACAATAAAAAGCTGGGTGTGCTGGTGTGTGCCTGTGATCCCATCTACACAGGAGACATAGCTCAGCCTAGCTTAGGCAAAGAGGCAAAGAGGGGTGCAGGGACAGAGAGAGAGAGAGAGAGAGAGAGAGAGAGAGAGAGAGAGAGAGACTGAGCGAGCAAGGGGGGGGGCTTACATGAGAAATAATCAATGTTAAAGGTTTGGAAGCATTAACAGCATCTTCCAGTAAATGTAAGAACCTGAGATCAACCCACAGTACTACCATAAACATTATTTTCATTTTGCGGGGCAGGTGTCAGTTGTGGGGCTTGAACTCAGGGCCTGGGAACTGTCCCTGAGCCTCTTTGTGCTCAAGGCTAATGCTCTACCAATTGAGCCATAGTGCTACTTCCTATTTTCTTTTATATATAAGCAGGACAGTGATTATTTTCAAATCTTGAACTATGAAAACCTTTTGGTGTACATACATACCAGTTAAGAAGTAAGAGACAGTGGGTGAGCTGGATTGAAAATCTTAGAAAGCAGGCCTCACAACCATCCTCAATTCAAAAAAATCTCTGAAAGGGGGCTGGGAAGGTGGCTCAGTGGTAGAGTGCTTGCCTTGCATGCATGAGGCCCTGGGTTTGACTTCTCAGCACCACATAAGCAGAAAAAGCTAAAAGTGATGCTGTAGTTCAAGTGGTAGAGCGCTCACCTGAGGAACAGCACCCAGGCCAGAGTTCAGCACCCATGACCAAAAAAACCCAAAAAACAAAACTTCAAAATCTCGAAAGGAAACTTTCCTTAGTGAATTACACACTCGCTTTTGCGCACGTGCACACGCACACACACACACACACACACACACAGTCTGAATTAAGATAACTAAGTTATCTTCTTAATTCAGACTGATATCTGAGTTTAGTGGGGAAAAAAAGAGGAAAGAATTAGTCCAAGAATTTCTAACTACATAAGCCTCTTCTTACGAAGATTTGATAGCTAATTTACAAACTCACATGGTGTGAAAAACTGTGATGAGGTAAATAAATGTTTGAAGCCCCCGGCCTTGACAAAAGTAAACACAAAGCTTCTCTGTTAAAACTCATGTTAAGTCCAGGCCTCAAAGTCCTACAGGTAAAGTTCCATAAACCATGAGCTCAAAAATCACAAATTAGTTAAAAATCCAAAGGGATCAAAGCTGCTGTGAACATGAAATCAGCCTGGACAACACATCTGAGCTGAAATCCAAAACTACTGCAAGTATTCAAATCATGAGATATATCAAATAGTGAGAATATTAAATACTATATCTAGTATTAATTTTTAAAAAAAGAAAGAAGCATTAAATGCCAATGGCTCAAGTCTGTAATCCTAGTTACTCAGGAACCTGAGAATTAGGTACTGAAGTTTGAAGCCAGCCCAGGCAGGAAAGTCTGTGAGACTCCAGTTTACCACCAGAAAACTGGAAGTAGAGCTGTGGGTCAAAGTGGTAGAGCACTAGCCTTGAGCAATTGGAAACTGGAACCAAGTGCCATTATCAAAGTGAAGATGTGTTGTTGAGTTGCATTAATGGGAATGGAAAGCAAGACCAGGAGCAAGATTTTTCTTTCTCTTTTATCAGTGAGTGGAGGAAAAAAAGACTAGAAAACCAGATGGGATGAAAAAAGGGTTGCAGGGGAGTTGGACATAGATTGCTCAATTAAAACAAAATTAGGTAAGATTGGAACAACAAGTATGACATTCTATATCTTAATAGGATAATAATAGCAGTATTGGATTGTATATTTTAAAGTAACGGAAAGAGCAGACTCTATCTTATCAAAAAGAAATGCTAAATATTTTAGGTGATATCTTTTTCTGATTTGATCACTATACAATACATATATAATTCAAAACCCTTAACTCTACACCTAAATATGTATTATTATGTGTCAATTAAAAACAAAACTTTTACACAGTGGATTGTAGACTATCTCAAGATTACAAAACAAAGTGGTTTGGAGGCCAAAAAAAAAAAATTCATAGACTTGATAGCTTCAAAAACAGGAGATTATATCAATTGATTTGTTTGTATTGAGCCATCCTTGAATCACTGGAATGAAACCACCTTGATCATTCTGTGCATTATTTTGTTGGGGGGAAGAAAGGAGGAGGTACTGCTGTTTGTATTTAGAGCCTTGGGCATACAAAGAAGGTATTTTACCATGGAGCCACACATCAATCCCTCTTAGGAACTGGCTAATTTTGACACAGAGTCTTGCTTTTTACCCAGGCCTGCTTGTTATATATCTGTTTGTGTGATCTATATCCTCTTGGGCCAAATTTGATAGGTTATATGAATTTAGAAATATATCTATTCTTTCTAGATTTTTCTAGTTTGTCAGAATGTAAGTTTTTGAAGTATTCCCTATTGATTTCCTGGATTTAAATCCTATTTGTGATCCCTTTTTACTCATCTCTAATTCTCTTTCTTTTGGTAGTTTGACTAAAGTGTTATGAATACTGTTTATCCACTTCATGATGAGAAAGACTTTATTTGTGTTTTGTTTTGTGTTGAGAAACTTTATCTCCCACATATTCCTGGAGTTGTTGCTTGTTTATTGAGTGAAGTTTGTGAAGACTGGTTTTTTGAGTTTGTTATTGTGAGATGAATCAGACTTTTTATAAGTCTGAAATACCTTTTGTACTACTCTTAACATTTCTCACTTTCTGAAGGAAGTAGTGTATTTAACTCAAATTCTAAGCAAATATTCCCTCCAGGGTAATGAATTTCCAGGTATGCTTTTTTTGTTTCTTCTGCCTGGAGCTGAGTCCAAGAAAGACAAGTTTCTTTGTTGTCTCTTAGTGCTGACAGGAAGGCGTTATTTCCCAGAATTTCCTGTACTGAGTATGTAGTCAAATTTTCCTGCTTTTTAATGAGGTTTCTATTGTACTTTCTGCCTTTAGGAGTCAAAAGTCTTATTTATCTTCTGGACTTTTATAAAACCAGCTCCTGGCTAACTTTACTTCCCAAATTTTACTTATCTCTTGGGGCAAGATCAAGGTATTTCAAGGAGAGAAAGTTCTCGGGGTCTCTACTTTTCTGTGGCAAAAGATGGAAATGGTCCTTAAAGGGGCCAACCAAGTACCTTGCTGGTATTTTAACACCTTGGCATAATAAATACATGAGAGAAAAATTTAGGTGATAAGATTTATTTCAGCTTATGGTTACAGAAGTTTCAACCCATGGTCACTTATTTGGCTCTGCTGTTTCTCAGCTAAGAACCCCACAACAAACCACTATTTTACCTCAATCCAAATGGGGGAGAATGGTGGAGAAGCCTAGGTTTTTGGGCTCTTCTGATGTCAATCCTGTCATCTCATTTTCTAGATTAATCAAGATAGAGAAATATCAACTGAAACTGTGGAGAATGGGGCCGGAGGAGTTGATTCATCAAACATATATTCTTTGAGTTGTTGCTCTGTTTATCCAGTTTGTGAGGGTTATGTTTTTAACTACTCTCCCTTTTTTCTCTTCTGTTATTATGGCTTAGCAAAAATATCACCGAGTTAAAGAACCTCGACCCTAATGATGTGTTTTCAAAAGGAATTATGTCAACTTTCATTCTGGAGGCTGGATCTGGAATGAAAACAATTAGACTGCCACAGTTACTGAATACTGACATTGAACAAAATAGCTCTCCCTCTTACTCTTTTTTCTTCTCTGTTTCTATCTTTCTCTCTGTGTCTGTGCCTCTCTCTGTTCCTTTCTTATGCTTGTTCCTGGTGATCAATGAGTTTATGACAAGCAGTAACACTTCATTAGATCATGACAGCCCCAGGGGAGTCCTTGACCCTTGATGAAACTCAGTCCTGTCATTCATTGTCATGTTTCATGTTTATTTTAACATATTTTTATTGTAAAGCTACTGTACAGAGGGGTCACAGATATGAGTAAGGTAATGAGTACATTTCCTATCCAGCATTGTTACCTCCTCCTTTGTTTTTCCCCTACCATCTCTTCCCTCCCCCGAAGTTGTAAAGTTCGTTTTCAACATAGTGTCTTGTACATCTCATTGTTACAGTAGGTTAACCTGTATCCTTACTTCAGCATTTTGTTATTTCGCTATCACTCCCCAAATTAGAAAAATGGATATACAAGTTTCAGGTCACGGGAATCAAATACAGTGAAAATGGGTTATACCATGGGGAGAGGAACATACAAAAGAAAATTACCTAGTACATTATAAATACATTAAAAACAACAGCAAGGAAGATAAAACCACTTTTGTCTCTATCTTGGGGTTCATTTCACTTAGCATCATCTTATATGGTCAAGTAGAAAAGGTCAAAAGCTCTGTATATATGATCATGTTTCAGTTTTAACATCCTCTCCCTCATTACTTTCTCACTTATATAGCTATCTATCTTTCCTATCAAACTAAAAATGTTCAGTACGATTAAGTCTACTTATATTTTGTATTATACTTTTCTCCAACTAAGGACATATGCAATCCATTTCCTAAAGAAATTTCCAGCTTTTGTTTTCTCCAGAGATAATCACATTCTCAGTATTTTTTCTGTTCTTCTGTCACATCAGTAACTAATGGACATCGGATTGAGTATAGTACAGAGTTTTTAGAAATCTGGTGATTTGCAGAGTCTAGGAAAGAGGGAACACAAAAAAGGGAATAACACATTCAGCAGTCAAAATAAAATGCCTTAGATTAAGGAATTAATCTGAGTTCCAAGATTTTCTTATTAATGCTTCCTTTCAGCATG
Source organism: Dipodomys merriami (assembly GCF_024711535.1). Lineage (NCBI taxonomy): Eukaryota > Metazoa > Chordata > Mammalia > Rodentia > Heteromyidae > Dipodomys > Dipodomys merriami. The sequence goes on along the minus strand of NW_027206068.1, from coordinate 44,613,042 downwards.
TCACAAACTTGCTTTTATCATGTTTTATAAATATGTAACACATTTGTTTACCATGCTTTGCCATTAAATAAAACATCATTATCTTAGAAGAAAACTTCACTTAGGACCTCTAGAGAAGTCTGCTAAACTAAAACTCTTAAAGCTAGACAGGTTTGACTTCTAACCATGTTGAAGCCTTTGCAGGTTTGACTTCTAACCATGTTAAAGCCTTTGCACAGAAGGATTTACAGAGCAGGAAAGAAAGGTAGAGGGCATTTTTCCATCCTTTATTCTCTCTGACATACAAACCATCTAAGTGAAAAAAAAAAGTAGAAAATTTGCTGATTTTTAGTACTACTCAATTCATAAAACTAGCTTGATTTTCAGGATAAAATTGAATTTGATTTATCTTTCTTTTAAGAGTAGAGAACTGTTGTAATACCACTGGCTCATGCCTACAATCCTAGCTATACTTGGGAGGCAAAGAATGGGAGAAATCATAGTTTAAGGCAAGCCCAGGAAGAAAAGTTAAAACATTATTGCCGGGCACAGTGGCACACACCTTTCATTCCAAGCTATATGGGAGACTGAAATTTGAAAGCTCAGTATTCTAGACCAGTGTAGGCAGAAAAGTATACGGGACTACTTCTCCATAAAGAAAAACTGGACATAGTAGTGGCATGCCTATGATCCTAGTAACTATGGGAAATGTGAAATAGACAGGTCACAGTCTAGGCAAATATCCAGGTGGGAAGGATAACTCTATCCTAAAAATAACCAGGTTTTTAAAAAAGGACTGATGGTGAGGCTTGGCAGTAAAGCCAAGAAAGCATGAGGCTTTGAGTTCAAACCTCAGGCCCACCAAAAGAAACAGTAGATAATTATAAATAAATAACATGAAGTAAATGACTTGATGTTTAAAAAAGTAAAGAAATAAGAGGTCCAAATTGTCCAGAAAAGAGCTAGTTTCTAACAGATACATAGGTATCCTGTAGCTAAATCTACCCTGAATGTATGGTTTAAAAAGAAAATAAATCTTAAATAAGTAATTGTTTTTTAATTTTCCAGAAAACTTTCAAAGACATACTTCATGCAAATTCATATAGCCTATACTCCAGAGCTAAATAGTTAGAAGAAAAACATATTTCTTCAAACTCAGATCTTTGCAAAAGACACCATTTCTGCATGACTATTTCTCCTGAATGAATGCCTGCTACTACCTCCATCACAGATAAAATGTTAGAAGCTGCTTTGTTTCTATCATCTTTACAAACCATGAACTCCACTTTATCAAGCTGGTCAAAAATTGAGACATTGGGGTTAGTTGTGGAGGTGGGAGGGAAGGGATGGTAGGGGAAAAACAAAGGAGGAGGCAACAATACTCGATAGGAAATGTACTCATTGCCTTGCTCATGTATCTGTAACCCCTCTGTACAGTATTTTTACAATAAAAAATACAAAAATTGGGACATTATTGTGCTGGTATCTTTATTGTGGCCTTATTTGTGTCCAGGAGTGGGATTGTTAGATTATCGGGGAGCTTTATGTTTAGTCTTTTGAGGAACCTCCATACTGCTTTCCAGAGTGGTTGAACCAGTTTACATTCCCACCAATAATGTAGTAGCGTTCCCTTTTTGCCACATCCCTGCCACCATCTAATATTTGTTTTCTTGATAATGGAATTCTAACTGGTGTGAAGTGGAATCTCAGTGTGGTTTTGAATAGCATTTGGAACAGCATTTTTTTTACAGCCAGAGATGTTGAGCATTTCTTCATGTATCTATTGGCCATTCTTATTTCCTCTTCAGAGAAGTCTCTTTTTAGTTCTTTAGCCCACTTATTAATGGGGTGGTTGTGTTTTTGAGGATTTATTATTGTGGTGGATAGTTTTTTAAGATCTAGGTATATTTTTTATATGAGGCACTTGTCTGTTGTATGGCTAGTGAAGATGTTCTCCCATTCTGTGGGCTTTTTATTTATTTTGCCAGCTATGTCCTTTGCCATGCAGAAGCTCTGCAGACCTTTCAAATGTTTTTTTTTCTTTCATGCGATTGTTTCTAACACATTTATAAGATTATTTCTTTGTTGCTTTGTATGTCCCTCCTCCACGGTATAACCCCTGCTTTCACTGTATTTGATGTCGGTATAATTTGTGGAGGGGAAGGGGAAAAACCAATCGCTTAAATGGGGATACAGGTGGACCCATTGCAACAATGAGATGTACAAATCGTTATGTCAAAAACGAACTTTACAACTTTGGTGGGGGGGGAGAGGATGGGAAGGGGTGGGAAGGGGAAACAAAGGAGGAGGAAACAATGCTTGATAAGAAATGTACTCATTATCTTGCCCATGTAATTGTAACCCCTCTGTACAGTATTTTCACAATAAAAAAAACCTTTCTTTGATTTGTTGTGTTTCTGCATCTTTCCTGAGGAAGTTTTGACCTGTGCCAAGGAGCCCTAATGTATCCCCTATCCCTTCCTGTAATATTTTCAGGGTATCTGCTCTCACCTCAAGGCTTTTGGTCCATTTGGAGCTGACTCTGGTACAGGGTGATATATAGAGATCTAGCTTCAGTGTTCTATATGTGCATAGCCAATTCTGCCAGCACCATTTGTTGAAGAGGCTGTCTTTCTTCCAGCTGGTTTGTTTGGGGTTTTTTGGCTCTCTTATCAAAGATTAAGTGGCCATAAGTCAGTGGGTTCATTTCTGGGTCTTCAGGTTTTGGGGCCTGTTCATTTGCCAGTCCCAAGCTGTTTTTATAACTACGGCTTTATAACAGAGTTTAAGGTTTGGTATTGATATTCCTCTAGCACTATATGGAACTGAAGATGTCCTTTAGAAGATGAATAGATCAAGAAAATGTGGTATATATACACAATGAAATTCTATGCTTCCCAGCAAAAAGAATGACATCACCCTATTTACAAGGAAATGGAAAGATTTAGAAAAAAAATATTAAGTGAAGTAAACCAGACCCAAAGAAACATAGACTCTGAGTTTTCCCTCACTTGTAATAATTAGGATAGTCCTAGCAGAGGATCACAATAGCTCAATAGCTATTGTGAAATGAACTCCACGATATGGAAACAAGAGGGTTTTTTGTTTATTTTTAAATGTACTATGTGAAGTTATTACATTTTTCTTTTGTCCTCCTTCTGGTTTATCCACTATTGTCATTGTTATTTTTATTTTGGTACCCTAGGTCTTGTATATACTTTTATCTGATTTGGGGAAGGGAAGGGGAATCACAAAATGGTGAGATAAAGGACAAAGGATGAACCAATGCAATAGCATATTCACAGGACACTATGTTGGAAATGAACTTTACAACTTGGGGAAAAGGGAGTGGGGGGAGGGAAAGTAAGAGAAGATGAGGGAGGGGGCAACACTGTTGGACAAGAAATGACTCATTACCTTATGTAACTGTAATCACTCAGTATATTACCTTTACAATAATTTTTAAGTGAAAAAATAGGACATTAATCACGTAACAGCTTTGCTTTGAAGATCTCAAAACCATTTGTCAAATATTTCAATTTTGGCAAATAATTGCTAATTATTTATTTATATAGCTCAAATATTAGAGCCAGAAGTATTGCACTTTTCAGCTCCCAAATAGAATGTCAGTTTATCTAGAAAAAGTTGGACTTAAAGTATCAAAAGGATTGGTTTTTTTCCCAAGGAAACAACAAAAAAAAAACTTTAAATATCCCTGAGATACTTTTCTCATCCTTATGTCCCAATTGTCCTTGTCAGAATCTCCCAAATGGGCTCCTTTGCCAGAAACTGAAGGTTGAGATTTGTTAGGCTCCAATAAGCACAAAGGATTGCTGCATATAAAGAACTACAAAGGGATATCTTCCTTTGTTGCCATTCACATAGATTCCACCTTCCTTCCTACCATTTATCTCATCATGTTAAAGTGGGAGCTTCAGCCTCCCTTATCGTTAGCAATTTTGAGGAAAACAGAAAAATAGCCAGTTACCTGGGTTCTTTTTCTTTTCATGTAGAGGTTATATGATAACAAATTTTAAAAAAATTTCCATCTGATGGCCAAATGATCCCAATCTAATAGGTGATGAAGGCTAGAACATCATTCTTTACAGAACAAACATTTGATCTGGAGTTAACCATGACATAGCTTGCCTGGGCATCGGCCCCAAGGGCATGATAGTTTTGGTTTTAGAGAAATAATTAGTGTTTTCCATGATAGCAATGCTTAATTATATATGCCTTAAGGACACTACCAGTTGTCTCTGTAAGTTCACTGTAAATTATGTTGGCATCTTAATAAGGTGTGGTATTACGAACAGGGAAGCCACAAAACCCAGAGATGTCAAAGTTAATCTGTCAAAGATGGTTTTTAAGTACTTGCTGCAGGCTCTCTTTCAGTATATGCAAAATCACACTCTCTTTCAGTATATGCAAAATCAACTGAACCCAAAACTGCAGGGTAGCTTAGCATATTGCCAAGTTTATTAATTTTAAAGATATTTGCATTCATCCTCATCAGTCTTAGTGTGGGTAAATTTCTTAGATAAGTGGGGACATGATGTTTAACCTTTCTTCAGAAAGATACTTGTCACAAAAATGAAAAAAAATCTTATCAATGAATAATGGGAAAAGCATAAGCTTTATCTAGTTTCCGAGAAACAAATGGTGTTTATGTCACAGTGTTATACCACAGAGGTGATTTTTATTCTTCTTCTAAAACATAATACCATTAAATTATTCACAAAATAAACTGAGCCATCATTTATCAATCCTCCCAGACATTTAAAACACTTGAGTAATTTGCAGAATGTATCTATCAGGAGGAAAAACGTACATTTTATTATAATATCCAACATCATTTTTCCCCTGCTGCCAAAGATGAAAGCCATGTTTACTTTTACTGGGGCAAACACATTATAATCTCATTCCATCAAAGGCCAAGGTTTAGAATTTTACCTCTGGGACTAGAAACTTCCTTTATTTTAAACAAATGTTAGTATATGGGAATAAGGTGCCTAGGTCTTGCTAAAACTCCTAATGGCTTTTGAAATAAGATCTCTTAAAAATGAATGTCCAGCTGAGTGCCACTTACAAGGTTCCTCCTTCCTTCCCACCATTTATCTCATCATGTTAAAGTGGGAGCTTCTGTAATACTACTCAGAAGGCTGAGAACTGAGGATCTAGGTTCAAAGACAGCCAAGACAGACAAAAAGTCTTCTATCTCCAATTAACCAGTGAAGTGTCAGAAGTGGGAACATGGCTCTAGTGGTAGAGCACCAGCCTTGAGGGAAAACGCCAAGGAAGGGTGGAAGTCCTTGAGTTCAAGTTTTAGTACAGATAGAAACAGAAGAAAGAGAGAAAGAGAGAAAGGGGAGGGGGAGAGAAGGAGGGAGGGAGGAAGCAAGGAAGGAAGGAAGGAAGGAAGGAAGGAAAGAAGGAAGGAAGGATGGAAGGAAAGAAGGAAGAGAGGGAAGGAGGGAGGAAGGAGAGTGTCCATCTATCAGGAACAGAAGCCAAAGTGGGGGGAAAAAAGGCCATAAGTGGGAGAAAGATTCATGAAAAAGACCAAAGAAGAAAGATTTGAAACTGTGTTGAAAACAAATGTACTTATTGTCTTACCTATAATCCCCAGCATATCACCTTTTCAATTAAAAAATAAAAATAAAGTTCTACTTCCTGCAAAATAAAGAAAGAAAAGAAGAAAGAAAAGAAGGAAGGAAGGAAAGAGAGAGAGAAAGAAAAAAGAAAGAAAGAAAGAAAGAAAGAAAGGGAAGGGAAGGGAAGAAAGGAAAGAAGGAAAGGAAGAAAGGAAGGAAGGAAGAGAGAAAAAAGAAAGAAAGGAAAGAAGGAAAGAAGAGGAAAGGAAAGAAAATGAAAGAAAAGAAAAAAGGAAAAGAAAACAGGGAATTATTTGTCTAAAGGACATGAATATTTGTAATACTAACATTAGGAGTAACATAATTATCTGAGATAGATTGTCACAAATACCATCTTGTTAATCCAAAGGAGGGAACAGTAGTGTTGCATGTTTTTCTGCAAATAAAGAACATTGTGTGAGAGATTCAGTAGGCAAAATAATTTTTTTTTCAGTGAGAGAAAAGCTTTATGTAGGGCAGAAAATTTGTCAGGGTTTCTAAATCCATGCTGATTATCTACGTTGGAATTTACTCACAGAACCCTTGTGCTGCTGTGACATGGAAGAGAGGCTTTGTACTTGTGGAGACCTTGTTAAAGCAGGGTTGGGATAATCGCATCCCAAACTCTATGGTCTAGGATCTTGGATATGCCAGGACAAAAAAAAAATCAGCCTATGTTCTAAAGAATCAGAGAATGGAATGTACTAGGGTTTTAAGCAGCTCTAACATGTTTCTTGAGTGCTTAATATAAACTAGCCAACTTCCGGATTTGGAAAAACAAAAATAAATAAGGCTGTGTACTTGCTCTTAAGGAGCTTAAAATCAAGCTAGGGCAGCAGAGAAACTTACCTATATGTCACTTTCCATAAAATACTAAGCATTTACTGAGTACTGTTTTGTAGACTTTATGGTTGGGAATGGAAATATGAACTATGGCACCTTGTTTTCAATGGAACAGAACAAAATCTAAGATATATCCACAACACAAGGATAAAATGGTACATTAACAAAAGGAAAGGCAAATGAAGTTGGAAAAATTATATCTTTGATATGTACTAGTTTTTGTGAACTTGGGCAAGGTACTTAGCCTCTGAGACTCTGAATCATGGCATATAAAACAGAGCTGTAAATGAATAATTTGGAATTTTGTTATGAGTAATAAGCCAGGACATATACAGAGAATATGTAGGATTTGGTAATGAATAGGACATGTGTGAGTCATAGAAAGAATAAAGTGCAGGGTGATGCTCAGGATTCTGATCTCTGGAAGGACAAATGATGTGCAGTCACTTTCGTACATTGTGGGTTTATCCTAGGTTTTCTTAGTGCCCATTGAGCACCAACTAGAGAAAAACTTTAATTATATTATTTGGCTGGAGAGGGGGAAAATCAGAAGGTATAGAAGATGGAAATGGTGACATGGGTGCTCATGACCACCTCTCTTGATAACATAAGTTACAATGATCCACAATGCCCAGAGATTGTATAAATAGGAAATGTGAAGTGTCAGAACTTCTCTAATCCCTAGGAACTGATCTCTAAAGCTTCAGTCTATACTACTTATGAAAGAAAGAAAGAAAGAAAGAAAGAAAGAAAGAAAGAAAGAAAGAAAGAAAGAAAGAAAGAAAGAAAGAAAGAAAGAAAGAGAAAGAGAGAGGGAGGAGGGAGAAAGGAGGGAGGAGGAAGAAAGGAAGGAGAGAGAGAGAGAGAGAGAGAGAGAGAGAGAGAGAGAGAGAGAGAGAGAGAGAGAGAGAGAGAGAGAGAGAGAGAGAGAGAGAGATTTCCAAAGTGGATCATGCTGTGTTCTGGGCATTAGTCAATACAGTATGACTGTTATAGCTACTTATAATTAAATTGTACTCTGTAGTTAATAAAACCCCTTTCTTATATGTGAAGTCATATAATTCTACCAAAATTCAAAAGTTTTAGATGATTTGACAGAACAGATCCAACTAGTAGGTAAAAGATCTGAGACTCCATCTCACACCTCCTAACTACTAAGCCAGCATTCTTTCCCAAGTAGTAAATGGGTGAAATTAGCCCCACCGTATTAACACTGCATCACACTTTCAGAATCAAACCTGTGGGTGCTGATTGTTTCAATATTATGAAAGGTTGATGGGAACTCTACCCAAATATATAGGTATGAGAGAAAATGACAGCTCCTTAAAATCTTGAATATAGGTATTAAGGTGGGTTAGGCTACCAGTTTATATCCCTAAAAGATAGCATTAAGAGGTCTTTCATTCACTCATGACTTAGTTGGTGTATTTTGATCAATATTTTGTCTCATTTATATAAGAAAAGCAATGACTGAGGTATCTTGTTTAACTGACAAACAAATTCCCTTTCACTCGTTTGTTCTCTCTTCAATAAAGGTCAGTGTTAATAAAAGAATATGGTGTCCAAGCTCAGTCTGAAATTGCTAAAGACCTCAGAGATGTGCTGCTGTAATCTCTGAACTAAAAAGTATCCCTCTGCTTGTTCTCCAGGAACAAAGAATAGATGAGTCAATTGGTGCTGTATACATCTTCAATTGTTTTTGTGAAGAACAATTTATTATGTCTTGTCTCCAGTAGCTGTCATCTGCTTGGGGATTTGATGAATAGAATATACAAAAATGAGGGCATCAGTGAATTAGCCAGTGATTCAGACCTATTGGAAGGTCACATCTCATTTTTCATGCCTAATTTGAAAATGTGAAATGTTAACACTGTAGGAATCCCAAAACAGCCTTGAAGCTCTTAACACAAATTACATTTTAAATCAGCAATTTAATACTAAATTTATTATTCAATGATGACTCTATTCAAAACTTTAAGCCCTAGTTGTTTCTTAAGACTTCTTAAGTTTCTTACAACCTTTCTCAGGTTGTAAACATGGAAATGCTTACAAATAAGTTTGAAATATTTCTTGTTAACAATTGGTCCTAATTGGAGCCTAGTTTAATTAGATCCTTTGGATTTTAACCCATATTACAAAGTTAAATTTATTCATTAAATTATTATTCACAAGATACTTCATGTGGGAACCATCTCTCCAGAGGTGGCTATGATCCAACTAAATGAGAGAAAGAAAAATAGTTGGTAATAAAGGGAAATTAGCCATCTCTGCATAGTTACATTGCTTCTGATGAATTAAGCTAATAGCTGATCCTTCCCAACATTATTTTCCTCCCCTATAATCTATTAAGAAAATCAGGTACTTCCTTTGTAATTAGTATGATTCAAGTATAGATTGATGGATGGATGGATGGATGGATGGATAGATGGATGGGATAGATCTACAGACAGACAGACAGACCCTGCAGGTACTAAGTACTTCATATATATCCCAGATATGGTCCTTGCCTTGGTACAAGTTTCCTAACTTAATTCAAGATTAGTTTCCTAAGTGATTAAATCCTTTCATCACTCTGTACAAATTAGAGCTCAAGTGAAAATACTGGGAAAGGATTCGATTCTGTCATGTATACAAACTCAGGGTAGGTGTCACAGACAACAACAGAGATCGCTAGGTAGGATCTGGTGTGGGGAGGACTTTCAATCTTGTTCTATAATCCTCTGTATTCAGAATTCTGGCTTCTCAGTTAGCTAAGGAAATAGAGATCACATCAGTCAATGAGAGGTCACAATTCATCATTTAAAAAAACACACATAAAAATCTGCATTGAAGTGTTTTCTCTAAACATTCTTTCTACCTAGTTAACTCAGGTTATAGCAGGAGCTATAGAGCAGAAGTTTTATATGGACCATGATGAGCGTGGTTTGTACCTACATACATTTAACGACAAATCCTATTCTAACCTCAACCATCAGCTTATTTTCTCAAAGATGTGTGATATTTTCTAAAAGATCACATGTCCAAACTACTGCTTAGCTTGGGAGATTTTTTTCCCCTCATCAGTTTTGCTTGGCATTTGAAAAAGTTATTTCTTTTGGTAACTTAATGAATCTTTAATCTTTCCTCTATCAATAACCAGAGCACAAACAGAGGAAGACAAACCAAGGATGACTGAGAAAGGGGAGAAGGAATGCAGCATACAGGATAATGAAACAGCTGAGTTTCCATTCCTTTATTACAAATAACTCATTGTTTTTAAAAATACACATTGTTTACCTGTTTTCCATTATCCCTGAAGAACCCTGAATCTATCTCCTTTGTGAAAAGTCATTATATTTCAAATGAAAACTTCCTGTTTTCATTTGCAATAGGTATTTTGACTTACACTATTTTCAGGGAGTTTGCTACTATTTTAGAATGCTAAATATTATGATACATAAATTTTTCTTTTAATGCTGTGATCAAAATAATTGTGCCGGTAGCTTTAGTATGACCTTGTTTGTTTTCATGTGGTAATAAGCCCAAAAGTGGGATTGCTGTGTCATAGGGGAACTCTTATGTGGAGTCTTTTGCAGAACCTCCATACTGCTTTCCAGACTGGCTGAACAAGTTTACACTCCCACCAACAATGTAGTAGGGTTCCCTTTTGGCCACATCCCCTCCAGCATCTGTTGTTATTAAATTTCTTGATTATAGCCATTATAACTCGGGTGGATTGGAATCTCAATGCTGTTTTGATTTGCATTTCTTTTAGGCCAGAGAAGTTGAGCATTTCTTCATCTATCTATTGGCCATTCTTATTTCCTCTCCAGAAAGGTCTCTGTTTAAGTCTTTAGCTCACTTGTTGATGAGGATTTGTTTCTGGAGGATTTAATTTTTGAGTCCTACGTATATTTTAGATATGAGGCCCTTGTCTGTTGTATAGCTAGTGAAGATCTTCTTCTAGTCCATGGGCTTTCTATTGATCTTACTAGCTGTGTCCTTTGCCATGCAGAAGCTCTGCAGTTTCATGCAATCCCATTTGTCCAAGCTTTCTTGGATTTGTTGTGTTTCTGAGTCTTTATTAAGAAAATTTTGGCCTGTGCTAAGGAGCTCTAGAGTTTCTCCTATCCTTCCTGTAATGTTTTCAAGGTGTCTGCTTTTATTTCGAGGTCTAGCTAAGATATGACACCAACCCAGATGCCCCTCAGTAGATGAGTGGATCAAGAAAATATAGTATTTCTATACAATGGAATTCTATGCTTCCATCAGAAAGAATGACACCATCCCATTTGTTAGGAAATGGAAAGACTTGGAAAAAAAATCACACTAAGTGAAGAAAGTCAGTCCCAAAGAAATTTAGAAACCATGGTATCCCTTATTTGCAATAATTAGTATACTATAAGATAATCTTATCAGATGAGCTAAAAAGTTTAAACACTATGTACATATGATCATATAAGATGATGCTAAGTGAAATGAATCCCAAGATATGGACACAAGAGGTCTGTCTTTGATGTTGTTGTTTTAAATGTACTATGTGACATTTTTTGTTTCCTTTGTATATTCTTCCTCCTATGGTATATCCCCTGATATCACTGTACTTGATTTTAATACCCTATATCTTATATATACATTTGTCTAATCTAGGGATGAAGAGAATAACAAAATAGTGAAACAAGGACACAGGATGACCCATTACAACAATGATACCCACAGGATAGTATGTTGGAAATGAACTTTACAGCTTCCAGTAGAGTTGGGGGAGGTAGGAGGTGTGTGGGAGGTGGGAAAGGGAAGGGATAGTGGGACAACAAGGGAAGGGGTAACAATGATCGGCAAGTAATGTAGTCATTGCCTTACTCATGTAACTGTAACCCCTCTGTACAGCATCTTTACAATAAAATAAAATTTAAAAAATTCTTTTAAAAAAGAGAACTGCTTATTTGTACATCAAGCTTGAGATAGAGAATTGCTAGTTCTTATACCTTGTTTTAAATTTTTTTCTATTTTGATCTGTTGAACATGGGCATTCAGATATATGTACTGCGTCTCCCCCCCCCTTTTTTTTTGTTTTCAGAGCTACCTAGGATATTTGTATGGTCAGCACAAAAGGAGGAGAACTTGGCAGTACAAGGAAGGAGATAGCTTCTCATTGAGTGCAGGTTTTTGACTCTAGGTCCTAAATCCAGGAGTCTCATGTTAGATCAAGCTCTACTTGTCCACATATACAAATAAGGGAGATGGGAGAAAATTATGAAGTTGGTGGCACTGACCAAGATGCATTGTACTCATAACTGACATGTTGAAATGAAACCTATTTGTATAACTACTAGAATATATATGTATATATATATATATGTCTTAATTTTAAAAATGACACCTGGTGGGGGCTGGGAAGTTGGCTCAGTGGTACAATGCTTGCTTCACAAGCATGAGGCCCTGGGTTCAATTCTCAGCACCACATAAGCAGTAAAAAGCCAGAAGTGGCTCAAGTGAGCTGTGGCTCAAGTGGTAGGGCGCTAGCCTTGAGATGAAGAGCTGAAGGACAGCGCCCAGGCCCCAGAGTTCAGCCCCCATGACCGACAAAACTAAAAAAATGACACCTGGTGAAGCAATGGGAAGATAGCATTTCAGTACCATAGTTCAGGATACAGTCATTGACTTCAAGTTAAATAGAGAGAACTGAGGGCAGAAAGCGGGAAAGGTATATGTAATCTCAAGTCACAGGTTTGGCTTAATTGACTATTAGCTCTATCTTTGTATCTGGAGGCGTTCCAGAAAAAGTTGTTATTGCTTTACCACTAGAACCAAACAGAAGGAACAAGTTTCCTGATGGGGGTGTACTGAGTTTTTTTTAATTGATTTTTGTTGGTGGTGGTGATGTTTCTTTTGTTTGTTTTACGAAGATAAAAATATGGCATTGTTTGTTTGAGGAGCAGTTTTCCTTTCATCAAAAGATGCTTTTCAGGGCTTATCTGTAATCCTAGCTACTTAGGCTAGTATCTCAGGCAAGAAAATCCTCAAGATGCTTATCTACAATTAACTGTCAAAAAAAAAAAGCCAGAAGTGGAGAGATATAGTTCAAGTGGTAGAGTGCTAACCTTGAGCAAAAATACCTCTCTCTCTCTCTCTCTCTCTCTCTCTCTCTCTCTCTCTCTCACACACACACACACACACACACACACACACACACACACACATACACACACACAAAGATGCTTATTCTGTCTTTCCCAGAGATGAAGTTGGTTGTAAAATAACTGTAGCAGTGATCAAAGGGCAAATAGACAAAATTGGAAAACTTTCCGTTACTTCCCAGGGCCCAACAAAAGCATCTTTTAGGTTGTCTCTTATGATACTACAACCCTGCATGTGCCTCAAGGAATCTGGAAATTCCTCATGCTTTGGCTGTATGAACACATTGCAGTTTTCTGAAGAGACTAAAGTGTCAAGCTTAAATAGATTTAAAGCTGTGGGCTCCATACCTTTGCTGTTCTCGAGGGCATCCTGGAAGAAGTGCTATTTCCCTCTCTAGTTTCTCTGTTACACCTAGGGTGGGGGCTGGGGGGTGGCGGGAGCGCCGGTAGGGTGGAACCCACGGAAACGAGGAGGGGAATATTGGCTGTCAATAGAGAAGGGTGAGGGTGCAGTGGTCAAATTAGTTATGATTATACTATCTGGAGATTGCCCAACCTGAACCCATTACATTGAATGTCTCCACTCAAGACATTAGGTCTTGTACTTAGAAACTACCAGTCCCTATTCCATCAAGATAATGTACTTTGTATACATTAGGAAATGGATTGTTGAAAGGAGTCGATGAGGTCAAGGAATGAAGGGGAGATGAATGAAGAGAATACAATCAAGAATTCAATGTATATCCTATAGAATTAATAAAAGTGAGGGACGCAATGGGTAATAGAGGAATGGGTGAGAAGGTTCGAAGAGGTGACATTGATCAAGACACATTGTATTCATAAACTGTTTTGTTGAATGGCAACTCCTTGGTACAACTACTTAAATATAATAATACATTTTTAAAGATTTTTATTTTATATATCAACTTACACACAGAAATCTATCAAATTGTTAGCTTCCTGAAGTCAAGGGCCATCATTTCCCCTTTCCTGTACCTACTCTCTTGTAATGAATGTGCTATTATAATGTATTAAATTAGGCATGCAGATTATATATGTTTTATACTGTGTCTTTATCAAAATACTTGGGATTTAAACAAAATCCTATTTTTCTGTTTTATTAAGCAAGCAAAATGTCCCTTGGATGTCAAGTACTATACCAAATAACAAATTCAACCTAATTTACTGCAAAATCTTCCATACACAGAAAAGCACATTCATAGCCACTAGGGAATCATTTTCACCTAATATAGGAATTAACCACATAATACATCTTTCTTCAGTTCCTCAATAAATCTAGACTGTGGAGTGTCCAGAAAGTAGTAAATTTAAAAATTAAAAAAAAAAAGAATAACTTACGGGAAATGAAAGCGATAAGGGTTAATCTCTTGAGATTTAGATAAAGGGATCTTTGTGTTCTTTTACTTTATTATTAGTTGTAGTTGAAGTTTAACATGATGCATTCATATAATGGAATATAGTTAATGGTTCTTTTTTGTCTTTGTAGCTTCTTTCCTTTTTAGAGTGCAAAGTTTACAAATAAATAAACTTTAAATTCAATATCCTACTGTGAGTGATTGATAAGGAGGAGTAGCACAGAAACAAACGACAGGAGAGTAAAAAAGAGACAACAGAAGGAAATTAAAAGTGAAGGAAGCATATGTAGTCTAAGTGCTTTATCTTATCTCCTCAGCTTATATTTATTGTTTGCAGTAACCACAAATATTTGTTTAGCACCTAAATTGGGCTGTGTGCCAGGCATAAGAAGTATGAGTAAGACACTGACCATCCCTCAACTTCTGGCGTATATAAATAAATCATCTTTGATAACATAAGGGAAAAGGAAATGAATTCTAAACATAGGCCGGAGCCACAGAACAATACAGACTGCGTATGTGGCAGTGGTCACACAAGGTTGTATTATTTAGTGACATTGTGGCTGTCTTGATCTCTCCACTTAAACTCTGTGGTGTTCTTATAAGAAAATCACCGAACAATGCATTAAGCCATACATGATAGCAATTGCAAGTACTTAGGTTTGCCAATGAAAGAATTAGTTTGGGTAGGAAACCTGGGAAAGTTTAAGAAAGGAAGCAATAACAGTAGCAAGCTCCAGTACTTCAAAGAATAAATTTCTAGAGCCTTGATCCATAAAGAAAAATATCTGGATTTAATGAACAAATGACCTCCACCTTACCAGAAAAGCAGTTGCTTCAATGGCTCTTCTGCTGTAAAGGCATGGGTTCAATGTATTAGGTTGGTGGGTACCAGACAAAGGAGAGTAAGAAAGAAGAAACACTACGTGAAAGTAAACTTTAGAACATTCCTGACACAATGATTTCATTTGTGGCTTTAGATTTGATAGTGGTAGGAAACTCATAAAAAAATTCAGTTGAAATCATACTTAAGAGTTTTGAATTTTGATTTTTGACAAGACTAGGTGACTGTGGTGGCTCTGTGACACTTTTGCTTTTATATTTGTTACTTTTATATTTTGTTACTTTTTATATTTGTTGCTTTTTATATTTGTCAAGGCCTGGGCTCTGTCCTCAAGTTTCGGCGCTCAAGATTTAGCACTCTGATATTTGAGCTACAGCTCCACATCCGGCTTTTGGGAGGTTAATTGGAGATATGTGTCTCACAGACTTTCTTGCTTGGGCTGGCTTGGAATTGCAGACCTCAAACCTCAGCCTCATGAGTAGGTGGGATTATAAGCCACCAATGCCCAGCTTCTGTGACACTCTTGTGCTGGGCAGCAGCATGCCAGGTCATTGTCAGGTGATCCCATCAGATCCTACAGCATACTCAGGCTAAGCTATAATGCCTAGTAGGTTGTTGATTTCATGTATTTTTCACTTGGGATGTTTTTCACTTGTGATACATTTCGCAAGTCATAACCCAATTGCAAGTTAAGTAACACAGCAGGAATACTTGTGCCTTAGAAGGTTTCAATTAAGAACAGGATTTATCCAACCTACCTTCAACCACAGCATGATAGTGCTGATCTAAATAGAACATATTTACTACCAATCAACTGCATCCACTTGCTGCAAACGCGCACACACACACACACACACACACACACACACACACACACACACACACACACACACACACACACACACACCTTAGAATACATGCATTCATAACTTTGATTTCAAGTATTAAGATTAATTCTTAGGGGCTGGGAAGGTGACTCAGTGGTAGAGTGCTTGCCTTGCATGCATGAGGCCCTGGGTTCGATTCCTCAGCACCACATAAGCAAAAAGACAAAAGCCGGAAGTGGCGCTGTGGCTCAAGTGGTAGAGTGCTAGCCTTGAGCTGAAGAGCTGAGAGACAGCACCCAGGCTCAGAGTTCAGGCCCCATGACCAGACCCCCCCCCAAAAAAAAAGATTAATTCTTAAAGGCAAATATATAGACAACTAAAGTAATTCAGAAGTTGTCTAGTGTTCTTGGGAGAAGAATCTACAAATGAACTCAAAAGATCTTTTGGGGGTGTTAGAAAATTTGTTGCTAGTAGCAGGGCTTGAACTTGAACTTGAACTTGATCAGCTGGCACTCTAACACTTCAGCCACACTTTGAACTCTGAGTTTTGCTGATTATCTTGGAGATGGAATCTAGCAGACTTTTCTGTTGGGCTAGCTTTGAACTGTAGTTCTCTGAATCCCAGTCTTCGAGTAGCTAAATGTACAGGCATGAGCCTTGGGCACCAGAACAAGAGATAGAAAATTTGGGGACCAGATTGGCATGCTTGCACAACTTTTTAAAATGAATAACATCAATTATAATCGTGAAATTTATAGTATGTCTAATAAAATTTGATAAGCTTAATTCCATGTCAAACTGTTGATGAGAATTACTCTTACTTTGCACGTCACTAAAAAAATCCCTTCTTTACCACCCGAAAACGGCATACCTAAGCCAAACAGCCAAGAAAAGTTTCTGTCTTCAGACACCAGCCAAATGACATTGCCATGTTTAGTAAGTTATGGTCTTGGAAGAATTAAAACTTCATTTCAAAATGAATCTTTCCTTTTTAAAATTAAAGCAAAGCTTCACATGATGATGATAAAAAACAAATTTAATGTATAACAATAGAGAAATATTTAAATATTGATGCCTGAATATATTAAAATATATGTAGCTGTTAATTACTTAGAAAAAAGTAATGTAATCTATATACAATATATAAGAAATTGAATGAAAGAAGCAAAATGACAAGAGGATATACATATAGAAGTTAAACATGAAATATGACATGAAGTGATAGTAATTTTTATTTATTTACACTCTATATTTTCCAAATTTTCAAGCATAAATATGTGTGAGTTTTAAAGTAATTATGAAGGTTGAACCTTTTTAAAGACAAAAGCTTTTTCTGCAGCCTACTCAAATAACAGTAATCTTAAAATTATACTGCTTTTAAATCCCACATTTGCCTCAAAAATAGAGTGGCTTTGGATTGAGGTAGACAGATTCCAGTTACAAATTAATTTTCCCTTTCATTAGGCAAAACCCACCCCTCTGTAGATGATTCTTTTTTAATATATTTTATTGCTATTAACAGAAGGGTTACCGTTATATAAGTCATGTAGTGAGTACAAGTCCTTTTTTTAAAAATTGTGAAAATACTGTACAGAGGGGTTACAATTACATGGGCAAGATAATGAGTACATTTCTTATCAAGCATTGTAGCCTCCTCCGTTGTTTCCCCTTCCCATCCTCCCCCCGCCCCCACCACCCAATTCTCCACCTCCCCCAAATCAAAGAAAGGTTGGACAAATGGGATTGCATGAAATTGCACAGCTTCTGCATGGCAAAGGACATAGCTAGCAAGATCAATAAAAAGCCCACAGATTGGGAGATCTTCACTAGCTATACAATGGACAAGGGTCTCATATCTAAAATATACCCGGAACTCAAAAAATTAAATCCCCCAACAACAAATCTTCAAAGAAACAACCACCCAATAAATAAGTGGGCTAACGACTTAAAGAGAAACTTCTCTGAAGAGGAAAGAAGGATGACCAATAGACACATGAAGAAATGCTCAACATCCCTAGCCATAAAAGAAATGCAAATCAAAACAATATTGAGATACCACCTCACTCCAGTTAGAATGGCTAATAACTCTAATAACAACAGATGCTGGAGGGGATGTGGACAGAAGGGAACCTTACTGCATTGTTGGTGGGAGTGTAAACTTGTTCAACCACTTTGGAAAGCAGCATGGTATGGAGGTTCCTCAAAAGACTCCAGATAGAGCTCCCCTATGACCCAGCAATCCCACTTTTGGGCATTTACCCAATTGTTCACAAACAAGACCATACTAAAGCTTCCAGCACAACTATGTTTATTGCAGCCTTATTTACCATAGCTAAGATATGAAACCAACCCAGCACATGTCCTTTTGATACATACTGTGGAAGATTCTTTATCCACCAATTTGATCAATCTCTCTTTAAGAGGCACACACACGTGCGCATGTGCACGCACAAACACACACACACACACACAATTCCCATCCCTCCCACCTTACCCCAAAGAACTTTTAAACATAGCTGTCTGACCTCTGGGCCCAATTCCCAACTGTGCCTCACTTGTCATAGATCCCACAGGAAACACTTCTTTCAGTTCAGAGATAAAGATATGTGTCTTGGGGTGGAAGGGACTAAATGAAAGCATACCTACACTCTCTCCCTCACAACACACACTCTCTAAGACAAGGAGAATTCCTTGTCTTAGAGATAAACAAATACTAATAGGAGAAAACTCCTGTAAACCATGGACTGTCTATTTCACCAAAATTCAACCCATGGATGACCGAGTGCACTTGTGTCTTTACATTTCATTGATACTGATCTAAGAGTTTTAAAGTTGATATCTGTATTCCATTTAGATTTAAATATATATCTCCAAAAATTCATGAAAACGCTAGTCAGTCAAATTAATTTCAGCAGAAAAGACTTGCCTTCTCAAGGGACAGCTTGGAATGGAAGTATGTCTATTGCTTAATAACAGGTTCAGAAATACTTCTTGGGAGTTCAATTTCCTTATCATTATTCTTTCATGACGGTTTTATTCAAGATTTTCTGTTTCAGCTACCTCTCTTTTTATGTTTCTCAGCACTTGATATAATTTCCTAGAAATTAAATCTTAAAGATATATACTTCCCACAAAGTGTTGTTTACATATTATTACTGGACAGAACAGTTTTAAGATACTGTTTATAACAGCAACAAAATCTGCAAGTCTAATAGGGATAGATTTCCCATGGTGGAATTCCAGCTAATATAAAAGTTGAAATAGGAGAGAATATATTTTAACCAAGATTCCTCTATATCCCTCAAAGTATTTCTCTTTGGAAACTTCCAACCTTCTATCAAACCTATACTCTGATCTCTCTTTAGAATCAGAAATACAGAGAGCATACTAGGCACTGGTAGCTCACACCTATAATTCTAGCTACTCAGGAGGCTGAGATCTGAAGATCATGCTTCAAAGCCAGCCTGGGCAAAAAAGTCTATGAGACTCTGATCTCCAATTAACTACTCAGAAAAACCCACAAGTAGTGCTGTGGCTCAAGTGGTAGAGCCCTAGCCTTGAGCACAAAGAGGCTCAGGGACAGTGCCTAGGCCCTGAGTTCAAGTCCCAGAACCAGCACACACACACACACAATTTAGGGAGCTGTTTTTCTATGGGTTGGAATGAGTGGTAGTTGACCTACCTGGTGCTTGATGGTGCGGTCCTAGTCAAACCCAGGGGCCCCAGGGTTTGCTTTCATGCACTGAACACTTAGGAATGTAACCCATATGGATAAGAGGGAGACTGAGGAGCTAATTTCCTTTCCTTGAGGGACCCCGGGGTGCATCTTCATTTTCCAAGGAAATGTTAACATTATCTAAATACAATTTTCCTATCATTTTTATGTAACCATAGCTTAAACCATATCTCTAGCCAAAGAAATGGGGCCATGTAGATCAATCTTAATATCCCCACATTCTTTGCAAGATAAATTGCTCTTTCACAGATCTTTCATTGCAGCCATTATACAATCAGCAAATCAACAGGATGCCCAATAGCCTTGTTAAGGAAAAAAATCAAGATTTGCATTCATTCATTCATTAAAGCAGACATTGAGTACTTATTTTGCATGAAGAATTACTAGGAACTAGGAACTAGTACTAGGAACTTAGTAATACAGGGCAGAGACTGGTGAAAAAAATGAAGAAAAAGAGACAATTTTTTAGGTAAATTAAGTATACAGTATTTGTAGCTAGCTACTATGAAGAAAATACTATAGGAAAGAAGGCTAGAGAGATGGATCACATCTTAGCTGGGGAGAAGGTATAGCCAGAGACAGACACACTGAGAAGGTAACCTTTTGAGTAAAGATCTTTAGAAGAATGTAGATGATATGTGAACAGGGAGCAATACAAACACAAATGAGAGTACTCGCGTCTGAACCGTGACAAGAAAGTCAGACTGGCTAGAAAGGAATAAGCAAGAGGAGGAAAGTCAAAGGCATGTCATAGGCGTGGTTTACACTGACTGCATGGGTATGCAGATTTTGCTCTGAGATAGAAATGATAAAAGTCAGAAGAGACATTTGAAAGCATCTTTCTGGTGTTAGGGTTGAACATAGGCTTTGGGAAGGGAAAAGGAAAAGCACAGATATCAGATACTTTTTTTTATTTTTGCTTTTGTTTTCAAATCCACACAGAAGAGGATAGTGGCTTGGGCTAGTACAGAAGCAGTGAAAACCATAAGAAAACTGCACTATAATTCTCCTGAGAAGAAAACAGAAGTTTGTTCCCTACTCTTCCTGTCAGCCCAAAGAGAATTTGAATAGACTTTTGTTCTTATTGATTTAATCTTAATATCGATAAGTCAATGGCTAAAGGGTTAAATATTGCAAGTTTGTTGAGTAAATTTAAATATAATTTTCCATAACAAACACACAAGAAACAATATCCATTGAGCAAAAAAGCATCATAAACTCAAGGTTAAGAGCTCTTACCAACAAACTATAATGATTAAAATAGCGCCTCAGGATATTTCTTGCAAATAAACTAGCTAGCTTCCATTTTATCATGATAAATATACAGAAAAAGTAAAAAAAAAAAATCTGAAGAAGAAAAGCATCTTCATTTCAACCAAACAAGTGTTTATATTATCAGTATTTTTGAGGTAGCTAACTTATAATACTCCAGACTTTGAAAGAGATTCAAGAGCTGACTCTTGGCAGTCTTTTTTTTTTTTTTTTGCCAGTCCTGGGGCTTGAACTAGGGCCTGGGCACTGTCCCTGCACTTCTTTTGTTCAAGGCTAGCACGCTACCACTTGAGCCACAGCACCACTTCTGGCTAAGAGCTGACTCTTGGAAACAGCAGAATATACTAGAGTCGAGTCTTTGTTCTGCCAAGGTCTTTTATGAAACAATACATTGAGACATTTCACTTCTATCACCAATGCTGTTTCTTCCAGGCTAAACCACAGAATCAAGGACTTAAAACTTTAAGTTCTTTGTCTATGCCACGTCCAGAAATACCTCTTAAATGAGGTGATCATCAATGATAGAATTGGATTTTCTCTTTGGGACTCTGAATGGGAAAACTGGAAAAACTGGAACAACTAGGAACTACAAAAATGGAAAAAGAGCCACAGAGTTTCATCCGTGAGTCTAGAGGTAGGAACATGTACAACTGCTGGGTGTCCTGAGCAGCCCTAGAACCAGTCTCCATGCAGGATTCCAAGAGTCAGTTCCGGCTTTTGGATGCTTCTCTCTCTCTCATTGCTGGAAGAATTCTTGGATGAATAATTTGGCTCCTTGCAACTAAAGTACCACTATAGATCATAAATAAGAATAATGAGATCTAGTCCCAGTATATGATGATAAAATACTTCCAGAAAAATGAGTTGTCTTTGAAACTAGCCACTGAACAGTATATAGGAATGATATTTCTCAGGGGAAAAAAGTGCTTGCTCTACCATATCAGCTCTTATCTACACAGTGCCCATCCAAGTATCGACAGGGAGAGAAGCCTACAGTTTCCATGGCAAAGAAGAATGGCAGTCTATGCTTTCTTGTCTTCACAAGAACTGTCAGCAATTGAACTGCACTCTGGAAATGATCTCCAGGGAATCATGTGGGCTTCTGAGTAGATTTCTTTACTAATAATCCACTCATAGATGTGATGGTTAGCTACTATTCTGCTGGAACTTAGGATGTTCAAATCTATATGCTGAGCTATGGACATTATTGCAATTAATCATCTCAATAGCCTTTGGGGGCCATTTGTATCCATTTCTATAAAAGAAAGATAATGAGTTAAAGAAGCTGTGTGAGCCAATAGTCATATATATGTAATGACTAACAACCAGTGTTTCAGTGTGTCTATGTGTGTGGGTCATTTCCTTATTCTCTAACCACACTGCAAAATAGAAAATTGTTGTACGAGTGATCAGGGTTAAGTGTCAAGGAACACAACTGAGCCGCAATGGTCTGTATGGGTGGCTTTCTGTGGACGCCAAGCTATTGAGGTGCAGATGACCGCCTCTACCTAATGCCTGTTAATATTTAGGCTCAATGCTCCATTTGGGTTCAGTTCTCAACTATGTCTCAGTTTTTAGAAGCCTCAGTGCCTCATAGTGACCAGAGAAAGCTGGAAGGAAATACAGAGAGGACCTCGTGGTCCTCTCCAGGTTAGGTCTAGGGCATAGTTATGTAGAGTCCCTAGTGGCTTCTTGGACCCATGTGACACTCATGTACCCAAAGGGATTAATTTCTTTACATCCTGCAAAATCTTTCTGAATACATGACAGGCAATCTTTCAACTTCCCTTTCTGTAATCACTTCCACAACTATATATCTCTTGTCTCTCTGCTTCATGCATGCAAAAACTGATGCAGAATATCATAAAATATTGCTAAAGGTATTTGTTCTTTAGAAATTGTCTCACATAATTACACTTTAGGAAAATAGAACTATACAAAACACACAGAGAGAAAGCTTCCTAACTCTGGGTAACTAATTAGTAGCCCAGAGTCTTGGTTCTCAGGTAGCATTCTAAGATATTGAATTATTCATATATAACTTCCTCAAATTCAAAAGCTGAGTGTAAACCCCAGATGACTCCAGGAAAGCCCACAAGTGGTTCTCTGCGCATTTGGCTTAATTAACTATCTGAGAAAAGGCATTCTATATTTCCTCATAGAGATGATTTTGTGAGGCGGAAGTTCAGCAAGTAATGTAATTCATGCCCGTAATAACTGTTCTGTCATCTGCTGCCTCCCACATCATTCCCCGACCCTGGATCAACAGAGCAGGCTGTTCCTGATAAGCTGGAATAGGAAGAAAACAAAACAAACAAAAAGTAAATAACCTCGAACCTTCACAGAACTGAAGTGAAGCACCTGACAGCTGAGATCTTTACCTTACAGCACTAAGCCCCATTGCTGGTGGTTGGCCTCATAATACCAGGTCCACTCCTCCTCCCCCCTAGCCCCCAAACCCCCACCCCGTGTCCTTCTCCTCACTCCCATCCCCTTCCTCATGAGCATCCAGATTATCGAAAGGAAGCTTCTCAAAGAGAAGGTTGTTGATTCCTTTGGATTTGAAGTTTCTCTGTCTATCATCTCATTGTTACAACATTTCCATGGTCTCTCCTGTTCCCTCCCTAACCTGTTCACTACATGATTCTGACCGTGACTACCTGGAAGTTGCCTCACACACAACAGACTGAAGGCCAAAATCTTCACAACACTGCTTTCACTTCAGATGCCCAAATTGCTGATGTCCCCAGGTCACAGAAACTTATGATTTATGTGTTTGCAAATCCATTACTGGCTCTTCTGCTTTGAAAATGATCCTTTGGAACAATTCCCAAAACTTTAGGAAGCATTACATGTCCACTACAGTTTAGTTACAAGGACTATGTGGAAGGAAAGTTCTAGACCTCCATTGAGAATTTACACTGGCATTTCACAATATGGATAAGATCATTCAAATCATTAGCTTTATAATCAGACTGAGTCTCCAGCCCTCTTCCTCTCCCTGAAGGTCCACCAGGCACCAATTTGCAGTGGTTGATGTTTCTGATTATCTGCCATATCTCAAAGCTATTTAGAAGTCCATCTCGAGCTAGTGCAATTAGCCTAACAAAGATATCCCATCACTGTGAATTCCAAAGGTTTTTATTCAAGCTCTGTGCCAGGAGCCAGAATAAAGAACAAATTTAATATTCCTTCCTTCCTTCCTTCCTTCCTTCCTTCCTTCCTTTCTTTCTTTCTTTCTTCCTTCCTTCCTTCCTTCCTTCCTTCCTTCCTTCCTTCCTTCCTTCCTTCCTTCCTTCCTTTCTTTCTTTCTTTCCTTCTTTCTCTTTCTTTCTTTTCTTTTTTTCTTTCTTTTTTCTTTCTCCTTCCTTTCTCTTTTTCTTTCTCTCCTTCCTTTTCTCTTTCCTTCTTCCCTTTCTTGTTTTTTAAATTTTATGTTATTGTAAAGATGCTGTACAGAAAGGTTAGTTACATGAGTAAGGCAATGAGTACATTTCTTGTCAAGCATTGTTACCCCTTCCCTTGTTGTTCTCCCACCTCCCTTTCTTTTATTCTCTGTTTGTTCCCTTTTTTCCTCTTCCTATCTTTCTTCCTCCCCTCTCTGCTCCTCCTTCTCTTTCTTCTCCTCTCTCCCTTCTTTCTAATAGTAAGGGTTGAATCAGCATAATGCCACTCTACTGCTTGAGCTACACCACTAACCCTTTTTGCTCCTAATTCTCTTTTCAAAAGTGAGCCCCCCAAACTGCCCTAGCTGGCTCTCAGTTCAACCTGCCTCCATAGTAGTGTTATACCTAGACTCGAGATCCCCCCCCCAAGACCACCAGAAACCAGGATCAATGTAAATGACAAGAGTCGTTTATTTGCAAGCTCGAGCTTGGTCCTCCGCGCACTCGGTAACCAGTGACACTAAGAGGTCCCGAGCATAGAATCAGCATAGTTTTTATAGTATTGAACAAACAACTTTAAGGAACTTTTACATGAGAAATTACATGATTGGTTGACATTTAAAGCAAGTTAAGCTGGACAAACATGATTGGTTAACACTGTTATTGATGGGAATTGTCTGGCTACTGGGTCACCGTGTCCTGCATGGCTATCCAGTGTCTGGCTGATGCATCTGGAGGAAATTCCTGTGGTTTTTTTCAAGGATTGTTTATGTCTCTAGTTGCCTGAGAATTGTTTCTCTTTGTGTTACTCCTGGATTGGGCTCATAGTCAATTCCATGACTCATACCTCACAAGGTGGTTACTGGCTTAAAGATGGAAACACTTAGGCCCAGGCATCAGGCTCTTCAGTAGCTAGATTTGTGCCACCACACCATGCTCAGACTGACCATGCTCAGACCATGCTCTTGACTAACTGAACCATAACCTCCACTGTGGCTTCACTGTCTATATTATAATGCCTCAACGTAAACATACCTTCTCTATCAGTAGGGTTATATCAGAGACACGTGGTAAAGATTTCACTTGATGCATTGTGGGTATGTGGGAACTTATTAAACTGCCTGTATGAGGTTACTGTCCATGCACACGGTTCTGGAACCTGAAGTCAGAAGAGGAAGAAAGATGGGTGTGAAGTAGCGATAATGTGAAGAGCCAGGACACAGAAACATTTGACAATGACCTTGATGGAATCCACATTGGCCTCTTACTGCCTGCAAGTTTATAATCTGCATGCTGTAGGAAAGCTGCATGGAGCGACCTCTGAATCTGGGAGACAGGCCAGGAGCAGAGCTGCCAGCCTGGCTGCAGCCCCCAAGTCAGCAAAGAAGCCCATATATAATCAATAACATGTATACAATAAAAGACCCATCAGTCTATGAATTGACTCCTAGTCAGTCTTCCTGCTATTAGTTACTTTCTATTTTACTTTTTAATTCTTATGTAAAATGTCTGTGTACTATGCTAATTTGGATTTATTTGGGGAAGAGGTTTCTAAAAAGTAAAACAAAATTAAAATGTATATCCAACTTAGCTAAATTAGTAGCAGAGAGCCCCAAATTACTATTCCCCCTGCTATACTTATTGAATGGACCTAACATGTTCCTGGATTTTTAGGTTGACAGAATTGAGAAACCATCCTCAACATCGCCCTCTCTCACATATTCTATATCCAATGGGCCACAAGTTCTTTTAGTTATACCTTTGGCAAGTTCAGTCCCTTGATAGTGGTTCAAGTCACTTCCTCTTACTTCAGGCTTAATTTCTTTTTCTGCCTTGGCCTCTTGATAGCCTTGTAGCTGATTCTTCAATGACAACAACAAACAAAAAGATTAAATCTAAAGTCATTTCCAGAGCTTGTAAGGAACTTCACTGGTTGCTTCCCCCTAGCCATATGGGTACCTTTCTATACCTCACCAAAGTTGTCTCTGCACTCAGGGCCCTGGCACCCTCTTTTCTTTCTTTTTTTTCTTAATACATATTTTTTATTGTAAAAATACTGTACAGAGGGGTTACAGTTACATGAGCAAGGTAATGAGTCCATTTCCTATCGAGCATTGTTATTGCCTCCTTTGTTTTTCCCCTACCATCCCTTCCCTCCCTACCTTCCCAACTCCTCCTCCCCTCCACCCCAAAGTTGTAAAGTTCATTTTCAACATAGTATCTTGTACATCTCATTCTTACAATGGGTCATCCTGAATCTTTACTTAAGCATTTTGTTATTTCCCTTACCCTCCCAAAATTAGAAAAATGTATATACAAGATGCAGGACTCCTTTTTCTAGCTCATTCCCAGGTCTTTCCCAGGCCTGTCCTCCCCCCCCCCATCCCCCCTTCCCCCTCCCCCCGCCAAGTGGAGGGCCAAGATGGCCTGGTGCCAGCCAGAATGATGAATAAACCTACCCGTTACCTGAATACCACGTGCGTGCTGCTGTTCTTACTCAGCTACCTCTTTTTAAAAACCTAACATAAATGGTGCTGTGACTTGGATAAAGGGCTTAAAGTCAGGATAGGTGGGATTCCTCTCTGTTTTTT
Source organism: Dipodomys merriami (assembly GCF_024711535.1). Lineage (NCBI taxonomy): Eukaryota > Metazoa > Chordata > Mammalia > Rodentia > Heteromyidae > Dipodomys > Dipodomys merriami. Next base: position 44,586,436 of record NW_027206068.1, on the reverse strand, counting down.
TTTTCCCCTTTTTGCTTTTTTTGTTTGTTCTTCCCTTTTTGCTCTGAGGAATAACCACAGTTCTGATGGCCTTTTGCGAACCGGTCTGTCTGCTGCAGACACAGCGCATAGATACCATTGCTGCCTTCACATCCACGTCCACAGCACTTCTCTACTCTGATGAGTGAAAGTATTCTCTATGGTTCTCTGTTACTTAGTCTCTGTCCAGACATGGCGCCACGCCAGAGAGCTCCTACGGCCTTTAGCTGAAAGGCTGATCACCTTTGGGGGCTTGGCCATTTCTCTCTAGAGGGCTCTGGGGGAAGTCAGGACACCGCTTCTGCCTGGTCAGCTCTCCTTCATTCACCAGACTGACTCTCCTACTCATTTAATGGGGTGCTGCGAATCACACCCAAGCAGTGAAACCCCTTTGAAATGCCTCCTGCACTCCCTGGAAAGCCAGAAAGCCTAATTTTATGCCAGTCTCAGATGTGCACAGTTTTTGCCACTGCAATGGTAAATGGTCAGAAGTCTGTTTACTTTCAGGCTCTCTTTGCTCTCTCTCTGCCATTTATGTCCAACTTTCCCTATCTCTCCCTTTCTCTTTTCTACATTTTGGCTTGTGCCCTGAAGAGTGCGACGCAGGCTGGGTCCCAGGGACCCCCCTCTAGGTTCCCTCTCAAAGGCTAGCCAATGTAGGCTTGATCTATTTGTTCAGGGTTTCTTTGCATTCTTTCAGAAATTCGCCATCTTGAATCCGCCATCTTGGCCACATGGTGGGTTAAGGGTTAGGCCTCATCTGACCCTTAACCTTCCACCAAGCTTACCACTCCATCCATCTATTCTAAGGTGCCTTGCTAACAAGTTGCTCTTTCCACAGGCCCTGGTAACTGAGGTCCAACCATCTGATGTGCTTTGTTAGCAAAGATGTCTACACATTGTTGTCAAAAATTTTAGGTTTTGAGTTTTGCCTTTTTTGTTTTGTGTTGTATATTCTACTACTGACTATGTGATTCTAAAATTCTGGGCCTATCTGTGCTAAAATTTTCATCACATCTAACAAGTTTTGTCATTGCAGAATATTTGTTGGTCAATTCTTGATAAGAACCAGGTAAGCTCTATTCTATTTGATCTCCTTGTTGCTTTAATTGGAAATAGAAAAGGGCTTTTGTGGCAAAGATTGCAGTGCAAAGCCAGCCCGGGCTGAAAAATCCCTAAGACTCCATTTCCCAACTAACCTGCAAAGAGCCAGGCTGGAAGCATGGCTCAAGACTCTTTATCTCGAACCAGCAAGCACTGCAAGTGGTACTATAACTCAAAGTGGTTCAGTGTTGGCCTTGAGCAGAAGTGCTCAGGGATAGTGCCCAGGCCTTGAGTTCAAACCTCCTTGAATACCAACTGGGACAAGCCATCCCAGCAATGAGTAACTAGACTCAGCCAGTCTGGGCAATAAGGGAACATGGAAAGGAATAAGAGGAAATGATGTCCTATCAGCTACTTTGTGCCTGCCCTTCAAAATTAACCAGAGCTGGGAGGTCAATAGAAGTAAGAAGCCTGCCCATCCAATGTCGATACCTGTCTACCTATTAACTGAACAGGAATTTATATTCTTGCCTTTGTCACTTGACTTCTCCTCTACTTAGTTGCCAGATGTCAGAAGTAACTAGGGACATTTCTACCAACATTTTCAGCCCCAAGTCCTTCCTCTTGCCATTTATTTGCTCTCTAGTATTTTTTTCCAGCCCCTCAATGCCTCATGAGACTTCTCCAGACTTCATCTAAGGACTCACGCCACCAAGGGACAGCTGCTGCTCTCTGCCTTCTCTGGGAGAGGACCAAATTGCAGCCTTTTACCCCTATTGTTGACACCCCTTGTCAGCAGGAAGTAGCCAGAGAGAATCTGCACCCTATTTCATGATTATTAAAAGGCTGGAATGTAAGGTCCGCTCCTGGATGGCTAGCAGACTCCACCCTCCTCACAGCAAAGTCTCCATGCAGTACCTGCATTACCTAGGCAACTGGCACACCTGGAAGAGGTCACATCTGCATCTGCTGAGGTCACATCTGAATTTGATGTGGCCACACCTTTCTCCGCCCATACCCTAGATAAGGCCTAGCCCAGGCCCAGACACCCTCTTTTCTAGCTCTTTCCCAGCTCTCTTCTCTTTCCCAGCTCTTTCCCACCTTTTTCCCAGGTCTTTCCCAGGTCTTCCCCACCCTCCTCCTGCCCCCACATCGAGGGCCAAGATGGCCTGCTGCCAGCCAGAATGATGAATAAACCTACCCCTTACCTGAAAAAAAAAAAAAAAAGATGCAGGACATCGGAATCAAATACAATGATAACAGGGATTGTGCCATGGGGGAAGAACATACAAAGAAACAAAAAATCACATAGTACATTGTAAGTACATTAAAAAGAACAGCAACAAAGATAAAACCTGTGTGTCCCTATCTTGGGGTTCATTTTATTTAGCATCAGGTTATATGGTCATATGTACATAGCTTTTTATCTCTTCTGCTTGTCCTAGACATATACTAGTTATTGCAGATAAGGGAAACCATGGGACCTATGTTTCTTTAGTCTGGCTTACTTCATTTAATATAATTTTTTCCAAGTCTTTCCATTTCCTAACAAATGGGACGGTGTCATTCTTTCTGATGGAGGCATAGAATACACGCACACACACACACACACACACACACACACACACACATATCATATTTTCTTGATCCATTCATCTACCGATCCTCTTTTCTTTCTAATAGACCAACCACTCTTTTCCTCACTGTTATCCTAACCAACTCCCCTGACTCCTCTGACGATAATTGCAGAGATGAAAGTACAAAGCATTTTCAAATGAAAACAACAAAACCTCTTTGGCTTTTTTGAGAGGAAATACCCATGACCACACACAATTCACACACAGATTTTCTGAGGAGAGTAATTCTGAGTCCTCTCTACTGTTGGTAACCAGACTAAGGGGTTAATTAGCAATGAAGAAAAAGGCCAAAGACACCAAATTGCTCTACTTTAAAAGGTCCAAGAAAGAGAAGGTCAATGAATAGGACTAAGGAAAGCCAGGGGGCTAAGTTTGAGTAATAACCATTTGGACATTTTTCATGTAGAAGGTAGAGGGGAAAAAAAGAGAGCACAGAATAGATTTTTTACGGAAATGGTCTTTTATATGCAATAATATAACACACTGGTTGAGTCAGAATATTTGGGTTTAAATTCAGTTTCCACTACCTGCTAGCTTTGTGACCAACAGTTAATCTCCCCGTGACTCAGAGACCTTATTTATGAAGCAAGGGAATTAACAGTTTCTACTCCATGCCTCACACATTGTATGTGCTTAATAATGTTACTCATTATGTTATGCAAGAGATTTCTCTTCGACATTTTAGCAATTTTTTTAAAAACTGCACTGTTACTAACTTTAGAAATCAGACATATTTCTGCAAATGTGCACCCCAGCAAGAGAGAGTCATGGGATAAACCTTCAAATTGCAGCTTAAAGGTGATACAGGCTAGTTCCCACCTCATTAAAGAATCCTAACCACTCCCCCACCCCTCAAGTCTTGGCAAACTCTTCTCCTGTGACATTTCCTTGTTTATATTTCAGATCCCATTAGAATATAAACTCCAAAAGAGCAAGACCTATATAATAGGTAATTAGAAACTGGTTTTGCTAAAAAGCATGGATTCTCTGATTGGGCCCACAAGTTAACTAAAAGCAGGATACAAACTTGATAACCCTGCCTCCATTTTGCACCTGTCTTTTTTGTTCTCAGTCTTTCTCCTGTAGCCACTTTGGATACTGGGAATGAGAAGACTGGTTAATAACATCCTACAGCAAGAGATCAAGACTACCCTTATGGAACAACAGAGCCTCACAGGAAAGATCACATGTACATCACACACACACACACACACACACATACACACACACACACACACACACACACACACACACACACACACTTATCACTTATCTATGATGATGACTCTGGAAGAGAGATAATCATCTTACTGAAACCAGGTTTCTCCCTCAAGTGATCATAATATTGACAACTTCTCTGGAACCTCTTATCTCACAGAACCAGAACTGAGATCCCAGGCCACACTTTACCTAGGGCTGCTTAATTATTCCTAGCTCTCAACCTCTGCCCCAACAATTTGTATAAATAAGACAAATTCTCAAGGAATTTGTTTCATATAGCTCTTGTGATTTGATTGGCATGATAAGTTTGTGAATATAGTGACTGAAACTCAACTCTCTCCAGTAAATTGATGTAAAAATTAACAATTGTAATAATACGAAACATCTATAATATGCAAGTCATTATGATTCTGAGTTGAAGAACATTATTTTTTACTTCCAAGCATCATGGTCAGGGCAAAACCCAGAAATGTTGATTTTGTTAATAATTATACCTGACAATATAAGTGTGACATACTATTAACTATTTTACTGGATATTGGTCCTGAGAATATTTTCATGGAAATTTTATAGTCATTTTATTCAAAAGAACTCCTGCAAAAGCTAAGTAGTTGTACAAAAGAGGTACCATATAGCAAAGCAGTTATGAACACAATGTATCTTGATCAATGTCACCCCCTTAAATATTTTCATCCCCTTTGATCCACAACTTCCCTTACTTTTCCTAATTTTGTGGTATATATGATGACTTCTTGACTACATTCTCTGCACCACCCCTCTTTATTCATCTACTCTTCTCCTCTTGGCTCTACCTTCCCTATTAGATGCACCCATTTCCTGGTGTTGATTTTGTTAGTCTTTGACCTAGTCTCTCTAAAATATTATACTACTTGAGTTCTCCAGAGAGTCTATTACACTTAATTCATTTACAGTTAATTCATTGGGCCTACTGCCCAATGTATTTCCTTATAGATTTATAGGTATATTCCAGCTACTACAAATGAAGGAAACCATGCAGCCTTTGTTTTTCTAGGAAAGCTGTATTTTTTAATCAAGGAAGATAGACCATAATTTTCCTTTTCTCTAGATGCCCTATTCCTGAGTTTCTGTTTTCACCCATATGTCTCCAATATGGATTGATATTTAAAATTGCTCGGACATAAACTAAGAATTGCCATAACTTTGTTTTTGCTTATACAACCAAGATTATCAACCATGAAGCATTACTCAGTGTACTCATTATAAATTATATTCAGTATAAATCAGTGTTTTGGAAGTTAACTGTATAATCCACCCAAATAAAGCCTAACAAATAATACAATCTTGATTGGAAGATCTACTCTGACAAATTATAAATATTTATAATACTATACTAAAAGACTAAAATCAGGTGCTTCTCCATTGCAATTGTTAATTCTTTAAAAATTGTTCATCATTCCTTGTTTAGGCTTTCAATTTGTTTGAGAAGGGACATTAACCTGTCCATTCACCAAGCTGTTTACCGAGTACTTGCTGAATCATCTTGGGATATTTTGTTGGTGGGTTTTTTGTTTGTTTGGGGATTTGGGCCGGAAGGGGGAGTAACTGTTTTATTTGCTCTCCATTTTGTCACACCTAAATCTTGAATCTACTCATCTATGAAAAATCTCAAAAGGATAAGAACACTGCCTCTTGCACTCCTCTCTCAGAATTACCTGAGTAGCACAGGGATGTAACCTTGGCATAAGTGCCGCTTTCAGCATTGCAATATGTGTTGCCTAAGAAACAGCAAGGTTCACCTGAGCTTTGTGCAGTATTCACTCTGGACTTCTTGCTCTGAGACCCTAAGTTTCTGCTCCAAGACAAAAGTAGCGTTACTGATCCAAACTGGCTCTGTGTCAGGCAGCTCACATACTTTTTTGTTTGTAAAAGCACTTGTAACCCTCTGAGAGAGACTGTATTAACCATGCTTCCTCTCAGAGAAATGAACAGTAAGAAAGTCTAAATAATTTGCGGAAGGCAAGGCAGAAGCAGTCTCAAAGCCAGGTCTCTTAGATTCCGGAGTCCTCTGATGATAAAAATAGTGGTGAAAATGAATTCCCCTCAATGCTGCATCATTCATTCCTTTGTATGTTGGAGTGCACACATTGTGCCCTTTTGTAAGGCTGACCTTCTCTTGCCTGACAGATGCTACTCTCCTCCAGTGAAGAGTTCCCACTGCTGGATCCCACTTCCCCTCTCACTTCAGCAATTTTGCCCTCTTTCCACAACACCACCCCTTCATTCTGAGGCTTTCCATCTTAAGGGAGATGTCATTTCTGTATCACCCTTCCCCCTGATATCCCCTTCCTCTATGGCCCTCTAGAGAAAATTTGGTCGACAGAATCCTGGTTCTCACTAGCACTCAGTCATTTCTAGTGGCTTTGTGTTCCTCTGTCTTTGTCAGACTCTGAGGTTTCAAATTTTAAGACTTGTTTAGCACCTTATACCTCAGACCATTTCTTTGAGCAGATCAAAGTTATTATTTCCAATGTGTCTGGATTGTTTTTCTTTGCTAACTTAGAACTTAACAATGAGGAGGGATGAAGTCATCCTTAGAAGAATTCTGATTACTTCCATTTCACCAAGAGTTCAGAACATCAGGGTTGAGTGTATAGAATGTCAATGAAAATCCACATTGAGAGAAAGCTCTGGAAGGAAGCTCCCTTTAGTGACAGCTGAGAATTTTTTTTCATTTTCTATCCATACAATATATTTCATAAAAGATTTTGCTTCAAGGATTATACAAAATCATTTTCTGAAAAAATCATTTTTAAGCACAGGGAAATTTTATTGCCTAAAAATAGATAAAACACAAGAAGCAAAATGAACATAGAGGCTGAAGAGAAAGTATTATGTAAATTCTTGTGGATCTCTTGGTAATCCAGAGAATGCTTTTGTAATGAAAAGTATTTATCTTTTGCATAGTTCTAAAGGTTCACATATCAGGTGAGCTTTGACAAGAACACCCGTGTAAAAAGCAGAGTGTTGTCGATTACTCTATATTTTATCAGTGTTCTTTTCTTATTACATAGCTCATCTGAAATTCTGAAACAAACATATATTTTGGTAGGTTCTTTCCCCACCTCCAATCTCCAGACAAATCAATGTTTAAAGTTGTTTTAAATAACTCTCATGAAAGAGAAAACAAAATCTGAGAAAACAAAATCATAAGGTAATTCTGACATAGTTACTTACATAAACTTGAGTGCTAGTACTTATGCAATATTCTCAGAAAACAGAAGATTATGGATTCATAACAAACTCTCTGAAAGAAACTCAATGCATACCTGTAATCCCAGCACTTATGAGGATGAAACAGAAGGATCACAAATTCAAGGATAGTCTGGGCCACATAGTTAGAACTTGTATCCAAAAACATCAGTATAAAATGTCTACATAACTGTTAACTGTAAGAAGAAACAGTGGGAAGGAGGGAGCTAGGGAAAAAGAAAGGAAGGGAAGAGGGGGGAACAAGCAAGATTGTTCCTAGAGTCTCTAGGATAATTCCTGGTCATCTCTGAGTAATGGAACATGGTCTGTGAAAAATGCAACTCTGGATCTGCAGTGATAGAAATGTAATAATTTTAAAACATGCTACTTTTTCCAACAATTAACCAGGAAATAAATACTATTCTTAGTGTTGGGTATGAAGAAAGTTCATTTTACCAAAGATACGCAGATTTTAATGTTCTTGAGCAATATACTGATGATATGAGATTTGTTGTCAATATGCCTACAGATGAATAAGGACTAGATATGGAACACTTATAAATGGAAAAAGGCTTACACAGTTACTGCATAAAAAATGGATATCCAAGGAGCCAGTAACAATGACAACTGATATCATTCCTTATCAGAGAAGTGCAAATTAAAATTGCTAGGAAATAACAAAGCACATACCACAATAAAAAGATAATGAAAACACCATTATGCACCAATGGGAACTCTTGAGCACTGCTGGCTGGAATATAACAATATGACTACTTTTGAAAAATGCTTATCATGATCTACTAAAACTGAACATATACCTACCTAATGGCCAGCAAGCCCACTCCTCTGTTATTTATCACACATTCATATTTGTGGGCAGCAAAAGACATGCACAGGAGTGTTCAGAGCAGCACAAAGCATAGTAGTCAAAGCTATAAACAACCCAAATGTCCACCAGCTGAAGAAATAAGTAAACTATGTTTAAATAATTAGAATAAGTGAACTGTTACTATACCTGAAATCATGGATTGGTATGGTTTGAATATGAATTGTCCCCAAGTGTGAATGAGTAATTATTAAAGAAGTAGCTTTGAATTCAAGCTAAGCTACCATCTTCTAAAAGAACAACAAATATTTAGAGACATATCAAAACACAGTCTCCAGAGGCAACAACTTTGAGAAAGGCAAATAATCGGCACATTACTGCTAGTAAAGCTTGTTAATCTTTCCTTGGCCCCCATCTCTAGACCAGAAAGATGTCTGCAGTGATTAGCCCTTTTTCCTATAAAAGGTAGGACATGATACCTCTGGGATTTGTAAAACTAAGTCCTCCTTTTAGGCACTCCAAGGCAAAGAAGTCTCCTGAATGCTCTTCTTGGTGACATATATTGGTACCTTACAAAAGGTCATTTAAAAATGAGTGGCAAAGGTAAGACAGCTACCTCCGATTTTGGTTCATGGTCAGAGTGTTTCTCCTATCACTGTGTTGTGGACAAACTTCACATTCGCTTCTTTTCTATGCATTCCCCCATTTCCTTGATCTTTGTTTTTCTTCAATATTCTTTGTCCACCTTCCCTGTCTTCAACTTCAAAGCCTATGCTTTATCCTTTGAATTGTGGTCTACTAATTGAAAACATTAGTAATGATCCAGTCATTAAGGTGCAATTTATACCTTTCTTGAGGCATAAAGTAGTATTCAAGTATAATTGGAAAGCTTAACATACAGATTTAAATCTCATCTTTCTAATCATTACTATTTAATTTTATTGAAATTATAAAGACATTTTTAATGGCACAGCTGAGGAAAAATCGTTTAATTACATTTCTACTAATTAAGCCAATGTGGTACAATGGCAATATAATAAAATCCCAGAAGCAAAATCAATTGGAATGTCAAGTCCTGCTAAAAATATAGTGGCCAGCATCTAATGAAAGCAAAAGTTTCCCAGTAATAGTTCTCTCTTAGTCAATATCAACAGACCATAGGAATGTTAACTTATTCCCATGGAGAACAGTTAGGAAGGACAAGACCATGATATCAGTAGAATTGAATCTTAATGTTCAAGAAATGAAGTTAAAAGTTAGGACAATGAATCGTTAAGTATGGTTGGTATTATTCTTTAAATATTTGAGGCTTACCACAGAGCACTATAATCATATTCAGATTCTCTAGAGATGAGACCTGAGCATTGTTATTGTTTACCAATTACTTGAGTGATTTTTATCCAAAGATTAAAACCCAGCAAAGCCCTTGTTTTCTTCTTTTCGCCTAGCATCACACAATACTCCTGTGTCAACAGTTGGCTCTCTACCTTTGCTATGAAATATACAGACCTTCCTGAGTTGGCTTGTGTTCTAGCGACCTTCTAACTGCTGTGCCAGAAGACCCTATCTTCCTCCAAAGGCTCATAATGGAATAGAAGGTCATTAATCCACCCTGTTTCTAAAACAAGCATGTTGAGATTCCTAGATGTTTAAAATATTATTCTTGTCCATTTGAGATGAATTGCTTTTAAGCTTCCCATTCTCTCATTTATTCATTTCATTGCATCCAGAAGTAGAAAAAGCACTTCTTTTTAAAACTTCATAGAGTTTCAACTTCTGTTTCTAAACCTGATCTGTCCTTTAATAGCTATGGGACACTAGACAAATGCTTGACACATCCAAGCAATCTGGGAATAACAATGCATAACTTGTAGAAGATTTAGAAAATCTAAATGTGATGTTACATACGAATATCTAGCATACTGCTGGGCACCAACATAACAGTTCAATGAAGGGATAATATCATCAATTAATACTTTAAACCAAGGCCTTGAGCTCCCTCCTTCTATAGAGAACGTTATAATGAATATGTCAACTCCTCTTTAAAAGCATGGGGGTCTAAAAAGGAGGACAAGATGAACTCATGAGTTACTATACTATAAAGTACACACTTCCATAAATGAGCCATAAAGATAAGGAGTGGGATTTCGCCCTTTAATAGAGAATGGAACGAGGAACACTTACTTAATGCTCGTCTATATATTATGAGCACCCAGGATTTACATTACTTAGGAAAAACTGCTTTTCCTCTACAAATCTTATCTCTCTGTGCTAGCTAAGAAGCTTTACTTAGAAGTCAGCAACTATTTATTAGATACAGACCTTGTCAATCTTCTCCACATATCTTACCATGACCTCTGTGTCTTAGGGCAATCTTTTCCTCATCACCCTTTCTCATAGGCTCATGCCAACGTCAAGCTCTGGCTCATATTTTTCTCATTTTACACACTATCACTTCTTAGGCAAAATGTTAAACTATGTTTTAAGATTTCACTTTTTAAAGCATTTTCCTGCATAAATTTGGACCTAAAGTAAACAATAATGTACACTTGATTTTTAAGCTCCTATTGTACATTATTTAAAATGAATTATACAGAACATTAATAAAAATGCATATTCCCAGGCCTTAAATTGGATTTGAATCTGTGGAGGAAAAGATCTCAGACTATATGATATAGACAGAGATAGATAGATAGATAGATAGATAGATAGATAGATAGATAGATAGATAGATAGATAGATGTACAGATAGATCTATATCTATGGTAGATGCATACATTACTGTTTAAGAACTGTTTATTTTGTTTCATTTGTTTATATTATGGTTCTGAAAAGGATGCAGATTTTTTACACAGGTAGTCTTTCCTACCTTCCAGACCTGCCTCCTTCTATGTCTACCCTGTTGCTGCCAGCACTGAGCTCTACGCTGAGTGCACACTGAGGGGCTGACACATCCCCCCTTGTGCATGCCTTCATGCATTGGTAGCACACAGTCAGTTGAAGGAACCTTGAGATCTTACGTAAGGACCGTTGTGAGTGGTGAGTTTTTTTGAGTTTTGAAAAGAATAGGGTTACGATACAGAAATGTCAGCCAAATGTAATGAAAATAAACAAGATTTTTAGAATTACTGTCATTAACCTATGCTTCTAATGATTTACTGAGATGCATTCTAGGGGAAAAAACATAGAGGCAATTTTACTTATTTTTATTTTGTTATCTTGGTCTTGTAATTTCTCAGAGCTTCTACTATCCAAGCTCATCGCTACCTGAGAGTTTTTAACTTCTAGCTGCTATAACCTGTGTGAGTATATTTTTTTAACTAGGAAGTAAGATTTTTTAAAGCAAGTATTTATGATGTATCTATTTCTCTTATGGAACAGATAGTATAAGTATAATAGTAACTCAGTCTTGTCTAGAAAATGTAACTGCTATATAAGGAATTTAGTGTGAGAAGCTCTCAAAATTGAGTTTGACAATTATTGTGTCTTCAGATAAGGAAAAGGTTAGAATTCTGTACATAGCAATTGCCATAAGCACTAAGTAAACTTTGAGTTTGTGACTCAAAGAGTTTGAGTTTACTCAAAGAGACAATGTACTTCTCTGCAATATTAAAAGTTTTGTTTTAATACTTCGAAAGATTATCAACTTATAACCTTGAGGCTAAGAACCAGAAACTTCAGTTAAAATAGTTAAATATTCATAAGAAACCTTAGTTAAAATATTATTATAATAAATGTGTTCCCTTAAAATTAAATTTACCTACAAACTACATGAAGATTACCCACCCACTAAATAAAATATTGAAAATCTAACTCTAGCCAACGGAACAATACTAACATGAAGTATAAATTACCTTCAAATTAGAGACAAATCTAAGGCATTCCCTTCCTATAAATAAAAAAAAATGCTTTAAATCTTAACATATTAATTCAACTTATTGGCTAGAAGAAATATATTTCTACAAAATCCCAAAGAAAATGAATATTATGTTTGGGAAAAAAGCAACAAATTCAGTATAGACTAGAAATCTCTATGCACACCTCCAAAACCCCAAAAATGCACACACCCAAGTGGGGAATATATTATTGTAAATCAATGGAAGATCTAAGAAGACAGTATGGGGAAGTTAGAAACCAATCAAGAAGAACAAAGAACTCTAAAAGCATCATTAACCAAGTCAACTTTTAGGAACGTAATTCATAAGAGGAGGTGTAGAGATGGGAGTGGTTCTCAGGCCTAGACCTAGAGCCCATTTTGGTAGGGTGTTGGACCAAAAACAACATGGCAAAAACTCAGGAATCAAGAATGTCTATCTCTTGGGAAAAATGCCTAGGAGAAGCAGATGTCATAGAAAAGAAAGCCTATAATTTGGAGGAAAACATTACATATAAAATTAACATAGGATTAGAATCAGGGAGTCACAAATAATTACTGAAAAGGCAAGTCAAGTGGACAAACAATAAAAAACAGCATAAAAACCAGAGCTATCTTATGACCCAGCATTTCCACTCCTAGGCATTTATCCAATATGTTACAAACAAGGCCATACTAAAGATAACAGCACAATGTTGTTCATTACAGTATTATTTACCATAGCTAAGATTTGGAATTGGCCCACATGCACAAATAGATAAAGAAAATGTGATATATATATATATATATATATATATATATATGTATATAATGAAATTCTACTCATCTATTTGAAAGAATATTATTGTACCTTATATAAGGAAATGGAAAGATGGGAAAAATTATATTAATCAAAGTAAGCTAGCCTCAGAGAAACATAAGTTGCATGGTTTCCCTCATTTGGGATACCTAGAATGTGCCTATAAATCTACAAGTAACTATACTGGGTGGTAAGCAAGGGGTTACAAATAAATGAACTGAAGTTTAATAGACTCTGTGGAGAGCACAAATAGTATAATTCTTTAAAAAGAATAAATCAAAACCCAACAAAATATGTACCAGCAAAGGGATATTTGCAAGAGAGGATAGGGGGACGAGGGGACAGAAGTCGAAGAACAAAGGCGAAAGTGGGGAGAATTCAGGCAGTAATTCTTTGTATATATCATCAAATTGAGAACTATAAGGGAAGGGATGAGTGAGTGGGGCGGGAGGGGGTGAAGATGTTAGAGTGGTAACACAGATCAAGAAGCCTTGTATACATGAACTGCTTTGTTAAATTGTAAAATAAAAACTCAATACATAACCTAAAAATTAAGAAAAGTGAGGGGAGGGGTGAGCTGGAGAGGAGGGTGGGAATGTTGAAAGGATGGAGTTGATCAGGATGCACTCTAGGAGTTCCGGGAAGATGGCGGAGGAGAAGCTGGAATCTGAACAAGCTCTCGCATAGAAAGCAATTTTAGAGTTCTAGTGAACAGTCCTAAGCCAGAGAATCACACCAAGTGTGCCATCACAGGACAGAGAGTTAGACAAGAGAGGGGAAGCCAAGGAAACATACCAGCTGCCGCTACGGCGGCAGGGTCGCGGCGGCAACCACCGCCGCGGGGTCATACCTGAGACACAGAGAGTCCGGGACGAAGGAGCCAGACGCAGCGGACGAGCAGATTCTACTCAACACCAACAAGAACCGACAAGGAGCGGAAATCTTCATCCTGCTGTTTGCAGACCAGAGAAGACCCAGGATCCAAGACTCGGCGTGAGTACAAGCCCGACATCCTCACTCCTTCTCAGGAAGCAGAGGAGGGAAGGCTACCCCTCCCCCCCCCAGCACCGGTGATCTCCATCTTGGATACCGACAAAGCTCGGAGGAGCTGCTAGCTCCAGCTCAGGCCTTGGAATAAAACGAGTCATTTAGCAGGTCACAAGAACTTAACGGCGAAGTGACCTGCCAGACTCAGTACCATCCAGGGAAAAATCACCCAGCTCAGGCGCCAGCCATTGGAGTGCCTTGCCTCACTGGGTAACCAGAGCCAGAGGCTGCCCCTCCCTCTAGCAGCCACCACAATCAATTGAAAAACAGAAACCCTGAGAATGGCTCCAGGCTGGGCGCTGTGAGCTTTATCACAAAACAGCCCCAGGGAAAAGCTACTGTTTGTTGAAAGGCCTCAACTCTACCCAGAACCTAGCCCCATCACCACATCCCCCTCTTTTGTGACTCTCAAAGCAGATCACCCTCCCAGAAAACTAACCTGGGAGGGGGATCTCAAAATCTTGGGTAAAGCAGAGCATTTTTCTGCCTCTTCCAACCAACCGACTTAAGAAACCAATCAAGCCACAGGACCTCAAGCTGACCAGAGACTCCAACAAGAGACTGGTTAGAGACAAAAGGGAGATAAAGGATTCTTCCCACTTCTCCCCCCCCCCCAAAAAAAAATCAAAAGACTGTTTTTTTTTTCTTCTTCTTCTTTTCTTTTTTTGCTTGTTTTTTGTTTTTTGCTACCTTATATATATATTTTTTTCCCTTCTAAAACTTTTATTAATCTTTAATTTTTGCCTCTTCTGAAAAAATAATTGTTTTCCAGTAACTTTTTTTTTTCTCATCTTATAATTTTTATTTTAGGAATACGTGAATGAGAGTTTTCCTTTCTTTTCTTGTCTTCTTTCTCTTTTTCTTTCTTTCTTAATTATCTTTTTGTTTTTTGTCTAGCTCTACTGAACTTCTGATCTTTTCTTCTCCCTTTCCCATCCTTAAAGCTTTTCACATCTCCTCTATGTCCCTCCCCTTCTCGGAACATATTCACATTCCTCTCTAAATAGACGGTCTTTTAACTTCTATAATAACATTAATTTTTACGTTTCTATTTTTTTCTGGTCTCTCTCTCTCTCTACTTGCATCCTACCCAACCCATTTCCTGCATTGTGATTAGGACATAGTTAACTCTCCCTGTGCCTCCCCACACCAATCTATTCCTATTTTTTACCCACATCTCTCCGTAATCCTAATAATTTCTGGTTTTCCAAATTCTTTTCTGCGGTTCGAAGTACTTTAACATGTAGTTGTTTGATGTTGAATAGATGTATCTGTTGAACTAGAGTGTATCTGTAGACTATTGACTGTACAAACGCAAACTTTGGTTGATGGTTGCCTTAAGATAGTGTTCTAGCATAAAACTGGTGCAATCTTCATCTCAAATGGGCCGAGTAAGCCGGAAAAACACAAGAAAAATGGCAAATTCGGGTATCTCAATTCCCAATCTTGATAATCAGGGATTAGAACAGATAAAGAATAATCCAGAGGAGAGTTCCCAAATAGCTCTACAAACACTAATAGCAAACATGATAAATGAGAAGTTTGACAATGTACAAAGGACTCTGTATGAGCGTGATAGGGAGAGAGAGGAGGCATCCCAGAAGTTTATACAGGAATATCATAAGCGTGAGGAAGCTACTCAAAAACTGATACAGGAATTGCACGAACAACTTGAGAATGCTCAAAGAGAAAGGGAGGAATGGCGTGAGCAGGCAGAGAACACTCAAAGAGAACTGCAGGATTCCCACGAACGGGAAGAAAGAGAACTGCAAGAATCCCACAGACAGGAAGAAGCTAATCAAAGAGTAATTCAGGAATTGAGAGACCAGGTAGAGAATACACAAAGATCACTAAAGGCATTCATGGAATCCATTAACAAAGAGCTGAAGGAAGTCAGGGAGACCACAAAGGGAATGCTGAATGGAACCCAACAGAAGGAATGGGAGTCCAAAGAAACCATAACCAATCAACTAAGTGATTTGAGAACAAACACTGAACACCAAATTAAGGAAGTAAAGAAATTCATACAAGACCTAAAACAGAGCTTCAACAAAGAACTTGAAGCCATCAAAGCTGACCAATTAGAAGGAAAAGAGATAAAAAACAAAGTAGAGAGTCTTGACAGCAGGTTAGACCATGCAGAAGATCGAATCTCAGGGATTGAAGACAGCCTAGATATTATAGAGAAAGAACATACAACCATCCAAGTCAAGTCCAAGAAATATGATAGGTCTATCCAACACCTGGAAGACACCATCAGAAGGCCCAATCTAAGGATAATGGGTGTAGAGGAGCACCTAGAAACAGAAGTTAATGGTCTAGGAAATTTGTTTAACAGGATCCTAGCAGAGAACTTCCCAAACATACAAAAAGATAGGCCTATTCAGATACAAGAAGCTTTTAGAACCCCAAATAGACCAGACCAGAATAGGACATCCCACAATCACATTATAATCCACACAGGATCAACCCAGACCAAGGAAAAGATCCTTAAAGCTGTCAGGGAGAAAAGGGTAATCACCTACAAAGGGAAACCAATTAGAATTACCTCAGATTTCTCAGCAGAGACAATCAAAGCAAGAAGAGCCTGGAATGACGTATGCCATGCCCTAAAAACAAATAATTATCAACCAAGAATACTGTACCCAGCTAAACTCTCCTTCATAACTGAAGGCCAAATAAAAACCTTCCATAGCAAAGATGCACTCTATTCCTAAACTGCTTCGGTGAATGGCCAACTTCTTTGTTCAACTACTAAAGATAATAAAAATATTCAAATATAGCATAAGCAAGCAGCTCATAGAATATAAAACATCAACAATAAGCACAGGAGAATATTTTCTCTTTTTTTCCAAATCAGTATTGTACTTTAATGGAAATTATTAAATATCAAGTCAAGTATATTTGACCTAAGTGTTACATAGCTCTACAATTTGAGACTATATCAATTGTTGACAACAAAATTTTAATTCATAGATGGAAAAAAATCATGTTCAGAAAAAATTGTGAACTGCACAGCTGGTTTGTCCAAAATGCATAAAACATAGCTTTAAAACTGTAAAGCACCTACAGTTCTGGTCTTTTCTAAATTATCATTGCAATCAGAGCGATGAGCATTTGAGGTAAATCTTTTGCCAAGTTTAGGGAAATGTTCATAGCTTTATATTTAACTAGGTAAATGTGATTTGAGAGTTGCTTTATTTAAACAAAGGTTATGGAAATGTATTCATTAATGCTAAGAATCCTGTGATATTTCCACTACCATATTCCTGTAACCCGAAAGCCTGCAGAAGAGTCAAAGAGATTTATGTAGGGAGCCATTGGCCAAAACCTAAACATTTCTAACATTCAGTGTCCTTTACAGAAGGTTCAGTGAGATCAACTACTAGTTGATACTCAATAGTTTCTGCATGAGTGCTCAAAGTTTCTAATAGTTATTTGGCTTTCTGTTTTAGGAGTAAACATATAGCCAAGACTATCAAGCATCTGAAGAAAGTTTCAACATGAAAAACAGAGACCATGAATAATACACAATAGCAAATAAACTTTAAGGACATTTTTTTAAGTCTTGGAGAAGAAAATCTCTTCTCTCCAGACTGATGAGATTTTTTGAGTCCATGAAATAAGACCAAAATGTAAGTATTATTAAAGAAAAATTCTGAGTGTCCTGAAACAACTGAAGGAATACTGAAAGATAATTGTCAATTAAGTTATTCACATTTCAGGACATATGACAATGTGATTCTTATAGTTCTTTGTTCTTTGCTGCCTATCTAAGAATGTTTCTATATCTTTTTTCCTTGGGAAATACTCTTACTGAGTATTAAATGAGTTGGGTTTCCTAGCTAGGAACATACCTTCACTGTAACACAACTTATTGCACATGTAGGTTCTGTACAACCCTGTGTATGTCACATTGGGGGAAACTAACTCTGAAAAACTGAACTAGTAGAACATCCAGATGCAGAATTAATGATACTGGCATCAGCCCAAAGCATGAATATTTGGATATATAATCACATATTTCCTATGTTATACAATACAAAATTCATTTTACAGTTCCTGAATTTAAGATAAAGAGTATTCTATCTCCATCAGCCACAACTTGTGCCTCATGTAGCAGACTGATAAAATGAAGCTAAGTGGTGTCCATGGCCTGACAATAGTCATATTCTTAAACAAACAAGCCAATGCAAGAAAGAAGAGTGGGGTACTTGTGTATATGACGGGATGTCTTCTCTTGTAGGAACAAGTTGATAGTGTCCTTAAATCCTAGAAAATTATAATGCCTCTTCCCTAATCCCATTCATTCCCTGCAAATAAAATTAATTAAACCATGCAAAATTAAGGGTCCAGCAAAACTCCCATTCTAGGAAACCATTTAACTGGACTTGTCGAGCAACTTGAAGTTTATTATAAACACTTAAGTCATGATACCTTAACCAAAAGTCATTTTTACAAAAATAATAATATTGTTGTATCAAAGACAGACAAAAAACACAGTCATTGGCATCAGAGTCAGAGAAAACGAACAGCTAAAAAGAAAGCAGTGAACCCTTGAAACTGAAGGATGACCCTTCTGGGTAGAAAAAAAATCAACTCATTTTCTATATTTTTCCTAAGTTTGAAGTTATGTTTTAATTTTTCAAACCTTTGGAAATAGTTTCTATACAAAGTTAGAAAACACTAATGGTGGGGAAAAGGGTGAACTAATTCAGTGTGATATTCACTAGACACTATGTTGCAAATGAGCTATACAACTTGGAGGGGAGGGTAGTCAGGAGGGAAAACCTGGGGGAAAATAAGGGAAGGGGGAACACAGTTCAAAAGAAATGTACTCAATACCTGATTTATGTAACTGTAACCCCTCTGTACATCACCTTTACAATAAAAAAGAAAATATTCTATGAAAGTAAAACATACTTTTAAAATATTTCCTCATTTATACATTATATATCATAACAGTAGAAGAATTTTTAAACTTCTTCCACAGCTGTATTATAAAGTATTTTTCTGCTGTAAATATTCTGCTGTAATGCATATTCTGCTACAAATATTGACTTTTGAATCTGTTCTACACAAACATAATTCACTAATATTAGGCCACAGAATGTACCCTGTAGTTCCCATGAAAAAATGGTTAAGCTGATTTTTATATTATCATTCCATTTAATGGTTTTTTGGCGCCAACTTTTGCCATGACTCCAAGACTTAATACTCTAGTTAATTTCCACCAATTTAGTTAGCAGTATTGAGTTTGAACTTGGGGCCATGAGTTTGCTAATCAATTGCTCTATCGCTTTAGCTAGTCTGCCCAGTCTGCATTTCTTTATACTTCTATATTTTTATGAAACCTTAAACAATATTTTTATGAGTGTAAATATTAATATGTAGTGACATGACAGTATTCTTTGGAGATATGTATTTTTTTGCTCAAAGTTATACTAGTTCACTGTTGACCTTACATTTTGTTTTTGTTTTTATCATACTATTGTGAAAAATTCTACCCTGAAGAGTTTTGTTCATGTGCCCTTGAGTTTATGAGTTTGCTTTTCTGGGCATATTAGTCTATTTTTAGGCTTTTGTGAATTATGGGCATCTTCAGTTTACTATTACCATACTATTTTCTATAATGGCTGAGCTGATTTTTACTTCCACAGATTGTTTCATATCATTTTTAATACTTGTAAGTTTTACCAACATGATGGATATTTCATTTTATTTTTTCTTTTCTTTTTTTTTTTAAATTATCCTTAAGTAGCAATGAAAAGGAGTTTCAACTCAACATCTAAGTTTATGAGTACAGTGCATCCTGATCAACATTACCCCTCTTATTCTCACTCATCTGTCCCAAACCCTCCCATCCCTTCAAATATATATCTAGAATATTATGACTATATTCCCCCATCCTTCCTCTCTCTATTCACCTGTTTCCTTTCATATTAAGCCTTCTCCCCAGCCCCGACAAAATACTGACAAAACATGTTTCAGTTTCTTGGTATTCCTTTTATTAAATTGTAAGTTAGTTGTTCAAAGGAATTAAGTCATTGGGATCCTCTGTGTATACCATACTCTAGTTAATTTCTCTCTCTCTCTCTCTCTCTCTCTCTCTCTCTATATATATATATATATATATATATACATATATATATAGTATTCTATATGTTTTGTGTCTATATACATATGGTAGTCTATATGTTTTTGTTTATCTTTATAATTTAAATCTAATTTCCATTGTACCCTTTGCCTCTCTAAGCCTGATTTATGAGAAAGGATTCTGATATGATACTGCTAAAAATCTGAATTGTCACAACTATGTTTGCAATGCACGTAGGCAGAATCAACTATAAGTCTGAATGTGCGTATTATTTATCTCACCAATTCTATTCTTAGGAATTTATCCTGAAACTACTTACATCACTAACATCTACTCATTAATGAAATGTGTCTATTTCAGAACATTAACTGTAGCATTACATAATAGAGCAAATATTTGAAATAAAGTAATTATACATAATTACAGATTTATGGAAATATAATTAAGAAATTATATATATATACATATAGACATAAAAAGTATCTTACTTAAGATACTTTCCGAGTGAAAAATGAATGTGTAAACATGCTTTATAATGTTTAGATTTAGAATAATCCAATCTATAATATCATGTTTACATATGTACACATATGTTTAATTATGTATATATTTGTTGCATAATGGTGAATAATAATAGTCTTATTATACTTGATTATAAAGATTAGATAGAGAAATGGACAGTGGGATAGATAGCAAATTATATTATTCCTTTTCTTTTTGGGGGTCTGGTCATGGGGCCTGAACTCTGGGCCTGGGCGCTGTCCCTCAGCTCTTCAGCTCAAGGCTAGCGCTCTACCACTTGAGCCACAGCGCCACTTCTGGCTTTTTTCTTTTTGCTTATGTGGTGCTGAGGAATCGAACCCAGGGCCTTATGCATGCAAGGCAAGCGCTCTACGGCTGAGCCACCTTCCCAGTCCCTCCTTTTCTTTTTAATCTCGTAATTTTCTTCTTTTCCTCAGTTCATGGTAAAGAGACAGTTCGTGGCTAAGGCAGGGCAAAAGAAGAAGAATTTACTAGAATGTGACACTTCAAAGTAATGACAGAGATAGAGAGACATATGTGGAACTGTGAAAAGATATGTGAAACTTTGACAAATATTCCATTTTGAAAAACTGAAACCATGCCTCATTCCCAGAGAAGACCTTCCAGAGATCTTCCAGTGAGAATCCAGGTATTGTACCAGCCTCAGAACTTTAAGTACTTTCCAAGAGGGAGTGAGGCCTCTTTATAGGGAACAGAAGGACAGCAGTAGGGATGATGGAAAAGGAAGAAACTAGAGGCATGATGTCAAAATTCAGCACAGGCAGACTCTGAGCCAAGAGTGGTAAAGAAGATGACGCCATTTTGTTCCCTTTCTTATGTATCTTTCTGGTAGTGGAGTATACCTGCACCCTTCTCCAGATGTTGCAGGGAGAAAATGAACATCTCTCTGCCTGTCTAGTGAGGGAAACAATCTGACATTGTTCATGGAACTGTTATTAACATCCCAGAGAACAGGATATAAAAAATTACAGAAGTTTTTCTGCTTCCCTCACTTTTACATTTTTCAACTATTTTTCATGAAAAAACAAATTACTGCAGAGAAAAAAAGGTATACCAAACTCTTTTCTGATTCTGCTTTCTTTAGACAAAGTACTGCAAAAAGATTCTCACTATTTAGTTATTTTCATCCACTTTATTAGAAGAGTATATAGCATTTAACATGTATTTTTAACGTGCAACTCAGATGACTAGAACTCTCCTTTAAACTATAAAGGAAAAACTCAATGTTAGACCATGATTCAGGGAAATGAAAAGTGACTGATATAAAGCAGAAGTGATGTATCAGCTGAGAGTAAGCTTTACAAATGATCTGAAATGGAATTGAAGTAAAACATGACCAGAGTAAAGATAACTGCATCAGTTGCTATAGACAAATATCCATTAGGGAGCTTTGAGTATGAAATTTCACCTATGTATGTGGAATTAGCTATAAGTGACTGAAAGGGGGATGGGAAATGTAAGTAGAAAAGCACCGTCTAAATTGGAGTCATATGAAGAATTTCAAGAAAGTTCTTCTCTTCATAAAATCAACAATCTGACCAGTAAGTCTCTCCTATTTACATATATCAATATACAAGGCCTAGAGAGGTTCAAATTAACTGGCCAAATATTAGATAGCCCATGACTTAAAGCTAGAATACAAACCTGTGGACTTATTACCATTCACAAGAATTCATGTATATCCATGAAACCCAGAAAGTTCACATTTTCACAATACTTAGAACCAATTTGATAATGACACTAAAGAAACTACCTGCCACCATCTTAATTATTCAGATACATCTCAGAGAGTGCTTATCCTCCTACCACTTGGATATTTGGAGGGGAGAATGAATAACTATCAGTGCCTATCCTTGCTTCTATAGAGATGCTCAAGTTGATTGCAAGAGTTTAAGAGTTATCCAATTGATACCCATTACTATAAGTGTGAGAAAAGAACTCAGGTCAAGTAAAACTAAGTCAGGCAGACTAACTGATTAAGATATCATAATAATCCAAATTTTTTAGTAAGAACCCAATCCAGAATGGGAATGGAAAGAAAAATGAGACTTGTAGGTTTATTAGAGCTCAAAGTCCACCTCAATTGTACATTCCACATAAAACATGACAAACTCACACATGAAATTTCTGTTTCTAGAAGACTGTATCTAGTTAAATTTGAATTCATATATAGGAAGAAGTATTTAACCAGGACATCTCTAGCTGGTGACATTAGAATTCTAGGAAACTATGACTTATTGAGTCAATTGTGCTATGATGAAAAATTGCTGTGTAAAGAAGAAAGCAGCACATATTATTACGATCAGTGTAACAATTGAAACCATAGTTGAAGCCTGAGGACATACTTTTGTGATTTATTCTGCCTGCATTCATTCTCAATTCATAAATAATTTCACAGTAATTAATTCTTACCTAGTTTAATTGTAGATGATAAATGGCCTGCAGTCAAAATAAAAGAAAATCAAAATCATGGAAGCCAAAAAGATTGAAAAAAATAAGTTTTCTCATGAGATAAACAGTATAATCCAGAAAAAGAATGCAGTTTAAATAAATTATATTTCTCTACTGCATTGAATAACTGGTTTGTCCTAGAGATCATTATGAAGACTACTTAGATAAAGTAAAAACTATCTAACAAATGGTTAACCTCAGTTGGTCCATTGTCATCATTAACCATATAGACCTTTTTCCTTCTTCCATATTATGACATGTAGACAGAAGTTGGAGTTTTAAGAAACAACTTGAAAGGGTTTCAAGTTTGATTTTCCTTGGGTTCCACAATTTCAAGTCTGGGAAATCAGTATCTACTGAGATTTATTTACTCAACAAACATTTGATAAACTCTTAGGTGCCACACATTTTAATGTTTGATGAGATTCAGAGAGGAAGAAAGCTGAGTTTCTACTCTCAGGGTCTTTATGAGCTGAATAGAAGGAGACAGAAATGTTGGAATTGAGCATGGAAGCATGGAGGACTCAAAGGAAAGAGGAGTGATGGCTTCTATCTGTGGATCTCTGAGTCTGGAAGAGTAGACAGACAGAAGAACAAAGGGACGGAGTCCTTGCTCTGTAAACCAGTCTTGCCCTGTAGGAAAGGGCAGTGTCTTGACCAAAGCTGGAAACATATACAGAAACAGCCAGGATCCAAACTAGATCAACTCTATGAACAAAGACACAATTATGTGGTTTATCCACAACTCAAAACCTGTGCACCTTTTTGGATATTTCCTGAGATGCTTACCTTAAAACCAAATTTGTATGTGCACTTACACACACACACACACACACACACACACACACACACACACACACACACACACACACACACACACACACGAAAAAGGGAGAAAGGAAAAGATTAAAAGACCAGGTCAGACCTAACTACCCAATTCTATTTTTTTTAATCCATAAAACAAGATGTGAAGGGAAAGTGCCACTTACAGAACACAGAAAAGTTGTAAGAAGTGTTGCTATTTCTTTAGTATAAAAAAGGGAGGGAGGAGGTGACATTGTCCAAAAAGAAATGTACTCATTACCTGACTTATAAAACTGTAACCCCTCTGTATATCACCTTTATAATAACAATAAAAATTTTAAAAATGATTGGAGGAGAGTGAGAATAGCTCCTAAATACAAAATAAAAATAAATTAATTAAAATTTTAAAAATCTAAAAAGACATCTATAAGATGATACTACAAATCTCCTATTTAACTAATCAGAAAACTAATCAGAAAGTGGAGAAAATAGAATAAAAAGAGGGAAATTTAAAGTAATAGAGGAATGCTAGGAGCTGGTGGCTTACGTCTGTAATCCTAGCTCCTCAGGAGGCTAAGATGTGAGGGTCATGGTTTGAAGCCAGTCTGTGAGACTTATCTCCCAAAAAAGTCAGAAGCAGAGCTGTGGCCCAAATGGTAGAGCCTTTAGGGGAAAAAAAGCTCAGAAACAACACCTAGGCCCTGAGTTCAAGTCCCAAGACAATGGCACAAAGAAGAAAGAAGAAAGGAGAAGAAGAAGCAACAGCAGCAATAGACATGGTGACATGGAATCGAATGCTAGATGAAGTAAATAATGTAGTTTTTAAAACCAGGTGGTTTCCTTATGATATACCAGACTGCCAAAGATAAATAGAAGATAGTAAAAGCCTCTGAAGAGAAGTTAACTCAACAGCAAAATCACATTGGCATTGATGCCTTCCAAAAGTGAAATAGCTAGATTTCTATTTTGACACTCTTTTTCAACTTTAACACTCTCCTCCTGTGTATTAAAGCAGCTAGCAAATATTTTACTCTTCTACATTGGCTGACATGTTCTGTTCAACAGCTCCTCACCTACGTTTTACCTTCATCTTTATAGGAACATAATATACTTTTCCCAGGCTTCTCATATAGTATTTCAATGGCTTTTCTAGTATCCTTATCTCCAAGAGCACAATGACATCTCAGTACATCCAAGAAGTTATTTGACCTTCTCATTAAAGAATAACAAGTCTAATATCTTATACTACTTCTGTCATTCTGATGGCCATGATTCCTTAAAGTTATGTTTACAAACCAAAATCAGTAGGCCCTGATCAATGTTCTCAGAAGTGCCTTCATTGGAAACTTTGACAATCTTTTCTCAGGTTTTCTGAAGCCAATAATAGCTAAAACTTCCCCACAGGTGCAAAACAAACAAAAAAATTCCAAAAAACAAACAAACAAAAAACCCCACCATATCAGTCTTAGCCCTGGGTTATCTGCTATTAAAATAATAATTAGAAGCCTGGAGAGAACTTGACCCTAAAACTCTCCATTTGCAGATGTGTCATGAAAACAGCATTTTACAAGTGTGACATGGCTACCAAGGCCTCTTTAAGACAAGATGGAACCAAACCTGAGGCTGGGGTATATTCCAGCTCCATTGAGGGGCACCTTTCCTCATTGTCAGACCAGGAGGCCAGAGGCCAGCATGCTGGAGGTCCTACAGACCACACTCAACTACCTGAAAAATCCCTTAGGATTAAGTGAGTGACCAGTCATAAGTGTTCACACACTTCACAAATAATACTCTTAATCATCATACATGATAAAGCTTAGTGGAATTTTGCTGTTTGTCTCCTCTAGACAAGATATCTAGATAAGGATGACAAAAATATGCACTGGGCTCAACTTCAGGCAGTTATTTTAGCAGTGGATAACCTAATCAACACAGGATTTAGTGCCTGTCCCGTCTCTATATTTATTATAAAATATTGTGCCATTACCCAAAAAAATGTAATCTTCAAAAGAGAACTCTGGGAATTTTTTGCCTCACAGTATCCAAAACGTAAACCCAAATCACCCTTGCCTCTGCACATTCTAAAGCCATAATACAAGTTCTCATTAAGGTACTTGCCACTCCCTTCGGAGTTGCACACACCACTGGAGTCACCAAAGCACACATTGCACTTATTTAAATTCATCGTATTGGATTCCTGAAGAACTTTCTCTTCCGCAGAGGTCCCGGATCACTTCTAAGAGGCATATCAATGTCATTTCAAGCACTTCCTTTTCCAATTACATCCAATAAGTATACTCCTAAACAAGTTTCTTTCTTCCATAGTTTTAGATTATGGATAAATTTTCTTTCTCCATTCCATAAAGGTAGGAGAAAGAGAAGATAAACATTGGTAGACCTCATTAGTAACACATTTGTGCCACAGGTACACAGCCATTCATTTGATAAAGGACCCATTTAAACTTGGTTTGCATCAACCCCTCCCCCACACACACACCAATCGGAGCAGATGCATGATGCGCACTCTTCTATTGACAGTTGGTCTAACACTACAGACTTGGGCACTTTCGCTGGCTTACAATCCCAAATCCCATTTCAACTCAAGTGGACTCCCACTTAAAAGATACCTCTGTGTCACATTCCAAACCTCAGCCCTACATCCCATCCCATTGCTCCTACCCAAGACCTTACCATAAGAGAGATGAGGTGATTTAGTACCTGGTGTGGGTATTCTTCACCCTATACATGAAAATCACGTATGGGCTGCCTTTTCCAAGGCACAAAATGGATATAGGCTTGCTCTGATCAATAAAATTGATGATGAGAATAGCTTTTCCCAGGAGACACCTGCATATGTCTGTTGATTCCTTAACCCTCTAGGAGAGTACTACATTGTTCATATTGCCTTCTTCTAATATACTCCCCCCACCACAAGTTTTCTATCAGATTTTCTTGTCCTGAATCTCGCTGATGACACACATTTCTTCCTTGGTGACAGTACTATCAGTATCGCACATGCTTTATTAATTATGTGCTCTATGACAACATAACTGCCCTACTAAAATGCTTAGTCTACTGGTTAAAATAATGTCATTTGCTTGTAACCAGTATCTCTACTATTCAAATTATGGTTGTATTACAATTCAAAGATGATACCACTGCATGAAGAGGTGGGTGGTCATGAATTTATGTTTTAATTGCTGCCTCATTTCGGTCTAAGTTATTTGAAACCCACCTTTGGCCAAGTTAAAGCAACACTGTGGTTGTTTGCATTTTGTTCTTCACCCCACCTAACCCCAAACCTACAACTCCTACAACTGCTAGCCATGATAAACATGGTAAAACTAATGGTCAACATCAGACTTTTACAATGATATTCCCCACTGCACGTGTTGTCCTTTTTTTTTGAGGAAGGAGGTTGTTGTTTTTAATTCTAGTCCTGGAGCTTTAACTCAGAGTCTGGGCACTGTCCCAAGGCTAGTAGATTACCACTTGACTCACAGCTCCATTTGTGGCCTGAATGCCTTCCTTCCTTCCTTTCTTTCTTTTTTTTCTTTCTTTCTCTCTTTTTCTCTTTCTTTCTTTCTCCATCCTTCCTCTTTCTTTCTTTCCTTCCTTTCTTTCTTCCTTCCTTCCTTCCTTCCTTTCTTTCTTTCTTCCTCCCTCCCTCCCTCCCTCCCTCTCTCCCTCCCTCCCTTCCTTCCTTCCTTCCTTCCTTCCTTCCTTCCTTTCTTCCTTCCTTTCTTTCTTTCTTTCTTTCTTTCTTTCTTTCTTTCTTTCTTTCTTTCTTTCGTTCTTTCGTTCTTTCGTTCTTTCTTTCTTTCTTTCCTCTTTTCTTTCCTTCTTCCTTTCTTCCTTCCTTCCTTTCTTTCTTTCTTTCTTTCTTTCTTTCTTTCTTTCTTTTTTTCTTTCTTTCTGTGTCTGTCTGTCTTTCTTTTTCTTTTTCTCTCTCTTTTTGTAGTTAATTTCAGGTAAGAGTCTCATGGACTTTTATGCCTGGGCAAACTTTTATCAGTGATCCTCAGATCTCAGTCTCTTGAGTAACAAGGATTATAGCTACAGTACAGTACATTACAGTAACTAGAATTAGCACCTAGTTCATGCGTTGTCTTTAAACTGAAAAATGCACAGTACCTGAGAGAAAACCAAAGGGACAACACCCATGATCCTAGTAAAGACACTAACTGCCACTTCTCTGATTTCTCCCTCTCTTTTTTCTCTCTTTCTCCTCCCTCTCCCTTCCTATTTTCTCCCTCCCCTCAGTCTCCACTCTCTCCCTTTCTCTTTCACAATGCAACAGAAGTATAGCAGCTCTGGGCTGGGAAGGTGGCTCAGTGGTAGAGTGCTTGCCTTGCATGCATGAGGCCCTGGGTTTGATTCCTCAGGACCACATAAACAGAAAAAGCCAGAAGTGGTGCTATGGCTCAAGTGGTAGAGCACTAGCCTTGAGCTGAAGAGCTGAGGGATGGCACCCAGGCCCAGAGTTCAGGCCCCATGACCGACAAAAAAAAAAAAATTAAAAAAAAAGAAGTATAGCAGCTCCATTCCCAAGCAGAGGGGAGTCCCCATATGATAGTTGTGCAGCAAATCTGGAAAGAAAATAACAGCAGAAGTTCCTCCCGGGTGGAAGTTTCAGGGAAAGAGACTACAAGCAATTTGTGAAGATGAGAAGTGAATCCAAATGGTGACAGTCCTTGGGGATGGATCACTTCAATTGTTCAGCAAATTCTATACTATCTTTCCAAACTGCTTGCACACACAAGAATTAAATGTTCTCTTTGCTTAAAGTCACTGTCATTAGCATAACTGCATGATACAGAATGAGTTTAGGCTAATAAAAAATGCGTGAAACTATGACTTCTCACTTTTCACTCATTATTTCACTTGGTACTATGTACATCTATTATTTTGATTTTTTTTAATATTTAAACTAGGATAGAAATCATCGGGTGACATTATTGTCTTATTGTTATTTTAATAGGATTATAATGTCCTATCTTCACAAAAACTTCACTCTGAAGTTCTCACTATGTACGTTTTTACAACATTAATTATACTTTTCCTTCAACAGTTTTTTGAGGGAAAAAACTGTAACTTCTTAAAGGCATTGTCTTTGACTTCTGAGCAAAAAATAAAGCACTGATTACTTAATTCCTACCCATGAAGTAAATTTTAATGTAAGACTGCAACAGTCAGTGTTGTTGGTTTTTTTCTTCTAGATTTCATCCTAAATGAATCATTCAAACACACACTTAGCTTTAGATTGAATCCACATGCCGATGTCTTCAAACCTATATCTCTATACCAGAATTGCTAGAACCTGATTGACAACTTCAATGTATGTCACATTGAAAGTTCACATACTGAATTCATTACCAGTCCTTCTGAAATTCTTCCTGTTTCCAATTTCAGTAAAAGGGACCTTCATTGTCCTAGTCTTTTCTTTTCTTTCTTTTTTTTTTTTGGTCGGTCGTGGGGCTTGAATTCTGGGCCTGGGCACTGTCCCTCAGCTCTTCAGCTCAAGGCTAGCACTCTACCACTTGAGCCACAGCACCACTTCTGGTTTTCTGGTAGTTAATTGGAGATAAGAGTCTCAAGGACTTTCCTGCCTGGACTGGCTTTGAACCGTGATCCTCAGATCTCAGCCTCCTGAGTAACTAGGATTACAGGTGTGAGCCACGGGCACACGCCATCCTCCTAGTCTTAAAGGCTAGAAAGCTCTATAGGATATTATGATTTGCCTTGCTCATCCTACCTTTCGTTGAGTACAGCTTTTTTTTTGCATTTAATTGCTAGGTTTGAAAACAAAAACTACATTTTAAAAAGGTTTCTCTGCAACTGTATCTCAGAACAGCTATTAAATACTGCCAACTGGAGAAGCAGACTCATGTTGTGTAGGAAGGCTGTCCTTTTGGCTATATTACTTTCAAATAAATGGAATAGACACACGAGGTCTGGTGCATTTTCATGTTTGTTCTGCAGTTTCTTAGGCACTGAGATAAAACCTGTATTCGTTGCAGCAGATTCTGAGACCCAGTGATAGCTCAATCAGTAATGTCAGTTTAGAGAAAAGAATCTGAAATTTCCTGGGAAACATGACTCAGATTTGAAAATACAAAAAGTAGATTAACATTAGCTTGGGGTTCTAGACTAAGAACCTTTTCAGTGATCACAATGGAGAAACGTTAAGTGTTCTCTTAAGTTCTTCCTTGGGTGATATTATCTGACCACACAGTGTCGGCATCATTTCCCCTCCATGCCACAGTAAATGATTAACCTCAAAACATACATATTATTGCTTTCCCTTCCCTCTAACAAATAAGTACAATAGATACTCTGGAAATTTTATATAAAACAAACATAAGAAAACATTTCCAAGTATGGAGGAAATGGATAATGGACAGGTAGAACTTTCCAGTTTCAGAAGTTTCCGGCTGGCTGTGCAGCATTAGCAGGAAGCAATTGAGACTAGATGGTCCTGGGCAATCCATTAGCAAGGCACAGTTGCAGCAACTTGAGTCCTGGGTCACCAACCACTTTATGGGGAGGTGGCCCTAGAGGCAGCTGTAGACAGGAAGGGGCTGTGACCCTTGATAAGTTGATAATTAAATCAGTGTTGGAGTCGTGAGCAATGAAAGAAAGGTTGGTGGCTCTGCTCTTCCTGGCTGAATCGAGTCACGGTGCCTGAGAATTCCTGCAGAAGCAATTTCAAGTCCATAGCTTGCAGGGTGTTCAGCATCTAGAAGCTTAAAAGTAGGTAAGTTTTCTACATGTAAACAGGTGAAGTAACATGAGTAGACTGTGATAAGTTATATAACTATAATACCTTTAACAACCATTAAAGAACAAATACACTTTAAAACAAGGCAATTTAACAAAAGAAAAACTTTTTCCAACAAATGCTGCTAGAGCACCTGCATATCCAAAAGCAAAAAGCAGACAAATAAACAAGTGCCTTGACTCAAGTTCCAGACCTATAGAAAAAAGCTTAACTCAAAGTGAATCATTCACCTAAATGTAAGATCTAAAGCAATAAAATATTTAGAAATAAATTGAAAGGCTGGGAAGGTGGCTCAGTGGTAGAGTGCTTGACTAGCTTGCATGAAGCCCTAGGTTCAATTCCTCAGTACCATATAAACAGAAAAAGCCAGAAGTGGTGTTATGGTTCAAATGGCAGAATGTTAGGCCTTGAGCAAAAGAATCTCAGGGACAGTGTCCAGGTCCTAAGTTCAAGCCCCGGAACTGGCACACACACACAAAAAAAGATATTGAAGAAAAATATTGTAATATATAGCTAGGTAAAGAGTTCTTAGACTTGGTACTAAAGCTTAATTCATAAAAATCTAATCCAAATTAAAATTTTCACTCTGAAAAATAGATTATGAAAACAATAAAAAGCAATCTACAACTTGAAGGAAATATTCATGAACTATATATTTCTCATGCTAATATGCAGAACACATAAAAGCTCTCAAACCCAGCAATAAAATAAAACAACCTACCTGGAAAATAGCCAAGGTACATGCATAGACATTCCACCAAAGAGGATATGTAAATTGTGGATAAGAAGATGTTCGCCACAATTAACCAAGACAAATATAAATTAAAACTACTGTCGCATCAGAGATTCCTAGAAGTCCAAGCTACTCAGGATGCTGAGGCAAGAAGATGACTTGAGCTTGCAAATTTAAGATCACCATGAGCAGATTCCATCTCAAAAATCAAAACAAAAGAAAATCATAAGAGATGTCACTATACAATGTCACAGAGTGGCTCAAATAATGACAATGTAAAATGCTAGCAAGGTGCTAGACAAACGAGAAACATTGGATGAATGACCAATCTAGAAAAAAGCTTAGCAATTTCTTCAACACCAAACACATCACTACATATGAATCTTCTATCAGTTATATGCAAAAAGGCTTGGAACTGTAAACAACTTAGATGACCTTCAGGGTGTGCGTGTTTAAACAAACTGAGGTACATCTATTGCCATGGAATTATAGCCTTGAAAAAGAGACTACGTGGTGATTATCAGTATCAGCCGCTGGTTATGACGCTGATCTATAGTTTTAGAAGGTACAATTGGGGGAAATGGTGTGAAAATCTTTCCATATTTCCTACAGTGACATGTGAATCTATAATTATTGAAAAATAGCCAGGTCATTTTTTAATTAAGCCAAGAAAATTATTGGCCAAAGTGAAAACAAAATCAGTAGGAATACTTGCCATCTTACTGCCAGACAATTTTCTTCATTATCTTGCAAACTTTTCATGAAAAAATTTTAAAATTCAAACTTTATCAGAGTACAGTAGTTTGGAAGCTAGCTGAATGGACAACACCATTGGCTTTCCAAATAGAATTGCAGTTCAGAAGGCAGCAGCCTGAAGTTAGTAGTATGTAGGTGTATAATATGGAGTATGATATCTGTTCCTTCTTTACAAATAAGTCATCATCTGTACACCTTAATAACTTTTGGTTTGTATTGTTTGGGTTTTGGTATTGTTATTCAGCCTCATCTGTTCCTTGAAATTTAAACCTAGACTTTTTCCTTCATAAATAACTAGTATTTTAACTCTTATGGAAATTTTTTCTTCTTCTTTATACTTTTCCTGACCCAAGTATGAATTGTTAATGCTATAGCTTAGCTTTCCAGGCTTTTACACTTTGTATAAATGAAATTATCCCTTCATATCCCATATATCTGGCTCCTTTTGAAAAAAATGCTGATAAAAGCCAGACACTGGTAGCTCACTCCTGTAATCCTAGTGACTCAGGAGCCTGAGATCTAAGAATCACAGTTTGAAACCAACTCTGGCAGGAAAGTCTGTGAGACTCATATCTCCAATAAACTACCAAAAAGCTGATAGTGGTGCTGTGGCTCAAGTGGCAGAGCGCTAATTTTGAGCTAACAAAGCTCAGGAAAAGTGCCCAGGCTCTGAGTTCAAGCCTCAGGACCAGCACAAAAGAAAAAAAATGAAAAAGATACTGACATAATTTCAATGCCATTTTTGAAATTCACCCAAGTTGAAATTTATTCATTTTTACCTATCTATATTATTCTGGTAGTGCATATATACCCTTATACTTATTGATTACCAAATATAAATCACATATATTGATAAGGTATAATATGATATTATACCCTATAGAAATATAAAATCACATATATCTATAGGGTATAATATCATATTATATCCTATAGATATATGTGATTTATATTTGTTATAGATATATGTGATTTATATTTGGTCAATGAATATGTTGCAAGAAGTCTAGGCTCTCTACTAATAGTTATTTTTTCTTATTAGTTATTTTGGCAAAGAGACCTTCCAAAGGGACACTGACATGCCACAGAACTTGGAAATTCCAGCTTTTGAAATCTCTCCACCCAGGAGAGTGTCTTACCCAACAATGCTTTTCAGGAGCTTCTCCCCTCTCCTTCTCTTCTCTTTCCATTTCCACTCTCATTCTAAAACCCACCAGTCTCCAGTATAGCATTCCCTCATGACATTCTTTTTGGCAGAAAGAGCAGTGCTGGGTTGTGTGTGTGTACAAACAAGCACTGCCTGGAAACGGGCCCTCTTAAGTTTTATGGATGTTTTTTCTCCTATTCTCCCTACCAGCATCTTTTTGTTTGCAGATACGTCCCTTTAGGTTCAGCCTCTGAACTTTGGACCACCACATTTCCTTTGATGCTTTATGTCCCTCTTTCCTTTGCCCTCTGAACACGATCTCACATCGCCTGAAAGCTAATGTAGAAACTCTGGGGACTCTGGAAGTGCAGCTATGAAGTCTTTGAAGTCTGGAAATTTCCAGGAGGAATGTGCTTACCAAATCCCTGGTGTACCATTTTAGATGATGATGAATGTTTCAACTGACTTCTCATTGGCAACAGGAGTGCTAATAGTTCCAATAGGAAATGTCTTTGCATTGCTCGGTGATTTAATAAGAGGTGAATTAGTAAGTATAAGTACAGAAGAAAGGGACTTAGTCTGGGAAATGAAGTTAGTCTTGAGATGAATAATAATTCCTTTTCTTTTTAAATTATATTTTATTATCTTTAAGTAGTTGTACAAAGGGATTACCATTCAACAAATTAGTTTATAAGTACAATGCATCTAAATTGCTGTGGCCCCTTCCTCCGTTCTCCATCTCTCCCAGCCCCTACCCCGAGTGATTTTACTTATCATCATCATCATCATCATTGGTGTTGTTATTATTATTATTATTTTGTTGTACAAAGAGATTACAATTCCATACATCAGGTTATGAGTACGATGCTTCTTGGAATTACCCTTTCCTTTCCTCTCATTTCCCCCTCCAAGCTCTACCCTCAATAGTTCCTTCTCACAGATTCATTGTATTACTCTCTAATTGTACACAAGCTATATCATGGGGTATAAAGAATTCCAAGTAAACTTATGGGTTCCATGTTCACCAGCCACTGACCTCACATTTCCTCCCCTACCACATATGTGCAAACACATCCATTTATCTATCTTTCCTTTCCTTTCCACAAAGTGTTGTGGTCCATTTAGCTACATTAAAAAATTGGACATAAAATTAACTGTCTTCCAAAATAATGGCATTTGCAGGGAAATGGATGGAGCTAGGAGAAATCATGTTGAGCGAGGTAAGCCAAGAGCAAAGAGACAAACAGCACATGGTCTCCCTGTTAAATCTAAAATGTAAGGTGATACGACAAAATTAACAAGACTTAAGAAACAAAGGACTTCCACTCATCTGGTCGAATCACTACTAAATAACCTCATGCTGCTGATCACATATATGGTATATATGTGTACACCAGAGGGAAACCAGGAGGATTGACACAGAACTAGAGGGAATCAGGGAAAAACATACACCAGTGGGACCCATCAGCTGCACTGGACATTGATCAAAATGAACTAAGCAACTCAATGGCAGCAATGGGAGGGAGGGAACAAGTAGGAAAGAGGAAACAGCTTATGCTAGGCAAAACAAAAGAAATGTACATATCACCCAATGTGGAAGAAATAACTGTATTGCAAAGCTCATAGAACTCATAAATGTTATAGATCATGATAGACAATTTGCCCCATGAAAGTTAGAATGTGTTTGTGACTTTAACTAAGTATCACTATCCCACAATACTGAGAAATTTGGGAAATTATGAAACCATTTAATCACAATAAAACATTTGAAAAAAATTAACTGTCTTCTCTTTAATTTCTCTTTAATTTCTTTCTCTGTGTTTATGTCATATATATATATACATATATAGGTATATATAGCTCATATATACATACATATAGGAGTTTTATACTTCTACTTTCAAGTTTAAATGAAGTCAAAATATTCTTACTCTACAAAATTACTATATATAGTATATATATATATAGTATATATATATATATATATATATATATATATATATATATATATGTAGTCAGTAGTTTTCCAAGTCTGGTGGTCTCCAGTGTGACAGTATTGAAAGGTAGAGCCTCAGGAAAGTGATTGGGTCAAGATAGTACAGCTCTCATGAATGGATTAACCCTTTCCTTGCGTGAGTCTCCTTCTCAGAAAAAAAAGGGTGAATTAGAAGCATGGGCTATTACAAAGCTAAACCACTCTCAGATTTGGTGTCTTTTATGTATCTTCAGAAGTATTATGAGGGGCGTCTCTCATATTGTGTGAGGTACAATGCTGGTACTATACTTTTAGATTTCCTTGGCCTGGAGTAAGCCTTTTTGTCTTGTAGATAGGCCAGTCTCAGGCATTCTATTACAGCCACCAAAGAGACTAAAACACTATATATCCTCAGAGGTCTATACACAATAGAAAGAATGCTGACACTATCAGAACAGGTATCCAGACAGAATAAATAAAAATTATCATGTTTTTATCAGATAATTTTCATGAAAATTCTCCTGTGCCTATCACATAACATTCATCATTCATCATAAACAGGATTTTGCAGCATACACAGGATTTGGTGACCGCAGTACAACAAAAATTCCCTTGAAAGGTCTGGGATGGCATTCAGTGATAGTGTGCTTTCTTAGTGGGTACGAGGCTCTGGTTATATCCTCCTCACTGCAGATAAACCAGTAAAGAAATAAAAAAGCTGACATAGCACCTTGAACTTCCTGACAGTCAATTATAGTGAGGAAGCAGTGGACCCTAAAGGAGGGACTAGAAAGATAGAGCTTCTATATATAATTGTGACTCAGGTTGCTTGAGTATATCACAAGTACTGTGGTGATTGTCATTCATCCCCTCACCAACGCTAGGAGGAGACCTCTGTTACCATCCCTTTTATAGCTAAGGGGCTGAAGCCTTGAGATTAACTTGTGCAAGTTTATATGGCTGGTAACTCAAATACTTTTCCTAGTTAAAAAAAAGTAATAATACATGGGGCTGGGAAGGTGGCTCAGTGGTAGAGTGCTTGCCTTAGATGCATGAGGCCCTGGGTTCGATTCCTCAGCGCCACATAAGCAAAAAGAAAAAAGCTGGAAGTGGCGCTGTGGCTCAAGTGGTAGAGCACTAGCCTTGAGCTGAAGAGCTGAGGGACAGCGCCCAGGCCCAGAGTTCAGGCCCCACGCCCGGACCCCCCCCCCAAAAAAGTAAAAATACAGAATAATTTATAGCACTAAAGAATAAACCTTAGTCCTACCCATATGAAGTTCAGTTTTCCACATCAGTAATCATTTCTGTTAATTATTTCTTTTTGTTTGTTTGTTTGGGGTCCAGTCGTGGGGCCCGAACTCTGGGCCTGGGCGCTGTCCCTCAGCTCTTCAGCTCAAGGCTAGCGCTCTACCACTTGAGCCACAGTACCACTTCCAGCTTTTTTCTTTTTGCTTATGTGGTGCTGAGGAATTGAACCCAGGCCCTCATGCATGCAAGGCAAGCGCTCAACCACTGAGCCACCTTCCCTGCCCTCTGTTAATTGTTTCTAAGGTTGACATTGTTTTAATGGTTACTTCCATAGCCATAAATTATATGATTATATGATTCTCTAATTTGTTTGTTGAGGAATGACTATTTCAGCTTTATTCATGCACAATCATTGATGTACTACTACCCATTGATTAGAACTACCTGGAAATAATTCATTAGAACTTTCTAGAGATAAGTAGATGTGGAAGCTTTTGCAGAGTAAAAAGATAACTTTCAGCATCAGGGTGAGATGGGTTAAAACCTGACTTTATCATTTTTCTGGTCTCAGGTCTTAAGCTTTTGGTACTTGAAGAAGGTACTTAAGCACAGTGAGACTTAATTTCCCCATTTAAGACATAAGGCTAAAAAAAATTAGTACCAAAAAACTGTGAAAGAAAAAAAGCATGAGATATAATAAGAATAGTGGCAGTATCACTTTATGAGAATTGCTAGAGGGCTAAAGTTCAGGTGTCACACACTGGATGGAACTTTGAAAGCACCTGACAGGTTGGCCAAATACTACATTTCATCACTCATCCCAGTATTTTTTAACAGTCTCAGCTGCACCTAAAGTTTGTTTATTTGTATTCTTCTAATTCTCCCCACGAATGGCATAATCTTGGTTATATAATTTTTACTATGTAGTAAGTAAAAGCATTGTTTTCACATAGAGTTACAGGTACCTAACTAACATTTGTATAGCATAAGAGACTGGAATGTCAACCGTTATAAAACACAGTCATCTGCATGGTCCATAAGGATTTTCCCACAGTTATGACTACAGACGAGTGTTTCCTACAGCTGGCTCCCCACCAGTGGCATCAGAACCACCAGGAGAACTGAGAACAAAACAAACTACAGCTTCCCACAGTGCCAAAACCCAGAAATTTTGATTCAGAAGGTTTGATATACAAATGACTGTTATTCAAAAGCTCCCTAGGTGATCTCCATGAAAGAACAGGCTGCAAAACCCCAGATACAAAGCAAAATCCTCTCTTGATTGGATGTGCTGAGCTGAAAAATAAAAATGATGTGAACAGACTTTTTTTCCTAGACCCTGACATTAACAAGTTGATAATAGGTGTTGAGATTTTCAGTAAATAGAATTTCTTCATTGTAGTCCCTGTTTAAGTGTGACATTGTCTTTCTCCAGGTCATAGATGGCCTTGTTTTCTAAAAGTTCCTGTTGCTTTCTGTCTGGCCACATTATGTTGCTCAACATTGCTCTCACCAGTCTGCTCAGACACATGGTGTCCATCTGCCAAAAAATGTTCTTTCCAACCATTCCCCTGGGTAAGATTCTTGCCTATCACATAACATGTCTCCCAACCTAAATAATGAATAGCAATAAAATTTTAATTCACCCTTGGCTTCCAGTTCTCCATTAATTTATCAGTATAAAATAATTGTTTGCCTTATCACTTCCTTTGGAAGGAAGCAAGTTGAATGTTAGCCCCCTCTAGCAAGGCCAGCTCTACAGACTAAACCTGGTCAACACAAACAAATTTCAACACCTGCCTTTTTCTTTTGGTGGCACCTGAGCAACAGAACTCAACCTCTTAACCTTGAAAGGCAGAAGCATAGTCATCCAGTTCTTCAAAGTCCCCTACTTCATGATTCACATTTTTATAAGCTTCCTCTTCAAAGGTAAGCTTCCTCCAGCCCATGAGTATAACTAGAAAACAGGTTCTGTTCCAGTATTCCTTTGAAAAAAATTCTGAACTTTCCCCTTCTGGCACCCACAATAAAGATGAATGTATTCTACATCTATCCTGAAGTTTCTCCTACTTTCACCAGAGTCTCTAGCTAGGTCTTGTGACTTAATTTCCAGGTGATTTTGCAGCACTCAATCTCTGGGGTTTTTTTTATTTAATATTTTGGAGTATTTTGTTAATTCCCAACTATAAAAGATAGAAATTTAGGTCAACTCACCCAACTGCTTTCCATTGTTTGTAAGTAAATTAATACCTTTCATTCTTTCTGATTGTGTAATTGTATCATGAAATTTTAATATAAATGTGAGGTGTGTAATCAACCCAGGTTTATCATGTTTTTAGGTGTGCTTCAAAAAACATTCCAAGTAGCTGGGCACTCATAGCTCAGGTCTATAATCCTAGTTACTCAGGAGGCTGAGATCTGAGGATTGTGATTCAAAGCTAGCCCAGGGAGGAAAGTCCAGGAGACTCTTGCTGATAGACCCCCCCCCCCAGCACCTAGAACAGTGCCTAGCACATGGTAGACACTCAAAAAAATTGTTAAATAAAACAATATACCAATAAGTAAGTCTTCTAAACACCAAAACTAGGTGTTTATTCTTGGTAAGTTTTGCTGGTTGGATAAAGAAGAAGGGATACCTCAATATTAGTCTAATTAACATGTTCCTGCTATTATTTTTTTTTTGGGGGGGGGTCCAGTCGTGGGTCTGAACTCTGGGCCTGGGCGCTGTCTCTCAGCTCTTCAGCTCAAGACTAGCGCTCTACCACTTGAGCCACAGCGCCACTTCTGGCTTTTTTCTTTTTGCTTATGTGGTACTGAGGAATCGAACCCAGGGTCTCAAGCATGCAAGGCAAGCGCTCTACCACTGAGCCACCTTCCCAGCCCTGTTCCTGCTATTATTAAGGTGAATAATTTTTATAGTTTTGTCAACAAGGGGTTTGCTGATTAGTCATTTTTCACAGAAATTGTTTATTTCCTCACTGGTTTACCTTTTACACAGATTTATAGGAGTTCTTTGTAAACTATACCTACAAATCTCTTGTTCATTTTATAAACTAGAAATATTTTAACAACGTATCAATTAGAATTTGATGATACGTGCTTCTTTTTTTTTTTTTTTGCCAGTCATGGGCTTAAACTCAGGGACTGGGTGCTGTCCCTGAGCCTCTCTGAGCTCAAGGCTAGCCCTGTACCACTTGAGCCACAGTGCCACTTCTATGATATTTCTTGATATGCAAAACCTAAGTTTTTCTGTGGTCAAGGAAGTCTTTTTTTTTTCCTTCTGGATGTATCACTTAGTAAAAAAAAAAAATCTGCCTAGTCTTTATTTTATAGGTAGAATATGTTCAGTTTTCTTTTGACTCCTATTATTTTGTTGTTTTTAGTTCTGTTTTACTTATAAATGATTTATTCATTTTGCAATAAAGTTTGAAGTAAATTATATATATGTATATATACATATATGTATATGTGGTTAATTGGAGATAAAAGAGTCACACAGACTTCTTGCCTGGGCTGGCTTTGAAACCTGATCCTCAGATCTTAGCCTCCTGAGAAGCTAAGATTACAATCATGAGCCACTAGCACCCAGCCAATTTATATTATTCTAAGTATGTTGCCATTTGTTCAAGAGTTAGAAAGTAAATGATCCATATTATAGTAAATTTAAGTATTACTACTGTAAATGTATCATATGTACTGTAAATGTATCATTAAGATGTATTTTTAGGTCTTTTTTTTTACATCCCTTAATGGGATGACCTGCCAATAATCTATTAAAACTAAGTGGCTTTATTTAATAAATCAAATTACCCCTCACAGCTTTTCTTTTTTGTAATTTGTGACCATGTCTATTTAGTTTGCATTACAATTTAGGATACTCTAGTCTACCTTCAAAAAACCATAATATTGATTCAAATTGAATTACTTACATATTAACCTTACAGATTTTTATCATTTATATCATCCCACTTACTATTAAATCTCTATTATTTATTATTTTCTTTAATAAGCAGTGACAGTTTTCTTCTTATGTCTATTCAGTTTTTGTTTAGATTATTTTAAGTATTTTATAGCTTTATATACTAATAATGGAAGATTAATCATTTCTATCCTGGTTGATGTTACTATAGAAAAGAGTTACTGATTTTATTTTTTTTGGGGGGGGGTGTCTGGTTGTGGGGCCTGAAGTCTGGGCTTGGGCGCTGTCCCTCAGCTCTTCAGCTCAAGGCTAGCGCTCTACTACTTGAGCCACAGCGCCACTTCCAGCTTTTTTCTTTTTGCTTATGTGGTGCTGAGGAATCAAACCCAGGGCCTCAGGCATGCAAGGCAAGTACTCTATCACTGAACCACCTTCCCAGCCCAAGAGTTACTGATTTTAATATTCTCATTTTGTATCCAGGCACACTATTAATATTCTTTAGGTTTTTTATTATTTTTGGTAGATTTCCTAGAACTGTATAGAAATAAAATTTTGTAATTGGTAAAATTCTCTTCTTTTTCCAAAACTATGCCAATGTGAAGTAATAATTTTTATCCTGTTGTGGAATCTTGAATTGTATTAATTAATATTTCTTGTAACTTGTTGCTATAATTATATGTTTTTTCTTCTTTATTTGTTGAGACAAACATACTGATTTGGAACCTATTTGCATTGCTAGAAATCAATTCTGCTTACTAGTATTGCATTATAATCTCCTATCCTGCTGGATGTCATTTACTAATATTTTATATAGAATCCCAGTTTTTATGGTATTTATCTACAGTTTGTATGTGTATGTGTATGTATGTGTATGTATTATAGGGAATTGAATTCAAAGCCTCATGCTTGCTATGCAAGTCTACTCCTTATGAAACACTGCTAGTCCTACAGCTCTCTTTTATGCAATAATTTCATTAGTTTTTACTATTAAATGATCTCATAATAAATTGAAATGTTCAATTTTTCTGGAGTAGCTTGAATAGAATTACAAAT
Source organism: Dipodomys merriami (assembly GCF_024711535.1). Taxonomy (NCBI): domain Eukaryota; kingdom Metazoa; phylum Chordata; class Mammalia; order Rodentia; family Heteromyidae; genus Dipodomys; species Dipodomys merriami. The sequence goes on along the minus strand of NW_027206068.1, from coordinate 44,545,232 downwards.
GGCTGTTTCTGGAAGCATCAGGTTCTCTGCCTTTTCATGAGAAATATTTACTCTTCTCACTTCTTTCCATTGTGATTGATTCCCTCAAATTGTAAGTTTATTCTTGGAATGGTTATACTGGTTTGTTTTTTAGCAAATGGTCTTTTACCTGTATGCTTTCAAATCTGTTGCAATAGAGTTACATATAGTACAGTATCACTATTATTTCAGTCTTATTCTTGTGCCTTTTTTCCCTTAACCTTATAACCTTGCCTAATTTTGTTCTGTGTTGCTTTATCCATAATAGGTTCTTATGTTTTTATGTTTCAAAGATGCATTCTGCTAAATTCTTTTATTTTGTCATATAGGATGATAACTTCAGTGGCAATTTTTTCTCATGTCAATATCATCTTATCTTCCTAACTCATTTGTTACACGTACTGAATCTGACCCAGAATCAATCTGCAATTTTTAAGTGGAGAGGAGAGATGGAGTGGGAAAAGAAGCCATTGAATATGTATTTGCTTAGGCAAGGTCAAGATCTATTAATAATGAACCTATGCCTTCCTATTCCTGAGGGCCCAGGATTTGCAGAAGGCAAATGGCAGTAGATGGGAAGTTTGTCTGAAAAGCCAAGAAACATACTTTCTATTTATCCATAGGAAGAAGACTTGTGGGATTACTAGCTATTCCAACTCTTTGTTCTGTAGCAATATAGCCTGTTACAGTGCAGTATTAGTATAATTAACAATGCCATAAAATGGCAAGCTGGTATTTTTCAAGGGTATAGTAGAAAGATACTCTTCTTCTGGTTTCCATCATTGACTCTGAATTCCTTATCAGATATTGCACCTAATGGTTTAAAGCATAGATTTAGACAGACTTCTGACTCATATCCTATTCTATTATTTAGTAATTGTATAGCCTTGGTCAAGTTATTTAATTGCTATAAACTTTAGACCCCAATTTACAGATAATATCTTTATTTCTATCTTAAGGTGAGGAGTAAATAATATGATATGCTTACATTTTATCCAACACCTGTCACCTAAAAACCTCTTAATAAGTAGTAGCTGCTATGGCAGCTACTATTAATACTGCTACCAAACATAATTCACACTCCAGTTTTCTCATCTTAAAATGCAGTAGGTGGAAGTTCACTTAATTGCTGTGTGTGTGCAAAGTACATTTCCAGTGCACATCTGTCTGCCAGCCTTCCAGGCTTAGGTTTGTTTGAATCTATTTTAAATGTTGAGAACATAGGTCTTGTTGTCTGACAAGGTATTTGTTCCATCCCATCACGGCTTCCTGTGGTGCCTGATACTTAGCTTTTACTAATTACTCTAGCCCACCTAATTCTTAGAAGAGCTCTCCTGTAGTTCTGCTTCTCAGCAGTAGCGGTCTGCTATGCCTTTCAGTGAAGCATTATATTACTGCCTCCAGAAACAGAGAGGTACTGGGAACAAAATAAGGCTTAAAAATAAACCCTGAACTTATACAAATCCCAAACAAGCATATTAGAAATTTGATGTCTTTCCCTAAGGAGGTGGAAAGTGGTATTTAATTATTAATAAGATATGCACAAAGAACATTTTAAAATAGTGAAGTCACATGTAGCTGAAGCTTGTGAAAGGAATAAGTCGCACTTATCCACACGGACCCAGACACAATGTAGAGAGCCATATGAAGACTGAATGTGCTGCCAAAGAGCCCCTGGTACTATCAGATACTGAAAGAAGCAAGGATTCTTTTCATCCTTAAGCTTTGGGGGAAGCATGGCTCTTCTGACACCTTGTTTCAGACTTTTGGGCCTCCAGAACTATTTGAAAATAAATTTCTCATTGATAACACTTTCAGTAATTGATAACGCTGCCATTAATTCACTTTTTAAATTCATCCTCAACCATTTGTTAGGGAGGTTACTGACATGGTGCAACCATTTTTAGGACTTACAATCCCAGGAAAATGGGCAGGAGATGGGGAGGGAGGGCAGACACCAACAGCCAACGCCCATCTGATAGATACATGATGTAAGATAGATAACTACCAAATATTATAAGAGAAAATACCTGAACTGTGCCCAAAATAATAAAAGAAAGCTTCTTTGAGGTGACATTTAAGCCAGATCTTAAGAAGAAAAGGGAATTTTATAGAAATGGGAGGAACAAGAGTTTTTGATGTGTATCATAAAAGGAACTCACCATAAAAATTTGCTGGCATGGCCAGTTAAATCATCCTCCACTTATAACATCCTAAATAGACACAGTGAAAATAAACCACATATTTTTTAAATTTTTTACATGTACAGTCACCTTAATGTATCCATTTCCTTTAATTGCTCAGAACTGATCATTGCAGTAAAATGATAGAGCTCTGCAAAACCTCCTTTCCTATCAAGTATGGTTTACCTTAGGCACAATTCTACTCTCTGAACTGATCGTGTTAAAGAACTATCTTAACATCAAACATCTTCTTCATAAATAGGACTCAAAACACACCAGTGTCAGGTATCAAGTGGGTACAGTGTGATACAGTGGCACTTTTACTTCTAACAGGACTGGATTCTTGTATTTCTTTCCCTCAGATGGAGTGGATGACTAGGGATTGTCATTTGGACTAAATGAAAGTTAAATGAGTTCATTTATGTAGTGTCATCCTGTAACAGATTGATTCATTTGGTTTTTACGCAGAGCTCCAAGAGAGCAATGCCAATTACTTCCACAAATAGACAGGAACAATCCCTCCGAGGAGTGACTTCAGCATCCTTAATGGAATGAGAACTTCTTCCTTGTTTCCTTCTCCAATACCTTGTTAAATTCCTCTTCCTTTCCTGTCTTTCCTTTTTCCTTTGGAAGTTAACAAGCCAAAACTTTAATTCAGGGGGGGGTAGTGGAGGGGGGGGAAAGGGTGGGTGGGAGATGGGAAGGGATGGGAAGGGATGGGAAGGGGAAACAAAGGAGGAGGAAACAATGCTTGATAAGAAATGTACTCATTATCTTGCCCATGTAATTGTAACCCGTCTGTATGGTATTTTACAATTAAAAAAAAAAAAACCAAAACAAGTTCAAATTCTTCCTAGGCCTTTGTTGCAATGAACATAATTAGGAATATCAATCCTTAACATTTATCCCTACTTTTTTGTCAGCTTCTACTCCAAACAACCATTAGAGAAAGGTATTTTCATTTCCATTATGTTATACATAAGAAAAGACTTAGTAGTGCTAAGTAACTTAAAATAGAAAAATTAGAAGGACTATGACTAATAGAACTCAAAAGCAAGTCTATCTGACCTTATAACCTATCTCCTGATTGCTACATTAATGCTTTTTAAACTTGATGAGCACGGAAACCATCTGAGAGGCTGGTTAAGATGCAAATATGGATTCTGCCTGCCGTGGGAAGATGGGGCCTAAGATTCTGCATCTCTAAGACTCTCCAGGTGATGCTGGCCAGTGGCCTTTTGAGTGCAGTGGCTATGCTATTTACTGGAATAATTATGTGTCCTTTCAGGATACTTAAGAATATGTTTCCAAATGCTAAAAGTGAAAAAAGAAGGGTGGAATCACCTATTCAACCTAAAATTTCAGGGATTCTGTTTGTCTGTCTGTGCTCTGTTGTTCATCCTTCTTTGCTTCCCACTACCTACCACTTACCCACCTGTTTTTTGGTTCTACAATTTGTCATATCAAGAATATAGGTAGAATTATACAGTATAAAGAATCTTTTCAGAAAGACTTTAATTTAGCCATACACAAAGAAGTTTTCTACATGACTTTTTATTCTGCCCTCCATTGTCTGCATCTTGAAATGGTTCCTCCTCTTTTAAAATTTTCTGTTGCTCAACTGTTTTTATTTTAGTCAATCCAGAAATAACCCCTTTCAATCCTACTTCATTGGGAGCGGGCTGTTACAAACTGTTATGCCATAATGTATACATTAGGATCATTTTTGCAATAAAACACTGTTGAGTCAAATCCATAAAATATTTTCTCAGCCCCTGACTTTATGAAGTCTTCACAGATGGATTGTTGAGTACTTGCTTGGTGAAACAGGAATACAACTGTGGACCTCAGGGAGGCTGAGTGATATATGTTCATGTCACTAAGGCCAACAAATAAGCAGAGTTCTTTGGTAATTATTTTCCCAGAAGTTGTTAAGGTTTCAAAGGGCTCTTCTGAACCTTGGCTTTCCACATTCTTTCCATTCCCCAATAAGCAAAAGTTCTCAGACATTTTTAGGTAACAGTATTTGTTGGTATCTTGTACTAAAGCTTTGCTATAAAATGAAGAAGAAAAAGCCAAAGAGCAGGAGGTCACTTTGAGAACTATGTAACTCACATCAGTAACTAGTTATTAGTTTCAGAACTGAGAACTGAAGATTGAAGTGGTACCAGAAGAACTTCAACAGCCAAATCCAAACATAAAATTTCTAGTGTAGACTTTAACAATTGTGTATCCTCCTCAACGGAGCTCATTTGCAACTGCAAAGCCAGTCCATTTATCATTAGCATTTTACATAATAAGCTATGGATATTGCCAGATTAATTGCCAGATTTGATTATTTTCCACAACGGAACTCATCCTCAAAGGAAGAAGGTACAGATTGAACAGTCACTGATAAATATTCAAAAGGATTTTCTAAGTAGATTTTTGAATCTCTTGAATCTCTTCTACATTTTCCTCATAATCTGCATAAAATCACACAATTAAGGTATAGATATTTTGATAACTATTGCAGTGAGATGAATATCATTTGTAAGTAAGGGGCTTTTTATTTCTAAATGAATATAATTGAAGCTTCTTTCTGTTTCCCTAATACCTTTGCCTTTTGTATGTCTCATTGAAGTTTTACATTGCTTCAAAGAGGTTACAAAATAAATTCCTTACCATTCTTATGGCAAAAAATTTAGAGAACAAATATGTGAGTAAAGCAAAGCCAGCTCAAAATATCTCAAAACAGCAAATAAATTGGCTACATGCCCACATTACTAACATTGAGCCATTCATTTGTCTTTTTCATTTTTGTTGTGTTCAAAAATTTCTTTAAAAAGTTTGACTTTTCATTATGCCATTTAGGTCACATTGCAACTGTGTTATGAGATGAATAGTAGTATACCTACCACCATGATTTTTATGTCAAAATCCAACTTCCCACTATTTCTGTATTTGGAGATGCAGCCTTTACATAGGCAATTAAGATTCAACTAGATTTTGGTTCTGGCTACTTGACCTTGAACTTATAGTTTCTAGAATAGAAAGTGTTAATTTCTGTTATTTTTGTGAACAATTCCATACAGTAAACTTTTAACTAGTTTGCAACAGAACACTAATAAAAACAATTTAACTTTTGCCTCCAAGTTGATGAAATCCCATTTTTTGTAAGCAATGCCATTTTTTTTATAAATTAGCTTTTAGATATCAGATATCTAAAGTAGCCTCAAAAGAAAGGAAATACTTAGGAATCAATCAGGAAGGTGAAAGGCCTCTACAATGAAAACTAAAAAATATCAAAGAAAAATTGAAGAGACAAGATAGTAAGATTTTGTATGTTCCTGATTTGACAAAAATAATATTGTGAAAATGGCCACACTATCAATAACAATCTACAGATTCAGTGTAAAATTCACCAAAATATCAATCTCATTATTTATAGGAATAGAAAAATACAATTCTCAAATTCATATGCAAACACAGAAGACCCCAAAGAGTAAAAGAAATCCTAAATAAAAAGAGTAGAGATGAAGGTATCATAATACTTGACTTCAAATTATAGAACAGAGCCATAGTAACAAAAATAGCATGGTACTGGCACCAAAATTGGCATGAATGAAGATCAACAGAACAGAAGAGAAGATCTAGGAATACTCTAGAGGAAATACAGAATCTTCAACAAATGGTATAGGGAAAGTTGGTTATCTGTATGCAGAAGACTGAAATTCCAAATCAAAGTTCTTTGTGTAAAACCTGAAACCTTGAAAGTACTGCAGGAAAACACAGAGGAAACTCTAGAATATATAAACTTGGATAATTATTTTCTGAAGAGGATTCCAATTGCCCAGCTAATAAAAGCAAGAATAGATAAGTAGGATTTCATCAAATTGAAAACTGTTTCTGTATCTCAACAGAAACAATTATCAGAGACAGAATGGGAGAAAATTTCCACCAGTTATTTGAAGGATAAAAGATTAATAACCTGAACATATAATTTGTTTCAAAACAACTGAAGCAGCTAAAGAATAGACCAATGAATGAATGAACAAATTAGTTGAGCAGACAGTTTTCAGAAGAAAAAATACAAATAACTAATAGACACATGGAGAAATGTTCAGTGTAGGTAGCCATAAAGGAAATGCAAGTCAAGACTACACTAAAATTCCATCTTACTCTGTCAAAATGGCAATTATCAAGAAAACAAATATTGATGGGGATGGAGGGGAAAAAGAACTCTAATACACTTCTGGTAGGAATGTCAACTAGAACAATCACTATGGAAATCAGCATCTGTGGCTCACACCTGTAATCCTAGTTACTAAGGAGGCAGAAAACCTGAGCAGAAAAGCCCAGGTAGGTAACTCTGTTAGACTCTTCTCTCAATTATCCACCAAAAAAATCCCAGAAGTAGAGTGGCGGCTCAAGTGATAGAGCACTAGTCTTGAACACAAAAACTCTTGGGGTAGCGCCAAGGCCCCGTGTCCAAGCCCCAGGACTGACACACAAAAACAAGAAACAACAAAAAATAGACCTACCTTACGACTCTCCCATCTACTCTTGGAAAAATATCTGAACGAGTGCAAATTAATATACAAGAACATATAAACAGCATACCTGTTGTAGTTCGGTTTAGCCAATAGTGGGACCAGGCAGCATGCCCAACAACTGATGAGTGGTTGGATCAGGAAAACGTAGTACATATTCACCATAAAATTTTGCTCAGCCATAAAGAAATGAAATTATGCCGGGCTCTGGTGGCTCGCGCCTGTAATCCTAGCTACTTAGGAGGCTGAGATCTGAGGATCACAGTTCAAAGCCAGCCCAGGCTGGAAACTCCGTGAAACCTTATCTCCAATTAACCACCAGAAAACCGGAAGTGGCACTGTGGCTCAAGTGGTAGAGCGTCTACCTTGAGCTGAAAGCTCAGGGACAGCGCCCAGGCCCAGAGTTAAAGCCCCAAGACTGACCAAAAAGTAAATAAATAAATAAAGGAAATAAAATTAGGCAGGAAAAATCATAAAACTGAAGATAATCATACTAAATGAGATAAATCAAGCACAAAAAGCAATCTGCCATTTGTTTTGACTCATTGGTGGGCTCTATGCCAAAAGATAGGTATGTTCAGGCATGTATATATGTATAACTACATAAACATATATACTTATTTACACACACAAATTGGGCATGATTGTACATAAGGAGCTGCTTACAAGGATAAGAGGGAGAGAGAAAGAGAATGATGGAGGGAGATTAATATCAAGATTCCAAGTATCTAGATATGAAGATTACATCAAGAATCTCATAGAAAGCTACTGAACAATATATGAGAGTGGGTGAGGATAGGGAAAAAGAAAGAAATAGAAGAGGTTAATTTGATTAAAATCTAAAATATGCACATGCAAAATACGATGGTGAAACCCCATGGTACAATTAATACACACTTCAAAAAAAGAATGACAGGAAAATGACAGGAAAGCTGAGGGGTGGGAAGGGGAAGTTGAACAGAGAGGGTGAATGAGGGTGAATAATAATCAAAGTATTTTACATGCATGTATTAAAATAGAACAATGAAACCTGTTGAAACTTCTAAAAGACAGATGAGGTGGTAAGTTTGATGGTGTTCAGTTTTGAAAAGGAAAACTGTGTTATTTGCAATAACAACATGAATAAAATTAGAGACTGAGGAATGTCATGCTAAATAAAGCAGTCATAGGGCTGGGAAGGTGGCTCAGTGGTAGAGTGTTTGCCTTGCATGCAGGAGGCCCTGGGTTCGATTCCTCAGCACCACATAAGCAGAAAAAGCCAGAAGTGGCACTGTGGCTCAAGTGGTAGAATGCTAGCTTTGAGCTGAAGAGCTGAGGGACAGCATTCAGGACTAGAGTTCAAGCCCCATAACCGATAAAAATAAATAAATAAATAAAGCAGTCATAAAAAGATAAGAATGTATTCACAAAAATGAAATGCAAAACAACTGAACTCAAAGAACTGGAAAGTAGAATTATGCTTGCTGGAATCTGGATGAAGGCAGATGGAGGAAAGGATGGAAAGATGGTCAAAGAGCATAAACCCTTAATTGGACAGGAGAAATAAGTTTTCCTTTTCCTTTGAGATATTTTGTTCAGCATGGGGCCTAAATTGCTGGAAGAGTAGCATCCAAGTAGACTCACAACAAAATCTGTGATAAGCAGTCATAATGATTAATATTTTAACTAGTGGGGTTTAATTTTTCCATAGTGTATTTAGAAACCATAGCATCATTTTGCATCCCATATACAAGAAAATATAATATTTGACAATTTAAAATATGTGGAAGTTAGACCTAAAATATAAACATGGTTTAAAATACAGAAAGAGCCATACACATATACACACAACCAAACTCGCTTAAAGATGGCGTACATGGGGGTGAGAGTCTATGGTGTAGTCCCCTTTGAACAGTTCACTGACGATTCAACAACATAGATAGCAAGAAACTGAAACATGTCTGGGCTGAAAGGGGTGAAAACTACAAGAAGGGAGACAGGTAGATGAAAAGAGAAATGGTAGATGAATGACATGAAATATGGTATGTCAGGAGAGAATTCAAATATTGCAGTTCCTTAGAAAGGCCAATCCACCGTCGAACAAAATTATTACCAGGAAATGAGTATTTAAAAGGTGAGGAAGAGGGTGTGATCAAGGAGAGAGGGGTAGGATGCAGTGTGGGTGAGGGGAGAATATAGTTGTAAAATTTAATGCACAGCCAACAAAATTATGAAAATTTAGGGAAGGGTTAGGGTTGGAAGGGCTGGGGGAGAATAATGACAGGTCTGACATCTATCAAGATGTGTTGTTTTCATACACTGATTTGTTAAAGGCAATTCCTTTGCACAACTACTTAAAGGTAATTTTTTTAAGATCAAAGAAAAAATAATTTAGAAAGAGGAATGGTGGGTAAATACAGCCATCATATTCAGTGTGTATCTGTTAAAACTGCAGAAGGAGACTTGAAGACATGGGTGGGAGGGAGTAGATAGATGGGGAAAGGGCTGTGATAAAAAGAGCAGCAAGATGTATTTCATGCTGCATGGACATGTTAAATTGAAACCTCTTTATACAACTATTTAGCATAAAACATAAAAGCATTAATAAACAAAACAAAATTCTTGCATTTATGAAATGTGCATTCTCTATAGAAAGCACAGGCCTGGGCAACAATGGCACTATCTGAGAGTCTCCTTGATTCTTCAAGTCAAAAGATATCCTCCCATATTTACAAAGGTGAGATCAAATCCACCCCTTTCCCTGTTTTTGAAGGGAAAACAAAGGCTTAAAACACGAGCAAATTCAAATCCAGTTCATTCAAATATTTTCACTGGAATCTTTTAGTCATATTTTAACAACACATGGCTTTTGAGTGAGCATGTCTTAGAAGTTAAGCATGATAAGCATTTTACATGGAAAATTTTACTATTTCTGTAACTTGGAACTTAATTCTCCTTTCAGTTATCGAATATGAGCAGCAGCCATCACTGGAGATGTCATTACTGTGCATAGTTATTTCTTAAAGTTGCTTAGCAACAATTATTCAATATACAGCTCCTTTCAGCTTTTGTGTTACAATAATTTGAAACACTGAAAAGCGTTACTATTTTAGGTATCTAGCAACGAACCCTATTATTTCTTTATTAAAACAGCACAAGTTGATCCTTTGATTTGTATAAAAATAATAATTTCTTAAAGCTCATCATAATTGCTACTTGATCTCAATACTTCTGGATAATTCTATAGGTTAGTCTCAGAGATGTCCAAACAAGTAACTAGTTGGACTTGTGAATTTGTATTTCAAAATACTAATCTCAGTAGTCAAGAAACTGAAAATGAAAGGATGAAACACGTACTTAGCTAATTTACCAGCCTCTTCATGCTCTTCAAATTAGATAATTTTTATGAATCTAATTAGATCACAAAAGTCTTACAGTCTCCTGCTTCTATCAGTTCTCCTACCAAAAAATAATTTAGGAGCTGAATGGAAAATGAAAATCCCCTAAAGCATTGTTCACTGAAAAACAACCTTTGGAGACATCAGTATAATTCAATATCACAGGATAGGAAGTAAAGAGCTTATAAGCAACAAGCATATATTTAAGTCCCCATTGGTCTTTTCTCCAATTTTAAGATAGCATATTCTTGGTTTGCATGTTGAACAAGCTTATGAAACATAAATAATTGAACATTGGGAGGAGTTAGATTGTGTTAAAAGACAAAGAAGAGCTAATTAGACTAAATAAAAGACTGTAGTTGCTCCTTAATTTCTAATTAATTTCTGCTAGGTTTGGTTCCTTCAAGATTTGTTCATTTTTTTTTAGGTTGCTTTTAATCCAATATTGGAACTCAACCCCAGGAACTGGTCAGAATCTGCTAGAAAGCTTTCTTAAATGCCAAATTCCCAGAACCTTCCTTTCCCATACAAAGTCTTCATGATAGATGCCAAGTAAACATTATTTCTTCTAATCTATCATTCTCTGATATTGTACCTTTTGTAAGGAAATGGAAAGACTTGGAAAAAATTATAATTGGAGTAACCCAGACCCAGAGAAACACAGGTTGTATGGTTTCCCTCGTTTGTGGGAGCTAGAATGTGTGAATAAAACTATAAGCAAGCACACTTTGTGGTACCCAAGCAGTTACAAACGAACTAACTGAAGTATAAGTCAAAGCCCAACAAAATAAGTACCAAGAAATGGGCACTTGCAGGGAGCGAGGCAAGAGGAGAAGAGGAGAATGCAGGAAATTAGTAGAATGCAGGCAAGAATGCATAGTATATGTCACAGAACTGAGGAAAATTAGAGTCAGGTTGGGCCGAAAAGGTGAAGATTTTGAAGGGATAACATAGATCCAGATTCATGCTTTGTTAAATGGCAAACATTCAACACATAACGTAAAAATTAAGAAAAGTGAGGGAAGGGTGGGAGGGGCAGGTGCGAATGTTGAAAGGGGGTGACATGATCAAGAGGCACTGTATTCATAAACTGCTCTGTTGAATGGCACCTCCTTTGTACAGCTACTTAAAAAAACTAAAACTACACTTTAAAAAAATCTATCATTCTCAGTAGTAGAATGCTCTCCTTTAATAAGGTCCAGTAGCCTCATGGTATGTGGGAAGAACTCCGTATCAGGCCATTCATTCTTCCCCCAAAGCCTTTCAGAAGGTCCATTTAGAGATTACATTTTATCCCTCCCTACCCTTATTTTGAAAATTTGCTGCAGAAATTTTTACTTGCTTAAAGATGGAAGTCAGTGCTGCACATGTATAATTCCAAGTATTATAGTCATATAAGCAGCACCTGGTTCAGAATGTAAAACACCATCACCCATGCACACATTTTAATCATATTATTCACAGAGTTGAACATTATTCTAATACTTTATTGTCATTTACTTGTTTTTTTCATATTTTTACCACCAGTGTCTGATCCTCATAGTGTTTTTCAAAAGGGTCTCACAGACTGCCATCCATATGTCCTTCCCTCCTTCATTTGTTGTACTAGAGTTTGAACTCAGAGCCTCATTCTTGCTAGGTAAGTGCTCTTCCACTTGCTTCATGCTCCCAACCTATTTTTTTTTTTTTGCTTTAGTTGTTTTTTTAGATAGGGAAAAACACTTGTTACCTAGGGCCTGCCACATACTTAAATCTTCCCACCTATGCTCCCCTGAGGTAGCTGGGATTATGTATGTTTACAAACACATGTACTCACTTTCTTTGTTGAGATGTGGTAATGCTGACTTCTTTTGTCATGTATGCCTCTTGCTGACTTTTTGCTCAGACTGGCTTCAAAGTCAGATCCTCCAAATCCCTGATTCCCGAGTAGCTGGAATTACAAACACATACCACCATGCCCAGACTGAAGATAGGAATTTCTTAATCACTTTGGGGCTTTTTTGTTTTTGTTTTTTATTTTACCTCCTTCTGAGGTAAATGTCTTCTGCCATTGTATGTGTTATGATTATTCCTTTGTACCCTTAGTCTTGCTTTTTGCATTCTTTACTGATTTTGATGAAGTACCGCATTGCTATATTCATATATTTATTTTTCCTTTACTATCGGTGCTTGTGTTTTAAAAGTGCTGTCCTCCAGCAATATTTTGAAGATTGTCTCTAATTTTTTTCTGCTAGTTCCTTGAAGCATTGATTTGCTTTCCTTATCTGATCTTTAAGAAACCTACGTATAATTTTAAACACCAAGGATTGTTTTCTCACAAAAAGGCCCACGTGGTGCTGCTGTGGCTCAGTGTTAGAGGACCTAGCTAGAATGTTCAAGGCCATAGGTTCCATCTTCAGCATTGAAAAAATAAAAGTCCCAGATTTACTGAAATATATAGTCTTATATGTCATTTCAGTGTAACTAATCATTGCTATGAAGAGCCTATATAATAAAAGGCTACACTACCTTATAACTGCAGTTCTCATGAATTAATTCTGCTTTGGGGTTCCATCTTCAGGACTTTGCACATGCTAGGTCTGTGATTGCTCACCAAATTACATCCATAGCCCATCGTTCACTAAACTTTCTCTGAATTTTTTTTTGTCAGCCATGGGGCTTGAACTCTGGGCCTGAACGCCGTCCCTCAGCTCTTCAGCTCAAGGCAAGTGCTCTACCACTTGAGCTACACCACCACTTTAAACTTTCTCTGATACTGGTAAGCTATTTCCTAATTCATCGTTCTTAAAAGTGTTTCATTCGACCTGATCCTTTGCAATTCTGTGTAAATTTTAAAGTTTATAATGAAAAATCTGAAATTTTGATGGTGATTGTGTTGAAACCACAGAATTATTTTTCTCAAATATCATTCTCTTTTTAAAATCATACGTAGTTTTGCAGTTTATGAACACCATGCGTTTTGCAAAGCAGTTTATGAACATCATGCATCTTGATCAATGTCATCCCTTTCATCATTCTCCCCCATCCCTCCCAGTCCCATCCCTTCCCTCATTTTTCTTAACTTTATAAAATATCCATTGGATTTTTTTTTTTTTTTGTCGGTTATGGAGCTTGAACTCTGGGCTTGGGCATTGTCCCCGTGCTCTTCAGCTTCAGGCTAGCACTCTACCACTTGATCCACAATGCCACTTCCGGTTATCTGGTGGTTAGTTGGAGATAAGAGTCTCACAGACTTTCCTGCTCCGGCTGGCTTAACTGTGATCCTCAGATCTCAGCCTCCTGAGTAGCTTGGATTATAGGTGTGAGCCACTGTTGCCCAGCTTCCATTGGATCTTATGACTACATTCTCTTTCACTCATCCCACCCTTCCTTTTCTAGTGCCTGTTTCCTGGAACTGTGAGTTAAGTCTTCCTAAGGGATCACACTGTTCGAATTCTACCATATTTTGGTTAATACATTTATTATTAATGTGCTTACTTATACAATTATGAATGAATTCTAGCTTCCACTTATGAAAGAAAACATGTATCCTTTGTCTCCCTAGGTCTGACTTACTTCATTAACCTAATTTTTTTTTTCCAGGCCCTTACATTTCTTTGCAAATAATGCAATACCATTCCTTCTAATGGATGAGTAAAATTCAATTGTGTATATGTAAACCATATTTCTTTGATCCTTCTGCCCACTGAGGGGCTGATTCCATACCTTGGCTATGGTGAATAGTGCTGTAATGAACATGGTTTTGCTGGTAGCTTTGCTACATCCTAGTTTATAATCTTTTGGATAAATGTTCAAGAGTGAATTACTAATTTTGTTTCATTTTTTTGAAGGACTTCCATACTGCTTACCAGAGGGGTTGAAGTTTACATTCCCACCAACAAAGTAATTGGGTTCCTTTTTGCCGACAGCCATGCCAGCATCTGTTATTGTTTTCTTGATGATGGCCAGAAGGGTGAGATGGAATATTGGTGTTGTTTTGATTTACATTTCCTTTATGGCCAGAGATGTTGAGCATCTCTTCAAAAATCTGTTGGCCGTTTCTACTTCTTCTACTGATAAGTCTCTATTTAACTCATTTGCTCATTTGTTAATTGAGTTGCTGATTCTTTGAAGATTGCTATAGGAGTGAAAACAAGTTGGTACTGGCTCAAAAACAGGCCTGAGGACAATGGAACAAGACTGAGAAATAAACTCACCAACCTATAGCCATCTAATGTTTGATAAGGAAGCCAAAAACATAGGCTACAAGAAAGACAGCCTTCAACCAATGGGGCTGGGAAAACTGGATATCCACATGCAGAAACATGAAAACTGGATCCCTATCTATCATCTTGTGCTAGTATTAATTCAATGGATTGAAGACCACAATGTAAGACATGAAACCAAGAAACTATTCCCTGCAGCAGTAAGAAAAACATTAAGAACCTCAGCACAGAAAGGAACTTTCTGAGTAAATAACCAGAAGCTCAGCAAATCAAACAAAGAATTGATCCATGGGATTATATCAAACTAAAAAGTTTCTGCATGACAAAGAACACCATTAACAAGTTAACAGGACAATCTACAGAATGGGAGATATTTGCTAGCTATATGATACAAAAGCCTAATATCTAGAATATACAGAGCTTAAGAAACTACAGGACTTTTAATGATAAATTAAAATGTATATAATATTGAATCATCCAATCTTTGAGCATTGAGTGCCTCTAAGTCTTTAGCATCTTTAAATTTTAAAATGTTTACAATGTCTACCAGAAAATCCTTGGTTAATTTTTCTGTATTCAATATTTGTTGACAAAATACTTTCATAACTCTACATGCTATGTTCCAATTAGGTAGAAAAGCAATTTATTTTGAATAGCAATATTTGCATCTAAGAAATGTACTAAACTCTTATTCAAATAATTTGTAAATTCATAAAAATTTCTACACAAAAATGGTATTTTCTGAAAGAGTAGTTTTTCAAAAGAAGTGATGACAGTTATCTTTTCCTCAGTATCAAAGAGAATACTCTCATGGATTCCTTATGTTTGCTGCAGATGTTTGGTGGAAACCCTGTAATTGGATTGAAAAGTGCCTTTCACACTGAGTTTAAGTGTTTTATTGGGCCAGGAGCCAGTGGGGCATGCCTGTAATTCTAGCTACTCAGGAGGCTGAGATCTCAGGATTGAGGTTTGAAGTCAGCCTGGGTAGAAAAGTCTTTAACCCTTATCTCCATTTAATCACACACACACACACACACACACACGTGCACGCATGAACTTGTCAAAAGTGGAGCTGTAGATCAAAGTGATAAAGTGATAGGGGGTACAGTAAGTAATTTTCCATTCTCAAACTTTATTTGGAGCTAAATATTTGCTGATCTGATCAAGTGAATTAGAGATTCTGCCTCTTTATTCTGTTGTCTGGAAGAACTTTAGTTTAGCCCACAATATTTCATAGTGCTAAAAAAATAAGTTACTTAGGCTTGGATTTTTCTTTCTGGAAATTCTTTATCGATTTAATTACTTTCATGCCAATGAACTATCCTTTAGACTAACCATCATGTTTTTTTAAAATGTGTCTTTTTATGGGGCTTGAACTCTGGGCCTGGGCGCTGTCCCTCAGCTCTTCAGCTCAAGGGTAGCGCTCTACCACTTGAGCTACAGAGCCACTTCCGGTTTTCTGCGTGTTTATTGGAAATAAGAGTTTTACAGACTTTCCTGCCCAGGCTGGCTTTGAACCGCGATCCTCAGCTCTCAGCCTCCTGAGTATCTAGGATTACAAGTGTGAGCCACCGGCACCAGCTCAGTGTCTTTTGTTCTTGTAAAGGTACGTATTCTTGTCTTTTCTTCTTGATTAAATTTTCCAGGAGTATATCACTTTTATGTACTATGAACAGAGTGGGTACTTCATTAGGCAGGGCATAGGTCTACAAGCACATTAGCTGGATCATATGATGAATGTTTTACTTTTTGAGGAATGTTTTCTGCAATGTTTATAGGGTTTTATATTCTCACCATGAAAGAACCAGGGTTCCAATTCCCTTTCTTGCTAACATTTGTTATCTTAGGGGTCTGTTATTAGTAGCCAACTGGTGGTTGTGAAGTAGTATCTCGCTGTGGTTTTGATTTTTATTTCCTAATGACTGATAATGTTGAATATTTGTTCTTTGGAGACCTTTCCACAGTAGACTTTTACCTGGTACTTTTGAGTGTGTTGTCTTTTGGGGGAGTCATTTGTCTTTTTGTTGGTGAGGTATAATGTTCATTATGTATTCTAGATACAAAGCTTAATAAATACAATTTGCAAGTACCTTTTCTCATTTGGTAGTTCGTCACTTCCTTGATACTTTCCTACAAAAGTTCTAAATTCATGAGGGCTGGGAAGGTGGCTCAGTGGTAGAGTGCTTGCTCTCATCCACGAGGCCCTGGGTTCAATTCCTCAGCACCACATAAACAGAAAAAGCCGAAAGTGGCACTGTGGCTCAAGTGGTAGGGCACTAGCCTTGAGCAAAAGCAGCAGGGACAGTGCCCAGGCCCAGGCACATAGTTCAAGCCCCAGGACCACAGAAAACAAAAAAACAAAAACTTTCTACATTCTGATGAAGTCAACTTTTGGGGTTTTTTGTTGTTGTTGTTGTTGCTACTGCACAGGCATTTTTATCATCTCTAAGATTCCATATTTTTTTCTAAGAGTCTTTAGACTTTGTGGTTTTAGCTGCCTCATTAGGTCTTCAATCCATTTTAAGTTCGTTTTTGTATGTGTATTTCATTACTAACAATTAGGAAAGTATAATCTCATTCTTTTGCATGTGGAAATCTCATTTTCAAAAAAAATTGTTGAAGAGAATATTCTTTCCTCCATTAAGGCATATGCACATTTAACGTATATTTTATTTTTTGATTTTATAAATTTATAAATCAATTTTAGTACAAAACAGTTTTTAACTTCCCCAACTATTTGAACAATAATTATAATTTTCAAAGCAAGTGCCAATAATTTAATTTAAAGGGTCATTTGTTTTACACACTGTGGAAACATACTTGGTATTACCTATTATACAGATGATAGCATGATATTGAATCTTAGTGAATAGTGTTCAGAAGAAAATATTCTAAATGATAATATGTACTATTACAGTAGAAATGATGAAACTTTCAGAATGACAACATGTCTAATAATAAACTTGTTGGAATTATATACCCATCATTATAGAGATATATTTAACCTATGAAGTTAAAGAAACTCCCTAAGGATAACAGAATAGCATTTATAACAAATTTATATACAAGAAAATTATCAGTAAAATTTGTTCATTTTTAAGCTTTTCTTGTTTAGACCAAAAATAAATGTCCATCTAGCACCTACTGCTATTTCACTAATGTCATAACATGCTCCAATATGCCTACTAGTGATTTTGATCCATATTTTTCATTTGTATACATTAAAAGTAAAGAAAAAATATTCAAAACTGAAATCATAAACTTTAGATATTCTCAATACATTTATACATTTTAAATGCATAATATATTTTAAAGCCAATGATAAGTGAGATAAGTGAAATAAGTTCTAGGTTTTTATGTCTTGTTAAACTTTATTGTATTTACTAACATGTCGGCTTTGAAGAATCAGGAAGACTAAATTGCCTATTGGGTTTAGTAGCTTCTTGCATCAGTTCCTGCAACTGTCCAATCTGCTCATCACTAAAGTCATTAAGTCTTTCTTCTGGGAGAGAAGCGCCAAAACATGCTTTTCCAGTAGAATTTTGTCTGTTATCTTTAGCTTGTTGCCATAACACTGCTGCATATACCTAGTAAAGGAGAAAGATAAATTAAGGTCATAGAAATCAAATTAAAGGAAAACCTATGCTCTAATTTCAAATCAGCTATTTTCCTTCATCACTTAATTTTCTGCATTTGGTTAAGTGATCATTTCAAATATGCCTCATATCAATACTTTAGGGGTTTTGATACAGTCTTAACCTTCAAGTAATTGACAGAAGGAACCATGGCTTTAGAAGCATGTGTGTTCCAGCCAAAATCATATGTAAAACTGAACACACACAAGTATACAAATACTCCTGGGGCTACGCTTTCATCAGATTTCAAAGGGGTATCATAAGTCCTTAAGTTTATAAATGGGTCTTAAAATTCATTAAGTCTATTCCCCTGCTATTCAATTAAAAATTTAGAAACATGCCAATTTAGTCCTCAATATTTAACAATCATTTTCATCAGGAAAACAATCTATTTCTTCCATGTAATTTTGTTCTTAATGCACTCAGCACAGCACTATGAATAAGGCTGCTGCACATTTTATCATTGCTAGATTGCCAATATCACTGAAATAGCTTTAATTCTAATCCAAACATTCATTTGGATTGGAAGTGATATTTTCTTCATGCTTTACAAAAATCCATTTCATAAAATAGCAAAACAACATTGCACATACTACTAACTTTCTTAATTCTACTAAGTAATGCCCTAGATACTTAAGATTTCTCAGTTCTCAGGACTGCTGCAATATTTGGTAATTTGGGTAATTTTTTGTTGTGGAGCAGGGGAGCTTTTCTTGCATTGTAGGATGTCTCACAGGATCCCTGTCAATAACACCCTTCCCTCTAACCTTCATAGTCAAAAATGTCTAAAAACATTACTAGTGCCCCCTGCAAGGCAAAATCACCTCTGGTTGTTAACAAATAGTATGCATAAGAATATTCACTGAAATACCGCCTTACCAGAAATCTAACTGTATTTCACAAGTACTCTGAAATTTATAACAGTGAACTATAAAGAATTAGCAAATGAACTAAATGTCTATATACCAGCATTTCTTAAAAGCAGAACCTAAAAAAGCAGCTATAAAGAAGTTATTCATGGAAGTGGCGCTGTAGCTCAAGTGGTAGAGCGCTCGCCTTGAGATGAAGAGCTGAGGGACAGTGCCCAGGCCCAGAGTTCAAGCCCCACGGCCGACCAAAACAAAACAAAACAAAACAAAACAAAGAAGTTATTCATTTGCAGAAATGAAAAACTGATTCTCAAATTCACATAAATATAAAGTGGTCTTGAATACCTAAAAATAATCTGGAAGGTTCACATGAATTTCAAAACAATATAATTGAACTGAATTCATAAACAAAATATATGGTTTACTGTCAAGTCTACTCAATGAATTTTGGAAAGCAGCAAAAGGGATTAGTTCTCCTTTTTTTAGGACTTAGGGTGCTCTAGTTTACAGCTGGCTCTCTACCACTTGAGCTATGCCTCTACTTCTGGCTTTTTGCTGGTTAACTAGAGATAAGAGTCTAGAGAATTCAACTGCTCCTCGTGGCTTTGAACCTCAATTCTTAGGTCTCAGCCTCCTGAGTAATTGGTATTACAGGAATGAGACACCAGTACCCTAGCTCCTCCTCCACTCTCCCGCCCCCTTCCCTCCATCTTTTTTGAAGTAAGATACCATTTGGTCTTTAAAAGAAACTAGAATTTGGACAGTAATCAGTAGTGGCACCAAATGAGGCATCAGAGGAGTTTGGGATATTTACAACAACTGTAAAATGAAAAGGAGAAAAAAGAGAGCTACTGATGGAGGACCTCAAATTCTACAAAGAAAATGAAAAAAAAAATCTAGCTCACCCTCAACTATGCATGTCAGGATGGAGTCAAGCTACCTAGCAAACACAAGATGAGCAAAATAGATACTTCAGTTGCTCTTTTGGCAAAGAAAACACAGTTTATAGTTTGAATTCAAGTTAATTATTTGCTAAAATAAAACATAAAATACACATTGGAAGAACACAGAAGGATAATGATTCAGGGACAAGTCCAAAATTACTAGAACTATGACGTGAACCAGACAGTAGAATCAGCAGAAAAGGATTTTAAAGAAGCTACTACAAAAAAAAATGTTCAAGTATATAAAAGAAAATATGGTCATAAAATAAGCATTTGAGAGATCTCATCAGAGAATAAGAAGCTCTACAAACCAAAAATATACTCTAGAATTAAAAAAACACACAGCTGTAATTTTTAAAAATCACTTAGTAACAGACTGGAGATGAAGAATGAAGATTTATAAACTTGAAACTATATCAAGAGAAATTATCCATCCACTCATAAAAAATGAAGAAAAATGATTACACATGCTTCAATAATCTCTGAGACAATGCAAGTGTTTATAAATTCTTTCTTTGTAAGTTCCTCTTTCAGGTATTTATAATTAATAACAGTAATCCATTTTTAATAATCTTATGTAGAAGTACCTATTACCTATACCAAAAAAATTGAACTGTACCTAATAAACATCTACTTCTAACTCAATTTACAGAAAGAACAGGAGATATAATAAAGTATTAAACATTCCCATCAGAGTGACCATTAAAATTCAAAATATTAAAAACTATAAAACCTCAGTCTTAGAAGACTGAAAAACTCATGCCTTTACAATGAAGAAACCAAGAAAATACCACCTCAACCAATTGATTAGGGTAAACATCACAAATAAAGAGTTATGTTGCTCTCACATAGCTCCCGATCATCAAACACTGGGAAGGGTTTAAAACCTGAACTGACTTTTTCCCAGGAATGCACAATGTCTTTCTAATGATGACAATCAAACAAACCTAAAGAAAGGAGCACTCAACCAGTGACGCTTATGCTGAAATCTGAATGATTTCTGATCAGAGGTGGTACAGACAAGAGATGCTCCTTCTATAATGGTTATTACGATTCAGATTTTTAAAGAATTTCTTTACAGGGTAGATTCTAAAGTATTTTTACATAAAATTGATATGTTTCAGTATTTCTTTGAAATGATCTGGAGAAAGAAAAGAGGTAAAGGTACAGATGAAACAAGATTAGCCTCAAGTTGGACCGTTGAAGCCACTTGATAGATACATGGTAGTTACATTTTCTGAACATCTTTATATGTTGTAAATTTTCCAATTAATTTAAATAAATAAAGTTCCCATTAACATTTAAATGTTTCCCATTAATTTAAGAAAATATATATACATATATGGATAAGGTTAATATGTATGATATACACACATATCTATATCACATAAAGTAGAAACAAATTTAGAACTGGATTAACTATGTAAGAATATCACTCACCTAAAATTGAGTCACTTCTAAATTTTGCCTGTGAGTTTGAATTTTATCTACAAAGCTTCCTCAGTGCTGAACAGCAAATGATAGCCTAGTCTAACCACAGGCCTGTAACTCTATACAAAAAAACCTTATACTGCTTTATCAACATGAAAATCATAGTTGGCAGTATCATTCAATGAGGAATACAGGATGTCTTCAAAGCTATATTTAAATTACTTTCTGTGAATCAGCAAAGAAAAAAAGCATACAGTGTTTTAGTCAGATTCAAACATTGTTCTTTGTCATCTCCACCTCTAAATTACCACTCAATTGTTTCACTGGACATTCATCAGGTTCAAACAAAAAAAAAAAAAAAAGAAATAGAATGGAGGACATCTTTTCTCAATCCTGAGACCTTTATATTCCAATGAGGTCATAACAACCACTTGTCTTAATCTTGTTTGCCTCCTCTTCTCTGTTGCTGACACCCAACTTCTGCAATGTTTCTCCTACCACTCTAGTAAGTGTTTATTAGAGAACAAACTAAGATTTTTCAGTGAAGAAGGACTATATTTATTAAAATTTTTCTTCTTAAACACCTTCACATTATTATACTTTTAACTACAAATATCTTTTTTTTTTTGTCAGTCATGGGCTTGAACTCTGGGTCTCAGTGCTGTCCCTGAGCTCTTCAGCTCAAGGCTAGAGCTCTACCACCAGTTTTCTGGTGATTTACTGGAGATGAGTTTCACAGCCTTTCCTGCCCAGGCTGGTTTTGAACCTTGGTCCTCAGATCCCAGCTTCCTAAGTAGCTAGGATTGTAGGTGTGAGCCACCAACACCTGGCTACAAATGTCTTTAAATCTAAACAAGACATTTAGATTTTACAGGAATTTCTTCAGTAAGAAAAAAATTTCAGAATTCTCACTTTATAACATAGCTAGTGAATCTTAATTTGATTTACTTTGTATATTACTAAATGAGGACATAATATGAATCACTAGATTTGTGAATCAAATATATACAACCAGTATATAATAATTAAGACTGATTGGTTCAGAAAAACAAATTTGGACCGTAATTTTTTTACAATGCTAACATAGAACAGAGTTGGAAAGAAAAGAATAAGATTTGAATTTGATATGGTGACAGGGAAATAGAAAGCACAGAAGTCATAGAAAAATCAATACATTTCAGCATTGAAAGTAGGAGTAACAAGTATAACAGGGCAGAAAAGCTCCTGGGCCCATTAATATATCAAATAAATACAGACATGTAATATCAGTCTACTATGGAACAGTAAGCAACAGTTATAAAGAATAGTCAAGAATGAACTGACAAAAATCTTTCCAAGACAATTTATAAATCAACCTATAGAACACTGAAATATGACTTTATTTGCATGAATAATAGAATACTTTATACATGACAAGAGAAAGGCCGGAAAGATGGACAATAAATTTTGACAAGTAGTCTTTTACGTCTTGTTCTGAATGTCTCACTTTGTGCACTTCTTTTTAAAATAACAATATACCTATTTAATGTTTATGCAATTAAATGAATGGAAAAGAACACAGAAAAAAAACTAAAGAAAACTTTTGAAATGAATAGGTTGAAACTCTGGCTTCCTATGATTTGTCTTAATAACAGGCACCAAATCAATTTATTATAATTAATTAATTTGAACCCAAGGGTTATTAAAACTGTTTTTTTTAAAAAAAATCATCTAGTATTTGTTTTCCTTTACTTTTTTAAGCAAAATTGTAATCAAATGGCACAAATGTAAGTTAGAATATTTCAACTGCAAGAAAATATGATAAATGAAATCCAAACTCTCAAATTAAGGGAAAATCATAATACATATTCATATTCATACTCTTCCTAATATCATATGCTGCCTTTTAATAATGATATCAGTGGTCTAACATATTTTTGAGCACACTTTTAAAGTCATCAGTTATAATTTAAGAAAATGTGCAATACAGCATTATTTACCATAGCTAAGATATGGAACCAACCCAGATGCCCCTCAGTAGATGAATGGATCAAGAAAATGTGGTATATATACACAATGGAATTCTATGCCTCCATCAGAAAGAATGACATTGCCCCATTTGTTAGGAAATGGAAAGGTTTGGAAAAAATTATATTAAGTGAAGTAAGCCAGGCCCAAAGAAGCATAGGTCCCATGGTTTCCCTTATTTGCAATATCTAGTATAGGTATGAGTCAAGCGGAAAAGGCCAGATAATGTGATGTTAGGAAAATGAACCCTTAAATATGTATTTTAATGTTTTCGTTTCTTTCATGCATGTGTTTCTAATGCATTTATAAGATTATTTCTTTGTTGCTTTGTATGTCCCTCCCCCACAGTGTAACCCCCGCTTTCACTATATTTGAAGTCAGTATAATATGTGGAGGAGATGGGGACAAACAAGTTGTTTAAGGATTCAGGTGGACCTGTTGCAACAATGAGAAGTACAAAATGTCATGTCAAAACCAGCTTTACAATTTCGGTGTGGGGGGGGAGTGGGGTATAATTGGGTGGGGGGAGGGGGGTAAAATTGGGTGGGGGGAGGGGGGAGGCGGGGAAGGGAAGTGAAGGGTAAACAAAGGAGGAGGCTGCAATGCTTGGTAAGAAATGTATGCATTATCCTGCCCATGTAATTGTAGCCCCTCTGTACAGTATGTTCTCAAATAAAATAAAATACAATTTAAAAAAAAAAAAAAAAAAGAAAATGTGCAATACATAATATCAATACCATTACAAATCTGACATGTTTCATATTTTATAGATAATAAGTTTCCTTGACACTATAACATTTTTTTCAAATTAGATAATAAAATTCTACACAAAATTTTTCACATACCGTAATTAGAATTAGTCTGAAGAACTGTGTGATCAATATTACTAGTTTCCTTAAAAGAGTTAAGTGTTAAGCACATACTAGTGTTGCCATCCTGATAATTTACTAGAAAGCAAAAATAACAATATTTTCTATAGTTTTGGTAAGTTACTTGTACTCCTTCACATAAATTCCCCAACAGAAAGACAAATATTTGATCTAGGAGAAAAAAATTATCTTTCTCCAAAAATGTACTCAATCACTTTAAGAACTTATTTAACAAGATGGAATCAACAAATTTAGTGTGTAGGTTTCCCTAAAGAACTGATTAAGAATGCCATGCCTCCGTTAGGAGTAAAAACAACAAAACACCTATTCCAAGATCATAAATCTGGTTTCTCAGATTTTCAGATCTTTTGAACAGGTTTCATAATTTTCATAATTTTCAAATCCCCGAACAGAGTACAAAACAAGGTGGAGAGTATCACTAGAGTCAGTTTTACAGATTCCCTTGTGCACTGCAGTAAACAAAACTCAAGATTCACCTATGATTCTAAGTTTCAGCAAAAGGTGTGTTAGTTGCTACTTACAGCACAGAAAAAGAAAATAATAAAAGTATATGGGAAGTTATTGGTTAAGAAAGTAGAAAGGAAATGTTACATGAGATCGAGCTCACAAATACTCTTTATTCTTCTCTACTCTGAATTTGGCATGTCCTTGACATCAGACATACACAGACTAAAAAGCTGTAATATCAGAAATGAGAAGTCAGTGCAAATGAGGACATTCCTGTTCATGAAATTCATTGCAACGTTTCTAAAATCCTAATAGCATTGTACTTGAGGTACATTGTACTTGAGGTGCATTGTCCTTGAGCTTAATGTATCTTACTTAAAAGTAATTCTTAACTGGGTGCCTGTGTCTCACACCTGTAATCCAAGCTACGGAGGAAGCTGAAATCTGAGGATCACAGTACAAAACCAGCCCGGGGCAAGAAAGTCCATGAAACTCTTACCTCAAATTAACCACCCGAAAACCGGAAGTGGTGTGCTGTGGCTGAAAATGGGAGAGCACTGACCTTGAATAGAGCATCTCAGGGACAGTGCCAAGGCCCTGAGCTGAAGCTCCATGACCGACAAAAAGAAAAGTAATATTTTAAAGAAAGGTGACTTGCTGGGCGCAAGTGGCTCACACATGTAATCTTAGCTACTCAGGAGGCTGAGATCTGAGGATCACAGTTCAAAGCCAGCCTGGTCAAGAAACTCCATGAGGGGCTGGGAAGGTGGCTCAGGTGTAGACTGCTTGCCTTGCATGCATGAGGCCCTGGGTTCCATTCCTCAGCACCACATAAGCAAAAAGAAAAAGGCCGGAAGTGGCGCTGTGGCTCAAGTGGTAGAGCGCTAGCCTTAAGCTGAAGAGCTGAGGGACAGCGCCCAAGCCCAGAGTTCAGGCACCAAGACCGGACCCCCACCCCCCCACCCCCCCCCAAAAAAAAAAAACAGAAAAGAAACTCCATGAGACTTTTATCTTTAATTAACCACCAGAAAACCAGAAGTGATGCTGTGGCTCAAGTAGTAGAGTGCTAGTCTTGAGCTGAAGAGCTCAGGGACAACTCCCAGGCCCAGATTTCAAGACCCATCACACACACACACACACACACACACACACACACACACACACACGAGGTAACTCTTATACACACACACGAGGTAACTCTTACACACACACACACACGAGGTAACTCTTATACACACACACACGAGAGGTAACTCTTATCCTCTAAAAATATATTCATGAGACTAATTTTAAAAATCAGTTACTGATGATTAGTTTTCTGTTCATTTAAAAAATATCTAAGCTAAATGGACTATCTGTAAACTTCAGGTTTTACAGAGTAACTTTTCTTTATGATTTATATCAATAAGTTTTATAATTATATTACAGATACTAAATCTATAATACTATTCCCATTAACACAGGGTATTGAAAAAAATGTTAACTGTGTTAGCCAGCATTCAATGATCTGGGCCTGTGTTTATAGCACAGTAATGGTATCTACACTGCCTACCTCACAGGACTGTGGTAAGAATTAAAATGGTAGTTTCCTTCCTTCCTTCCTTCCTTCCTTCCTCTTCCTGCCTGCCTTTTATCTTCCTCCTCTTCTTCTTCCTCCTCCTTGTCTTCCTTTTTTGTTTTTTGGCAATACCAGGGTTTGAACTCAGAGTTTGCTTAACTGCACACTGAGCCACACAATAAGTCCCACTTTGTGTTGATTTTTTTTTATTGTGAAAATACCATACAGAGGAGTTACAATTACATGGGCAAGGTAATGAGTACATTTCTTATCAAGCATTGTGTTGATTTTTTTTGGAGATGAGCCTCAGACTTTTTCACCCATGTTTGGCTTCAGACTACAGTCCTCTGGATCTCCGCCTCCTGAGTAGCTAGGGTCTACAGTAGTTCCTTTGTAAGTCACTGGTGCCTGGCAGGTCAGTATTTTTAAAGGTATCTGTACCCAAGCTGTACAACTCTGTAAAATTCCAAATTCTCTTGTTATTTTCCTGATGGTGTGTATCTCTGTGAGTTTTTGCTTACCTCTTTGGAATTCTCTACTCATGGTTGGCTTCTCATCCCTCTTGTCAATTGAAACGGCTCTTCCTCAGAGAGGCCTTTCTGATTAACTCACCTATTCAGCTTTATTACTCTTTCTCAGTACCTTACATCTTCATCTTACATTATCTGCTTTTCCTTATCTGCAAAGGCCATGAAAAATGGGGATATATCAGTTTTCTTGTTACTGAATGTCTGTCATCTAGCATAGTAATTGGAACAAAGACAATAATGACCATGTTAATGATGGCCAAATGAATGTTGTCAAACACTGACCAAAACAATTGCTACAGCAGCATAGGCAATATTAACTACTTAATTTTCATAAGTTGAAACCTTGTGAAATGTTTAATCTTCTAGATTTTTTATAAAGATCAACAATTTAAGATTACATCATATTTGTAAAGCTCACAGTGGTGGGTGAAGACAAATTTCCCATTTCCAATTTGAATTTTCAAGTTAAAATGTTATGTTTGGCAAGAAATAGTTATTTACTTTGTGTGAAATAGCAAGCTCACTTCATTCGTTCTAGAGAAAATGTCAGACTAATAACTATGAGTTTTTCTTTCGGGTGAAAATAGTATAAAATGAAAGAGTGACTAATTTAGCTTTGCAAGTCAAATATTTGCACAAGCATATTTGCTCAAGACACCTGCCATATTTTGGTACAAAGCAGAATTGCCTTATGAGTTCTTTCTACTTCTCACGGGATTTTTTAAAGATATGTACTCAAAAGTCCACATTTAATAAAATCAATGTGTACAGTTTCACCAAGCATGGTCTATAAAAAATGTAATACTTGTCTTTAAAAAAATGTAATTCTGGTCTTTTAAAAAAATGCAAGTGCAGAGCAGTGCTGTTGTCATAGCCTGGGTCTGGGCTTAATCACCTGCAGTTTTATCCATCATGGATTTCCCACCATCAGCTGCTATTCTAGAACACAACCTTTCCTGTGATTTTCAGGGACATCTAGTTTCATTAAATGTCCTTGCTTTGAAAAAGATAACTTCTGCCTCCATATATCTAGAAAATAATTCATGCCCATATTTTACCCTAGAGATGAACTGCTTTTATTAGTATATGAAATGTTTGAGAAGTTCTAAAGAGAAAACAAAACTATTAAATTTGTATAACATAAAGCTGTCTATAGAATGTTTTAGATAAGCTGGGTGTTATGGCTCACACCTGTAATCCTAGCTACACAAGAGGCTGAGATCTGAGGATTACGGTTCAAAGCCAGCCTGGGCAGGAAATTCCCCATAAGACTCTTATCTCCGGGCTGGGAAGGTGGCTCAGTGGTAGAGTGCTTGCCTTGCATGCCTGAGGCCCTGGGTTCGATTCCTCAGCACCACATAAGCAAAAAGAAAAAACGTGGAAGTGGCGCTGTGACTCGTGGTAGAGTACTAGCCTTGAGCTGAAGAGCTGAGGGACAGTGCCCAGGCCCAGAGTTCAGGCCCCAAGACAGGACCCCCCCCAAAAAAAAGACTCTTATCTCCAATTAACCACCAGAAAACCAGAAGTAGCTGTGGCTCAAGTGGTAGAATGTTTGCCTTGAGCTGAAGAGCTGAGGGACAGCACCCAGGTCCAGAGTTCAAGGAAAAGGAAAAAAGAAAAAAGAATGTTTTCAATTTTTTAGATAGATTTTTCAAAGCACACAATTGAGAAAACAATATAATAACTAGAAGTTTTCATTTTAAAATATTCAACCTGCTTCAACAAAAGAACCCCTCAATTTTTTTTACTTTGTTTTTTTTGGGGGGGTGGGGAGGCTGTTTCTGAAAATTGACCTCAGGGCCTCATTGTTGCACAGGGCTGTTTTGCTCATGGTTGGCACTCTACTCCTTTAGCCATACACCTGTCCAGATTTTCTGCTGTTTAATAGGAGAATGGAGTCTCTTGAATGTTCTCCCTGGCCTGGCTTTGAACTAAGATCTTCAGCCTTCGAGTTCCTGAGTAGCTATGATTATAGGCATGGGCCACTGTCATCTGGCTGATTTGCATTTTCCTTTCATTAAATGATTACTATAGCTGCCAATTATTTACATGCCATATGATTTAACAGCCAAATGTGAAAAAGAGGGGAAAAAAACAGTCAAAATGACTGTGTGGCCACTTTGGTGGAGCTATGAAACAAATGAAAAGGGACAAATGACTATTTGTATAAAACTAATTAAGGGGGCTGGGAAGTGGCTCAGTGGTAGAGCGCTTGCCTTGCATGCCTGAGGCCCTGGGTTCAATTCCTCAGCACCACATATGCAAAAAGAAAAAAGCCGGAAGTGGCGCTGTAGCTCAAGTGGTAGAGCGCTAGCCTTGAGCTGAAGAGCTGAGGGACAGCGCCCAGGCCCAGAGTTCAGGCCCCACGACTGGACCCAAAAAAAAAAACAAAAACAGAAACAAAAAAAAACCCTAATTAACAAGAACACCTAAAAAAAAAACCTCACTGAAAATATTAGAACAAAAGACCTCAGTAAAAACTAACACAAGTAAAAGCACTACACTTTAAAAAAAGAACAATGGTTAGAAAATTCAGATTCACCTTGCATGACACTATTTGACATTTTTGAGTAGAAAAAGCTAATCCCATGCCTGAAACTGTTTTGCAAATAGAGTACAAGCCTAGCAGAGTGTAAACCTCAACAGGACTAACTTGGGAAGGCCAGATATACATGGATTGCAATCTCAAAACGAACAAACAAGAAGAACAAAACTGAAGATAGTAGAAGATGGAAAGACCTCTCGGACTCACATATTGCTAAAATAATTTTCTGAAACTGACTTTAGTACTGAAAGCAATCTAAAGACTTGGTGCAATCTCAAAACAATCATAAAGATATTCTTCACAGATACAGAAAAAAAATCTTAAATGCATATCTAAGCACAAAAGACCAACAGCCAAATAGCCAAACTAATTCTGAGCAAAATGAAGGCAGCATAATTCCTGACTTCAGATTATACTACCAAACCATCATAATAAAAACAGCATGGTACTGGCAGAAAAATGGACACACAGGACAATGGAACAGAATAAAGGACACAGAAATAAGTATACATTACTACTGCCATTTTCTTCTCAACAAAAGCAAACATTAGAGAAAAGATAAATAATGCTGGGGAAACTAGAGATACGCTGAGAGAAAACTAAAATGAGGCCCCTGACTCTCTCCCACCTTGTACATAAATGAATTCAAAATAGGTTCAAGACTTCGATATAAGATAAAACTTTAAACAGAACTTTAGTAGCTCAGGAAGTTAAGAGCAAGAACTGACAAATGGGGTTGCAGCCATTATGCAAGAGACTGAAACTAGACCCCTATTATCCTGCACAAAAATCAACTCAAAATATATCAGAGATCTCAATGTAAGACATGAAACCCTGAAATGACTATAGATAAAGCTCCAGAATATATGAGTAGGTAATTATTTTCTGGATAAGACTGTAATTACCCAGAAAATAAGAGCTAGAACGGGCAAATGTCACTTTACTCATGATATCTTGACCCTTACCCCGAGTTTGCCTGTGTGTGCCCCTTGTCCTCTATACAACCTGGTCCTCTGTTGGCCGACCAAATCCAAGTGTTCGATTCACTTGACAAATTTTACATGAGAAACTGCCAATTTAGGATTGTCATCTACATATCAATCTCTTCAATATCACAAAAACATGCAGAACTTGATCATTTCAATGGATTAATTTACCAATCTAAAGGTCAAAATTCAGGTCCTGATTTATCCTAATAAAATAAGGATATTGTGGTGAATATAAACATATCTCCATAAGTTCTTACTTAACAAAGTGCAACTTAGTTTGGGACATAAACCAAAACTTAGCCACACATTTCGGTAACAGAGGAGTTTCAAGTCTTACCAAAGACCAAGTTTCACACAGTAATAGGCAAGCTACTCATCACCTCATCTGCAAATAAAGCAAACATTCATCTCACCTGTGTACATGAGATTAAAAGAAAAAAGAAAAAATCCAACTAAAAACCGAATTAAAAAGTATACATAGACACTTCAACTGAGCAACAAACATAAAAAAAAAAGTTCAACATCACTAGCCATCAGAGGAATGTAAGCCAAAATCACAATGATATACTATCTCACTCCAATTAGAATAGTTATCAGAAAAATAATAAATACTGGAAAGGATGTAGAAAAACAAAATTCTGTAGATTGTGACTAGGAACATAAATTAGTACAACAGTATGATATGCCTTTAAAAAGTTTTAAAGTCAGGTGTTTTCTTCCTCAGGATTGTTCTGGTTGTTCAGGATCCTGTGGTTCAATGCCTTGAGCCTGTACATAAGTGCTCTACTACTGAGCTACACCCCCACCACTTATTTCTACGAGGAATCTCCATATGAATTGGCCTCTCTTTCTGAACATATCATGCACTTTTAATTACTGTAGTTCTGCAATATGTTTTTAGATCTGTAAATGGGATGTTTCTAGCTTCCCCCCCCCTCAAGATTGTTTTGATTGTCCAGGGCCCTTTGTGGTTCCATACAAATTTTAGGATTAGCTTTTATATCTGTAAAAAAAAAAAAAAAAGTCATGAAGACTTTTAACAGGGATCTATAAATAGCTATGAGTAGTTATAGACATTTTGACAATCCTTATTCCTCTAATCTATTCTGGGCCATTTAGCATTATTTTTGTCTTTAATTTCTTTCAGCAATGTTTTGTTCAAAAAACAAATTTTGAGCTTTCTTAGTTTTCCCTCAAGTATTTGATTCTTTTGCTATTACTATCAATAGAATTATTTTGCTAGTTTTCTTTTCAGACGGTTATTAGTGCATAGATGCATGACTGATCTGCCAGTTATTCAGTGGAGTCTTGTGGGTTTTTACACGTAAGATAATGTCATCAGCAAGCAAAATCATTTTCTTTCTTCCAGTCTGATCTGATGGCTTTTATTTCTTATTCTTCTACTTGTTCTGTCTAGAACTTTCATATATGATGAAAGTAGTGCTGAGAGTGGACATCCTCACAACACAGTTTTTCATCACTGAGTACTAGGCATATGGCCTTATTTGGTTAAGGCAAACTATGATTTTAAACAAAATGAAATCAGAACCACCACAGATACTAAGTCTTATCAAATAAGTTTATAGAAGAATAAGAAAAACATTACATAGACCAGGCTGAATGCTAAGCCAAGGAACCTACCAGGCTTCTCTAATTCTTCCTCTCTCATTCCCTGGTTTTGTAAGATTATATAAAGACAATAAGACAATAGACACAGAGATGCTATCATCGTATGGTTCCTGTATTCTTTAACAAGTATATCTATTCCACTAAGGTTAACCCTTGATTCCAAGGGGTATATCTAATCTGCACTGAATACAGATAAAACAAGATCTAATATTCATATAACAGAAGATGAACTTTTTTTCCCCGTCAGTCATGGGGCTTGAACTCTGGGCCTGGGCACTATCCCTCAGCAATTCAGCTCAAAGCTAGCACTCTATCTTTGGTTTTCTGGTGGTTTATTGGAGATAAAGAATCTCCAGACTTTGCTGTCTGGGCTGGCTTTGAACCCCAATCCTCATATCTCAGCCTCTTTAGTAGTTAGGATTACAGGTATGAGCCACCAGTGCCCGCTAGAACAGGAACATTTTATATACATATTCAAAATTAACTTTTTAACATTAAAATTAACTTAACATCGCTATACTGAATTAGTAGCTATACAGATTGTTAGCATTATCTAAACCAACATGCTAAAATAAATACTTTTGGAGCCTCTGCTTTCAATCATATTGTCTGTAATATATGCTCCTTCTCTAATTAAAAAGAAAGTCAATGCTTTCGTATAATACACTTAGGGAGCAATTAAAACTACCATGATTATAGCCTTCCATTTCCAGTCTAATTATGGGCATATTTTTTTTTTCAAGTTTCTGATGTGTCTTGTTTTTTTTGTTTTTTTTTTTTTAAATTGTATTTTATTTTATTTGAGAACATACTGTACAGAGGGGCTACAATTACATGGGCAGGATAATGCATACATTTCTTAACAAGCATTGCAGCCTCCTCCTTTGTTTACCCTTCACTTCCCTTCCCCGCCTCCCCCCTCCCCCCACCCAATTTTACCCCCCTCCCCCCACCCAATTATACCCCCCTCCCCCCCCACACCGAAATTGTAAAGCTGGTTTTGACATGACATTTTGTACTTCTCATTGTTGCAACAGGTCCACCTGAATCCTTAAACGACTTGTTTGTCCCCATCTCCTCCACATGTTATACTGACATCAAATATAGTGAAAGCGGGGGTTACACTGTGGGGGAGGGACATACAAAGCAACAAAGAAATAATCTTATAAATGCATTAGAAACACATGCATGAAAGAAACGAAAACATTAAAATACATATTTAAGGGTTCATTTTCCTAACATCACATTATCTGGCCTTTTCCGCTTGACTCATACCTATACTAGATATTGCAAATAAGGGAAACCATGGGACCTATGCTTCTTTGGGCCTGGCTTACTTCACTTAATATAATTTTTTCCAAACCTTTCCATTTCCTAACAAATGGGGAAATGTCATTCTTTCTGATGGAGGCATAGAATTCCATTGTGTATATATACCACATTTTCTTGATCCATTCATCTACTGAGGGGCATCTGGGTTGGTTCCATATCTTAGCTATGGTAAATAATGCTGCAATAAACATAGTTGTGCTGGTAGCTTTAGTGTGGTCTTGTTTGTAAACATTTGGGTAAATGCCCAAAAGTGGGATTGCTGGATCATAGGGGAGATCTATGTGAAGTCTTTTGAGGAACCTCCATACTGCTTTCCAAAGTGGTTGAACAAGTTTACATTCCCACCAACAATGAAGTAAGGTTCCTTTCTGTCCACATCCCCTCCAGCATCTGTTGTTATTAGAGTTCTTGATTTTTGCTGTTCTAACTGGAGTGAGGTGAAATCTCAATGTTGTTTTGATTTGCATTTCTTTTATGGCTAGGGATGTTGAACATTTCTTCATGTGTCTATTGGCCATCCTTCTTTCTTCTTCAGAGAAGCTTCTCTTTAAGTCTTTCGCCCACTTATTTATTGGGCAGTTGTTTCTTTGAGGATTTGTTGTTGGGTGGTTTAATTTTTTGAGTTCCAAGTATATTTTAGATATGAGACCCTTGTCCGTTGTATGGCTAGTAAAGATCTTCTCCCAATCGGTGGGCTTTCTATTGATCTTGCCAGCTATGTCATTTGCCCTGCAGAAGCTCTGCAATCTTATGCAATCCCATTTGTCCAACCTTTCTTTGATTTGTTGTGCTTCCGGGTCTCTATTCAGAAAATTTCGACCTGAGCCAAGGAGACCTAGGGTTTCTCCTATTCCATCCTGTAATGTTTTCAGAGTGTCTGCTTTGAGTTCAAGGTCTTTGATCCATTTGGAGTTGATTCTGGTGCAGGGTGATAGATAAGGATCTAGCTTTAGTTTTCTACATGTAGTTAACCAATTTTGCCAGCACCATTTACTGAAGAGGCTGTCTTTCTTCCATTCTATTGTTTTAGCTTCCTTATCGAAGATTAGATGGCTATAGGTCTGTAGGTTCATTTCTGGGTTTTCAATTCTATTCCATTGGTCCTGAGGTCTGTTCTTATGCCAATACCAAGCTGTTTTGATTACTATGGCTTTATAGTAGAGTTTGAAATTTGGTATTGATATTCCTCCAGCAGTGTTCTTTCCGTTGAGGAGCGTTTTTGCTATTCGGGGTCTTTTATTGTTCCATATGAATTTTTGGATTGCCTCCTCTATTTCCTTGAAGAATGAGGGTGGAATTTTGATAGGTATCGCGTTGAATTTGTAGATAGCCTTGGGAAGTATTGCCATTTTCACGATGTTAATCTTGCCAATCCAGGAGCATGGGAGGTTTTGCCATTTTTTAAGTTCTGTGTTGATTTCCTTTTTCAAGATTTTAAAGTTTTCATCATAGAGGTCCTTCACTTCTTTGGTTAAGTTAATTCCTAGGTATTTTATTTTTTGTGGGGCTATTACAAATGGAGTTGCTTTCCTAATTTCAGCCACACTTTTCTCATTGTTGGCATATAGAAAAGCCATTGATTTTTGGGGGTTAATTTTATAACCTGCTACTTTGCCAAAATTTTGAATCAGCTTGAGTAATTTGGGAGTGGAGTCTATGGGATTCTTTAAATACAAGATCATGTTATGGGCATATTTTTTAAAAGAATATAAAGATCACTAGAGGAAAATTATGTTGAAATTCCCAAGGGTTAATGATTCAGTCTATATTTTAAAATACAATTTTGAAATTTAATTGAGTTTTTTGGTAGTTCCAAATAATTAATGCCCATATCATACCATCCTGGTAATTAGCAAAGAACATTGGAATTTTTTCATAAATTTCATCTTTTTACCTGGGAATATACAGGTCTGTACATAGTATTAAATATAAGAGAAGTAAAAACTGAAAGGAAAAAGAAAATGAGAAGAAATAGAGAATAGAGTAAAATTAGTTTATTTGAAGTATTTAGATAGTAGAAAGTTGACTCAACAGAGATTCAGAAGCTTGACAAAGAAAAAGTTAACAGTAAATAAAGATGACATTGATTATAGTTATGTACTTTAATGGCTGGATACACATTCTAAGAATTATGCTCTTAGTTATTATGTACCCCTGCAACATAACCAGGCAACAAAATCTTCTTGTACCACCATCATACAGTTAGCTCGGCACTGACCAAAGTGCACCACGGCACATTACTATACTCTATACTCAGTTCTTTCTCGGTTCTTTTAGTAAAAATGAATGGTCCTGATAAACCCAAGAAGGTAAACATTGCTGTTTTGGCTTTTGTTTAGGTGAGTTGTTCTTGGCAGTACTGTGGTGTGAACTCAGCCTTCCTGCTCACTGAATAGGTGCTATTAACAGTTAGGCCACATGTCCAAACCTTTTTCTGTTCATAATTTTTGAGAAGCAGTCTTGCTTTCTGCATAGGCACACACTTGGGCACCAACACCTGGAAGCCAGCCACCTATGTTAGGCTTCCTGATAGCTGAGATAACAGGCACATACTACAACAAGCTCGTGATTGAGAAGAGGTCTTGCAAACTTTTCTTTCTGGGCTGATCTGGAACTGTAATCCCCCAAATCTTAGCCTTCCAGAGCATGCATTACACTAACATTTTAATTATTCCTTCCTTTAATTCTAATTATCAGTTATCTATGAAATGCAATCTCTCAAACTATGCATTAAATTTTTTTTTTGGGTCCGGTCGTGGGGCCTGAACTCTGGGCCTGGGCACTGTCCCTCAGCTCTTCAGCTCAGGGCTAGCGCTCTACCACTTGAGCCACAGCGCCACTTCCAGCTTTTTGCTTATGTGGTGCTGAGGAATGGAACCCAGGGCCTCATGCATGCAAGGCAAGCGCTCTACCACTGAGCCAACTTCTCAGCCCGTTTGTTTATTTTTGAGTCTTAGGGCTTGAACTCTAAGCCTGGGCATTGTCCCTGAGCATCAAGTCAAGAGCTCTGCCTCTTGAGCCACAGCTCAAGGGTGCTCTTGAGCACCACTTCCAGATTTTTCTGATTAGTTTATTATAGATAAGAATCTCATGGACTTTCCTGCCTGGGCTGGCTTTGAACCCTAATCCTCAGATCTCAGCCTTCTGAGTAGCTAGGATTACAGGTGAGCCACCAGTGCCTGCCATAGAAACAATGTTTTTAAAGTACTTTGGCCATATTTACCCCTCCTTTACCCTCTCCTTTCACCCTCCCCTGTCCAGTTGGTTCCTCACCCACAGTCTCCTGTTTTATTAACCAAACTTAGATAAATATACATGTGTACACGTACATGAACACACACACACACACACACACACACACACACTTGTATATACTGGTACTCAGGCTTGAACTTGGGTCCTTAGCTATTTTGTTCATAGCCTGCTTTCTATCTCTTAAGACACACCTCCAGTCTAGCATTTTGCTGGCTATTGAAGGTGGAATTTTGCAGGCTTTCTTCCCCCACAGCCTTTGAATACTTATCTTCAGATCACAACCTCCTGAGTTTCTAGGAGTATAGGTTTGAACTGGTATCTGGCTCTTTTTTTTGGGGGGGGGGGGGAGGGTCCGGTCGTGGGGCCTGAACTCTGGGCCTGGGCACTGTCCCTCAGCCCTTCAGCTCAAGGCTAGCGCTCTACCACTTGAGCCACAGCGCCACTTCCAGCTTTTTTCTTTTTGCTTATGTGGTGCTGAGGAATTGAACCCAGGGCCTCAGGCATGCAAGGCAAGCACTCTACCACTGAGCCACCTTCCCAGCCCCTGGCATTTGGCTCTTTTACTTGAAAATATTTATATGCATGCCAAAATGGAACAAAACTGAAAATACATGTGATTTTTGTTTGCACACCTGAATTTGGTAAGACATTCATAATAATATTAAATACAGGCATTGATCTGACAAAGTTTGTTTTATATAACAAAAGGAAACTAACATAAATGGAGACAAAAAGATTGTATATGTTAAACTATTTGAGATTAAATGTCTAAAAAAATGTCTATGTAGAGAACTACAAGAAATACTAACTTATAAATATTCTCCATTAAGAAGAATTTGCCTTGAAGTCTGCTATCTTGGCATCTTGGCTTTCTGTTAATCACAAAAACATAGCTCCCAAAAGATTATAGAGAATATTGAAAAAAATTTTCCAACTAGAACCATATTGCAAAATGTACATTTCCCAGAAAAAGTGACAAAGTATTAGACAGAAACTCCTAAAGGGAAAGTATATTAATGTATCCCAAGAATAATTATTTTTGTAATGCTCATATAGTAACTTGTTTCGCCCAAAAGGATGCAGATAAAACCAGGTCCAGTGGCTCATACCTATAATCCTAGTTACTCAGAAGGCTGAGATCTGAGCATCAAGGTTTAGGCAGACAAATCTGTGAGACTCATCTTCAATTAACCAGCAAAAAAACAAGAAAAGGATGCATGAGCAAGAAAGCTGAATGAGAGCTGTAGGCCCCAAGTTCAAGACATGGACATGCGTGCATATGCAAATACACACACATACACAAGCACACATAAAAAAGAACACAGACACTCTGAAAACATTACAGGATGGAATAGGAGAAACCCTAGGTCTCCTTGGCTCAGGCCGAAACTTTCTGAATAGAGACCCGGAAACACAACAAATCAAAGAAAGGTTGGACAAATGGGATTGCATAAAGTTGCAGAGCTTCTGCATGGCAAAGGACATAGCTAGCAAGATCAATAGAAAGTCCACGGATTGGGAGAAGATCCTTACTAGTCATACAACGGACAAGGGTCTCATATCTAAAATATACTTGGAACTCAAAAAATTAAACCCCCCAACAACAAATCCTCAAAGAAACAACTGCCCAATAAATAAGTGGGCGAAAGACTTAAAGAGAAACTTCTCTGAAGAAGAAAGAAGGATGGCCAATAGACACATGAAGAAATGTTCAACATCCCTAGCCATAAAAGAAATGCAAATCAAAACAACATTGAGATATCACCTCACTCCAGTTAGAACGGCAAAAATCAAGAACTCTAACAACAGATGCTGGAGGGGATGTGGACAGAAAGGAACCTTACTTCATTGTTGGTGGGAATGTAAACTTGTTCAACCACTTTGGAAAGCAGTATGGAGGTTCCTCAAAAGACTTCACATAGAACTCCCCTATGACCCAGCAATCCCACTTTTGGGCATTTACCCAAATGTTTACAAACAAGACCACACTAAAGCTACCAGAACAACTATGTTTATTGCAGCATTATTTACCATAGCTAAGATATGGAACCAACCCAGATGCCCCTCAGTAGATGAATGGATCAAGAAAATGTGGTATATATACACAATGGAATTCTATGCCTCCATCAGAAAGAATGACATTGCCCCATTTGTTAGGAAATGGAAAAACTTGGAAAAAATTATATTAAGGGAAGTAAGCCAGGCCCAAAGAAACATAGGTCCCATGGTTTCCCTTATTTGTAATATCTAGTAGATGTATGAGTCAAGTGGAAAAGGTCAGATAATGTGATGTCAGGAAAATGAACCCTTAGATATGTATTTTAATGTTTTTTCTTTCATGCATGTGTTTCTAATGCATTTATAAGATTATCTCTTTGTTGCTTTGTATGTCCCTCCCCCACAGTATAACCCCTGCTTCCACTATATTTGATGTCAGTATAACTTGAGGAGGAGATGGGGAAAAACCAGTTCTTTAAGGATACAGGTGGACCTGTTGCAACAATGAGAAGTACAAGTTGTCATGTTCAAAACGAGCTTTACAACTTCAGTGCGTGGGGGGGGGAGGGGGTGGAAGGAGAAGAATTGGGATGGGGAGGAGGGGGGAGGCTGGGAAGGGATGTGAAGGGTAAACAAAGGAGGAGGCTGCAATGCTTGGTAAGAAATGTATGCATTATCCTGCCCATGTAATTGTAACTCCTCTGTACAGTATGTTCACAAATAAAATAAAATTTAATTTAAAAAAAAAACACAGATTTTCATATTTGACAATTCTGTCATCGTAGAGAATTATAGTTCTAGGAATATAATAAGCCCAATTCATAAGTTTATCATTATAAATAAGTAAACATTAATAAATACATTTCAAATGTGCTTCTTTTGTTCCCAATAGTACACTTCTAACCCAATCATGTATTTGGAGACTATTTATCTTACAAGACTTGAAACAACAGAAATCAAAGGCTTTATTTGTTAGAGTAAATACATTTAAAATATTCTTGTGTGTGTGTGCTGTTCCTGTGCTGTCCCTGAGCTTTTCGCTCAAGGCTACTGCTCTACCACTTGAGCTACAGCTCTACTGGCATTTTTGGTGGTTAAGTGCAAGAGTTTCACAGACTTTCCTGCCTGGGCTGGCTTCTAGCCACAATCCTCAGATCTCAGCCTCCTGACTAGGATTTACCAATGTGAGCCCCGGGATCAGGCCACATTTAAAATATTTTAAATAGCAACAACATTCTTATTAGATGTTATAAACATGAAAACTGCTGGTTAGAATATTCAAGGTCAAGTAACTTTTCAGATTAATGTTGAAATAAAATTTTCTAAATTTTACTCAATGAAGTTTTTCCAGACAAGGATCTTCTGCCATCCAGTGGAAGTTTTAGAAATTACAAAAGTATTAAAAACTATATCTGGCTAGTGTAAATAATTTGAAGTCAAATCTCATTGTAAATTACAGTAAAGTAAGTAACTATTAAAAAGGAAATAAGGAACATAGACAAAACTGGAGAGCTATACTTGGAAGTACTAACCAGGAAATATGGTAGGCTCAATTCAAAGTATGTGCTATGAACCTAGAACAGCTAGCCAAGCTATTCTATGCCATCTACTACAGTTCTTAGCCTGGGAATGGTAGTATACAAAGTGTATGAATTATTTTAACTTTGTAAGATAATTTTTAAGCACAGTATAGACGACAAGAGTAAAGAGTCACTGCTTCAAAGTGTAGAAACCTTTGATACTGAAACATACTTCTGATATGTTTTTTTGTTGTGTGTTTATAATAATGAAATATTTAATGGAAAATAAACCACACTGTATTTTTTTATTTCTATTCAAATCAAACATAAATGCTTAAGCATTTTAGAGCTGAGAAAATGAAGCATACTTAACTTTAGAAATGTTTCTAGTGCTTTAGGAATAAAGAAAACAAACTCTTGTAAACACAAATAGGAACTTCCCTTGGGAATTAAGCTAATTAAACCTAAACACAGTAAGAAGAATCTGAAATCTCTCAGGCCCAGAAAAAAATGGAATAGGCAGACTAACCTATGAATAGGTATAGTAACAATTTCAACGGAAAGAATGTAGTTAGCATAAAAACAAAGGACTAAGGGAAAACTTGCTACTGTGTGGTCAGCTGTCCAGGAACAGCAAAAGAAGCTGTAACACCCAAGCAAATGATCCCTAGAGAGATGCTGTGAGGGCTCATGGGAACTATCTCATGCCCACCTGCTTTTCCTCATTTTGACTTCATGGTTATCAAGCAACCTTCAAAATGCTAATTCAGTCTCAAAGAAATCCTTTATTTGCAATTTTCACAGTTAAAGCTGTTCTGAAAACAAAACCTTTTAGAACTTACCTTATCCTGGTATAAATAAATGGACATGAAGTCTATTTGTTTCACTTAGTGTTAATAATTCCTTTTTCTTTTCTGAAGATATAGGAATATATTTGATTATAGGTACTATCCTAGGTCCTACTGGAGTACTCTTAATTAAAATTGATTACAGAATCCTTATTACTGAAATAATAATTTAATTACAAGCCGGGCGCCAGTGGCTCACATCTGTAATCCTAGCTACCCAGGAGGCTGAGATCTGTGGATCGCAGTTCAAAGCCAGTCCTGGCAAGGCACATCCGTGAAACTCTTATTTCCAATAAAGCACTAGAAAACTGGAAGTGGCGCTGTGGCTCAAGTGGTAGAGTGCTCGCCTTGAGCTGAACAGCCCAGGGACAGCACCCAAGCCCAGAGTTCAAGCCCCACAACCGACAAAAAAAATATAATAATAATAATTACAAAATTAAACTGTGATCTTCTTACAGCTCTAGAAATCATGGTTGCATAAAGTGCACGGAGATGTTAGGAACACCCTGAAATTATATAAAGGTATATACGTTTCCAAACTTTATCACTGTTATTTTTAAGTAGTTGTACAATAGGGTTACAATTCCATAAGTCAGGTTATTAAGTACAATGCTTCTTGGTCAGTGTCACCCCTTCCTTCATTCTCTTCTACTTTCCCTCCCATTCCTACCCTCAAGTTACATAGTTCATTTATTACATAATGTACATTGAAAATAATTACTTCATTTGCTTACCCTTCTTCTCTCCGTTCGAAACTTTTTAAAATATAATTTTATTATTATTGTTATTATTACTATCTTTAAAGTATTATACAGAGGGGGTTACCATTTCACAATTCAGGAAACGCGTATATTTTTCTCTTTTGGAGAATGTCACCCCTTCCTTTGCTACTGCTAGTTTCCCCTTCCCATCCCTGTCAACAAGTTACACAGATCATTTTCCACACAGTTTATATGAATACCATGATTACATTATTTCACCCTTCCTTCCTACCTTTCTGTGCCCCCCCCACTTTTGCCCTGCCTTAAAAGCAGAAAAAGCAAAAAAAGGAACATACACAAACACCATCATCACCACCAAGAGCAACATAACATAACTCATTTTTGCATTTCCTGGAATTCATTTCAATAAATAGTATTTTAAATGTTCAGAGGAGTTACGCCTTTGGATTCCTCCCCTACTGGTATCCTCCTCTGCTCTGACTGTATGTGGATGCCTCATCGTGTGTACCTTATCATGTCAAGTTATATTTTGGATCTAGCTTCCACATATGAGAAAACAAATAATGTTGGTCTCCTTGTAGAACTATTCATTTCCCTGCAAATGACATAATCTTATTCTTTCTAGTGAAGAAGTAAAATTCCACTGTGCATATATACCACATATTTTTGATTCACTTGGCTACTTACTGTAGGTCATCTGGGCTGTTGCCATAATTTGGCCATTGTAAATAGTGCAGCTATGAACATGTAAGTACAAATGTCTGTCCAGTGTCCTGACTTGTAATATTCTTGGTAGTTTGCTAAAAGTGGCATGGCTGGGTCATAAGGAAGTACTAGGCTTAGTTTTTTAGGCACATTTAAACCACCTGCCAGAGTGGGTGTACTAGATTATGTTCCCATCAACAGTGTAATAGAATTCCTTTTCTCCCACATCCTCATTAGCATTTGTTGTTCAGATTCACAGAGTTGGCCAATCTTACTGGGGTGAGATGAAATCTTAAAGCTGTTTTGATTTGCATTTCCCCTAAAGGGGTCTTTTGCTTTCTTGGCTAATTCCTAATTTTATTTTATTTTTTTGGTCGGTCATGGGACCTTAACTCCGGGCCTGGGCGCTGTGCCTCAGCTTTTCAGCTCAAGGCTAGTGCATACCACTTGAGCCACAATGCCACTTCTGGCTTTTGCTGCTTATGTGGTGCTAAGGAATTGAACCCAGGGCCTCGTGCATGCAAGGCAAGCATTTTACCACTGAGCCACCTTCCCAGCCCCCTAAATATTTTTTTAATAAGTTTTTTATTGTGAAAACCTAAATATTTTTTGAGGCTACTGAAAATGGCATTACATTCCAAGCTTTTTTAAAACTGAAGTAATAGGAATATGTACTTATTATTAAATACCTTATTACTGAATTCTGAGGCACATCTGATAAAGAAGCGAATATAAATATTCTTTTTTTTAATTTTTTTATATTTTATTTTATTTGTGAACATACTGTACAGAGGGGTTACAATTACATAGGCAGGATAATGCGTACATTGCAAATATAAATATTCTAACTTCTGAGGAAAAGAGCTTTCTTTGCCAGCTCTCTTCCAGACAAGGAGCAAACTGACATTCTGGCTTACAGGTGATGCTATATAAATGTAAGTAGCATTGAACTTGATTGCAAGAATCAGATTACTTCTAGAAATGTTTACAGTGATAAACTCCACTTTATAGTGATAAAGTCATTATCTCTAGTTTGTAGTGACAATGTCTAGTTCAGACTACAGGATTGACTGATTGGCTTTGTAACTCCAATTTCTTTCCTAAGCCCATGGATTTCATTGAAACAAAGAAAAACAGTAACAAGAATTTCATATTACAAAGAAGCACTATTTCATTCTCTTTGATCCCTTTTTAAAGACCACGTGCGCTTGAGTTAAAAAAAGATATATGACATATCACCATTCTATAACTATGATCATTAAATAAATCTCCATGCAAAGGCTACAAAATAACATAACTGAATGGTACCCAAATGACCTGCTCATAATGCTAGATATATCCCACACACAAACAATCCATGTAATAAACAGAAGTAATTCATTCCCTTTCTTCCACAATCTAAATACAAACTACAAATCAGGATATTCCATAACCAATAATTAGGTAAAGAGAGGTGTACAATTATAAAACTAGCAAAATACTCATCTAAACGCTAATTATGCTAAAGAAACTTCAAACATGCATGGCATGTAACTTAATTATATACTTCATCTGATGATCAATTTTAAAGTCATAAATAAGAAATGGATGTTATAAGCCGGGCATTGGTAGCTCATGCCTATAATCGTAGCTACTCAGGAAGCTGAGATCTGAGGATTGGGGTTCAAAGCCAGCGAGAGCAGGAAGAAAAGGCCAGAAATGGCTTTTTGGCTCAAGTAGTAGAGTGCTAGCCTTGAGCACAGAGAAGCTCAGGGACAGAGCCCAGGCCCTGAGTTCAAGTCCCAAGGACGGGGAAAAAAAGGATGTTACAAACAGGTGGCTACATGAACTCTGAAGCATTTCTTCCTCTTAAAAACAAATGCAGTAA
The DNA here is from genome assembly GCF_024711535.1 of Dipodomys merriami. Lineage (NCBI taxonomy): Eukaryota > Metazoa > Chordata > Mammalia > Rodentia > Heteromyidae > Dipodomys > Dipodomys merriami. The sequence continues at coordinate 44,501,196 of NW_027206068.1, read as the reverse complement.
ACATCAAAGCTAAATATCACATTATGATAGATCTAAAAAAAAATCAAGAAATACAAAAGTATGTGCCTTTGTAAAAATGACTTTTTTAAGAGAAAATTTCCAGCATTATACAACTACTTCACTCTGTTAACTCCTAAAGGCTAGAGTTTTTGACTACCTTCTCCTAAATGTCAGTTTTCTAACTCTGACCACCCATTCTGGGCACCTGGATCCACACCTTTTGCTTACTAACTACAGATAATAATTTCTAAATATCTACAGCCACAGACTGTCTCCTGAATGTCTAGTGACAACTCAACCTTTGCAATGAAAGTTTTAATATAATATGTACCAAACAGGCTCTCTCTGCTCTTTTCTAGCTTTCTCAGCTCTTTCCTTCTCTTCTCTTTCCCAGCTCTCTTCTCTTTCCTAGCTCTCTCTTTCCCAGGCCTTTCCCCACTGCACGAAGGGCCAAGATGGCCTGGTGCCAGCCAGAACGATGAATAAACCTACCCCTTACCTGAATACCATGTGCGTGCTGCTGTTCTTACTCAGAAACCTAACATAAATGGTGCCATGACTTGGATAAAGGGCTTAAAGTCAGGATAGGTGGGATTCCTCTCCAGTTTTTTTCCTCTTTTTTCTTTTTTGTTTGTTCTTCCCTTTTTGCTCTGAGGAATACCCACAGTTCTGATGGCCTTTTGCGAACCAGTCTGTCTGCTGCGGACACAATGCATAGATACCATTGCTGCCTTCACATCCACGTCCACAGCACTTCTCTACTCTGGTGAGTGAAACTCTCTACAGCTCTCTGTTGCTCAGTCTCTGTCCAGATGTGGTGCCACGCCAGAGAGCTCCTACGGCCTTTCGCTGAAAGGCCGGTCACCTCTGAAGCCGAGGATGCTTGGTTTTGGGGGCTTGGCCATTTCTCTCTAGAGGGTTCTGGGGGAAGTCGGGACGCCACTTCTGCCTGGTCAGCTCTCCTTTACTCACCAGACTGACTCTCCTACTCATTTAATGGGGTGCTGCGAATCACGCCTGAGCTGTGAAATGCCTCCTGCACTCCCTGGAAAGCCAGAGTGCCTCATTTTTATGCCATTCTCAGATGTAGACAGTTTTTGCCACTGCAATGGTAAATGGTCAGAAGTCTGTTTACTTTCAGGCTCTCTTTGCTCTCTCTCTGCCATTTATGTCCAACTTTCCCTACCTCTTCCTTTCTCTTTTCTACATTTTGGCTTGTGCCCTGAAGAGTATGACGCAGGCTGGGTCCCAGGGACCCCCCTCTAGGTTCCCTCTCAAAGGCTAGCCAATGTAGGCTTGATCTATTTGTTCAGGGTTTCTTTGCATTCTTTCAGAAATTCGCCATCTTGAATCCGCCATCTTGGCCACATGGTGGGTTAAGGGTTTGTTTGGCCCCATCTGACCCTTAACCTTCCACCAAGCTTATTACTCCATCCATCTATTCTAAGGTGCCTTGCTAACAAGTTGCTCTTTTCACAGGCCCTGGTAACTGAGGCCCAACCATCTGATGTGCTTTGTTAGCAAAGACGTCTAAACATTGTTGTCAAAATGTTAAGTTTTGAGTTTTGTCTTTTTTATTTTGTGTTATGTATTCTGGTACTGACTACGTGACTCTAAAATATTGGGCATATCTGTGCTAAGATTCTCACATCTAAGAAGTTTTGTCATTCCAGAATATTTGTTGGTCAATTCTTGATAAGAACCAGGTAAGCTCTATTTATTCTACTTGATGTCCTTGTTGCTTTAATTGGAAATAATAAAGGGCTTTTGTGGCAAAGATTGCAGTTCAAAGCCAACTCAGGCTGAAAAATTCCTAAGACTCTATTTCCCAACTAACTTGCAAAGAGCTAGGCTGGAAGCATGGTTCAAGACTCTTATCTCAAACCAGCAAACACTGCAAGTGGTACTATAACTCAAAGTCGTTCAGTGCTGGCCTTGAGCAGAAGTGCTCAGGGACAGTGCCCAGGCCTTGAGTTCAATCCTCGAATACCAACTGGGACAAGCCATCCCAGCAACAAGCACCTACCTAGACTCAGCCAGTCTGGGGAACAAGGGAACATGGAGAGCAGTAAGAGGAGATGATGTCACATCAACCACTTTGTGCCTGCCCTTTCAAAATTAACCAGAGCAGGGAGGTCAGTGGAAGTAAGAAGCCTGCCCATCCAATGTCTCTATACCTGTCTACCTATTAACTGAACAGGAATTTATATTCTTGCCTTTGTCACCTCTACCTAGTTGCCAGATGTCAGAAGTAGCTAGGGACATTTCTACCAACATTTTCAGCCCCAAGTCCTTCCTCTTGCCATTTATTTGCTCTCTAGTATTTTTTTTTCCAGCCCCTCAATGCTCATGAGACTTCTCCAGACTTAATCTAAGGACTCATGCCACCAAGGGACAGCTGCTGCTCACTGGACCAAATTCCAGCCTTTCACCCCTATTGTCGACACCCCTTGTCAGCAGGAAGTAGCCAGAGAGAATCTGCACCCTATTTCATGATTATTAAAAGGCTGGAATGTAAGGTCTGCTCCTGGATGGCGAGCAGACTCCACCCAGTACCTGCATTACCTAGGCAACTGACACAGCTGGAAGAGGTCTGCTGAGGTCACATCTGAATTTGATGTGGCCACACCTTTCTCTGCCCATACCCTAGATAGGCCTAGCCCAGGTCCTGATGCCCTCTCTCTACTCTTTTCTAGCTTTCTCAGCTCTTTCCTTCTCTTCTCTTTCCCAGCTCTCTTTCTCTTTCCCAGCTCTCTCTTTCCCAGGCCTTTCCCCACCGCATGGAAGGCCAAGATGGCCTGGTGTCAGCCAGAACGATAAATAAACCTACCCCTTACCTGAAAAAAAAAATGTACCAAATAGAATTTACTTCCCACCTATTTCTCCTATGTACCTATTCTGGTTATTGGTACCATATTCTAAAACCTGGAAGTAATCTATTCTATTTTCTAATCCTTTATCAATCACCAAGTCCCATTCTACTTTAAAGGGAAAAACTCATGACTTTATCTCCACTTTCAATGGTTTTGTTTTGGTTCAGCTGTATATATTTGAGATTACTCTATCCTCTAATATTTCTCCCTTATCTCCAATCTGGCTCTTTCTTCAATCATTCCTCAATAACACTTTCTAGAATATGGTTTGAAATATGTCCACTACTGCTTACAAATCTTTTGATGAGTCAAAACAAAATCTTAAAAAATATTTAGCAGAGTATTTTTTCTTGCCATCTCTTTAACTCTTTCAGTTTTTTTCATATAAGACACTAACTTCCAAACGTATTACTGCAGTTCTTAGAAAAAGTCATACTGTTTCTTACCTCAATGCTAGGCCTAGGTTATTCCTCTTTCTAGAAAACAATTTTCTTGACATAGCAACGGTCAAGCTCAGTTACTCTTCCTCCATTCCTCCTTGCTTCCACAGCTAATTGTCTATTCTACTCTATTAAACCTGGACCAATATGAAAATAAAATATATTTACTACTTATTTTGAGTCCCACAATGCCTACCACATTACCTGGCAATATTAAGTGACCAATACTATTTGTAGACTGTTAAGACTTTTCCTTTTTTTTTCCCTAGAGATAAAATTCCCATTTATAAACTTCCAAGAGACATACAGCAAGACAATATTTAGGAAAGCATGATAGGAACCAAGTGATATAAATAAATATAGATGAAACATGATAACTAAACATGTGGCTCTCTTCAAAGCAGCTGAGAGCACAGCGCTGTTTGTATATGTTTTAGTTGCTGTTTAATCTTTTAATATTTATTCTTAGGTCCTAAAAAAAAAACCCAAAGTGGTAAGCACAGAGACAAATCAAAAGCATTATATAAATCATCTATTTTTCAAAACTGAGTTTAGTCACAACTGGAAAAATGCCATGGACCCAATCTACCCAACCCAGTCTGACTTCTCACAGTTGCCTCCTAGGACTTGGGAGTAAGTTTATATTGGGCCTTTTATTATGCTATTATCATTCTCATGAACAGATTCCCAGCATCACTTGCTGAGCTTGTATTTTATTCTGTTACAGCAAGAAATTTCATAATTTCAAAGTTTACCCTCTATGCATTGCCTCCTGTATTCTTTTTATTCAGTGTTACTCATACCCAATTTGCCCAATATTAATCTACTGGAGTAGATTAATAAATCTACTCCAGTCCATAATTAGCTTTACAAGACAAGAAAGATTCCTAGTGACAAAACTGCATAGACTAGGGGAAAAACAAGTTGTTTAAATAAGGATACAGGTGGACCTGTTGCAACAATGAGAAGTACAAGATGTCATGTCAAAAATGAACTTTACAACTTGGGGGGGAGGGGGAGGATTGGATGGGGGGGAGGGAGGATGGGAAGGGAAGGGAAGGGTAAACAAAGGCTACAATGCTTGATAAGAAATGTACTCACTATCTTGCCCATGTAATTGTAACCCCTCCGTACAGTATTTTCACAATAAAAAAAAAAAAAAACTGCATAGACTAGTTAAAACTCCAATGGTGTTACTCTTGATAACCCACTCAAACCATAAGCTAGTAACTAGTCACATTCAGATAACATGCCAGCTTTATGATCAACATATAATTCCAAGCCATATCTGGTAGTATGAAATATAATATAACATTAGATGTTTTTAAGAATATGTTGAAGGGTTTCCCACTCCAGTGATAAAACTGACCCAGCCACGTTTTTATTCTCTCTGAGTCATTAGCATTTCTCTACCTCTACTCTTTGGGAAAGATCACCAACATTTCTTTTTTTTCTTTTTTTTTTCCAGCTGTGGGGCCTGAACTCTGGGCCTGGGCACTTCTCTCAGCTAAAGGCTAGCACTATACCAGTTGAGCCACAGCTCCACTTCTGGCTTTTTCTGCTTATGTGATGCTTAGGAATCGAACCCAGGGCCTCATGCGTGCAAGGCAAGCGCTCTACCACTGAGCCACCTCCCCAGACCTCCCTAAGACCCTTTTTTTTTTTTTTTTTTTGGTCAGTCATGGGATTTGAACTCTGGGCCTGTGCACTGTCCCTTAGCTCTTCAGCTCAAGAATAGTGCTCTACCACTTGAGCCACTGCACCACTTCCGTTTTTCTGAGTGGTTTATTGGACATCAGAGTCTCACAGACTTTCCTGGTTGGGCTGGCTTTGAACCTCAATCCTCAGATCTCAGTCTCCTGAGTATCTAAGATTATAGGTGTGAGCCACAGGCACCTGCTCCCAAGACTTTTTAAAGAAGCAGGTCTGGAGTTATCACTAAGTATCATTATTCCAACAATACTGTGAAATATGTGAAATTTACGTAATTCCCTAATCTCAATTAAAAAGAAAAGTGAGAAGGGATGGTTTAGGAGCGATGGGTGACAATATTGTCAGACACCTTGTATTCATATACTGTTTTGTAGAATGGGAACTTCTTTGTACAACTACTTAAAAGATAATAATTTAGAAAAACATTTAAAAAAAAAAAAAAAGAAGCAAGTCTGGTCATCTCTGTAATCATCAACTACTAGAACCACCTACATCCTCCTATCTATGGGGTCACTTCTCACTGGGATCACGGGTACATGCCAACCCTGGTCTGGAACCCTGATCTTCCCAATCTCTGCCTCCAGAGTAAGCCAGCTACTCCAGCCTTTATAAAACTTGAAAATACTCTAATCTCGACTCCATTCATCTCTTGAAATTTACCAATCAGATTTCCCATGCCCTAGAATTTTTCTTCCTAACCCTCCACTCAAAAATTTAAGTGTAAAGTATCCAATCCCTAATGTTCCTGCTTGTTTAAAATTTAATCCAAAAGTGCAGGGGATAAAACAAAATAACCATGACTCCTGAGCCTAGAGAAACACCTTTTACCAGGGATTTCCTCCCTCGTTCACGTAAGTCAACAGTCTTTTCATGTTATATTATTTCTGTATCTGTGAAATGAGGAAGTTTTATGAAAGTCCTAAGATTTTAAAACCAAAAACCATGGAAACAAAGCTAAATCTGGAAACCTAAGTTGAGAGAAAGCAACAGAAAGAACAGAGGAGCCGTTAATTTGGGGATCTAGTTAATTTGGGGACCTGCGGGCATCCGCAGGATCAAAGGCGGACCTGGCGGCGAGGAAGCGACTGGATCTGCACCCGCGGGGAAGGAACCCAGGGGAGCGGGAGAAAGAGCAGTGCGTGTAGGGCGGGTGGGGATGTCACTCTTTAAAGTGTAGTTTCAAGAGCCGGAATGGACCACACTGCTTCGTTCCAACAAACAGGCGGCGGCTGGAGCTCCGAGAGGGCCGGAGACAGCCCCGAGGCCCCCAGAGGACTGCAGCAAAGAAGAGGGGCCGCCACTTGCCTCCCATTCCTGCATGAAACGCCTGGCCTCGTCAGCACCAACGGTCTTATGCCTCCTAAATTCATCCTTCACATACTGGTCACCCAGGGCTTTGAGGTCCGGGGGAAGAGCCCGGTGCAGCTGCAAGATGCGTCTATACAAGGACCGGACCCGTAACACATGCTGCCCCGGCATGGCGCCTCGAGCACGCGCACTCGCGCCAGGGACAGCCCACTGCGCCTGCGCAAAGGGTCAGCCCCTCGCCGCCGTCCCCTGAGAAGTCGCCGAAGGGTGAACCGGAAGACGGAAAGAAAAAGGGCTGGTGACCTTCATCCGGTTTGGTCCGTCCTCCAATCAGGTCCTTCCGGAAACCCGAACTTTGCTTCGGATGGAAATCCGGCGGGTCCTTTTCTGGTGCAGACGTGGCCTTTACCGAATCGGGAATTCTTTCCGGGCCGTGTCTGGTGGAGGGACTTCGGCGGACGCCATGTGCGTACCAGTTTGTCCCCTCTCATCCCATCGTCTTTCCATTCACCGTCCACATTATGGTCCTCCGAAAAGACCTTCTAGGGTTTAACCCAAGCACCTTGAGGCATCTGGAACATTCCTGAATTTTGTGTGTGAGCCCTGAGGACGGGATTAATGTCTTCCCCCAGCAGCCCACTCCCTTTACACAGGGCTGTGATCCAGTGTGTGCCCTGGACGCAGCACTAGGGAACCACGAATCAAAGGCTTTGTACAGTCAAGTTGCCTGTGGGAAAAAATACTGCCAGGCATTTGAAATGAATTGTTTTCCCGGGACACGAGCCTAGAGACTCCAATTCAATAGTGTGGAGTGAAAATAGGGAATCCAGATGTTCACATCTGTGTACTGGAGATTGAACCCAGGGCCTTGCACATGCTAAGCAAACACCCCCTTACCACTGAGGTATGCCCCGACATACATGTGTATATATGTGTGTGTGTGTGTGTGTGTGTGTGTGTGCAAAAAATAATTTATAATTTTGATATATATCTTAGATATAATACATATGTATACACACACTCATATATATACATATATATATATATATATATGTATATATATATATTACACCCTGCTGCTGTCTTTTCTTGGGGGTTGGCTCAAATTTGACCCTCCAGCCCCCAGCTTCTAAATAGCTGGAATAACAAGCATGGGTACCATGGCTATATAAAGTTCTACCTTTCACAAAAGTGATACTGAAAGTGTTTTTCCAAAAATCTTTGTCCTCATCGTTTTTCTCCCATCACATGTTTAGTCTTTCAGTAAACACTAAAGCCTCCATCAATATACTGGATGCAGAATGCATCCATTTTTCAGTTCACATTCTACCATAATTCCTTTCTCCTCCCCTCTCTTCCTCTTCTGTATCTCTGTCTGTCTCTCTCTCTCTCTTCACCCTCACCCAGATATTGTAACAGCTTCCTTATATGTGTTCCAAGACCTGACTTGGCCATGATCTAACTAAATTGTAAATCAGTTAATATCACTCATCTGTTCAACAAAACCCTTCCATAATCTTCATGTTAATGTTCTAACTTGTCACTTGGCTTTCTCCCTAACCAGTCCCAGTCACACTAACCTTCTAGCTCTTAGTTCATCTTTTAAAAGGCTAGGCACACTCAGGACTGCCATCTACTTGGAATGTTTTGCCACAGGTATCTCTTACCTAACACCTTTATTTCACTCAGCTCATTACCTTTCCTACCAGGCCTATTTGAAATCCTACTTGAAATGGCCACAGGACCAAACTAAAAACTACCTACTGTTGCTCCTCTGCTCCCCTCACCCAAATTAATATAGTATTACTTAATTACTCTCTGTTTCTCCCTACAGAGTTCACAGGCCAATTATTTTTTTTTATTTTATTTTAAAGATGCTGTACAGAGGGGTTACAGTTACATGACTAAGGTAATGAGTACATTCTTGTCGAACATTGTTACCCCCTCCTTTGATTTTCACCTACTATCCTTTCCCTCTCCTACCTCCCCTCCCGCACCCCAAGTTGTAAAGATCATTTCCAATATAGTGTCTTGTGAGTATCCTTGTTGCAATGAGTCATTCTGTGTCCTTGTTTCAGTATTTTGTTATTCCCCTTCCCCTTCCCAATAAGCGTATATACAAGATGCAGGGTTCCAAAATCAAATACAGTGACAACAGGGGATATACTATAGGGGGAAGAACATATAAAGGAAACAAAAAAAATCACATAGTACATTAAAAACAACAACGAATAAGAAGAACCTCTTGTGTCCATATCTTGGGGTTCATTTCACTTAGCATTATCTTTTTTTTTTTTTGTCAGTCATGGAGCTTGAACTCTGGGCCTGAGCACTGTCCCTCAGCTCTTCAGCTCAAGGCTAGCGCTCTACCACTTGAGCTACAGCACCATATCCAGTTTTCTGGTGGTTTATTGGAGATAAGAGTTTCACGGACTTTCCTGCCTGGGCTGGCTTGAACTGCAATTCTCAGATCTCAGCCTCCTGAGTAGCTAGGATTACAGGCATGAACCCCCGGTGCCCGGCTTTAGCATTATCTTATATGGTACATATGTACATAGCTTTTGAGCTTTACTGTGCATCAATAAGATTATCCTAGTTATTGCAAATAAGGAAAACCATGGGACCTATATTTCTTTGAGTCTGGCTAATTTCACATAATATGATTTTTTTCCAAGTCTTTCCATCTCCTAATAAATGGGGCAGTGTCATTCTTTCTAATGGAAGCATAGGATTCCATTGTATGTATGTATGTATGTATGTATATACATATATACATATCTATCACATTTTCTCGATCCATTTGTCTACTGAGGGGCATCTGGGTTGGTTCCATATCTTAGCTATGGTGAATAGTGCTGCTGTGATAAACATAGTTGTGCTATCAGCTTTAGTATGGCCTTATTTGTGATCATTTTGATACATGCCCAGAAATGGGATTGCCAGGTCGAAGGGGAGCTCTATGTATAGTCTTTTGAGGAACCTCCATACTGCTTTCCAGAATGGTTGAAGATACTGCACCAACAGTGCAGTAGTGTTCATATTTGGCCACATCCCCTCCAGCAACTGTTGTTATTAGATTTCTTGTTTATAACCATTCTAACTTGAGTGAGGTGAAATAATGTTGTTTTGATTTCCATTTCTTTTTTTTTCTTTTCATTTCCATTTCTTTTATGACATCCACAACATTTTTGTGGATTCTTTTCAGTAATTTATCAATGACATAATCCTGTTAAAAACATATTGTTGAATTAATGTATGAAATTCATTAATAGTGTCAAGATCTTAGATTTGCCAGCCACCAAAGGAGTGTGAGGACCTATGTGATCCCTCATATATCCCAGACTTCTGTCCATTCAGACTTTTGGAAATGCAGAAATGACATATAGCCTCACAAAAACTTAGTCATAATCTCTTTCAGGGCCCACCATAGTTCCTTACAAACAGTAAGGGATATTTATTGCTTTGAATGCCATTTTTCCATTTGCTTAAATTTAAAGAAAATATTTGCTTAAAAGAACAATGAGGGGCTGAGAAGGTAGAGCGCTTGACTTGCATGCATGAGGCCCTGGGTTCGATTCCTCAGCACCACATAAGCAAAAAGAAAAAAGCCTGAAGTGGCGCTGTGGCTCAAGTGGCAGAGCATTAGCCTTGAGCTGAAGGGCTGAGGGACAGAGCCCAGGCCCAGAGTTCAGGACCACGACCGGACCCAAAAAAAAAAAAACAAAACAGTGAATTTTTGTTTTTTTAATAGATTTAATTTAGTATTGTGACAAACCACATTAATGGTAAGGATTGAAGGACAGTGTGGTTTTATTTCAGCAAATTTTTGAACCATATTTCATTTGCTAATATCCCTATGAACTGAAAATTAATTTCTTGCTCCAGTTTACTTTTTACTGATTTCCTTTGGGGTTAAAATATAGGTATTACAAATAACTCCTTTCAGAGCCAAATCTCTCATAAATTGTAGAATTCCATACTGCTAATAGATTAATAAAAATAATGAAAGAATTAGTTCAGACTAAAAGGGACAGAAAATCATAAAAATTAAGAAATCAAAACTCAAAATGAAATTGGTAGGTCAGAAAGAAGACATATGGAGTGGTTAGAATTTGAAAAGATGAATCAAGCAATAATATTGAAGACTATGATAGAGGAATTGCATAGTTTTAAATGATAGGCTGGACAGTGAGCTATGGTCAAAATAGCCATGAAGGGGAAATAAGATCTGAATTAGTTTCCTGGCTACTAATTGAAAATAATACATTCATGCAGGCCTTTTTATCATCCTTCATATGCTTCTTTGTGAGTGTGTGTGTGTGTATGTGTGAGTGTGTGTGTGTATGTGAGCCATAGAGAGAGAGAGGATGGAGAGACAGAACTATCAAGTCTTTAAAGACTTTAAAGCCCTTCTGTGCCTGTATTTTCTCACTTATCAAATGATCTGGATTTTACAGCTTTATGAGTCAGTCTTTTACAGCTTTATTAACATAACTAAGCAAAGCATTGAACTTGCCTAGAATAATTACCAAAAATATAATATACACATGTATTCAAAAAGAAAATCATCATGGTATTTGTACCACCGAACAATAGCTTGCTAAATAACACACAAATAAGAGAAGTACATAGATGAAGAATGAAGAAAAGGCCTGCATGGAGGGTGCCAAACAGGTTAGTAGTTAGGAATTCAAGTCAGATTTTATTTTCAATTCATGGCTCTTTTGATCATAAAAGAAAAAGTAAACTGATACTGAAAGTGCTTGTGTTTGGACTATCTCCCACACAAATAGGGATGAAAGAGGATGGAAAAATAAGATAAAAGAAGTAACTAAACAAAAGTGTTTCATAGAGTCTCAGCTCAAAAGGGGTAGAAACAAGGAAAAATGAGCCACAAGAAGGAGAAAGCGAAGCCTGAATGTGTTAACAAACAGCTAGTTGGAGTCCTTTGCTCTACCTAGAAAGAGAGTAGGCAAGAAGTTTCCTCAGTGTTCTTAGTCCCAGACCCTTGTAAGCCCTTGGTCTACAGGCAGACCCAGATGCTTACAGCTCCATACAGAGAGAACTAGGTGCCTAGATATAGTTCTAGGCTTTTAACCTTGCCTTAGGCTTTAACCCTTGCCTTAGGCTTTTAACCTTGCCTTAGATTTTAACCCCTAGCAGCCCCAGCACTTGCATGAAATTGTAATAATCAGCCTTCAAAAGCAGTGAGTGGCAGCAACAGCAGCAATTAGCAACTGGCAGCACCTGCTAGTGTCGCAACTCATGAACCAGCCTTGGGTCATGGTATCTTCAACACAGCTAGTGTTATAGCTCTCAGGCCTAGAGTGTTGGGCCTTTCAGCCCTTCACCACAGCTAGTGTTACAGTTCTTAGTCTCCTGACACCATTTTCTTTAAAACTTGGTAGTTCCCTAGAACTTTTCCAACAACCCGAGTCCACAGATATGAGACATTCTACCTTATCTTTTAAAAACACAAAACAAGAAAACAAAATTTCTCTTACTTTGTTTTTTGTTTACTGGTCTTTTTGGTTTGTTGGTTAGTAGAATTTGAATTGTTCGTGAATTAGGTCCATTTATGTGTCCAGGCTGGCCTTGTTTGTAATATTCCTTCCTTAGTATCCAGAGTCCTGAAACCCACGATGACAGAATACTATGCATATAAATATGATTCATACTACATTGATAAATATAAATATGATTAACTCAGTTGTCTTCAATTGAGCAAAAGAAGAACAATAAGTTGCCAAGTGTTAATGATGTGCATGTAGTAGAGCTCTGGGAATACAGGTGTAAGGCTATGATAGCTATTGGATTAAAGGATTTACTAGATGTGGAGAAATGGGGAAGGGGGGGATAGCTAAATCAAAGAAGTCTCAAAAGCTTTGCTTTGGGAGGAAAAGAAAAGTCAGGAGAAAACCTGCTTTTGGAAATGTGTTTCATTTTAGTCATGCAGAATTTGAAGAGGGAATGAGGCTATCCTACATAATGCTTTGAAATTTTGCCTAATAGTGTCAGTAATAGTTGCTAATGGTCTAGGTCAGTGGTTCTCCACTTTATCTCTATATTATAATTACTTGGTGAAAAATAATTATATATTATATCACATATATAATATATACTATATAATATAGCATAGTATGCATATAATATGCAATTCCCAAATCATTATATAATGTAATATATAATACATATAATAAATATATATATACAAAACACATATATGGGTGATTAGACCTCACTGCAAACCACTTGAATTTGCTTCTCTCCCAATATAGATGAAACATCTATATTGCTCCCTCAAGGTAGTTCTAATGTGGAGCCAAAATTAAGAACCAAATGTCTAAATGTCCATCTTGGAATCATGTGGATTCTGAGACCCAAGATATTGAAACATTGCTAAAAATATATGTTCAGTCTTTTCAATTCACAAAAAAACTCCGCAACAAAGAAAATTAAGATGTTTATGTAGGTAACATTTTAAGCTATAAAAATAAACTTGGGTCTGAGGAAGAGAATGTAAAGTGAAAACAGAAAGAAACATAACTTAGATTTCCACATTTATAAAGCTGAGTATAACTTAACCTCTCTAAACCGTTTACCCCCAGAATCTTACCATTTACTGAATGCACAGTACTACATATTTTTTTTCTGGGGAACTGATTTAAGCTTTCCAAATAACTAATGAACATTAGAACACAATTTAATTATACAAGTTGGCACTCTTAGTAAAAATTTAAAAAAAAAATGAAACGTCTGTCGTCTGTCTGCCTTCCTTCCTTCTCTTTTCCCACTCCAGTGTTTATTATCTTCTAGCTCTTCAGAGAAACATCTTTCTCTCTGTCATCTCCCTATATTGTCTGCATGGTATTATTCCATTGAGTTCATAAGTATAATACTTCAAGTTTTAAAAAAAAATCTATTTTTCTTTCCTTTAAATTGCCAGTTTAGCACTCTATTTTACTAACAGACTTAAAACTCTAGTCCCACTTTTCCATCCCTATACCTATTCCTCATTTAAAACCTTTTAATCTGGTATTGGTCCTACTATTTTAAAACTACTTTCATCAAAGTCAGTAGTCATTTTCTCCCCAACTTGTTAGAAACCTGTATGGTTTTTATTTCCACATATTTGTACAATCTAGGTGATCCCCCTCCAGGGCCCCACTGCCTCTGGCTTTTTAGGTGCTTGCAATTCTTTTGGCTCTCAAATGTGAAAGCCCAAAGGTTTAACCCAAGCTTAAATTTTTTAATCTGTGCTCTTTCCTAATTCTCTCCAACAATTGGCGATGCTCTGCTGCCCCCATCTGGCCAAGTTTACTCTTACCACTACAGAGGTCCTCCGGACTTACCTAGCAAGCTGCTAGAAATCTAGAGGGCAATGCAATTCCTCACACTTGACGAATCCTTCATTCATACCACTGGCCTCTATAGTTTTAGTCTTCTCTAATCACTACAGTAGCCCAAATTGGAGATTATTCCATCTTTTCAGAGTTCCTGTCCCAAGATAAATTCATATTTTTTCTCCAAAACCCTTTTTCAACTTATCCAGACTCACAGTTAGGGTGGCATCTGTAACATCTTTCACTTTCTTCCTATATCTTGCTATCGACTTTTTTTTTTTAAATCAGTCATGGGGCTTGAACTCTGGGCCTGGGCGCTGTCCTTCAACTCTTCAGTTCAAGGTAGCACTCTAGCACTTGAGCCACAACGCCATTTCTGGTTTTCTGGTGGTTTATTGGAGATAACAGTCTCATGGACTTTCCTGCCGGGGCTGGCTTTGAACCGCGATCCTCAGATCTCAGCCTCCTGAATAGCTAGGAATACAGGCGTGAGCCACGGGCATCCGGTTTATTACACTTCTTTTGTAAATAACTTTATTTATTTTCTTTGTCATTGTCCCACCTGTTTTGGTTTTGTTTCCCATCTTTTTTTTTTTTTTTTTTTTTTGGGTCCGGTCGTGGGGCCTGAACTCTGGGCCTGGGCGCTATCCCTCAGCTTTCAGCTCAAGGCAAGCACTCTACCACTGAGCCACCTTCCCAGCCCCTTCCCAACTATTTTTATTTTCTTGTAGAGATGCTGTACAGAGAGGTTACAGTTACATCAGTAAGGTAATGAATACATTTCTTGTCGGGCATTGTTACCCCCTTTTGTTTTTCTCCCACTATCCCTTCCCTCTCCTACCTCATCCACCCACACCCCTACCCCTCAAAGATATAAAGTTCATTTTCAACATAGTGCCTTGTGAGTATCATTGTTGCAATGGGTGATCTTGTGTCCTTGTTTCAACATTTATTTATTTATGTCACTTGTGGGGCTTAAACTATGGGCCTGAATGCTGTCCCTGAGCTCATCAACTCAAGGCGAGCACTCTACCACTTGAACCACAGTGCCACTTCCGGTTTTCTAGTGGTTTATCGGAGATAAGAATATCACGGACTTTCCTGTCAGGACTGGCTTTGAACCACGAGCCTCAGATCTCAGCCTCCTGAGTAGTGAGGATTACAGAAGTGAACCACCAGTGCCTGCCCCATCTACTTTTTTTTTTTTTTGCTTTAAAAATTCTAATATTTTTCTAATTTCTTTAGTTTTCCCCCTATATCCAATTAGTAGAACCCAAAATCATCAAATTAATCTGTTTGAAGCAGCCTCATTCAAGCGTCCTCCACAGTTCCAGTGCTTTCCCATTGTACTCTTGGTGAAATCTGTGTCCCTTACCATATGAAACTGGATATAAAGTTGCATTGCAAACAAAAGCAAAACTTGGAGTTGAACTATTACTATCAACTCATTTTCTTTTCATTATATTGTATATGGCAATTTTAAATTAAAAGAGAAAAACTTTGCTGCTACTTTCACTATGCAGAAAGAACTAAATTATAAATAAATACATAAACAAGCACAAAAAATGTGACCTAACAGTAGAATTTTGCCTTGGGGTAAAACAATAGCCCCGGTGATACGCCCAATGGCCTACTTTCTCCAGCCAGGCCCCATCTTCTATAGTTTCAGAACTCCTAACAGTCTTTTCAAATTGGGAAGCCATCATTCAATTAAACTATCCATTTGGTCAGAGACTTTATAATCTAAAGGTCGCTTTTAGCTAGGGGTGAGATTTACTATCCTCCTAGATGTTTCTCAGTCCAGTTGACAGTCACAGGACTCTTCGTTTGCTGAAGGTGCTCTACTATCTCCGTTTCATATTCTTGGCATTGTATCTAGAATTAGTCGATATAAATGTTTGAGTTAGCCAGGAGTAGTGGCTCATGCCTGTAATCCTAGCTACTCAGGAGGCTGAGATCTGAAGATCGTGGTTCAAAGCCAGCCCAGGCAAGAAAGTCTGTGAGACTCTTTTCTCAAATAAACCACCAGAAAACCAGAAGTGGTGCTGTGGCTCAAGTGGTAGAGCGCTGGCTTTGAGGTGAAGAGCTCAGGAACAGCACCTGGGCCCAGAGTTCAAGCCTCATGACTGGCCAAAAAAAGAAAAAAATAAAAAAAAGTTTGAGTTTACTTCTGGGCTTCTATTCTTTTCCATACTTTTATGCCAATACCATGTTAGTTTTTACTATTATAACTTTGTAATATAATTTGTTTTGATTTTGAAGTGGGATTTCACTATGTTGCCCAGATAGCTTAAAATTGAAATCCTTCTGCCTCAGGCTTCCAACTAGCTACAATTATAGTCATGTGCTACTATAGCCAACTATCGTTTTAATGAAGAATTGTTATATCTCCATTTGCATTGTTTTTTTGGCTGGGGGGGGTGGTGGTGGTGAAAATTGCTTTGACTATTAGAATGTCTGCGGTTCCACACAAATTTTAGGACTATTTTTTAATGCCATTGGAATTTGACAAGGACTGAATTGACCCCGTAGATTGCTTTGAATAATATGGACATATTGAAAATATATATCTGTTGAATCCATTATTGTAAGATGTATTTCATAATTTTACTAACTGTATTGGCAGAATAAAAGATAACAATTATATAATTCCTCAACATGTATAAAAAAGCATTTGATACAATTCAGTATCCTTTTATGATTAAACAAACCTCTCAACAAATTAGATATTGAAGGAATGTATATTAACACAGGAATGGCTAACAAGTCTCTAGGTAATATAATACTCAATGGTGAACAGTTGAAACAAAGAAAGGATGCCTACTCTTGCCACTCTTTTTTTTTTTTTTTTTTTTTTTTTTTTGGGTCCGGTCGTGGGGCCTGAACTCTGGGCCTGGGCACTGTCCCTCAGCTCTTCAGCTCAAAGCTAGTGCTCTACCACTTGAGCCACAGCGCCACTTCCGGCTTTTTTCTTTTTGCTTATGTGGTGCTAAGGAATCGAACCCAGGGCCTCGAGCATGCAAGGCAAGCGCTCTACCACTGAGCCACCTTCCCAGCCCTCTTGCCACTCTTTATTTACATTTCTTTTTGATGTTATAAATGAATTAATGTTTTTGTAATTTTCTTTTTAAATATTCTGTCATTTGTGCATAAAAACACAACAGGGTTTTTGGCTTTTGTATTTTTCTGAATTTACTAGTTTTTGACTATTGTTTTATGTGGGCTTATTATTTATAAGATCATAACATTTGTGAACTGTGATAATTTTGCTTCTTTTTTTCCCCTAATTTGGACACCTTTTGTCATTCTTGCTCAATCTACAAGATAGAATAGAAGTGGCAAGAGTAGGCATCCTGGCCTTGTTTCTGATCTTAGAAAAACATTCAGCTGTTCACCATTGATTAAGGGACCTGTCATTATGTGGCCATTGTTGTGTTAATATGCACTTCCTCAATATTTAATTTGTTGAGAGTTTTTCTTATCATAAAAAGACATTGAGTTGTGCCAAATGCTTTTTTCTATACATGTTGAGGACTTATACAATTGTTACCTTTTATTCTGGTAATGTGGTCAATCCCATTTATAAATGGTATAAATTGAGCTATCCTTGCATCCCAAGGATAAATACCATTTGACCATGCTGCTGGATTCAGTTTGCAGAAATTTTATGAGAATACTTACATGTTTTCCTATAGTTTTCTTTTCACTGGGCTTCCTTGTCTAACTTTGATATCAAGCCATATTGTAGAATAAATTTGAAAATGTTCTTTCCTTTTTAACTTTTTGGGAATATTTGAAATGGATTGGTTTTGATTCTTCATGAAATGATAGACTTCATTAGTGAAGTTACCAGGTCTTAGGACTTTATTGTTCTGATAAGCGTTTTCATTTTTTTTCATAATTGAGTCTTAGTAGTTTCTGAGACTTCATCCCTTCTCCTTTATCTAACTTTTGGCATAGAATTGTTCATAATAGTCTCAGAATCTTTTGTATTTCTATAGTATTAGTTGTAATCGCTCCTCTTTCGTTTTTTATATTAATTTAGACTTTTTTCTTTACTTTAACTAAATGTCATACATTTTCTTTTAAAAAAAAAATCAAAAAACTTCTAGCTAGACACTGGTGGCTCACCCCTGTAACCTAGCTATTAAAGAGGCTGAGATCAAAGAATTACGGTTCAAAGCCAGCTCAGGCAGGAGACTCTTACCTCCAGTTAACCACCAGAAAACCAAAAGTGGAGCTATTGCTCAAAGTTGTAGAACACTAGTCTTGAGGGGGAAAAAAATCAAAAACTAGGACAGTGCCCAGGCCCTGAGTTCAAGCCCTATAACCACCACCACCACCAACAACAATAACAAAGAACTTCTAGGTAAGTGGTTTTCTCAAGGAGAGAGCATTGTCTGGCATGCATGAGGCCACAGAGTGATTACCCTCCATAGTGTCTCTTCTATACTTCTAGCTAACCCTATTACTTAGCTGAGTTTATCACTTTGGTACTGTGCTTAGGAGGAGAAAAAAAAAGTGAGATTTTTGTGCAACATCCCACATGACTAGGGTAGCTGGATAAATCACACAACACCATATTCTTTCTTTTTCCTGTGGAAGAAATTATGGGCTGGGGAAAGAAAGTATCTCTGTTGGCACTACACTAACCTATGTCACCTTAGCGGAGGGGTGACATGGGTAACCCTTTCTTCATGTCTATTTTCATATTATTTTTGCTCCAGCAGTAGGCTGGGACCTCTCTGATAGACTCACAGATTCCCACAGAAGGATTTTGATTTATGAGTAGCTCTCAGGTATCAATGTTTCTCCAGGGAGATGACGGTGAAAAGGTTCTGTTTCACCACCATGTTGATAACACTTGACTACTTACATTCTTAATCCAGAGATTATACACAAACACCTTACTTCATAAAAACATGATGGTTTTCTTTTGAGTAACAAGAGTTACTTCTTGAAATGATCTCTTGTAAATTAAAGCTGAGTTTACTGATTTTGAGACAGCTTTAACATCCATGGGCTTCATCATCTTGTACTATCTGACAGACCTTGAGAATCAATAATGGAAACAAAACTTTTGGTCTTGAATTTGTTTGGTGAAAATATGTGAATTATTATTATTCATGTTGTCTGAGAAAGACTGTAACTGGCAAAAATACATGAAAAATAATGTTTTATTTCTCTGTACAATTTTATAGATGTGGTGGTAAGGAGGGAAGTTTATAAGATGAAAAGTAGAGCCTAGATAACCCTGGAAACCACAAAACATTGAAACAGTAATTCCTTAGTACTTACATTCATGGCTGAACTAAGGAGTATTTAAATGAATAAACATGTCTTCCTCTATAAATTAGGCTTTGACAATGAATGGTTACAGTATTTCTTTACAAACATATTGGCACGTATCACAATGGTTTAGAAGTAGCCTTAGAAGTTTAGAGTGAATCATAAAATTCTTTTATTGATTTATTTTATTCAATTTGATTTCAAGTAGCCTTTATGTTAGTACAATAATGTTCTTTTTCTTTCTGTCATGGGGTTTGAACTCTGGGCCTGAGCGCTGTCCCTCAGCTCTTCAGCTCAAGGCTAGCACTCTATCGCTTGAGCCACAGCACCACTTACAGTTTTCAGGATGGTTTATTGGAGATAAGAGTCTCACAGACTTTTCCTGCCTGGGCTGACTTTGAACCGAAATCTTCAGATCTCAGCCTCCTGAGTAGCTAGGATTACAGGCAAGATCTTCTGGCACTCCACTACAATAATGTTCTTAATCAAATGAGATTATATTAAAGTGTAAAGATATCTTAACCTATGTAGTCAATCATGAAACATACATTCAAAGTTAGGCCAAAAAAATATTAACAAAGAAAAGAATAATAAGAAAAACACAGATGTATGTACTCTATTGATGTTTGGTAGAACTATAACTATATATTTATAGTCCATAGCCTTTTTCATAACTGGCAGAATAAACATTCAATAGGGAATCTATCTTAGCTTACCATATACGAATATGTTACTAAATAATTGTTTTGTCCAATTCAAATATTTGTGTAAATGTAAAATTAGCTGTTTAGACATAACCAAAGAGGCTTATATTTTGTGCTGATTTATTTTCAAAAATTTGTATTTATTATCAAAGTCATATCCAATGCCAATAAGATACCAGAATAACAACAAAAAATGTGCACATTTCAATCTGAATGCTATCAAATAGAACTCCAGTCACTAAAATATAATTCCAAAAGCAACTCAATTTTTAAAACATCATTATACATGTATATAACAAATTAAAATGGCTAGCAAGACACAAATACAAGCTGGTTGCCTGGGGCTCATGCCTGTAATCCTAGTTACTCAGGAGAGCTGAGGATCTTGGTTTGAAGCTAGCCCTGGCTGAAAACCCTGTGAGACTCTTACAACCAATTAACCACCAGAAAACTGGAAGTGGCACTGTGGCTCCAAGTGATACAGTGCTAGCAAGAGAGCTCAGGGAGTTAAAAAAAAAGAAACAAATACAAATTATGTCTTACATATTTTTTCAAATTGATGTTTAATAAAAACAACTAATTACTTCAGCATTTTTTCTTTTGTTGTTGTTGTTTTTTGCTGGCCCAGAATTTGAGCTTAGGGCACCAAGCTTGGTAAGATAGTTTCTATCACTGGAGCCACCCCCATAGTCTACTTGTTTCTGGTTATTTTGGCTTTCCTGCCCAGGCAGAATGTATGCATATTTGAATCTGCAGTCCTCTGAGCATCAGCTTCCTGTGTAGCTAAGATTACAGTATCATCCAGCTACTTAAGCATTTCTATCAATTAGTATGTGAATCTCTAGCTATCCAGCTTTATAGCCCTTCTTAGTACCACTGCTGACTCAGACTTAACATACCGCACCCCTTGGATGTCCCATTCTGATAAGTCCACCAGACCATAAATAGCTTATAATACCAAAAGAAAAAAAAAACGGGACACATAGAAAGATTCCCATTGTCACAATGCTCCTATTAGAGAATTTACAGTGTCTACACAAGATTTGTCCAGAAAGCTTTTATCCTAAATGGTTATTTCTCAAACTTCAATAAGCTCCCTAGGCATCTGACACTTGGTGAAATGCAGGTGCAGATTCTGTTAGTGCAAGAAGGGCCCCGAGATCCTGTATTTCTAACAAACTCAGATGATCCTGGTACCTCCCTAAAGACGACACTTTAAGGACTAAAATGTGACTCATAGCACAAAGCAACAGAGAGACATTTTGCTTCTCCTAACTTGCCATCATTATTCAGATGGATGTCATGTGGACATTTTAGGTGATTTGTGAACAATTAAAATGTCTCCAGTCCAATTGATAATCATTAAAGAGAGGAACAAAAACAAAGCTCAAGGATATTCTTTGAATTTAAGCACCGAGGCAGGAGAGAAGTGAGATGAAGCAGATGATGGCTGCTATCAGTCCAGCCTTAGAATGTTGGTTATCAGGTTTGATGCTCGCCAAGCCAGGGGAGAGAGCTATTGTAGGTGGTATGGCAAGATGATTGACTCTTAAGTAGTAAAAGTTAAAAGCACTCACCAAGATCTATAGTTTTCTAATCAAATTGCTTTTATGCCTTTGGATCATTATTGCATTACCCCACAGGGAATTAAAACACAACATAAACATGTATTTAAATGAAGAAAGCTTGCTGCCCTGTCTCCAGTTTTAATTAGATAGGTCTTATATAAGAAACATATAAATGCATACTCTGCGGTTTCCTTGGCAAGGCTACAGCACTAAGTAAATCCACTATAGTATTATTTTGTTTGCTTTTTCCCCCCTTAATTAAGTTTTTAAAGTTTCCTTAGCTCTCTGTGTGGCTGCCTCAGCTTTCTTAGCTCCTCTCCTGCTTTCCTCTCTTTCCCCTACTCCCCTCCTTTTCCCTTCCTTTCTCTTCTTCCCCTTCTCTCCTTCCTTCAAAAAGAGAAGCAGAGATTTCTTCTTATCAAACATTGATTACTTGATAGATCAAATCAGTTGCTTTTTGAGTGGCGTTTCAGGGTGGCTTTCTAAGGGCCACTCTCCCCGCAGTGGCCTTTGCCAGCAAGTGGGTTGGCATATCTGTTCTTCATTCTCCTGAGCCTTTCCCTCTTCTCACTGGCTGTACCTAGCACTCACCTCACTGTCTTCCACTTATTTCAGCCAGAAGGACTGCAATCTTATTTGTTGGGCCTCTGAGCAAGATTTCTCTGAATGAAAAAAAGGCTTTACATTTTTGGACTAAACAATCAGTATTTATTATTTTACCATTAGCCTATGTGATTTTTAGAAGCATCTTTTTGGATGCAGCTAACTTGAGAGCAAAACAGAGACTATGCACCACATGATCTATGTTGATACAGACAGCTTCCAAGTTGTATAATCAAGCCAACAGTGACTCAAGTAAGAAGTGAGTCTTATGGAGATGTTTGCATTTCTCTTTTCTATCTTAAGACTAAAATAGAGAAGAAAACTTAGCCCATAGAGCATTATGTTTCTCCAGTCCAGGTCATGTACTTGGTTTAAATACAAGAAAATTTATGTATGAACTATGGTACACATAGAAAAACACTGGGAGATAAGCACCTAAATGCTAACCAGGTTGAACTACAGAATAAAATAGACTTTTATTCATTCTGTTTTGGGTTTGTGGGGGGGAAGGGGTTGGTGATACTGGGATACTTGAGGGCTCATATTCTGCCACTTGAGCCACAGCCCTAGCCTTTTGTTGTTGTTGTTGTTTGCTTTTGATAATTAGATAGGGTCTTAAACAATTTTCCTGGGCTAGCCTCAGACCAGAATACTCCTACCTTTGCCTCTTGTATACCTAGGATTATAGACATTTGCCACCATACCTGGCTTATTCAAGATAGGTTCTTGCTAATGTTTTTCTCTAGGCTAGCCTCTCAAGTGTCTAGGATTACAGGTATAAGCCATTATTCTCAACTTATTTTTTTTTCTTATGCTTTTCTCTTTCCCATCCCTTCTCTCTTCCAAATTTTGTGTGTGTTTGTTTTGGTTTGGGCTTTACCTTGATGGGAATGGAACTCAGGGAAAGCTACCACCTAAGCTATACCTACAGCCCGTTTTTATTTTAGTTTATTTTTCAGCTAGGATCTATCATCATCTTTTCCCAGGTTGTTCTCATCATTCCTACCTCCAGGTCTTTGGTAGCTGGGATCATAGGCATGATCTACACCCAGCCATGCTGTTTTAAAACAAAAATAAACTAATAATAAAAGATGATCTTACAAGCAGACATGCATCTTCTTGTTAATGTTTTTCATGTTTATATAGTTTCATAACTTCACATAGAGTATTTAAGTCAATAATTCAACATGATTTAAGTAGCAATCTCCACTGCACCAGTGCTGTGCTTGGCATCAGTAATGTACTAATATGCATACATTATCAGTGGGGGTTTTGTTTGTTGGCTTGCAGTGTTGGGTATGAAACCCAGAGCATGTTACATGCCTGTCAAGTTGTCTACACTGAACTACATCCTAGTCCTTATATTACATATTTTGTTGAACAAATATCTCATAAATGTTCATTTAGAAGGGTACTAGAAATTCACACTTCATACAAGCTAGTCTACTGCTTTAAAAAGATTAGTACTTATTTTCCTTAAGGTAACTGAAAAGCAGAATTACTCTGATTATGTAAGTTTTTTTTTTTTTTTGGGGGGGGGTCCGGTCATGAGGCCTGAACTCTGGGCCTGGGCGCTGTCCCTCAGCAATTCAGCTCAAGGCTAGCCACAGTGCCACTTCCGGCTTTTTTTCTTATGTGGTGTTGAGGAATCGAACCCAGGGCCTCTGGCATGCAAGGCAAGTGCTCTACCACTGAGCCACCTTCCCAGCCCTGATTATGTAAGTATTTTATCCAGTTTTTAACCCTTGGTTTTAAAAACAAGGGCTGGGAAGGTAGCTCAGTGGTAGAGTGCTTGCCTTGCATGCACTAGGTCCTGAGTTTGATTCCTCAGCACCACATAAGCAGAAAAATCCAGAAGTGGTGTTGTAGCTCAAGTAGTAGAGTGCTAGCTTTGAGCTGAAGAGCTGAGAGATAGCACCCAGACCCTGAGTTCAGGGCCCACAACCAACAAAAATAAAATAAAAAATAAAAACAATGCTAACTTAGGACACAAAGGTAAGTGCCTTTGGGCAGAAAAATACAGATGTACAAATGTGTGTCTGTAATAGTAGAGACAATTACACAGTCTTTCAAAGCAAGAGCAGTTATGAGGAAAAGGCCAAGAGCCATGACTCCTGCCTGGTTGAAAACACATGGATCTTGGAAGCTCCAAAGAGTATTTTGTAAGGCTAGGCTCATCAGACAAAATAAACAAAACCTGATCAAACACTCAAAGACTAAAGTCTGAAAAGATGCCTAGCTAGTTAACTATAGACCCTCAAAACAGAACTTCGTAGCAGCTCTAGGTTCCAGGAGGAACCACTATGATTAGCGACTTCCATCTAACACTTAAATTCTAATGTTGCTAAGTGATGTTCCTTCATTGTCTAGGTGTGGTGTGGTATTTCAGAATTTCTGCAACCAAGCCCATCCTATCACTTCCATAATAAGCAGCACATTCAAAATGTCTCAGGGTCCTAATAAACTTATCCCAGCTCTTCTTCCTGTTTTACCCAGTACAACCACTCACTCTAATCAACTGGCATAAAACTACCAAGCTCTAGAAAAGGCCTCTCATTTTCCCATGTTTGCTCTTAAGCTCTTTGTTCACTAATCCCTTTTATTCACCCTCCATTGATAGATGAAGTTTACTTCATCAAGAAACTTCCAAAAAGGACTTTCCAACACCCACATGCTCTTCATCTTTGGAAACTAATACTTCTGTCTATTGAACTGACTGGGCCATGAAAAGTGTTAGCAGGTGGATGGTTTGGCTTGGATGGGGTTATCAGTCCTTAGTCTACATGGTCTTAGAACTTCTAACCATTCCCTGTTGCTTTGGCTCTGATGTCTTTTGTCTGAGGTAGCCCATCAAATAGAAGGCTCACACAGAACTTCCGTTGGCAAAAAGCCCTCATGTCGCAGAACACATAATGAATGGATAATAGATGTTGAACCACTATTATGTGAGCTCAGTTTTCTTTAACTTTTCAAGTTTGTTCCAAGTTGATTTTGTGTTTTTTGAAGGCCATGATCTTTCATTTCCTGGGCCCCCAAGACATTGCTTTATACATATTAGTTGCTCAATAGATATATGCTTATTTATTTCTAACGTAGCACTTGTAATAATAAAGCGTTCCCATAGAAATACCTCAAATCACAAACTTTTATAGACAATTCCTGTTTATTTGAACTCCTATCTATTCTTTTTCTTTCCCTTGTCCCAGACTCAAGTGTACAGCATAAAAGTAGTGAGTCAATTTCAAACATGACAGTAACCAAAAGAATGACACAGCAAAGAACCCAAGCCCCTGAATTACTTTACAGCAAACCACCTGCATGTTCTAAATTGCCTATTCATTCTGAACTGTTATATCAGGGAGGTATAAAATTCTTTCCCACTAATACTTCCATACTTTCAGATCTCTTTTGAGAGTAGCAATCCATACTTAGTACAGATAATTTCCTGGCAAGTAAGATTTTTTTGTGCCAGTGCTAGGGGCTTAATTCAGAACCTAGGCTCTCTCCTTTAGCTTTTCATTCAAGGCTGGTCCTCTACTTCTTTTTTTTTTTTTTTTATTGTGGGTCCTCTACTTCTTGAGCCACAGCTCCACTTCTTTTTTTGGTGGTTAGTTGGAGATAAGATTCTCAGTGATTTTTTTCTGTCTGAGCTGAGTTTGAACCACAGTCATCAGCTCTCAGTCTCCTCAGTAGCTAGCAGTATAGACCTGAAACACCAGTGCCCAGCTAAATAAGAATTTTTAAGTACAACTTTTGACCTGTGATTATACTATTATTTTTTTCATGAGCTTGTCCAATGAACATTTGTTTCCATCTAGATGTATCTCAAGATATGAAGGTGAATATGGGTATATTAACAAGATGGACAGTGTATATCACCTTTACCGATTATTGCTTTATTTGAATAACAAAGTATGTGTCTCTAAGATAAGTGCTGCAAAACTTGTTTTTTCTTACTTCGTATTTGATTTGCCAAATGCAGGCATAAATGTCACTTCATTCCACATGAGTGCAAACATGGTTTGCTGGCTTGATGTTTTTTACCAATGCTCCCATATTTGAAGGTGTTGATTTTTGTGCATAGGTCTGTTACATACATGTTCACTAGGAATACATGATATCTAGAACTCATGTCCTACAACACCAGAAGAATTATACTCAAAAGAGATGGCGGGCTGGGAAGGTGGCTCAGTGGTAGAGTGCTTGCCTTGCATGCCTGAGGCCCTGGGTTCGATTCCTCACCACCACATAAGCAAAAAGAAAAAATCCGGAAGTGGCGCTGTGGCTCAAGTGGTAGAGCACTAGCCTTGAGTTGAAGGGCTGAGGGACAGTGCCCAGGCCCAGAGTTCAGGCCCCACAACCGGACCCAAAAATAAAAAATAAAAAATAAATTGTCAAAACATACAGATACATCACTAAAAATATCAAGATGTTAAGCACCAGAAAAGATGTTCCACATCATATGTCATTATGGACAAGCACATTAAAACTAAAATGAGATATACCACTGCCCACATTTAGAATGGCCAAAATCCCGAACACTGATACCACCAACTACTGGCAAGGACATGAAGCCATGGAAAATCTTACTGCTGCTGGTGTAGACAATTTGGCAGTTTCTTTAAAAATTAAATACATTCTTACCACATGCTTTTACAATTGCACCCCTTGGTATTTACTTGAATAAATTCAATACTTATAATATACAAAAACCCACACATGTATGTTTATAGAAGCTTTCTTCATAATTGCCAAACTTAGAAGCAATCAAGATGAATAAACAGTGGTACAAACAGAGAATGGAATATTATTTAGCTCTAAAAAGAAATGAGATACTAAGTCATAAATGGAAATGGAAGAAACTTAAATGCATATTATTAAGTAAAAGAAACCAGCCTGAAATGCAAAAATACTGTTTGAGTCCAACTGTAAGATATTTGCGAAAAAGACAAAACTATAAAAAAATAATATCAGTTGCCAGGGTTAGGAGGGAGGAAAGGAGACAGAACACAGGGGATTGTGAGGCAGTGGAACTAGTTTTCTATATGAAACTATAGTGGTGGTTGCATGTTACTGAGCATTTATTAAAACCCCTAGAATGTACAATACTAAGAAGGAACCCTAATGCAAACTACAGACTTTGAGTGATAATAACAGAGATGCCATTTGGAGGCAGGATTTTGCTGGCAAGGGGGAAATGGATGAAACTGAGCAAAAGATTTATGGAAATTTGTTTTATTTCCTGCTCCACTTAGCTGTGAATTTAAAACTGTTCTAAAGTATCGTTTATTTGATGAGTTAGGGGAGGGGAGGCTAACTGGGTTCTAAGAAGGATGATTTTAATCAGCAATACCAAATGAAGACCCAGCTTCAGGGACACATCCACCTGGTTTTCAGTAACACTTCTGCCACAACCTTAGGATTTTATGTTAAGAAGTGGTCTCACACTGATGCTGACCTAGAGTGATGAAGCCTCTCAGAGAAATTCAAGATCCTGTATGTATATAAAGACCTCTGGCCAGCTCACAGCTGTTCTTGCCTCCTCGTGTTCTACCCCTAATCCCTGTAGAACCACAATCAGATAAGAAACGCCAGAATGGCCTAGCTGAGTCCTTCTTCAATTACTGGCCATAAAAATCATGAAAGCTTTAAAGAAATATGTTATTGTTTTAATCCACCGAATTTTTAAGCCATTTGGCTTACTTACACAGCATAGACAGGTTACCAAAAGTCTAGAGCCCACTACCCAAGAAAAAGGGGGCATTTCTGATCAAAAGGCCTTGTTGACCAGAATTTTAGCCTATAGATCTCAGAATGACTTTAAGCAGTAACACATGATTGTTTGGGTTTTTTTTCAGCCCCCAAGTCTGCAAAGGAAAGAGAACCAGTCTTTGTTTCTTATGTTATTCTTTGTCATCAAGACACAGCAGCAACAATACCCAAGGCAGGTGTCCAGTAAATATGGGGCCTGTGGTTTGACTTCCCAGTGTCTGCCCATCTTCTGGCAGGGCTCACAAGGCACTGCGTGGCATGCATAACAATGCACTAACTAACTTACCTCCACTACAAACCCAGTGGACTCAAGACAGATTCCAATTAAGTCTCAATTATCTTCTGACATGTTAAATTACAGATGAGAAGCACCGGCCTCTGTAAGTTGTAGACAAGAATGTTGCTTCCCAACCTAAATCTCTCTCCACAGAGCCAGACTCCCATTGGGTTTTCCATAGGAGAAACAGCAGAAAAATTCTTCTCTGCAAAATGCCTCTTTATGAGCTTTGCTCTCTGTGAGATCTCAGGGAACATATGTGGTCAGGATCATTTCTTCCAGCACCACAACCCTTTTCCAAATCCCTCCTTTGGCAGCCAGTGAGTCTCTTTTAATCCCTTTGGGAATAGATTTTTCACTAAGAATAATCATTCTGCCAATAGGCAAGGAAGAACACAAAACTATGTCCCAAGAAAGCCATGTCTGAGGTCCTCATTTAATGCCAATGCTAGGCACAGTATGGTGACTCCTGAAGGAAAACATTGCCTTGGTATAGAAGCAAGGTTCTGTGGCTGCTCAGCATGGGTGGCCCAATGACCAGGTAGGAGGTAGCTGCAGGGACAAGTTTTCCTAATTCCCACAGGAACAGGAAAACATTGGAAATTAATTCTTTTGCTGACTAGATATTTATCCTGCCACCAACCAGGCAGAAGCAGAATCTTAAACAGTGTCCTTAAGAACAAAAATCTAGACTATTTTCTTTACTGTATATATATATATATATATATATATATATATATATATATATGTATATGTATAAAGTATATATTAACATATATGTATATATACATATAAAGTATATATACATATAAACTTATATAAAGTATATATAAACATATATATGTACTTTTACCTACATGCAATATAAGCTGTTAATTATTATAAATTTTTAGTGAAAATCTTGAGAGAGCTACTTACTAATAGTAAGACAAACAAAACTCAGTAATATTTTAAACAAAAAGATAGGCACAGATCATTGCAAGTGCATGAGTTAGGATCCTGGGAAAACTAATTAAATGGGCATAATAAATTCAGTGAAATTGATTTTGATTGTATCAAGATAAATGATAATATTCCATGCAAAAACTGAGTGACTTGAATTTCACAGGCTATGTTTGAGGTGATATTTTCCTCATCTTCCAATTTGTCACCGCAACCTTATTTTTATTAGAATAGGAGCACAAAGACATTTTGTTTCCGGCTTGTATAGCCTTCCTTTGACTTAGTAAAAAAATAATCTAATGGGAAGGAAAACTCAATTAGAAAAGCTACCATGACTCTTAAAGTACTAAAACATATGACAAATATGTATTTTAAAAAAGATTAACACATTCAAACTATGAGTAATTTTTAAATCAACATTTTTTTCCTGCTTTTGCAATTTTTAAATCTTTGGTGCCTTCTAATGGAAGCTTTCAGAGGTCTGTCCTGAGTCATTTAGTTTCTGTTAACAGATCTGTCCTGGATTCTTATTGGCATGTATTCCTGTGCCACCCACGTAGAACTCCAAATGTGGGTCCAAGGCCTGCCGAACTGTGAATACTGTATTGGTGTAATTCTGCCAGTGACCACCCTTAAACCTCAGTGGAATCAAAAGGAAGCAAAGATATGCTGAAATATATTTAAAACACAAAAACCTTGAGGATAATTACAAGAATATTAGTTCTTCTAAAATTTACCCTGTCAAATCTTCTTCCTAAGGGTCAAGACCACTTAAGTACAAATTTTAGCTGTAAGACCAGGGTCTGAGGATGCCCTATGTATGTGTATATATACCAGACTTCACAGTAGTTTACCAAAAAAAAAAAAATCAAGACTAACCACAACCTGAAAGAGAAAAGTCTCATTTAGTGCAAAGAGTAGATGAATTGTGAGCCCTGGATCAAAATACCTTCTTGTACCTTCCTCTATCCTTAAATAAGATGTGTGTGCTGTGAGTAGCATTGTGCCTTAAATCAGAATGAAAAGGCATGAGACAGTTGGGCTTCCTCCATCCAGCAACTATGGATTAGGCAAGAGCTAAACAAAAAGGATATATAATAGTTGCTTGAACCCTAACTACTAACTTTCTTTCCAACATCACCAACACTAAAAGCTTTATTTCAAATTGTAATTTCAATTTTATTCAGTGTTCTGAATTAAAGCAAGGAAGAACATCCGTTAATTATAAGGTAATTTTGCCATAATCTGGAATAAATTAGATGATTGCTTACTTCACATAAATATATTGTAATCATAAATTAGGATTTGAGACTTCGAAGGGAGCTTTGAAATTACTTCCCATTGAAGCCTCTCATTTTAGAGATGAAAAAAGTGGGGATCCAGTGTGATTAAATGACCTGCCCAAGGTCATACAGCTAATTAAAAGCTAAGCAAGGACTGTATTCTATGTCTGCTGCCTCCCCACCAGGGTGTTTAAGGTTTTTTAGTGGGGGAGGGGAGTGTTTTTTACATCTCAGCTTTCAATTAGTCATAATAAGAGGTAGTGGTGGTCTGCATTACACAAAATAGTAAATAGGCCTCCTGTCCCTTTTCTTTGTTCCTTGGCTTTTAAAATTAAGGTTACTCTGTTCTGTGTGTTTAATTATTTTATCTTCTCTGCAGCATCTAATACAATGAGGTTTTTCAGTAGAACTATGTTAAGTAAATTGCAATGAATACAGAAATTAACTGGTCTAGCTTTTGATCAACAGCAGACTAATACATTATGACAATGAAGGCAGAATACCAGCCAGGTGAAGAATGATAATAGAAGGTGATTTGGAATTTATCTTTTCTACTTCCATACTATAATGAATAAATGAAGCAATAGAGAATTATCAAGAAAATGGTGTTATTGACATCACTTGAATAGCCATTCCTTTTTCTCATGATCCTTCTCAAGTTCATGTTCTAACATGTGTAACTCTCTTTCCACAGTTTTTCTTTTTTACATAACTTAAATCACCTCTCCATTCTATATGGTACAAATGGCCCTGAGCTTATAAAATTTAAAATAGGTTGCTGATTTAATTTCAGCAGAAACACTATCACATATTATAAAGAGCTTTGAAACAAAGAATTATATAACGTGGTTTCCAATCCTGGACCATCAATAAATGAACTGTTTTATTTTGGCATAGTTGTGCAAAGTCACTAATGATTTCTTATCCGCCTTCCAGCTTTAAAACCATGTGACTTCATGTCCTTCTTTTTGTTTCTCTTTTAGACAGGTTCTTGCTGTACAGCTCAGCTTGGCCTCAAACTTGAGATCCTTCAGCTTCAGTCTGTTGAGTGCTGGGATTCTAGGTATGCCTCACCATGCTTGGTTTTGATGTCTTTCTTAATGATGTCACATGTATGTAGTACACACTACCTACATGCCAATTTTTCTTTTCTTTTTTTATTTTTGTTCGGTTGTGGGGCTTGAACTCTGGGCCTGGGCACTCTCCCTGAGCTCTTCAACTCAAGGTTAGTGCTCTATCACTTGAACCACAAGCACCACTTCCAGTTTTCTGGTGGTTTATTGGAAATAAGAGTCGCACGGACTTTACTGCCTGGGCTGGCTTTGAACCCTGATCCTCAGATCTCAGCTTCCTGAGTAGCTAGGATTACAGGTGTGAGCTACCAGCACCCGGCTACCTCTAAAGAACCAGGTATCTCCTAGAGAGAGTAAACTTAAAATATTATGACTATTTGTCCATTTTCTGTAGGTAAAGAAAAATATTACTGAGTGAATTAATTATAAAGAAAATACTTCTTGCAATTCTGGAGGCTAGGAAGTCCAACAGTATGACACCATCTGCCAAGGACCTTTATGCAGCAAAATATATGGAGGGGAAAGCAGGCATTCATAAGCTGGAGAGCTTGCTTTTATTTAAAAAAAAATTCCTGCTCTGACTCACCCACAACCACAATAATGGCATTAATTCATGAGGCTTGAGACCTCATGACTTACTGGGTCTTAAAGGTAATTGTCATTCCGAATACCATAACAACAGCTCTTAAATTTCAGCATCAGTTTTGGATAGGACATTTAAACCATAGAACCATGTTATCACCATCTAAAGTAGAAGACTCAGCCAAGTGCTGGAGGCTCACGCCTGTAATCCTAGCTACACAGGAGGCTGAGATTCAAGGATTATGGTTTGAAGGCAGCCCAAGCAGGAGAGTCCACGAGACTCTATTTCCAATTAACCAGCAAAAAGCCAGAAGTAGATCTGTGATGCATGTGGTAGATGACCAGCCTTGGACAAAAAAGCTAAAGAACAGTGCCCATGCCCTGAGTTCAAGCCCCAGTACTGGGGAAAAAAAGTTGAAGACTCAAGTCACTTGTTAGTCACAGAGGAGAGAGGGGAATAAAAGGAAGTAGAGAACAGAGTTCCTGCACTTAAAGGTTTTCTTTCCTATTAGTTCTTTTTTTTTTTTTTTTTTTTTTTTTGTCAGTCGTGGGGCTTGAACTCTGGGCCTGGGAGCTGTCCCTCAGCTCTTCAGCTCAAGGCGAGCGCTCTACCACTTGAGCTACAGCACCACTTCCGGTTTTCTGGTGGTTTATTGGAGATAGGAGTCTCATGGTCTCTCCTGCCTGGGCTGGCTTTGAACCGCGATCCTCAGATCTCAGCCTCCTGAGTAGCTAGGATTACAGGCGTGAGCCACCAGCGCCCGGCTCCTATTATTTCTTCACATCTGTTTTTGTTGCCTTAAATTTAATGTAATAATTGTACATATTTATTAATTTAACCATTAGGAAGATATATCCCACATATAAGAGGATAAGTACATTCACGTTAGTATTGTCCAGGTCAAAGGTCTCATTGGTATCCACTTACTTTTATTTAGGTAATTTTTTTTTTTGTCAGTGTGGGGCCTGAACTCTGGGCCTGGGAGCTGTCCCTCAGCTCTTCAGATCAAGGCTAGTGCTCTACCACTTGAGCCACAGTACCACTTCTGGCTTTTTCTGCTTATATGGTGCTGAGGAATCGATCCCAGGGCTTCCACTGAACCACGTTGTCACCTTCCCAGCCCTCTTTAGGTAGTTTTTTTTTTTAACAAATATTAATTAGTATATAAAATATTTAAGCCTCGTAAGTATTCAGAGAAAGAGCACTGTGGACTAGACTGAAACTACATGCATGTTTTGAAACTGGAAGACTGCAGCAAGAAGAACTAAGGCCAGGTGCCTCATTCCCATGGAGAAGTGGTAAACCAGTGCAGTTGTGTGGGGACCCCTCGTTAGGGTCTAATCCTCTGTGATTTCCGTCTTGAATGTTTTGACAATACATCAGTGTTTGAATTTGAGTATCATGAGTGAAGTCCAGTGGGTCAGTGGAACATGATCTCAGCATCACAGCTCCCACACCACCCCCCACCCATCCATCTCAATGGGACGGGTTGTTAGGAGCCATCTCCCACACTGCCCATCTCCCCACAGGTACATTCCTGTAATCCAAGCACTTAGGAAACTGAAGCTTAAGGATAACAAGTAGTATGTGTACTCCCTAGTGAAACCATACCTCAAAGTGAACAGTAAAAGGACTACAGTCCAGTGGTAGAAAACTTACCTGGCTTGTGCAGGCCCCAAGTTCTATCCAAGCACCACCAAAAATGAATGCAGATTAGTCATTTTGATATCTGTTTAGTAGAAGACTATATATGTGTGTATGCATGTGCATGTACACAAATATATGCCATTGTGAGAACAAATAAACTGTGATGACAAATATGGAAGTATAGACACTATTAATCCTGGACGTACATCCTACCAGCATAGCAAAACTAGCAAAACAAAGTTCTCTTTTCCAGACTCTTATTGTCCTAAATAGGATTACATATATACTTGTGAATCAGTTATCCTAAGTAACACCGTAGATTCTTAATTTTCATTTTTATTTATTTATTTATCTATTGTCAGTCGTGGGGCTTGAACTCTGGGCTTGGGCGTTATCCCTGCGCTCATCAGCTCAAGGAGAGCACTCTATGGCTTGAGCCACAGCGCCACTTCCAATTTTCAAAGCCTGAGTCACATCCCTATCTATGACTTTAAATGAGGAAGTCAACCTTAGTTGAGCTGGAAGAACAAACATCACTGTTTCTGGAAAAGATGGAAGAAACTTTTAAAATGACAGCATATGAGGTTCTTGTATTTTCATGCCTTCAGTTGGATATAAATGCTTGGAAGTGTACATGCTGCTGAACTAAAAGGAACCGAATATCAGGAAATCATAAAACAACTATTTGCATTACACAAAATGTACCTACAGGCGCTCCTTTTACAAAAACTAAAAGCAAGAACTGGATAAGATCAATTCTACATTATTTTAGGAAAATATCAAGTTGCATCCCTAATGCATAGCCCAACAAAATTTACCTTGATATATCAGCCATTAATATCTTTCTTTCAGTGTGAATATTTGTTGGAGTAAACTAGAACAATAAAAAAGCAGTAATGGAAAACTGTCTCTTTTAAGAGAAATGCTTTCAGCATATACCATTTAGAGAGATATAAACCATGGAAAGTTGCTTGGACTAAATTTTGAAATCTAGGTGCTGAATAATGCTGAGAAGTATATAATCAGACTTTTCAGAAAGTGTAAACACAAGGAACATTCTATATGAAATTATCTCAGCTCTCTAGTCTTCTTATCTCCTTTTCTACTTACATTTTGATCATAAAGGATCAAGTATCATAAAAGCATCCCTTTAGTTATGTGTGTTGGCCCTGAGATATATGTTACTATTATATTCTTCCCTTCTCAATTGAGGAGAGTCATAGACAAAGAAGCTAAGTAACTCACCTGAAGTCTCACAGGTTGTCACTATCTCAGACCCAAATAGTGTTTCCTGGCGTCTAATCCACTAAATCTCTCCAACAGCATCAGAAACCTCAGCAGCTGGATTTTCCTGGATATGAATTCCAACAGCAAGAAATCAGGCAAAGTGTAAGTGCCACCAGTAAGTGCTAACTGTGAACTAGCAAGCACCCAGAGCTGAACCCCAATCCCAACTTTAAACGCTCTATAGTCAATCATTTCTCACATATTTTCCTGAGTTCACCTGGATATTATGGTAGCTATGGAAAGAGAGTTTGATTGTAAAACTTGGCATCAACTGTGCAAATAAAGTGAAACGAGTAAGTTTTTCTTTTAGAAGAGTTTATTTCTTCAAAACATGGCTTCTGAAGCTGTGCAAGCAGTTGTATTTAATTAAACAAATGCTTTTTTAAAAAGTCATGTTTTCAGTGGAGCAGGCACAGTTTCTGCCATCTGTCTTCTTGCAATTGTACAGGCTCCACATAGTAGCTGTGGGGAAGGAAATTGTGATTGGTGTATTCCCTAACAAACATTTTTCATGAAAATTGTCATCATCTTAACTACTGTCAGAATGAAGAAAATGTGACAAAATAGATATAAAGGGAGTAGAATTTCCAAGCAGGTTTTTGAAAAGGTCCTGATTTCCATGATATGCTGTCCATTTCCTCATTCAAAACACATTATAGTTGTCACCCGTTCCAAACTGAACATCATATAGTGGAGGGGGGGGTTGGCAGATGGATAAACACATGTTCCCTGATTTTTAAGATAGCAGGGTACCTGGAAGTGCCTTGAAAACCTACAGTTAAGACAAATGCAGGAAAACAAGCTGCTGTGTGTGCTGTAACACAATGTAAAACAAGAATCAGCATAGAGATGTGATTTGTTTTTCATCTTGGCTAAATCACAAATATATTCATGTCTTTTTTCTATATTTGCAGAGTGCGAATGACAATGTTATTTATGCTCAGCTTAGGTAGTTGCCAAGCATGAAGATTTTAAAAAGCAAATATTTAATATATTAGTACAACACTCAATTTCAGGTTCTTACCTCTAAAATTATTTACAGTGTAGAATCACATAAGTCCAAACTCCAAAATATCTCTTGAATCTACATATGTCTCTTCATTTCTATTGTCATTATCCTAATCTAAAATGACAAGATCTGGTAACAAGACTGCTATAACCGTGTACACGTCACATTTTTGCCTCCTTTCTGGTTCAGGGCTGATATCCCAAAGCCTCCAACTCATGAAAAGATTATTGTTCCCAACCCCATACAAAATGTAAATAAAAACAGCTTCATAATTTTTAGGATATGGTAAGCTTCTAGAAGACAGTTTACCTTTATCTGGCTCTCAAAATAAAAGAAATACTTGTTTTTATTTGTATGTAATACTGTATTAGTCAGTTTTATCATTGCTCTGACCAAATACCTGACAGAAACAACTTAAAGAAGAAGGATTTGTTTCAACACATAGCTATAGAGGGTTCTGCCCCTTCGAATTTGTTCGTAGTACGTTGTGAGCATGTCTGAACAGCATAGTGGTAGGAGCTTCTTTACCTCATGGTAGATAGGAAGCAGGAAGGTGGGAACCAGGATCAAATACAAACTTCCAACTCAGGACCTTCAGATGAGATGAGTACATTGCCTAATGCACTAAGACACTGACCAGGTAAAACTTTCAAAGGCATGCCCTGCTTTCCACCAAACTCTTATTTTTTTTTTTTTTCCAACTAGACCCTACCTCCTAAAGGTTACCACAACCTCTCAAAATATCACCGATGGCTTGGGACCACACCTGGAAAACGTGAGCCCTCTAAGAACGATTTCATATTAAAATCATGACATTCTGACTTTGACCTTCAAAGGCTCATAGCTTCTCATACTGAAAATACATTTAGTGCATCTCTTAATGGAGGTGTACTTTGTCCCCAAAGTCTTTAATGTCCCCAAAGTCTTAACAGTTCCAACATTGTTTAGAAGTTTACATTCAGAGTCTCTATAGAGGCAATTCCTTAGCTGTCAGCCAATGTAAAATGAAGAAGAAAGTTATATTTATAAGTCATAATAATATACATTGGCTATTCTTGGAAACAAAAAGGAAGAATGGAACCAAAGCAAGACCCAAGCCAATTAGGGGCAAGCTGGGAGTATACATACACATAAGCCTTTTATGAAGAGGTGACATTGACAGAGAAGTATTATACTCATAACTTGACTTATGGAATTGTAACTCCTTCGAATGACTACTTACTAACAACAATAATTTTTTTTTTGGGGGGGGGTCCGGTAGTGGGGCCTGAACTCTGGGCCTGGGCTAGCGCTCTACCACTTGAGCCATAGCGCCACTTCCGGCTTTTTTCTTTTTGCTTATGTGGTGCTGAGGAATCGAACCCAGGGCCTCATACATGCAAGGCAAGCACTCTACCACTGAGCCACCTTCTCAGCCCATAACAATAATTTTTTAAACAAAGAAAAAGTACGGCCTTTTTGGTGGAAGTAGATGTCTCTCTTTAGAAAGCTGATGTCATTGAGGTAACTTACAGAGGATATACAGAAGCAGTTACTACCCAATTGCACTCTTTAGAAAGGACTGGTAGTTTAATAAAATTCATTAATTCACAAACATCATCTGTTGTGTGTGTGTGTGTGTGTGTGTGTGTGTGTGTGTGTGTGTGTGTTCTTGAGACAGAGACTTGCTAAATAGCCCAGGCTGACCCAGAATTCACATTCCTTTGATTCTTTCTGCTTCCATCTCTTTTTTCCCTCTTTTTGTCTTAGTCCTAGAGCTTGAATTCAACACCCAGGAATAGTACATGAGCTTTTTTGCTCAAGGCTAGGGCTGTACGACTTGAGCCTTGATTCTGCTTCCAGCTTTTGGGTAGTTAAATGGAGATAAGAGTCTCAAGGACTTTACTGCCCACGCTGGTTTTGGAACTTGATCGTCAAATCTCAGCCTTCCGAGTAGCTAGGATTACTGGCGTGAGCCACCAGCATCTGGCTAGTTCTGCCATTTTTAGTCTGATTATTACAATTAATCCAGAGAAAAGGGCACCAATTATATATTATTTTTTAAAGAGAAAACCAGCCAGGAATGGTGGATCATACCTAGAATCCCAGTATGAAGATGATGAAACAGGAGGATCAAGTCAAAATGAACTCCAAGAAATTGAAGTAATAGGTTTTCTTGTTTGTTTGTTTGTTAATTGTGAAAATACCATACAGAGGGGTTACAATTACATGGGCAAGATAATGAGTACATTACTTATCAAGCATTGTTTTTTTTTTTTTTTTTTTTTTTTTTTGTCGGTCGTGGGGCTTGAACTCTGGGCCTGGGCGCTGTCCCTCAGCTCTTCAGCTCAAGGCCAGCGCTCTACCACTTGAGCTACAGCGCCACTTCCGGTTTTCTGGTGGTTTATTGGAGATAGGAGTCTCACGGTCTCTCCTGCCCGGGCTGGCTTTGAACCACGATCCTCAGATCTCAGCCTCCTGAGTAGCTAGGATTACAGGCGTGAGCCACCAGCGCCCCGGCTTTATCAAGCATTGTTGCCTCCTCCTTTGTTTCCCCTTCCCATCCCTTCCCATCTCCCCCCTCCCTCCACCCTTCTTACTCCTCCTACCCCTCCCCCCACGGCCAAAGTTGTAAAGTTCGTTTTTCGACATAAGGACTTGTGCATCTCATTGTTGCAATGGGTCCACCTGTATCCCTATTTTATTGTACTGTTTGAGATTCTTTTTTTTCTTTTCTTTTTTCTTTGGTTTATTCCCTTCTGGCACTGTTTATGATTTCTTTATCCTTTGTCTTGTACAAAGTTTATCTGATTTGGGGAGGGGAATACGAAGCACAGAAATTGTGGGACAAAAGGTGAGCTAATTCAGGAGTAAAACCCACTAGACACTATGTTAGAAATGAACAACTTTAGGGGGAGGAAAGTCAGGAGGGAAAAAAACTGGGAGATAATGAGGGAAAGGGTTACATTGTTCAAAAGAAAATGTACTTATTATCTGACTCATGTAACTGTAACCATTCTGTACATCACCTTTAAAAAAAATTTAAATTAAAAAAGAAAGAGTTCAAGGCCACCCTGGACTACATAGTGAGACCTTGATTCAGAAGAGAAAGAGAAAAAGAAAGAAAGAAAAAGAGAAAGAAAGAGAAAGAGAGAAACATAAAACCTAATTTGTCAATTTTATAAAAGAATGAGCCAGCATGACAATAAGAACAGATCATTACCATCCTTTATTTGTAATTTTGAGCGTGTATTGTGTGCATTTATTTATTGTGTATGTATCTTTGTGTGCATTTATCTGTATATATTTATATGACTTAAGATGTTAAAAAAAATAACCACCTCATTGGGCCTAGAGCATTATGTAAAAGTAACATCAAATTTCCCCCCTTTGTTTTTCCCTAAGAATTATCAAATTGCCAAAATTTTTACTGGTATTTTCTTATATTCTCCTTATCATCACAGCAAGACTGGTTTCTTTATCCCTTACCAAGAAAAAACATTAGCCCTAGCCTTGAAACGAAGGTTTTCATAATATTTAATCTTTTTTTTTCATCTTCCTTTGCTACAACTTAAGTCCCATTACTCCTGGTCCTGTCCTTGTTGGCTAATGAGGATAATTGGTCCCTTCCCTCCTGAAAACATCCTTTTATGTTTTTTGGAGAGTTATTATGCCCCTTTTCAGTCCTCTCTTCTCTAGGCAGAGCAGGCCTGATTCTCTTAACCTTGCCTCACAGGGCTGATTTTCCAGACCTTTGATCATTTTAGTTCTTCCCCTCTGAACTCTCTCCAATTTGTCTGTCTCTTTCAAAACGTGGTGCCCAGGAGAGAATTCAATCCTTCAGTTGAATCTTAACCAATATGGTATTAACCTGGCCAATGCTCAGTAGGTGTGTATTAGAATCTTAAAGATTATATACCTGAATTCTGGTACAGAAGTTCCTTGTATTTAAAAAAATAATTGAAATTAGTAATTTTAGTTTGACAGTTGAAGTTACTTTGAAAATCCACCTGCAAGTACACAACAGTATTTAAAAAGAAGTGAACTGTTGAACAATAATCAACAGAGTTGAAGAGATAGGACAACCTTTTTTAGAGCAGATGAACTTCCAAAAGGAAAATGAAAGGTGTGCTTTCAAATATGCAGAAAGATTTCTACATTGTCCTGTCATTTTATTCTGTTTGAAGGTATCTAATGCTTGTAAAAAGAATTTATTCTGCCAGGCGCTGGTGGCTCACGCCTGTAATCCTAGCTACTCAGGAGGCTGAGATCTGAGGATCGCGGTTCAAAGCCAGCCCGGGCAGGAGAGACCGTGAGACTCCTATCTCCAATAAACCACCAGAAAACCGGAAGTGGAGCTGTAGCTCAAGCGGTAGAGCGCTCGCCTTGAGCTGAAGAGCTGAGGGACAGCTCCCAGGCCCAGAGTTCAAGCCCCACGACCGACAAAAAAAAAAAAAAAAAAAAGAATTTATTCTATGTTGACACTGCCTTGAAAAATCTCCTGGGAGTAAATATTTACAACTTTAAGTTTATCTAGGCTTACTTTTTGTTTTTTATCTCAGTTTAAATGTACAGTAGTAATTACCAAAACCATAGTCTACCAACTAGTTGGACATGAGGAAATAAAGTTTTCCACATCTGTACACCAGTCACTCATGACTATAATCCTAGCTACTCAGAAGGCTGAGATCTGAGGATCATAATTCAAAGCCAGCTGGGGCATAAGAGTCTGTGAGGCTCTTATCCACAAGTGATCACTCCAAAAAGCTAGAAGTAGAGCTTTGAAGAGTGGTTCAGTGGTAGAGAGGTGGAGTGCTGGCTTTGAACAAAGAAGTTCAAGAATATCACCCAGGCCCTAAGTTCAAGCCCTAGGACCAGCATAAAACACACACACACACACACACACACACTCATATACAGACATGCACATACACATTTCCACTAAAACCTGAGGAAATATTAGAAGAAAGGTTTCAGAAAGATTATATTTTGCATATTTATTATTAAAAATTATTAAAAATGCAAAAATCTTATACTGCCAAGACTTGCTTTTTGCAGGTTTTAAACATTAACAGATGAGACAAGATCAGGTAATGATGTTTAATGCTTCCATGTGTGGTACTAAGTATGAAGAAAATGGTAATTCAGAGGACAGAGTGAACATAGAGTTGAGGAATAAGACATGAGTCCAAAAAAGACTTACAGCAAATCCTGAAAAAAATATTCATTTGAAGCCGGGCGCTGGTGGCTCACGCCTGTAATCCTAGCTACTCAGGAGGCTGAGATCTGAGGATCGCGGTTCAAAGCCAGCCCGGGCAGGAAAGACTATGAGACTCCTATCTCCAATAAACCACCAGAAAACTGGAAGTGGCGCTGTAGCTCAAGTGGTAGAGTGCTCACCTTGAGCTGAAGAGCTGAGGGATAGCGCCCAGGCCCAGAGTTCAAGCCCCACGACCGACCAAAAAAAAAAAAATTCATTTGAGGCAAAAGAGAGAGGAAAGGAGAAAAAAAGACAGAGGTAGAGAAATGAGTATGATGGGCTGAGAGGACATGGAGGGAGCTAACTTGCCCAGAGTAGAGAAACAAGTGGAAGAACTGTGAGGAATAAAAACCAGAGGTTTTTAACTCCGATTGATAGGCAACTAGGATGGATGAAGCTTCCTCTAAGGAGAAGTGATGCCGTGTGATGGGCTAAAGCAAATGGAGCACCTGTAAGCCTTGTTCCCATCATCAGGCTCTTTGGATTGTCAAACTTGTCCTTTTAAATATGTGAACTCAATTATTCTCCTTTGGCTATATATTAGTAGGGAGCTTTTATTGTAGTCAAAGAAATACTCATATTTATCCTTTTAGTCTTGATCTAGCAACACATGTATCTGAAACCTCTTGGAGACCCAGAACCACATTTAAAGTGGACATTAGTAAAGATACTTTAACTCTGATAACACACTTTCTGACACATAGCATGGAATCTATGTGACCACAAGATGTCACTGTTGCTAGGCTACTGCAATGTTACAAGTATGGTATTCAGGGGAGGACTTAAAACAAATCAAGGATTCAGGGCAAAAGAAATACTTTAAATCCTCAAGACTTGTAGCCAAAATGCTCCCAGAGCAGCTCCCACTACATCCTCTTTCTTCTTAAGGAGAAAATTGCGAAAATTCTAAAATAAAGAGGCTGCAATTGTGCTTTGTGTTTGTTGTTTCTTTTCCTCTTCTTCCTCTTCCTCTTCTTCCTCCTCTTCCTCCTCTTTCTCCTCCTTTTCTTCTCCTCCTTTTCTTCTCCTCCTTTTCTCCTCCTCCTCCTCCTCCTCCTCCACCTCCTCCTCCTCCTCCTCCTCCTCCTCCTCCTCCTCCTCCTCCTCCTCCTCCTCCTCCTCCTCCTCCTCCTCCTCCTTCCTTCTTCCTCCTTCCTTCTTCCTTCTTTCTTCTTCTTCCTTTTGCTTTTTTTGGTTATGTAGCTAAGATTGGCCGCAAACTCTCATGTTGAGCTTCTTTTTACAAGTGTGTACTACCAGGCCCAGTTCTCATTTTTATTTTTTCCTACAGTGTTATTCCTTAGTACTAGGTTCTCTGAGGTGCTGTATGTTGTTGCTGTCTAAGTAGTATAGTATATTTGACCATACAGACATAAGGGATTAGGCTTTTTTCAAGTAATAGTTTTGGAACTTCTCATCAGTTAAGCTCTGATGGACTGTTCAGTTTAGCTGCATGTATTGTACAGGTTTATTGCTATAGTAGAACTACAGAATTCTCTGTGTCACTGTTTCATAATGTAGCTTTTAATACAGTGGATAATTTGGAAGCCCAGAGCACACTTTATTATGTGTTTATACAGTCCTAATTACCACACCATTAAAGATACGTTGGACATTTAAATTATTTTGTATGTTTAGGCTATAGCTTATGATCTGAACATACCATGTTATAACAACATGCTTTGTGAACCTCATAAATGCTCTTAAGTAGCACAGTATATACTCTTTGTAAACAAATACTACATAAAATACCTTGTGAAATACTTAAAGACCATCTTCTATGGTAACTAAGTGGTATTTATCCAAAATTCTTAGGGTTTTTATTTTCCTACTCTTCAAATAAACTATTTAAATTAAAGTCATAGTACTACACAATAACATGGAAGCAAGGTTTTATAAACCTACAATCTTGAACATCTGGATTTTTTTCCATCTTCTGCTTTCTTGGGGTAACAGAAGTATCCTTACCCTTGTTTTTAACTCTGATTATAACTCCAGAAGACAGCTAAAGGTGATACATCACCAGATATGCTTAGTGAATTAAGATGACTTTTTTAAGATGCAGAATAGATCTTTGAACTTATAAAAATGAATATAGAATCTTTGCCCTTTTTTAGAGGGGAGAAAGGACAGGTATACATTTTTAACGGGAAATTTTTCTTTGTCTGTTTGGTGGAACTAGTGTTTAAACGCAGGATTTTAGGCTTGCCAGGCAGGCATTCTATCACTTGTACCATTCCCCATTGGCAATTTTTTTTGGTCCGTCCTGGGGCTTGAACTCTGGACCTGAGTGCTGTCCCTCAGCTCTTCAGTTCAAGGCTAGTGCTCTACCACTTGAGACAAAGCGTCACTTCCGGTTTTCTGGTAGTTTATTGGAGATAAGAGTTTCACAGCCTTTCCTGCCCGGGTTGGCTTTGAACCACAATCCTTAGATCTCAGCCTCCTG
The DNA here is from genome assembly GCF_024711535.1 of Dipodomys merriami. Lineage (NCBI taxonomy): Eukaryota > Metazoa > Chordata > Mammalia > Rodentia > Heteromyidae > Dipodomys > Dipodomys merriami. The sequence continues at coordinate 44,457,797 of NW_027206068.1, read as the reverse complement.
AGTAGCTAGAATTACAGGCGTGAGCCACAGTCACCTTGATCTCATTGGCAAATTTTTAATGTTTTATTTTTTCAAACCCCTAAAACTGTTTGGTTCTCCCTGAATTCTGAGAGGTGTACTTTTCTAAGTCTCCAGACTTGATTTCTATTCTAGTCATCTTCTCTCTATAGCTGTTTGTTACTTCCTCAGCAGTCTACCTAGGAGCAGAAAAATCAGCGAGAGCATCTCAGACCACAGCTTTAGAACATCACCCATTCCAGATTCAGAGGAATGTAGGGAACTCAAAGATGCTGAGAACAAAGACCATCAGGATCCCAGACAGAATATATGTGTCCAGCAGTGCACAGGCAACCAACCTGTGAGGTCACTGAGGATCCTCTCCATCCAATCTATAGACAGATTCCTTTAAGCAGAATTTATGCATTGTGGAGTTGAATGACCAGAGGTGTATACATATCAAGAAAATATGAAAAAAAGACACCAAGATGTATTTTAAATGCCCTATGGATACTTACTTCTTGAACATATCATACATTATGATGAGTTCCTATCCTGATGTGGATATTTAGACTTGTATATTTTGGTTTAATTTCAAAGAATGAATACAAAATTCTTATTGTTTGTAATGATGATGTAAAAAGAAATATTTAGTTTAACAAAAATAAATGAAATATTGAAACAGGTTTTTAAGAACCTGTAATACTGAAGAAAAAAATTAAAGGACTTACTTGGTTCAACTTGAAGTATAAATCAGAAAATAATCAATCTCAAATTAGCTTCCTGTTGATTCGTTTAACTATATTAAATATTCCATAGCAACAAGATAGAAATATTAAGTAATTTTAAAAATGCTGACACTAATATCCATATTTTATTTATAAGCAGAAGTGTTTATCCAATGATATTATAGAGCCTTTATTTCTTAAGCTTTTATGCATATCAATAAACAAGTTACATAATTCCCATCAAGAATTGTGCTCATAATACTGCACAAACTTTGTTGAGTCATTTGTAGGATACTTCAGAACAACTAAAAAGAAACTACTTCTATTCTGCTATTCTCAAAAGCCATGAAATTTCCCTAATTTATGTGATACAATAATATTTATAATGTAGGTGGTTATTTCCATTTCAGGTCAAAATATGGTAACAATAGAAAATCAGACATTTGGCAGAACTCCCAGCTGTAAGTTTATGAAACAGAAGCACTGTTTGATCGTTGGTAACTTAAGGAAAGAAACAAGTTTCTGTTTAGTTTTGTGAAAAAAAATCTTTCAAATTAACCATTTGTTATTGGTTGTGAAGTTTGATGTAATATCTTAAACTGAACAAAATGTAATATAGTTCAGATGAAAAGCCCAGAGAGTGTGGGGGCAGGGAGGGCAATAAAAACTCTGGCAAAGACTCCCTAGAGAGATGAGCTCTCCAGGATGACTTGTCTGGCGTGGACTTTGGAAATGTTCTCTCTCCGGATGCTCCCACACTCCAACATGGGACCTGTGCCAGATGCACACCACATCCTAGCAAAGAGAAGGAATGTGAAATGGAGAGCTGGCTGGTCTTCCCAAACACAATACCCTGCACCATCAATGAGAAGGAAGAAGGGCTTATGCTAAACACAGGACATGGCTCAGAACTGGTTTAACAGTACTTAGAATATATTTTCAAATATGTGGATTCAAGTATGTCTGACTATCACTCAAGGAAGGTCATGGGTAGGTGGGCTGTATACTGGCCAGGGCTGTAGGATTTCAACTTCTAATCTAGCTCAAGTACAGTATGTATGCACTAATTACCCTGGGCCCTTTTATGGCAATCCATCCTATATACCTAAGAAGAAGAGGAAATATTGTGTGTGTGTGTGTGTGTGTGTGTGTGTGTGTGTGTGTGTGTGTGTGTGTGTGTATCATTGCATCAGCTACAGGCCACAGCTGCTTGTTTTCTCCCCAATAAGCAAATAAGTTAGTAATCACAAAGCCATGAGATTTAGAGAAATGGATATTTGTTACGATATTTTCAGAGTCTATCCTAACTATGAATGCAAGAGATTAGCACCAAAAGCAGTAATCACAGAAGTAAATAGAGCTAGATTTTCCATACAGGGAGATAGAGTAGAAGAATTATTCTGATGCTGTGCTTTGAGAGGCCTGGAATGCCCAGAAACCAACCTAAACATTCTCTCTGCTGCCTTGGTGAAGGCACTGGAGAAATCCATCTGCTCTACAGGTTAAGATGCACATTCTTACCAGACATCAGTGACTCATGCTTATAATCCTAGTACCTCAGGAGACAGAGATCTGAGAATTGTGATTCTAAGCCAGCCTGGGGCAAACAAATCAGTAAGAAACAATCTCTGATTAAACAGAAAAAAGCTGCAAGTAGGGTGTGACTCAAGTGATAGTGTATAGCCAGGAGCAGAGAAATGGAATGAGAGTAAGAGGCCTTGAGTTCAAGTCTCAGTACTGGCACACATTCTCACTGGGGAATGCTACCTATGAGGGAAAATACCTGGTCTTCAGAATCAAAGAAAAATCTGACTCATATTATATATGGCTATGCAGATTTTCTATGATTAATAGATTGTTCATCAATAGTGTTACAATTTGATGGGGAATACAAAATTTCCTTTCTTTTTCCTCTATCTAGTATAAATTAACTACTGAGAAGGAGAATCTAGCACACAATAAACATATGCCAATATAGGTATCAACAAGTGACTATGGAAAGAATTTAAAATATTTCAAATAATGCTGAACAGCTTATGAAAAGAGGTAAATAATTTTAAGCATCACAAAGACTAGTAGCTCTAAGGACAGAAAGGTCAGGGAGGGTTTTATACAGGAAATAGGATTTTACTGGATCTTAAAAGACTCAGTAGAAAAAATATGGGAAAACATCCAAACAGGACTGAGGACGTAGATCAGAACACAGAGCAAGGCTCTCAAGCCCAGAAGGAAAATAAAGCCTCAGGAGAATTGAGAGACCTGTGCCAAGTTCTAGCCAGTTTAAAGGTCACACCAGAAACCTCAGCCCTCCCCGATGAAGATGTTCTTGTTGTTATTTTTTTCCTTTTCTGTAGTGAGATTTGAACCTTGCACATTCTCAGTAAGCACCCAACCATTGAGCTATAGCCCCCACCCTTTTCTTCTGGGCCTGAGTCTAAAGCCCAGTGCTAAATGCTTGTTCAGTGTGTGCAAGGCCCTGAGTTTGATCCCCAGCACTATTGTGTATATGCTTAAATGTTTATTCTGAGACAGAATTTCACTTTGTGGAGCCTAAGCTGCCTGGCCTTGAGTCTTTTGCCTCAGCCTCCTTTATGGATGCTGGGATTACAGAGTGTGCTACCACACTCAGCAATCCTGCTGTGTAAGAATGGATTTAAAAAGAAAAAAAAAGGTCTATGTTGTTTAGTAAAATATATGCAACTTAAAATGTATTATTTTAACCACATTTAAGTATACATCCCTACTATGCATCTTCAGAACTTTTTCATGATCCTGTTATGAAACTCCATATGCATTGAACGGTGTAACTCTTTTCTTTCTAGTAAACACTATCTGTCCCTATTCTATATCTCTACATATTTGACTATTCTAGATAGCTCGTTTAAATGAACTATACAGTATGTAGCCCTTTATATCTGCCTTATTTTGCTTAGCATAATGCCTTCTAGGACTATCCATGTTGCAATATGTATCAAGGTTTCTTTTCCTCAAGCTGAGTATGTGCCATTGTATCTGTGCTTCTTCTTGCTCTTGCTTTAAAAATATATATAGATGAAAGACTAACAGCTCATACCAACTTTTGAAGGCCTTAGAGCACTATCTTCTGAGAGAAAACAGATTACTCAAAGTTGAGCTATAATCACTGAATAGACTCCCCAGCTAAGAGAAGATACACATGCCATCAAACAAACAAACAAAAATCCTCTCAAGACTGATCAAAATTCAGTATATAGGAAATGAACTTTACAACTTCAGGTGTCGAGGGTGGGGGGAGGATAGGAGTGTGGGAGGTGGGGAGGGAAGGGATAGTGGAATGACAACAAGGAAGGGAAGGGGTAGCAATGATCGACAAGTAATGTACTCATGGCCTTACTCATGTAACTGTAACCCCTCTGTACAACATCTTAACAACAACAACAAAAGATTGATCAAGAGCATTACTGGGCAGCAGACACAAAGCATGCCAGCCCTGCACACTGGCCTCAGTTAGAAAAGCTGCTTCCAAGAGATCCACAGGATAGCAGAACCTACAGTGTCCTAGGAAGGCTAAGAAGTACTATTAGGAGTTACAGCAAGGGGAAGGAACTTTTTTCAGGAAATAAAATCAGACAGTGACGATGTCAAATACGGTTGTTATTTTGGAGGAAAAGAATGAAACACATAGGAACCTTGAGCAAACTCACAGTTACAAAAAGATTTAGAGAAGAAAAAAATAAAAAAGTAGGCTGGGAAGGTGGCTCAGTGGTAGAATGCTTGCTTCACATGCATGAGGCCCTGGGTTTGATTCCTTAGCACCACATAAACAGAAAACGCTCTATTCTATTCTAGCTCTTGCTGCTCTGTTCTTACCTCTCTCTCTGTTCTTTTCTTGTTCTCTCTGCTCTCTCTCTCTGCTCTTTTCTAGCTCTTTTCTCTCTCTTTTCTCTCTCTCTTTCCTCTCTCTCTTTCCTCTCTCTTTCCCAGCCACGTGGAGTGCCAACCTTGCCTGGTCCCAGCAGGTCTACTGAATAAACCTACCCCTTACCTGAAAAAAATAAATAAATAAACAGAAAACGCTGGAAGTGGTGCTGTGACTCAAGTGGTAAAGCACTAGCCTTGAGCTGAAGAGCTGAGGAACAGTGCCCAGGCCCAGAGTTCAAGCCCCATGACTGACAAAAAATAAGTTAAAAAGTAAAGTAGTTATTGTGACATATGACATAATATCTATAGGTGTATCAGCTCTTGTTCTATAACAAATCACCCCCAAAATTTAATGGATGAAAGCCAGACACTGGTGGCTTATGCTATAATCCTAAATACTAAGAGGTTAAGATCTGAGGATGGTAATTCAAAGCCAGCTCAGACAAGAAAGACCATGAGACTACCCAAACAGCTTAGAAATGTAGGGTGCCAGCCTTAAGCAAAAAGAAAAAAAGAAAAACCTTTGGGACAGTGGCCAAACCCTGAGTTCAAGCCCCAGGACTAGCTCACTCCCACAAAATCAATGACTGAAAACAATACCTATGTATTCATTTGATTGAAAACAATACCTATGTATTCATTTGATAAATCTATGAATTTGCTGGAGAATTTTTTATTTTTTTATTGTCAAGATGATGTACAGAGAGGCTATAGTTACATAAGAAAGGTAATAAATACATTTCTTGTCAAACTTGTTAGAAGTGGTGCTGTGGCTCAAAGTGGTAGAGCACTAGCCTTAAGCAAAAAAAGATCAGGGTCAGCACCCAGACCCTAAGTTCAAGCCCCATGACCAAAATTCCTGGAGAATTCTATGCATGTGAACCAGCTTTGCTGATCCTAGCTTCTGCATAAGTCATCTGTTATGTTAGGTAGGGATTTGGTACTATACCATGACACCATCTGAGATGCTTTGAGTCCTTATAAGGCCTTTCTTTTCCAGCAGGCTAGGCAGGGTTTGTCCTTACGGTGATAACACAAGTCCCAGAGAACAAGGAAAGACCTCCTGCAGCCTAGGCTTGAAATTGGCATGTCATTATTTCCACTTGTGTTCTCTTGGCCAAAAAAGAAAGAAAGAAAGAAAGCAGACTCTAGTTCTTGTTACAAAGTACATCAGAGAGGGATGAAGATTGTAGACCACTTTTGCAGTCTCTCTTACCACAGAATGACAGTGCAGCAAGGCTTCAAATGTATGAATTATGTGCGGAAAAAGTTTATTAGCCTAGCACCAGGAAAGCTTAAAATTTCAAGTCTTAGTCTCTGTTTTAAAGTCACTTTGCAGTAGGTAACTCAGTCTCTCTCTCTCTCTCTCTCTCTCTCTCTCTCTCTCTCTCTCTCTCTCTCTCTCTCTCTCTCTCTCTCTCTCTCTCTCTCTCTCTCCTCTCCTCTCCTCTCCTTCCCTCTTTTCTCCCCTCTCTCCCCTCCTCTCCCCTCCTCTCCCTTTTTCCCTCTCCTGCAAGAAAAGGCTTTATTTTCATTTGACATAAGTTGTGAGAGGGGATCTAGGGTAAGGAAAAATTCAGGTGGAAGTCTTTGATGTTAGGAGATGAGTTGACTGAGTTCTGGGAGATCCAAGTTGTGTTTGAGAGTGAGCTTTTTAAAGAGACACTTGTAGGGCTGGGAAGATGCTCAGTAGTAGAGAGCTTGCCTTGTATTCATGAGGCCCTGGGCTCGATTCCTCAGCACCACATAAGCAGAAAAACCCGAAAGTGGTGCTGTGGCTCAAGTTGTAGAGCGCTAGCCTTGAGCTGAAGAGCTGAGGGACAGCGCCCAGGCCCAGAGTTCAGGCCCCACGATTGGCAACAACAACCGAAAAAGAGAGACCCTTGCCTAGCTCTGCTCTGAGGATCCCTAGTCTACAGATAAGTCAGGTTATTGTCCATCCTCTTTTATTAAAAATATTTTTATTATTTTTAAGTAGTTGTACAAAGGGGTTGCCATTCACCAAAGCAGTTTACGAAAGCAGTGTATCTTGATGAATGTGACCACTTTCAACATTCTCACACATACCTCCCAACCCATCCTTTCCCTTGTTTATTAATTTTAGTTTATGTATCGATTGTTTTTGCAATTTAACAAAGCAGTTTATGTGTACAAGGCATCTTGAGCTATGTCACCACTTCAACAGCTTCACCACCCTTCCATCCACCCCTGCCCTTCTATTTCTCAATTCTTGCCCACATTCTGTCTCCTTCCCCTCCATCATTCTTCTATCCCTTTCTGCTCGGTGCTACCCTCTCCTCTTGCAAGTATCCATATCCTGGTATTTATTTTGTTGGGCTTTGACTTAGTCTTTTTAAAGAATTATACTATTTATGATCTCCACGGCATCTATTACATGTCAGTTAATGCATTCGTAACCTCTTACTTACCACCCACTGTGTTTACTTGTAAATGTATAGGTACATTCTAGCTATCACAAATGAGGGAAACCATGCAACCTATGTTTCTCTGGATCTGGCTTACTTTGTTTAATATAATTTTTTCTAGGTCTTTCCATTTTCTTACCAATGATACAGTATTATTCTTTCTGTTGGATAAGTAAGATCCTATTGTGAATATATCCCATGTTTTCTTGATCCATTCATCCATTAAGGGTCATCTGGTTGCCTATCCTCTTAATAAGCCTTACTCTTTCATATGGAAAATGTTCAGTAAGTCACAAGGACAAGGGTCTGTGAGATCCAGGGTATGAAGACTCAAAATGACTTAGTTCAGATTCTTCTTTCAGGACCGTAGTGGCTTCTGTCATGTCTGGGGTTAGACTGTCTTTTGTTGTTGTTGGTGGTGGTGGTTGTGGGACCTGAACTCTTCAGCTCAAGGCTAGCACTCTACCACTTGAGCCACAGCACCACTTCTGGCTTTTTCTGCTTTTGTGGTGCTGAGGAATCAAACCTAGGGCCTCATGAATGCAAGGCAAGCATTCTACCATTGAGCCACCATCCCAGCCCCAACTATCTCATCTTCTGCATGTCCTGGAGGAGTACCCAGCCACTGCACATGTTTTGCAATTCCAAGAGACACTAGACATCCTCACATTTCTTGACTGACTCTTCAGGACTCACATCATTATGGTAGAAATAGTAGCCCAGAGAGGTTGGTGTAGGAGGCCCACCAGTGCAAACTGACCAGGTGGTTGATGGCAGACACCAGCTTGGTGAATGTCATATGGTTGGTTGAGGAACTGACGGATTCTCTGTCTCCAAGGTGGACTCTCATTGCTAACAAGGCTCTAGTGTGTGATATTATGTAAGTGATGGACTTGGAGCTGCTACCTTCTGCTGAGGTGTGGCTGGGCTGGTCCCCGAATGTATTGCACTCAGCTGCTGAGGAGTGGCCGAGAAATGTGCATTCTCTTCTTTTCACCTGATTCACACCCAGCGGTCTTCCCTGTCTAAATTTATCTGAGCCATCATGACTTTCACCATCGCTGCAATCCTTTGCTAAATTCCCATTGTATTTCACCTGCTTGGTTCCTTCTATGAGCAGGGTTGCCTCACTGCTTCCTACCACAGTCCCCACCGCAAGATGATTCATTCCCTAATTAGCTATCTTTCACGGCTGAGCATGGGGACTGCAGATCTGTAGGAATCTCCACATCGCACAAAGCCTAAAGAGAATGACCTACAGCCCCTTCCTGAACCAGTGCCTCTGCCTTTGTACCCCCTGCACAATTGACCACTTTGCTTGGTGGTCTCCTCTGAGCATTCCACAGCAAATGTCTGTCAATCCAACTCACAGTTACACACACACAACTGAACATTTCAGGCCAAGGTTTGATGCTATAACCCATGTCTCTCTCTACTTTGTTTCCCCTACATCTCCTGCCCTCTTTGCCCTATCTTCTCAGAGCTAGCATGGGAATAGAAGTTTTACCCACCTTATACCTGGCCCCTTTAGTATTTCCCAGTGATCTAAATTTCATCACAAATTCCATTCCACCCCATAGAGGAGGGAAGAACGTTTTACTTGCTGGGTGACATTACTTCATTTTCTTTATCTTCAAGTAGTTCCTCTTTTGAGTAATTCAGTCTCCTTTCAGATTTCCTCCTCTTGCCCCTGCTGCACCTCAAGATAACATCTGGGGACATGAGGCATGATTGGGCAGGAGTTCATATGGCCTAAGGAGAGTGAGGAAAGGGAGGTTGGGCCTCAAACCCAGAGGTCTTTGTCAAATGAAAGATATTTGCTGGGGCCCGAGACTTTGGCCACACTAAAATCACAGATTCTTTTGTTTCACACTTAGAGTGTTACAACTATTTGTATACATCTTTACTTTAAAATTGGGGTAGTTATTAGGCTTACCACCAGATCTTGTCATTTAATGCATTAATAAAAGCATATCACAAAATTAACATATTTCAATATAATAATTGAGTTTCATTGTGACTTTCCATTTATTATGTTCTTTTTTTTTTGGCAGTTATGGGTCCTGAACTCAGGGCTTAATCACCATCCCTGAGCTCTTTTGCTCTAGGCTAATGCTCTACCACGTTGAGCCACAGCTCTACTTCTGGTTTTCTGATGGTTAATTGGAGATAAGAGTCTCATGGATTTTCCTGCTGAAGCTGTGTTGGAACTGTGATCCTCATATCTCAGCCTCCTGAGTAGCTAGGATTATAGGCATGAGCCATCAGCACCCCCTGGCTTATTTTGTGCATTTTTGAAATATACTGTTCTTAATGGCAACAAAACTGTATTCTAGCACTCAGAAGGCAGAGGCAGGAAGCTCACAAGCTAGAACGCAGTCTGAGCCATAAAGTGAGACTCTGACTCAATCACAGAGAGAGGAAGACAGAGACAGAGATAGAGAGAGATAGACAGAGAGATGGAGAGTTCTCAAATAGAGTCCTTAGGTTTTACTGCTACATAGACCCATTTTCCCCTCTTTTCCCCTCCCCTTTACTAACCATCCCTTCCTCACCCTTTCTTCCTTTCTTTCCTTTCCTTTCTTTCATAGTGTTAGGTATAGAACCATAGGCCTTGTGTATACCGGATGAACACTTTACCACTGAGATATACCCTCTATTCCTTCATTATGCTTTAAAATACTTTGACGATCTAACCCCAGATCCAGAGTTCTCTGCTGAGTTTGAAAGCAAGACACTCACAATGAATAACCCACCCTGAGAGTATTGAGGCCATCAGTTCACCACATTCCATTGATGAGAACTTAAAAAAACATGGCCCCACCTGGCTGCAAGGGGACATAAGAAAGATACTCTGAGTGTCTTCCAGAAAAAAGCAAGTTTGGTGAGCTTTTAGCCAGATCTGCCTCAGGGGCAATGACTGCTTACGGTTTCCCCCTCATTCCTAATTCCTATTCTACAGCTTTAGTGAAAAGGAGATCTGACCACTTGTTCTTCTACTATTCTTTGTTCCTTTTCTTCCTCACATTCTAAAAAGGAATGACATTTTCCTTTTCTCTTTCCCTCAGCTTGAGTTCTATGTCATATCTCTCTTCTACCCTAAGGCAGAAACACAGGGAGAAGGCAAAACTTCCTTCAATTAGATGGAAAACTCCTTATATAAGTTGGCCAGACTTGGATATGAGAGTTGGATGTGAGTGCTCTGGGGAAACTATTAACTAGAGATTGCCAAAGATAAAACATAAAAGCTTAATACTCTTCCAAAATAGCATCCTGTTACACAAATAAGAGACAAGTAGTCAAGATTGATTGCTACCTTTATGACTGAGAGAATTTTAACTGAAGTCGGAGAAAAGCATAATGATGAAATCTATCCAAGCTGAGTTGGTGGTAATTATGGATGTAATGGTAATGTGCACTTGAAAATATATAACTAGAATTCAAGAAAAAAATTCAAAAAGCAGAAGTAGAATTTGGCATCATGAACATTAATAAGCCATGTGCAAAACATCCCACAGTAAATAAAGCATCAGGAATAGAACACTGAAACTCCATGTACGGGGGATATAGGTGAGAGCATTGTTACCAAAAATAGATGCAACCAAGAATAAGAGAAAACTACCACAAAGTAACTCAAAGATAGGGTCTCTGCCTTTGTCATTTCTGTATCTCTAATATCTATAAATATATTATTGTATTATACACTAATAGTGTGTTAAGAAAGATAAAAAGAAGCTAGATGCTGGTGGCTCATGCCTTTAATCCTAGCTACTCAGAAAGCTGAGATCTGATGATCTTAGACAAGCAAGTCTGTGAGACACTTACCTCCAATTAGCCACCAGAAAAGCTAGAAATGGAGCTGTGGGTCAAATGGAAGAGCACCAGCTTTGAGCGAAAAAGTTAAGGGACAGCACCAGACCCTAAGTTCAAGCCTCAGGACACACACAAAGAAAGAAGGAAAGAAAAGATTTCAAACCTGGAGATAAGAAGATTATCCTAAAAAAAAAAAAAAAGATTATCCTAGATTTTTTTTTGAGTAGATCCAAAAATAACCATTAAAGCAAGAGAGTGGGCTAATGGGAGCACTAAAGCCACTGTTCTAGCTTTAAAGATGGAGAAGAGGAACACAATGAAGGCTGGGGACAGCTTTCAGCCACAGAGAGCAGGAAAGCAAGGACTTTGATCCTATAACTACAAGGAAATGAATGTGACTGAATATCTCCCTGGCAGGAAACAGATTCTCTCTTGAGCCTCCAGGAGGAACATTGCCTGCCAACATCTTGCTTTTAGTGTGATGAAGCCATATCAGATTTGTGACTTACAAACTAAAATAAATCACGTTACTTTATGTCACTAAGCTTATAATGATGTGTTACTATAGCAATAGAAAACTAATCGACCACATAAAAGTAAATAAGGAGAATCACTAAGGTAGATAAGACTGAGGCAGAAAGCCCACGAAACTTTGATCTCTTTGTTACTTTTAAGTTAATAGTTCAAAAAGGTGACCAGTGCCCTGGAGTACCTGAGCAGTAAAGGGCATAGGGTAACTTCTCAATGAGAAAACACCCTTGGGGAAAACTTCAGTATCCCTAAGAAAGTTCTATGAACCCAAAGAAAAGTGAAATCTTAAAGACAATGATTAATTTAGATAAATTTCACCTATTTTTTAAAAACAACAAAAAATAAAACAAAACACTGCAGCTTCTATTTTTCTTCTTTTGTTCCCCCTCCTCATTTTTCCTCCTCCTTTTCTTCCTCCTCTTCTTCTTCCATCTTCTTCTTTGTAGTATTGTGGTTTGGAATTCAGAGCTTTGCATTTTCTAGGCAACTGCTCCACCACTTGAGCCATACCCCCAAACCCTTTGTACTTTAGTTGTTTTTCAAAGTCCTAATTTTGCTTCAGGCTGGCCTTGAACCAAGTCTTTCCTATTTTTGACTCCCGAACAGGTAAGATTACATGCCACCATGCCCAGCTTGTTTTGAAATAGTGTCTTGCTAATTTTTGTCTAGACATCTCTAACTAAAATCTTTCTATCTCAGCCTCCCAAGTAGTGATGCTTCAGGCATGAGTTACTACACCGGGCCCCTGGTATTCTTTCTGCCATTTGGCATTACTTCCTTAGCAGAAAAAAAAGCAAAAAGAGAGAGAGAAATATCCAATTACTGAGGTTATATTTTATACATTGGGGTAAAAAAAAGCACAAAAATTTGAGAAACAGATTCATTTCTAATTCTAATCTGAAAATGTAATGCTTTGTTATCAGATAACAGATTGAACCTTATCTATGTAACCTCAGAACATTACTTAATTTCTTTGACCCTTGGTACTTCAATTTTAAACCCAGATATAATAATACCTTTCCTGTCTATAGACACTGAGGTGCATCAGATTATATCTTGAAGCCCTTTCTAAATCTCAAATCTGTGATTCAGGCTCTACTTACTTTCTCCCATAAATCTACAGGTGTCCTTATTGCCAACCTCTTATAGGAAACAATCAATACAGAATTGCATCTAATATAATCATAAGCCTGCAGCACGGACATTGGGAATAGTAAACTAGGTTTATCTGAAGCATCTTTTCCAATCAGTTGATTAAGATTGTCTTGAACATTGTAATAAGAAAGATTCTGAGGTCAATTCCACCTTGAGAAAACTTTGTGTTTTAATCTTGCAATGCCAGTGGACTGACCATCATTAGTAGAGGAAGACAGGGAGTGGCTATGTGCACCACATGTTTACTACTCAAAAATGTGGATTAAAGATGATCAGGAAATATAAAGGTCTGTCATTGGTATCAATTGCTATCTCCTGAACCAAGTGAGACTTGAACTGAGCCTTGAAATGAGGAAATAAAACTTTGATAGGCAGAGAGGAAGAAGGAAAATTAAACAGAAACGAGTGTGAAAACCATGCAATGGCTATCTCAGAGAATATTCATCTAGTGGCTTTCATGATCACCAACACTTCCTTGCAACTAGAATTCTGTAACACAGAACGTGGGGTATGACTTGTATTTGATACAAGAAAGAAAAGGCCATTTTGTATCCCTTTTGACTCCTTACTGCCAAGCTACAAAACATGAAAATGTGAGGATTCCCTTTCATGAATTGTAGTGTTTTTTTTTCTGATTTCTGTGGTTGAGAAGTAGAAACAGCACCAATCATGGAAGCTGCTGTTGATCCCTGAGACACTGATACAGCAATGCGTCCATACTTATTTTTTCTGGCAGTAGCTTCCCAATAATCCAGGAGTTGTACTTGGAGGTCTAGCTTGGACTCTTTTTCCATCCCTCCGACAATTTCTAATCATCCACTATTCCCCAATATTACATTCTTTTCTGAGCTGAGCCCCAGGGGTTCATTCCTATAATCATAGCAACTGAAGAGACTGAGACCTGGAACATTAAGATTCAAAGCCAGCCTTGGCAGAGTCCATGAGACTCCTCCAATGAACCAGCAAAACTGGAAGTGTGCCTCAAGTGGTAAAGTGCCAGTCATAAGCAAGAAAGTTGAGCAAGTGTAAAGTGGTAAGGAGGGTCATTGAAGAGGAGGAATTCTGTGTGACTGAATAAATGAGACCAGAGAGCTCACACAAAATGGGCATATACTAAATAGACAGGACATTTGGCAGGCAGCACATCATGGCCTTTATGTCATGATGCACAGTTCAGACTTGATCTTACAGGGCATCAGTCACCAGTGGAGTAGTGGCACTGTAGAGTAGTAGTAGAGCACTGATAGTAGTAGAGCACTGATAGTGGGAGGACCAGTTGAAGGCAATTGCAATTGCTGGACATGAGTTGAGCTGAGAATATGGCACTCAGGCTGAGTGCCAAGTGAGCACATTCCAATGGTTAAGGAAGGACTAAAGGTATACCTCAGTTATAAAAGATTCCGTATTCCTGCTCTCAGAACCTCATTTGACGAAAATTACAAGTTCGTTGCAAAATCTGTATAATTATACTTTATACTGATATACGTGAAATTCCAGATGTTACGACTGTATCCAATTAAAGCAAAAATGTATGTTCTCCTTGTTTGGTTTCTTCCTTTTGTAGGTTGGAGGGGGAAGATTTGATACAATAATATTAGTCATGGCTAGATAAAGAGGTTCAGATCCATCTACAGTTTCCATCCATTGTCAACACTATATTTTACTTCTGAATAAATGTGGTGATCCAAGAACAGCCATAATCCTCAAGGCTATAGAATATTGCCCCATCCTGAAAAAGAAGGACCACCAATGAAGAAATGTCTCCTGCAAAGTCCATTTTCAAGCCACCAACATTTTTGCTTTAGTTCCCAGCCAGCCAAGGTCTCTTGAGCTACAGGATTTAGATTTCCTGTCAAGTGTATACTAGACCCAAGCACTAAGGCAAAATTTTATATGTCATCTCATCCTACTATTATGATAAACTTTATGTCAAATATTTACTTAATAACTACAAAAATGAGCAAACTAAGGCTCCTCTGTATAAAAATTTTTGGTTAGTTCCTATAACCAATCACTTTAATATTCAAAGTGAAAATGAATTTATAAGATATTTTAAAAGCCAACCAACATTGATCAAGATGCATTGGGCTCAAGCCCACTGTTGAATTTAAATCCCTCTTGATAATAACTTACAGAAAAAAATGTAAAGAAAATAAGGATAAAAAAAAGCAGTACATTCTCCTCCTCTATGACACAACAGTAAGTTTCCCAAGTATTAATGTCATTGATAGGACATTATAAATGTGTAAAATATTTTAGAAAGAAATGAAGATGATAATGATGCTACATATTGAAGATTCCTATAGCCATAAAATTGTTTCCATATTATTCTCTGACTTCACCATTTTCTAATTAATAATTAGAAATTGATCATTTTTATCAGACCAAATCAAATCCATTTTCCTCCTCCTCCTCCTCCTCCTCCTCCTCCTCCTCCTCCTCCTCCTCCTCCTCTTCCTCCTCCTCCTCCTCCTCCTCCTCCTCCTGTTGGTTGTGGAGCTTGAACTCTAGGCCTGGGTATTGTCCCCTGAGCTCTTCAGCTCAAGGCGAGCACTCTACCACTTGAGCCACAGTGCCACTTCTGGCTTTCTGGTGGTTAATTGTAGATAAGAGTCTCACGGACTTTCCTTGCTCAGGCTGTCTTTGAACCATGATCCTCAGATCTCAGCCTCCTGAGTAGCTGGGATTATAGGCATGAGCCACCAGTGCCTGACTCAAATCCATTCTTCTGAGACAGAGCCTTTGAGTAATTCCAGATTACTTATTTACAAGTACCTTCCCAAAATCTTGGCTTATTCTTATTCAAAACCATTACAAGGGCTGGGAAGGTGGCTCAGTGGTAGAGCGCTTGCCTTGAATGCCTGAGGCCCTGGGTTCGATTCCTCAGCACCACATAAGCAAAAAACAAAAAAAGCCGGAAGTGGCGCTGTGGCTAAAGTGGTAGAGTGCTAGCCTTGAGCTGAAGAACTGAGGGACAGAGCCCAGGCCCAGAGTTCAGGCCCCACTACCGTACCCAAAAAAACAAAACAAAACAAAATACAAATAAATGGAAAATTCAAAAGTAAGCTTCCTAAATTAAGTGGAATTTTCTTACATATCTGGCCTTTGGAACAATGACTAATTACTATAAACCTTTACAACCCACATTCTTGGATTAAGAAGAGTCAAAAGAATTAGGAAAAGTTTAGTAACTATAGGGTCCTATAATGTTGTATAATTTATATCCTTTCATTATCCAATCTGGTGAAAAAAGAATACTAAGTTTTGCTGGATTCCAGAAGTGTTGGGCAGACTAATTAATAGCTATGAAATGCTTTCAAATGGAGAATGCTATATCTGTATTGCTAACTTTTTTTCAGTAATCATGTTAATACCCTATTCATTTCACTGGTAATTGTATATCACCATCATAATGTAATGATGTACTCCATGCAAAAGTCAGGTGAGATGATCTAATGATGTCGAGATGAAATGCTGTCAGTGCAAGTCTATAAAGATAGTATAACACTGTCAAAAATGAAAGGAAATTATGGCACTGTAAGTTCTCCTACCATTAAAAGATGTTAGAAGGAAAGGGTTCCACAATCTGGGGCAACGTCTGTTATGACAGATCTTCTCAAGCAACTTACAAGACAAACTGGCATTCCTCATCTAATTTTCTTTATCCAAAGACTTTTTATTAAGATTCTCTGTTAGTTTCTTACATGAATGTCTTCAAGCCCAGAATAGGACTCTGATTCTCAAAAGCAATTTGTGTTTGAAACATTCATTGTTCTTCCGGTCTGTGGTCCAATGTTAATTGCACCAGATAATCATTTCTCATGTAAGGGCAGAAAGTACATTTTAAAAGGTTTGTGAAAGGTAATAGTCCTCCAAGTTTTCCTCTTTGAAGAAACCTTGACAGTAAGATCTTTGCTATATGGATCACACCTCACAGAAGAAAGAGAAATACAGCCTTTTCATTCACGGTCAATTTAGGCCCAAGCATTTATCCTCTCTCTAAATATACTGGATTTTGAAAAGCCTTAGGAAGGTCCAAACTGAAAAGAAAAGAAAACCTTTCAGTATAGTTTTGAGCATTTGGAAGCCTCAGGTTTTAATTCTCTTAAGTTTTCTATTATGTGAGGGATTTAAGTTAAGTGGTTTAAAAAATATAGAGGCATAATTTCTGCCAAGTCTATTAAAAATAATAATTGAAATGAAATAAGGGATATAAAGGCAGCCGTTAGGAATTGCACTGGCCTAGGTGATTGGTGCCTTTGTGTTAGTTAGAAACAGATTCACCTTTCTCAGAGCAGATGCAGTCACACACCTGGGCACATGGCTAAACAAGAATGGTACAGGTTTGAGTCCTAGCTACTACTCTCCTTTCTTAATGGAATGCTTGTGCAGGGCAGAACCCGCACAACTCAGGTTCTAACCATCCATAACCATCTGGATATAGGCCAAGTAGGTCAAGCCCCAGAGAAAACTCCTGCTCTGCCAATCAGGCAAATTTCCATGAAGCCAGGCTACTAAACAGAACTCCTGAGTTAGCCACCTAAAGTCTTTCTGAAGCCTTAATTCTTTGCTTTCATTTTCCACAGAGTATGTGAATCTGGGATCACAGACTTTCATTTCAAAAAGTTTACTAATCACATGATCATAATTAAGTTTTCCAGTGTTTGTCTCAGATAAGTTGATGTAAAATGGAATAATGACAGCACCTTTTTACAGGCTTTTTAAAGAAAGAAAAAAACATACAAACCATTTAGCACATAATAAATGTCTAATGAATGTGATTATTTCTTTTTTTTTTTTTTTTTTGGTCAGTTGTGGGACTTGAACTCTGGGCTTGGGCGCTGTCCCTCAGCTCTTCAGCTCAAGGCCAGCGCTCTACCACTTGAGCTACAGCGCCACTTCCGGTTTTCTGGTGGTTTATTGGAGATAGGAGTCTCACGGTCTCTCCTGCCCGGGCTGGCTTTGAACCGAGATCCTCAGATCTCAGCCTCCTGAGTAGCTAGGATTACAGGCATGAGCCACCAACGCCCGGCTTATGTGGTTATTTCTTATATGTAAAACGCAGCAAGTTTGATGAACTATTATTGTCTATGCTCTGGAAATTTGATTACTGTAAGGCAACAATACTACATTTTATGAAGTATTAAAAACAAGTAAGGAAATTTAGATTTTTCTCTGCCTTACTTACCTCTTGTGAATATTGTGAGGGTAAAGCATATAAAAACATTCTCAGGTCTTACAAAGAAGTTTAAAACTCTAAGGAAATTCAAGCTACAATGATAATTACTAAGGTGCACTTGCTGCTTCGATGTGTTAATCTGCCAAAAAGTATTCAAGGTATACACGTTTACAAGCTGAAGGCATTTGAGCCAGACATGATGGTACAGACCTATGATTCCAGCACTCAGGAAGCTGAGGCAGGAAGTTTGAGAGTTCCAGGACAATCTGAACTATACAAGACGCTATCTAAAAAGTAATATGGTATGAGAAGGGGGAACAAAGAAGAGGCAACAATGCTTGATAAGAAATGTACTCGTTATCTTTCCCATATAATTGTAACCCCTCTGTATGGTATTTTCACAATAAAAAATGTTAAAAAAAGAACTAAAGAATGCATTTAAAATGGAAATCTAATCTCAAAGATCTAAACGAATATAGAAGCCCCTAAATGTGGTTTCTGTTACTGTTATATCTTTATCATAACCACTTAGAAGCTGAAATAGCTATTTGTTTTTCATGGACATAGAAAGGTTACCAGACAACGCTCTTTTTCAGGAGCACATTGGCCTACAGAGACTGAAGCTGAGATTAGGCAAATTGAACATGTAGCTCCAGTTCCATGGAGATAGTAAGGATTGCAAGAATAGCAATAGGGAGGAGAAATAGACTGGCCAGAGAGGGGAAGGTAACAGTCATGCCCAGGTATTTGTAAGACATGCAGTTGGCACTGTTTATACCAGCCCTCAAAGGCCAGGCTCTTTACTCTCATGGCTGGCAGCAGTGCCACCACATCCTTGCCCAAACCCAGCAATAAAGGGTGAGGTAGGAGTGCCAATATGGAATATGAGCAAGTTCAAGTTAAATGAAAGGCAAATATATTAAAGTTGAGGACCACCCATAATAGCTTAACGTAGCTACTTCTCAAAGCTACTGTGAAAGTAGAAGTGAATTACATGTGAAATCCCTTTGGGAGAAACCATTTAAAGGTCTATAAATTTTTCAAAACACATGCCAAATGTTCAGCATAAGACTGTGAAGAGGAATAGAACTCAATAATATGACCCAAAAAATTAAAGAAAATTTCTCCTACTGTGGCATTTAAGGTCCTGTTAGAGAGCCTTAAATGACCCTATAACAGAAAGTTATATAGAAGAGAGCCATCATTCAAACCCACAACCCCATTCATTCCAGATTCTTTAAGAAGTTATCCCCAAAAGACTATCTTTGAGTGGACAAGTGATCTTTCTTAAATAACCTCCTGGTGATTATTCTAGTTTGGAGAGAAAACAGTGGTTTTGTTTTTATGTTTTGTGTTTTTCTGCCTATTTATCTCTTAACTTCTTCCATTATTCCTTTTTTTAATTTTTAGATTTTATTGTAAAAGTGATGGTACAAAGGAGTTATAGTTACATAAGTCAGGTGATGAGTACATTTCTTTTTGAGCAGTGTCATCCCATCCCTCATTTTCTCCCAGTTTTTCCCCTCCTGACTTCCCTCTCCCCAAAAATTATATAATTCATTTCCAAAATAGTATCTAGTGAGTATCACTGCTGAATTGATTTACCTTTGTCCCACCATTTCTGTGCATCCCTTTCCCCTCTCCAAATCAGATAAACTTATATACAAGAAAGAATAGAGAAATCAAAAGCAGCAACAAAAAGGAATAAACCAAAGGGCAGGGGAGAGAATCACAAACAGAACAGTAAAAATCTCTTCTTTCCATTTCTTGGAGTTCATTTTGATAGGCATCATTTTATATGATCATATGCCATTGAGCCCTTGTGATTCTCTCCTAAAGACTTAAAAAGAGACTTTTAAGAATGGCAAATAGATACATAAAGAGATGTTCAACATCTCTGGCCATATAAGAAATGCAAATCAAAACTGTTATGCCAAGGTCACAGGACCCCCCCCCCCCGCCTGCAGGAAGACCACCAAGAGTCAGACTCTACAGCTGTTTTATTTAAACGGGCTGCAGCTCGGGCCTTGTCCTACACTCCGACACAGCGGAGCCTAGGAGGAGAGCCCTGAGCTAAGGATTTGCAGGTCTTATATAGGCACACAATCAACCAGGTGTTTTGATTACCACCACGTGTTGCTTTGCTAGACAGAAACAAGCAACACGTGGTGGTCACTGCCTCAAACTAACCTTTCAAAAACTATATTGAGATTCCACTTCACCCAGTTAGAATGGTCATTATCAAGAAAACTAACAATAGCAGGTGCTGCTGGGGATATGGCCAAAAGGGAATGCTACTACACTGTTGGTGAAATGTATACTTGTTCAACCACACTGGAAAGCAGTATGGAGATTCTTCAAAAGTCTAAGCATAGAGCTTCCCAATGATCCAGCAATCCCACTCCTGAGCATTTATCCAAATGTCCACAAACCAGACCACACTAAAGTGACCAGCACAACCATGTTCATTTGCAGCATTGCTTACCATAGCTATAATATGGAATCAACCCAGATGCCTCTAAGTGGATGAATGGATCAAGACAATTTGTATATACACACAAGGGAATTCTATGCTTTCATCAGAAATATGACATAACTCCATTCATAGGGAAATGGAAAGGCTTGGAAAGAATTACAATAAGTGAAGTAAACCAGAGCTAAAGAAACACAGGCTGCAAAGTTTCCCTCAATGGTAATAATTAGAATGTGCCTATAAATCTACAAGTAAACCCAATGGATAGTAAAAGATAAATAATTACACTTGGACATGATTAATCAAACAGCACTCTAATCATTGTTCATATGTTAGAAAAATTACCAGTTAATTTTAGTCAATAGGTAGTTCCCTCCAGTATAATGTCTAATTGACAGAAATGACAATCCTTTTGGTCCATCTATTTTTCTCAATGATTAAAAAAAAATTCTCCAACAATCCCCAAGTTTATTGTGCAGGTTAACTACCAGCAATGTAGAACAGTTATTAATAACATCACCCTGAAAGTGTTTAAAACTCTTTTTTTTTGGGGGGGGTCCAGTCGTGGGGCCTGAACTCTAGGCCTGGGCACTGTCCCTCAGCTCTTCAGCTCAAGGCTAGTGCTCTACCACTTGAGCCACAGCGCCACTTCCGGCTTTTTTTTTCTTTTTGCTTATGTGGTGCTAGGGAATCGAACCCAGGGCCTTAGGCATGCAAGGCAAGTGCTCTACCACTGAGCCACCTTCCCAGCCCTGTTTGAAACTCTTAAATAACAGTTAAGTTGAAAAGGCCATATAACAGAACTCCTGGCAATAAGAAACTCATATAACAAAGAAAGTGATGGGAAAGTGTGTGGAAGACAATGCATCCAGTGGTATATTCTGAGTTTTTCTACAGATGAGTACATCTTTTATTGCCTATATCTGTTGTTTATTTGGTTTGTTGATTTCACCTTTTTTCCCATGAAAGTATTTAATACAATGTCAATATATATTCGGTAGCTAGTAGATGCTCAGAGTTTCATAAGAAATATCTTTCCTCTCTATAGTCCAAGAATTTTTGGAACTTATTAGACAATTTCCAAACATTCTTAAATAACTTTTTTTTTGGTGCTTGAACTAAGGGCTTGGTACTTTCCCTGACCTTTTGTGCTACCTCTTGAGCTACAGCTCCACTTCTGTGTTTTGGGATTTTGTTGTGGTGGTTGTTTTAGATAGTTAATTGGAGGTGAGAGTCTCATGGATTATCCTGCCTGGTCTGTCTTTGAACCGTGATCCTCAAATTTCAGCCTTCTGAGTAGCTAGAATTACCGGCATGAGGCACGATTGTCTGGCCATCTTAAATACCATTTTAAATTAAATACTTGTAGATATATCATTGGTTGCCTGCAATGTAATTCCGAAGAAAGTTGTAGCAACCCCCAAAGTCTTCTGAGGTAAACAACTGAGGCACATACACCAAAGTGCATGAGCACTTTGAAAATACATACAAAGGACTGGGTACATACAATTACCTACCAAAATTATGAACCGTGATACAACAATATATTGTATAAATGTGTACATTTAAAATGCCTTGCTATGTGTAAAATCTGAGAATCTGTTCCACTGAGACAGGTAAATAAAATAAGATTGAAGATTTCATATTGAAAAGATAAAATTTTTCTCAGCTGCCCATAGGTATTCAATCATTCCCGCCCTCCCCATACTAACTTCCATACACACCAAGACTCTTAGGTAAAATAGCATATTTGCATAAAACCTATCCACCTCTTCTATAAACTTTAAATCATTTCTAGTTCTCTAGCAATATCAAATACGATGTAAAGGCAGTATTGAAAGTTTTAACATTGTCTGGTGAAACACGATTTTTACAAAAACTTATTACGCATTCAGCAAAGATGGACTTTTGTTTCCCAAATATATTCAATCTAAGGTCGGTTGAATCTGAACATACAGAATTTGCAGACATAGGAACTGAATATTACTACATTGACTATTACTGACTTTCTGGCTGCACGCAATGTATCTTTTCTGCCCACAATTTTTAAGAAGTGACTCCGCTGCAGTGTCAGCTGCGCTTCACTTGGAAAGCTATTGACTTTTCCTTTCTGTTGCCTTAATTTTCTCCTGCAGGAGCACAGAGGGATGCAAGTCCAGGTGGGCACTGTACCTTCCACTGATTATGCTGTGCAACACAGCATGGGGGACCTCTTATCTCAGACTGCAGTTGCCTGTTTAAGAGTCTTTTTTCTTCATAAAGACACAAGGTAGTAAACACAGCTGTAGAAAAAGTTTTTATGTTTTCTTGTTGCTTGTTTTAATCTATCAAAATGATATCATTGAGACAGAATGCAAAAAGGTTCACAAAATTAGATTCTCTTCCCTTGCATGTGTGTGTCCCATGTGTGTGTGTACTGTGGGACAAGTTTTACTTGGCTTACAGCAGAATGATAGAAATAAATCTGACTTTAGAAGTTGTATTCTGCAACTTTGCATAAAGTGTTTTCATATCATAAAATGCATAGGCCTTGGATCAATGAGCCAATGAACTTTAAAATTCTAAATAGGTCTTAGAATGAGAATGAAATGTAAGATTACTTAAGCTTCATTTGGTTTTTTCTTCTTGCCAGAGATAGATCATTACTTTGGATTTCCATCTGGTGATGACTTTTCTTTTAATTTGATAAGGAATATTTTTATTGGAATAGTTGCATACAGTTAAGAAGAGCACAAACTTTATAAATAGTATCAAACCAACTCCCCTTTAGAACAGATGTAATTTCAACCCCCACAACTGACAAAAAAAGCAAAAAACAAACATGCAATCTGAGTATAAGATGAAAAATATTCCTCAATTTTACATTGCCCAAACATATAATATATAATCCTATTTGCTTCCTACTGATAAGAACTTGAAGTGTTTTCAGCTGTGGTATATTAAATTCATCTCACAGAGAATAGATTTGAGTGGATACTTAAGGTCTTTTCCTAGATAGCTATGTTTGTTAAATGAATAAACGTATTTTAAATATCATAATTATAAAAACAAGATATGGAGAAGCTTATAATCTGTATTATCATTTGGAATAAACTTATGAAAACATATTAAGTTGGAATTAAATGGAAATAGTTTTTCCCTCCAAGGACTTCTTTATTTATTCAGGATGTGTATATAATTGCCTACTAGTGAATCCTTTGAGATTAAGTTATTGATGATGCTCTTTATCACCATTGTTTTTCATTCTATTTTTTTCTCCTCTCCCTCCCTGGATGTGTTTATTTTGAATAGATGGGCTCCCTCAGCATCATCAAATCATGGGAAGAACTTTGAACCTAGGTGAACCACCTCTAAATGTCAATTCCAAACTGACTTTTCCTAGGATACAAAGAGAAAAAGGTCAATTACCTGTATTGCCAAAACCAATGACTAAACACTTGTCATATTTTTGAAAACCTTTATACTTTTGCAACCATTACTCTTTTTTTATTGTGAAAATACTGTACAGAGGAGTTACAATTACATGGGCAAGATAATGAGTACATTTCTTATCAAGCATTGTAGCCTCCTCCTTTGTTTCCCCTTCCCATCCTCCCCCTGCCCCCCCCAATCCTCCCCGCTGCCCCTCCACCCCCCCCAGCACCAAAGTTGTAAAATTCATTTTCGACATAACGACTTGTACATCTCATTGTTGCAATGGGTCCACCTGTATCCCTATTTAAACGACTTGTTTTCTCCTTCCCCTCCACAAATTATACCGACATCAAATACAGTGAAAGCAGGGGTTACACTGTGGGGGAGGGACATACAAAGCAACAAAGAAATAATCTTATAAATTGCAACCATTACTCTTAACTTTTCCTACTACCACCATTATGAAAGTGAGAACTTTCTGTACAACCATCATACTGACTATTTCAGGAGTACCACTTATTAAATGGTCTTAATGCCCCTGCTCACAGATAAATGCAGTGTCTTGAAAATAAAATCATTACTCAGACCTATCATTGTGTAATGTATGACTTAACTGGCTTTGTTTGTATTGGAGAGTTTTAGAATGAAAGTGCCCTAGATGGGTCAAAAGAGACAATACCAGTGAACTGCTCTGACAGCATTCTTCATTAGATGACAAAGGGAACTCATAGATACATGGTACTTGTCCATAGCATTATCACAATGAATCCTGTTTTTGTTAGCAATGGGTGTGAACAAAAAATCTTTAATGTAAAATATACATCAGTACAAGAACAAGGCTTCTAAAGACAGATAAAAAGTCTCAATCTAGCCAGGTGCTAGTGGTTCACATTTGTCGTCCTAGCTACTCAGTAGGCTAAGATCTGAGAAACAAGGTTCAAAATCAGCTGGGGCAGGAAAGTCTGTGAAACTCTGATTTCCAATTAATCACCAAAAGGTCAAAATAGAACTCTCGCTCAAGCAGTAGAGCACTAGCCTTGAGTGAAAAAACTAGACAGCCCTCAGCCCTTGAGGTCAAGCCCCAGTACCAGCACAAAAATTAAAAGATAGTATAAGCTGGGCACCAGTGGCTCACACCTGTAATCCTAGCTACTCAGGAGGCTGAGATCTGAGGATTACAGTTCAAAGCCAGCCTCTCCCCATGAGACTCTTATCTCTAACTACTCAAAACTCAGATGTGGCTCAAGTGGCAGAACACCAGCCTTTTGCACAGAGAGGCTCAGGGACAGCATCCAGGCTCTTAATTCAAGCCTACAACTGACAAAGAAAAAAAGATACTATGCACCTATAAAGCATTATTCATATAAAGTGTAAATATATAATATCAGCATCATCGATATTTATTTGAATTATGTATACCTGAGTGGTGTAAAAGTGAATATAATTAAATGAGTGGAAGTTTCTATATTTAAAAATTAAGTTTTATAAACTTTTTCAGGCATATTGAACTATCTCAAGCCCAAAGGAAGGGCTTGTTCTAATATTGGCACTAGGCTATAAAGAAATAGGTTCCCAAATGGACCAGAAAGGGAATATCAATAATATAATTATCTCCCCCACCTCCATCCATTGCATTCATAATGTAAATTCAGAATGGCACTATTTTTTCAATTGGTAGGACTTTAGAAAATGACCAGAAACCTGTCCAGTACTTCATTTGGATGTGGAAGAATCTGTTTCTTCACAACTTTCTAAGAAAAGTCCCCTTCAATATTTTCCAGTCACCTCCCCCCCACACATACACCAAGTTGGGAATTTTAAAAGAGGGAACAGAAGCAAACAATAATAAAATAAAAATAGAAAGGTAATTCCATAGGAGAAAGAAGATACAAATTTGTAAGAAATAAAGAAAAAACAAAGATTGTGGGGATAGAGAGAAAAATCTGTTGGAAGTTTAGAGAAAGAATGACACCTGGTAGTGGAATTGAGCCTGGAAGGCCAGGAGGACTGGAGGGAGACTGAATTTCGGAATTCTTGCAGTTGTACACTGTAGGACACTGGGTGGCGCTCATGGTAAAGACTTGCCATTCTCTTTGGGTCTCTACCCCCCCCACCCACACACACAACACACACACGAAAATTTTCGGCTAAAAGATGAAATTACTCACATTCCTCCTACATGTCTCACTGCTGGAGGAGTTTGATGCCTTACAGTTGTTTCTCCATGGTTGGATCTGTTGGTGGGATTTGAGAGGCAACAGTGTACAGCCCTCCAGACTTAGCACAAAGCCTTAGTGTCACAACCATCCCCAACAGACTAGCAAAAGTTGTGGGCCTACAGCCAGGATACCCAGTGAGTGTGGGTCCCAAGCCACAACCAGGCCCACAGCAGGGCTGGCAGTGCACAGAACAACAATAAATATATTGTAAAATGAAATGAGGTTACATATATTATGAAAAGTCCCCAGCTGCTTGTATAGATAGCAACTTCTCCAGACTGCATTGGGGGGGGGGGGTGAGGCTGTGAGATCAGTCAGTCAAAAAAGTCAAGAAAATTGAGGATCTAAACCTTGAGAGATGCACTCAGATTGGGTCTCACCTAGATGCATACAGGACAAAGTAATTCAAATCTAAATGAGGGCCAATGAAGACTTCAAATTCTTCTTTCCCCTTGTCTTTTAGCAACATGAGACTTTTTCTTCTGTCTCCCTCCCCCCCCTCACACAAACACACACACACACACACACACACACACACGGGAGGGGAGAGGTAAGAAGTGAAATTTAGGAAGATCTAAAACTTAACAAGAATATGTTCAGCTGCAGCTCAAACTTCTACATTTTGCCCAACTTCTTCAGATTATAAAGCCCATTCTGGCTGAAAGCTGCCTTCTCAGCAAGGTGTGAGAGAGTAAGCTAGGAACATTCTGACTTGTATAACCATAACGACCTTATTCCCTTCCACGCTGTTACATTAGATCTCCTATTAAACCGTTTCTTTCAGGTTTCTTGGGGAGGATCAAAAGTTAGGCTGGGCGGCCCAGTTCCCCACACTTCTTGCCTTTGTGGGATACTGATTTGACCTGTCTCTGGCTTTGATTTGAGCCAGGGATTCCTCTCATTGGCAGACGTGTGTGAGATGACCCATTGGGCGCCTAGAGCTTCTCCTGAGCAAGCCTAGAACCAGCGCCTAATGGAACTGTAGTGTTGAAGATTGCCCAAAACTAGAGCTTGACCACCAGCGTGAAATCCACAGCCTTGGGTCGGGCAGAAGGCTGCAGTGTCTGTTAACCTGACATGTAACATGGTGGAGAAATCAGAGCATGGCAGGCCAGGGGGACCAGAGTGGAACGTCAGCATCCTCGTGCTCACCAGCGCGGACAACCGGAACACCGCCTCCCCACGAAATTGTGACAAGAACTGAGCTTTTAAGGCGCCCAGACAACAGAGCAGAGGCCAGGAGTTGATCACGAGCTGCTTGGAGTTCTCTAGCGGGTCTGGCAGTTTGCTCCTAGCTCCAGATGCTTTCTGATGATCTGCTTGGGGCCTGGGAAGCTCCATAGCCAAAATAAAGCAAAACTAACACTAGACAAAACTAAAGCAGATGCCTACTTCTTCGGTTGGGAGAAAAGACGGAAGTGATGGAGCTACTGGTTTACTGGCCTTGGACCTCCCCAAAAGGAAAATACTGGGCACCAAATCCGAATGTAGCCTCTCGAGGCACTTATTTGAGGGAGTGAAAATAGGGATAGAGTGAGATTTGTTTTAGATTTCTAAGCCTGCTCTGGATCAGGACAAGAGTAAAAAGTAGCATGGAAAGTAGCAGAAGTAAGCTTTGAACCTCTTGCAACCAAGCCTAAAATAGCATGCCTCATTTTCCTTTTGAATATAACTTTCAAAAGAAAAGAAAGTTTGCTTGGCAGGAAATAAAAACAGAAAGGGTGTAGGAACCTGGACCTGTAGAAAGGGGTGTGGGGGGGTAGTACCAGGTGCCCGGAGCTGGCAGGGAGTACACCTGTAAGCTCCTTCTCCCAAGAGCTTTGTTTCCTCTCTACTTTTACCATCATCTAAAACTTCCCTTTTGGTCTGGAGGCATGAGAAGTCATCAGTGGATTCATCCACTTTTTCAAGAGCCTTTGGCTTTTGAAATGAGTAACACACTTTCTATTCTAGATGCCTTCCAAATAGATGAGACTATGGAGCAGAAGTGAGGCTGCAAGTCTCTTCTTGAAAGCCCAGCAATGAGGATTTAGGCATCATTAGGTAATATTTGAGAAGAAATCAGTGATTTGAAAAAGTCATTGTAGAGACTAGAGCTGCAGAGACCCTGCTGTTAACAGCTGAATGGGCACCTGCATTCTTGAGCATCTCCGGAAGCCTTGTGATACTTGTCTCCTGCAAAAGAAGTGCTTTGCTACAAATTTTGTTTCCAAATTGCAAGTTTCAACACCCAAAAGACTGAAACAACTTGCTCCCCAAAAGGAGATAGAGAGAGATGTGTAAATATATGTGTATAGGTACGTGTGTATGTATGTATATATACGTGTATACATATACATACATACATTACATACATACATAGTTCTCTATCCCTGCGCGCTATTATCTTACATTATCTCAACTCTCCCCATTTCAGGTTCAGTGCTCAAGTCAACCCTTGCTCTTCGTGGATCCTGTGGAAGCAGGGATAAGCAGGGAGCAAGAAAAGTCTCTTGCCAGCCTCATCCTCCAAACATACACTCTTGAGGCTATTCCTTGGAACATATTGTCTCCAGACGTCACAGAACTGGGTATTGAGGCTTCTGTGTTGTTTTGGGTATTCACTAAAAACAGATTGACTAAAAAACCCCTCCCCCAACAAGCAAGCCCCCCCCACACACACCTCACCTCTCCTTCCCCCCCCCCCCCTTTTTTAAGCAATGCTTTGTTGTGCTAAAACTAGTTGGACGAGTTAGGGTGTTTCTGCTGCTACCGAGGCTCTGGCCAATGGAACCCGATCCACCCCGCTGTGCGTAAGCGCGCAATTAAGGATTTAACCAAGGCAGTGCTGCGTCCCAGCCAGCAGTCAGCCTGCCGGAGACACAGCGTCCAGGACTCCCAGCCTCCTCCTCGCCGCCGCCGCCGCCGCCGCCGCCTCCTTCTCTCCTCCTCCTCCTCTTCCTCCTCCTCCCTCGCTCCCACAGCCATGTCTGCTTAGACCAGCGCAGCCCACAAGCCGACTCGGGCAGCAATCGCCGCCACAGCAGCAAGGACAGCGGGCGCGTCCTGTGAGCGATGACAGGAGTGTTTGACAGAAGGGTCCCCAGCATCCGATCCGGCGACTTCCAAGCTCCGTTCCAGACGTCTGCAGCCATGCACCACCCGTCTCAGGAATCGCCAACTTTGCCCGAGTCGTCAGCCACAGATTCCGACTACTACAGCCCCACGGGGGGACCCCCACACGGCTACTGCTCTCCTACCTCCGCTTCCTATGGAAAAGCGCTCAACCCCTACCAGTACCAGTACCACGGCGTGAACGGCTCGGCCGGGAGCTACCCCGCCAAGGCTTACGCCGACTACAGCTACGCCAGCCCCTACCACCAGTACGGCGGCGCCTACAACCGCGTCCCAAGCACCACCAGCCAGCCAGGTACGGAGCAAGGGCGGGAGGCAGACACAGTGGAGGACCAGGACTCCGGGGGTGAGAGATCGGGGGTAGTAGATGGGGGAGACATGTGGCCAACTGCAACAGAGGACACCCGCGGCAAAAAGCGATGGGGGGGGGCGGGTAGCTGGACTGCAAACAAGAAAGCCCCTCCGGGCGGTGATTTAGGGAGTCTTACTGGAAGAACCCTGCAGAGGTTGAGACTAGAGTCTCTCCTCCCGCACCCCTGGGGTCCCCCAGCCGCTGGATTCTAAGCTTGCCAGACCAGAAATCCCGCTAGGCTGGAAAGAGGGTGGGAATGAAGAGAAGAATTGAGCAGCCCCAATGGTGTTTGCGTAATAAAAGGGAGATTAGTTGGAATTTTTAGTGAGCTTGCTGAGTTGGAGCGAGTAAGAGTGGTAGGCTGACTCAAAGACTCCTTCCAGATTAACGTGGGGACTGCCACCGGCCGGCGTGGGGCCGGTGCCTGGAATCGCGCGGTTTGGGGTTGGGGGGTTGGGGAGCTGTCGTCTACACTAGATGAGCCAGCCCTGAGCCTCTGCGAGTTACCCGAGGCATTCCCAAAGACAAAAGGCCATGTAAAGGTGGAGGAGGGTTGCTGAAAGGTCACGACGCTGGGGGAATTTTTCCCCTCCCTCTATCTTCATAGGTGCCTAACGTTGATCTCCCGCCTCCTTCTTTTTGTCCACTTGGAAACTTATTTGCAGAGTTTAAAGGGTTAGTGAGCTTGGGCGGTTAAAGCGAGGCATGAGGTCTCGGTGGAGAGATTTTACTGGTAGAGTTTGATCTCTCCCCACCAGCACATTAATAAGTCTGCTAATATTAGCATCCCCTACTCCGGCGGAGTGGAGACCGCAGCCTTCATCCTCCACCCTTCCTCTCCAAGGAGCTGGACACACACACACACACACACACACACACACACACACACACACACACACACACACACACACACACACACACACCATATACACACAGCTCTCCACTCCCTTCCAGACATGTAGTACTTTGAGAGAAAGGGACTTGTTGCCACAGGGCATGTTTATAAAACACTGGTTCACAAAGTCGCCCCCTACCCCTGCCTCAGTCTTCATTTATGACAGTGAGAAATTCATCCAAACTTGCCTCCCCTTTGCTACGAAAACACCCCCCCACCACACACACACACACACACACACACACACACACACACACACACACTGATTCCTTTTGAATGTGTGACTCTTGTTGAACTTTAAAAGAGTCCGTCCCTTTCACTGTCTATATTTTGTGCATAACTAGATTTTTTTTTGGCCAAGAGCATATTAAGTCTATTTGTAAAAGAAACCAGACACATCTGTGCTCTCGCAGATCTGCAGTGAGATTGTGGGGCTGCATAATCGGCTCTCTGTCTGCAGCGGCCCGGACCGCTTGCTGCTGAAGTGAGGGAACAGTTTGCTTATGGGTCTTTGAACTTTGGAGACCTCGGTTAGCATCTTCCCTGCCCAGGAGACTGGCCTCTGCGGGCGCCCGATCGGACAACGACAGAAGCGGGATCGCGGTCCGGGGGAGGTGGGGGGGGGTGCTCCTCGCTTGAAACCCTGGGAGGGACTGGAGCACAGGATGGCTGCCACAAAAACTAGGAGTCCCCGAAGGACTGAATTCCGGACAATCCTACCTGAATGAACACAGTTGGAATTAATTTGACTGCTTGGGTCTCGCACGATTTGAGGAAGGGGCAAATTTCTCGGGTTTGGGAGGAAAATCAAAGGTAGTGGTATGGGGAAACTAGAGTCAAGACTAGAAGTCTAAGACACATCTCCAAGATTGTATTTGAAGGCCTTTCAGGAAAGGGAGCGCTGTCTCCTGACAATCTCTAACCTAGTGTGTTTTGATTATTCAGAAAAAGAAGTAGCCGAGCCCGAGGTGAGGATGGTGAATGGCAAACCAAAGAAAGTTCGTAAACCCAGGACTATTTATTCCAGCTTTCAGCTGGCCGCGTTACAGAGAAGGTTTCAGAAGACTCAGTACCTCGCCCTGCCGGAACGCGCCGAGCTGGCTGCCTCGCTGGGACTGACGCAAACACAGGTAAAGCCGGGTTCCAGCCCCACCTTGCCTGCGAGCCTGGCAGGGCCCTCGCGGTTCCGTCCCCAGAGAAAGACGCCAATCGCTGCGCCTTTCCCTCCGATAGTCAGGTTTGCAGTTTCCGACGTGGGGACAGTGAGTCCTGAATTCGTCGTCCGTCCGTCCTGAGACCTGCCCCTAAACCGGGCTCTTGGGGGGTGGGGAAGCCGGGAGAGGGTGGGTATTTCCAGGATGGTGTGGAGATCCTGATTTCCTTACACACACCCCACCACCAGCACGCGAAGCCTTGAGTAGGAACGCGTGGCGTCAGGCCACGCTGAGGCCCAGAGCGACGCCTCGGGCCCGAGACACTTGAAGGGTCTCGCCCAGATGCGGCAGCTTTAGGCGGCGGCAGCTGGAGGGTCGCGAGGTGGGGGGCGCTGTTGGACGGGGAAATCTTCCCTCCGCCCCCACCACAACCACCGGCTGGGGCCCAGGGAGGCACAAAGAATGTTGAAGTCACCGCCCTGAGCTGCAGGCGCAGTCGGGCCCCACCACGCTGAGCCGATTGAAGGGACTGCAGGAGGAGGAGGGAAATCACACCTTCCGCAGGACACCCGAGCGTGCCTGGCCGGGGCGCACGTCCCCGCTCCGGAGGGCTCAGGCCAGGGTGGGGGAGATAGATCGCCACCAGCTCACGGTTCCTTGAGCCCCGCTCAGCCCCACGAGCGCGGACTTTTTACGCACCCAGACTGAGCTCGCCCTTCCCCCATTCCCACCCACAGCCGGAACAAAAGACAAAGCCTAGGGGTCGCACCTTTGCCTCTGGCGGGTGCTGACCGAGCCCACCACCAGGACGCCTTCTAGGGCTGGCGCTCCTCGCTTTTCCCCCTCGCTATTGGTGGCCAGGGCTTGGAAGATGCCTCCCATTCAATCGCTGCCCCGGGGAAGGCGCGGGCGACCTCCGAGTGTCCCGGTAACGTGTACCTTTGTTCCCCCCCTCCCCTCCCCACTCAGGTGAAAATCTGGTTTCAGAACAAAAGATCCAAGATCAAGAAGATCATGAAAAACGGGGAGATGCCCCCGGAGCACAGTCCCAGCTCCAGCGACCCCATGGCATGTAATTCGCCGCAGTCTCCGGCGGTGTGGGAACCCCAGGGCTCTTCCCGTTCCCTCAGCCACCACCCTCATGCCCACCCTCCGACCTCCAACCAGTCCCCAGCGTCCAGCTACTTGGAGAACTCAGCTTCCTGGTACCCAAGCGCGACCAGTTCAATCAATTCCCACCTGCCGCCGCCTGGCTCTTTACAGCACCCGCTGGCGCTGGCCTCTGGGACTCTCTATTAGATGAGCTGCTCTCTTTCGCTCTCTTTTTTGGGGGGGACTACTGTGTTTGGCCATTTAAAAAATCATAAAGAAAAGAATTCATTTGGGGAAGTTTGGAAAATGGAAACAAAAATGATTCATGTGTAAAGCTCTCTTTTTTGCATGTAAGTTATTGCATTTCAAAGGACTTCCCCCCCCCCCGTCCGTTTTTTTTTTAACCAACGAACTTTTTTGCGCAACTGTGGACACTATCAATGGTGCCTTGAAATCTATGACCTCAACTTTTCAAAAGACTTTTTTCAATGTTATTTTAACCGTGTAAATAAGTGTAGATAGAGGAATTAAACTGTATATTCTGGATAAATAAAATTATTTCGACCATGAAAGCAGAATAACTGGCTAGTGAAATTTTATGCAGGCAATTAAAAAAAAGACATGCTCTGCTGGGATACTAGGCAAAAAGGCATACTGGAGTGGCTGTGTATACAAATATATGTATGTTGGATGCTGTATTTTATATATTTTTATAACATGTGTGGCTGTTTATAGTACTTTTATATGTATTTAGGTATTTTGGGGTCTAACCATAAAAACCATTTAGATAATGTTAAGTTCAAATCTAGTTTCAGCTGGAACATAGTAGTAGAATATTAATGCATCATGTCCACTCTGTGTGTGAGTAAGAAGACAACAGAAATCCCTCAATAACTGCATGAATTCTAAGCTCAAAGCAATTATGGTGGAGAACCCCCCCCCCCAATCAGCCTGTGTATTGCCAGAGCAATTAGACAAATTATACTCTTTTTAAAGGGAGCTTCCAGAGATGGGGGGGAGAGAAAGAAAGAAAGAGAGAGGGGGAAGGAAGAGAAAGAGAGAGAAAAGAGGGAGAAAGAGAAAGAGAAAGGAAGAGGGAAAGAGAAAGAGAAAAAAAGAAAAGAAAAGAAAAAAGAAATGTCCTCTCTCTCCTATTATTTCTCCTTTTTTTAAAACTAAACTCTTTGCATCATGGCAAATGGTATGCAGCTTTAGAATCCTTATATGTACTATTATAAATTTTACCAAGTTCTCTCAGACCTGGGAAAATCACCACAGAAACAACGGTGGATTTAAATCAATAGCCCACTCAAGGAATAGTGTGTGTGTGTGTGTGTGTGTGTGTGTGCGCGCGCGCCAAGAAAAGGAAGTTCTGTGAGGAGAAAAGAAAGGAAGGTATTAGCTCTTTATTTTTTATTTTATGTGAAATAAGCTTATATATATATATATATATATATATATATAATTCCCCAGTTCTTTTTTACATAAAACATTTGGCAAAGATCAGTTCTAAACTATGGGAAATAGAATCTGCTTGCTGAGATTTCTTCTTTGTGAAGCTTTCTATGGGACAGACATGAAGGGCTTGAAGGCAGTATGGCCTATGCCTCATCTTTTCACATTTCAGCATATAGCTATCCATAGTATAAGCAGATCTTAAGCTTAGGTTCAGAGCTGTGGACCCAGGCATGAGTTGTAGTCGTCCTTCTGGCTAGCTTTCCGGCTAGCTTTCCTTAAGTCAGCCTCAGTATATTTCCTTAGGATACCAAGAGAACTCCTGTGTTGGAAATTACAAGATGCATGAGAAATATTTTACAGCTAGGAAGTCAGCAGCAATAAAAGTGACAAAAGAGGCTTCGTAAGGGAGGGGGATTAGAACATAAAAAATTACATCCTGTCATCTGGGGATTTCTGTAAAGGTTCTTCCAGGGTGGGGAGACAAGACCTGAAAAGGCACGCTGTGTGCCTGGAGGGGAATTTACCCCTGTTATCCTCTTCCTCTCTCTCTCTCTCTCTCTCTCTCTCTCTCTCTCTCTCTCTCTCTCTCTCTCTCTCTCTCTCTCTCTCTCTCTCTCTCTCTCTCTCTCTCTCTCTCTCTCTCTCTCTCTCTCTCTCTCTCTCTCTCTCTCTCTCTCTCTCTCTCTCTCTCTCTCTCTCTCTCTCTCTCCTATTCTGTTCTCCCTGTTCTATTCCCTGTATTTCTTCCTGCTTTTTTTTTTCCTCTTCAGAAGAGACTAGAAGCATCCATTTTGGAACAGTTGAACTTTGGGAAGTCGGTTCATGCCTGGTCTATGATCAGCACATGGGTGGGTGGGTGGGGGGAGCTGCCAACCCCTCCTACTTCCTCAACAGGGGAGCCTCGTCATCTTGCTATATTCCCGTCCTCCACCGACTCCAGTAGTCCAGAAGTGCTGAAGAGCTAGGAGCTCTGGGAGAGGGCAATGGAGAAAACAGGCACATTGTTTTATTTTCTGCACTGGCATAGAAGAGGAAGGTGAAAGAGATGAAGGGATCCATTTTCTTCTTTTCTTCCTTTGATTGCAAGGAGTTTGGCCTTCTGGCTACTCTAGCTGGGGGGAAATACCTCAGGTGCGGTGTGCAAACTCTAGGCTTTCGGCCGTGCAGGTTCTCTCCCTGCCTCGGGGTGCAGTGTTTCAGAAGCTTGGTGGGGGTAGGGGCGCACCCACGTCAGGCACACCTCTCCACCCACAGATTGCCTAAGAGTTTCAAGAACGCGCTTAGAACATGCTCTTTCCTCTTCTCTACATAAGAGGGCAGATTCCGCCCCCCCCCCCGCTTTCCTTCACCTCCCAGCCCCCATTCCTGAAGGGAAAGGGGGCTCCCTCCACCACTTCCAATCACCAGGCGCTGCAGAGGGAAGGGCGGGTCTGGACTCTTGGCTGGGAAGAAGTGAGAAGCTCTTTTAATGATCACCCTCTACCCTTAGCTTTGACATTGTTAGGGACATTAAAACCTGGTTGCAGAGTGGCCAGGCCAAAGGAACGCTGATCCAGACTTGGACCCAAACTTAGATTCCTTCCCTTGTGCTAACCTCACTTGTTCCGCTCGCAGTAGACCTCTTCTCGCGTGGTTTAATTTTTTTTTAACTTGGTTCAGGAGCGGTGAACAAAAATATTCTGGCAAGTGAGTCCACCACGGGCTTTCCCTGGCACCGCGGGGGTTCTCCCCAGGGAACTGAACTCCCCGCAGTCCCGCGCCTAAAGATGCAAAAATAACATCCTCAGCGAAGGCTAAAAATATCGGTGATGTTTTTTTTTTTTTTTTTTGCACGCGCCTTCCCTCCCACCTTCCCACTCGTCCTCCATTGTTTCATCCAAGATCTAAGACATGGGTACCACTCCCCAGAATATTTTCGAACAGGCCGACCCCACTCTCCTGTCTACACTTTCCACCCTCCTTTGCCCAGCTCCAAGATTAATCAAGCCCACTTCAAGTTTAATGTTTTATTCAGTGGACTTACACACACACACACACACACACACACACACACACACACACACCCACGACCTTTTGACTACCACCTACTCCATCTTCAGATCTCTTCACAAAGCTCAGGAGGCCCAGGGCACGCTGGCCAGCCTTGCCATTCCTTGTGCCCTGCCTCCCTGCCGGCTTCTCCAGTAGATCAGATAAATTAGCCTTTGTTTGAGGCTTGGGTTGGGCTAGGCGGATTTCTGCCCTTTTCCCCCCTTTTTTTTCCTGGCTGCCACCTCCTTGTGGGACAGCAGGCGGCCTGGGGATCCGGGAGAAGCCGCATTCCTGTGGGTGCCAGGCGGCTCCAGTGCTGAGCCACAGGGCCTGAGACACACACAGAGGAACCCGCAGACCTCGCTGCCCTTGATCTCCTTCAGGCTCTCTCGTCTTCCCTCCCATGGAGGAGGCATCCACGCGGGAGCCAGTCCACCCACACTCGAATCCACCCAGGGTTCTGTCTCGAATAGGAGCGCGTTGACCCACACAAAGATAAACTCGCACCCCCTCCCAGGGACACGGGCCAAGCTAGCATCCCCCCCCTCCCCCGCCCATGCCAGTCCTCTTTCTCCCGCCCCTTATCCCACAACCCTCAGACGCGCCGGCCAGCCTCCACTGGCTCCTTTGATCCCACCGGACGCCCCACGGCTAGCGACGTCCGGGCTGCAGGGTCCTGGGAGACACCCACAGCGCACCGAGGCCAGGCAGCACTTGCAAACCCCCCCCTCCCCCGCCCCCTACGTGGAGCTAGTGCGCAACGTAGCTCCCTCGGGCCTTGACAGGGCTCAGCCTCCGCAGCTCCCTCTCCCGAAGCGCACGGGTTTCTCTAGAACACTATCCCCGCTACTCTTCGGTTCAGGGCTTCCTTTATTGGGGCGGAGGTGGGGGGGAGGGGTGGTAGGGACCTTTAAGATCATTTAATCACCCCCCCCCCGTTCCCTTACAACCCTTTGGATCGCGCGCCTCCCACTGGCCACTGGGATCTCGCCGAGCTAGAGCTCTCCAGCCCTCCTGGGGAGGCAATAGCACTTGGGCATCTCTGGGAAGTGCGCCGTGCCAAACGGATCAGCTTGTGGTTACCCTTGTTCTCCACCCTTAAGCACGCCCCCCCCCCCCCGAGCGGATGGACAGAGGTTCCTGCCCACCCGGAGCCTGGGGAGGGGGCTCCGAGGCTTGCTCGGATAAGCTCCATCCCAGGTTACCCACAAACCTTGCACGTGGTACTTGGTTTCATAGCGAACTTTGGGCCTTGAAAATGGTTCAAATAGCAGTGGCACATGTGGAATCGGTTAAATCTTTTCTACACAGCCTCATCTCCCCCCCCCCCCGCCCCTCCTACTGCTCTTGGTGTTTTCTTTTGCCCATGACAGGGTTGGGTTCTTCAGTTGTGCCAGGCAGAAAGTGTACATTGTATCTGCTGCCCGGGATATGGAGGGAGGGTTTATTTAAG
Organism: Dipodomys merriami; assembly: GCF_024711535.1. NCBI lineage: Eukaryota > Metazoa > Chordata > Mammalia > Rodentia > Heteromyidae > Dipodomys > Dipodomys merriami. Next base: position 44,420,413 of record NW_027206068.1, on the reverse strand, counting down.
GGAGGAGAAACCTTTCCTTTCAATCATCCAGGGCTGCCGACTGTAATGTAATAACCTATTTTATAGGTCAGGCTCTCGCCATGTAGATAGGAACTGGCGGAATTTACATGAATCTCTCTTGAAAGGAGATGAGAGTCCTGTTTTGTAGCAATTAAACGTTTCTGCTCTTTTGTTCGCTTGGACTTCGTATTTACTTCTAATTTATGGGGATCCAAAGGAGTCTTTTTGCCAAAAGCACATGTATTATTGAGTCTGTTCCACATCCTAAACCAAGATTTATATAAAACCGTGAAATACCACACATTACGACCTTTCACCACAGGAAGGAAAAAATGGCTTCATAACATCATTCCACACACGCTCAGGCGGGCGCACGCGCGCGTGTGCACACACACACACTCCCTCCGGGTTTCAGTAACAATTCTCAGTGGAAATCCACCATACACAATCTACGGGTTTTTTTTTTTTTTGAAGAAGTGGGTGGGGGTGAAGGATGGTAAACAGCTCCTAGGCTATGATTTATTTTAAAGCTTTTTTTTTTTTCCTCAAAAGGCGTGAAGACAGAAACTGCCACTGGGAGCTTATTGTCATCCAATGTCTGTTTCTGCCACTTGCCATTTGCAAGGTGGGGATGGGGCGGGGGGAGGCATGATATGGACTCAACTTTCATCTCTAAACAAGGGTCACTAAACAGGAGACATTTCATTATTGCCCTTAAATTCACAGGAGCTAGAAAAGCCTGCTTGCCACCCTGCAGAGCGGCCCCGGCTGGGCAGCTCCTGAGTCTATAAGGTGGTGAAGAGGAGGGAGAATCATCACATATTGGCCTATGGGCTAGGAACGGTGCCTAGGAAATTTTCTGCACTCATAGTGGGAAAAAATGGAACCCCTGGGGCATATCAGAGCTCTAGATATCCTTGACCAGGAGGTCCCCACCAGGATCCAAAATTAAATTGGATCTTCAATAGGGTAGGATTCATCCTTCTAGGAGCAATAGCAAGAATCCCAAGAGGGCTTGGACTCTGGGACCTGAGCAGTCTCTTAGCATCTCTCCAGCTTCTCTCATTCTAACTCTCCCACCCCAAGTCTCTTTGGTCCTCCCATATTTTAAAGAGAATGACCTTACTCTTCTTAGGTACAAACTGTGGCAAAAGAAGCAGCTAGACTGGTTTATTGGGGGAGGGTGACAGTATCAATTAATAAAAGTTAATGATGGGATTAAAAGCAATAGCTAGCCACGCTGATTAGAGAAGAAAGCTTCCCAGTTAGCTATATTTAATTAGCAACAATTAATACATTTTTTTTCCTGCTGATATCCTCTAGGACACTCCATAGCTTTTTTTTTTTTTTTTCACTGTGAAAGTGAGTAGAGAGATGGAATGCTGGAACATTTACAAGCATCCAGGGTGTTTTGCTTTGATGACAAGAGAGATTGCAAATTCATTTAAGAAAATGTTCATAAACAAGTGACAGACTGCACTCTAAGGCAGCTTTGAGGAAACAATGGTGAAACTGACAAATGTTCTTTGCATCGTGGGAGGGACACTTTTTAAAAGTAGGGAAATGCTTTGGGGGTAAGGAGAAAGACAGGGAGTTAAAAAAGGAAGAAGAAGAAAAAAAAATTCTGCCTCCAGGCAGCAGCAGACGCAGCAGCCCTTGCAAACACATCAGCCCTGCTCTATTGAAGATTTGGACACGTAATGCTTCAGACCACTGATTTGCTATTTTCTTAATTCCCGCTCTTCTTTTTCCATATGAATCAAACAGTCTTTTGTCCTTCAGGGTTTGATTTGATCGCTACTGTTCACATTTCACTTTTGTATTTTCCTCTTCCTATACCATTACTCATTGAGTGCCCCGTGAAATTACAATCGTACATTTTCAACTCAGCAACCCATTTGCAGTGCAAAAATAGGGTCTAAATAATGGCTGAATTAGCCCTACTGGACAGTTTCAGATGTAACACTCTGTAATAATTATATTGCAGGCTGGATTAGGATGCTATTATCATAATCTGGACGTTTACAATTATCTGTAATTTGCAAAGATGCGCCAGGTCTTGATTACAGCAGTTTTTTTTTTTTTTTTGTATCACGCTAACCATCACTAAACAGTGACAGTAATAACAGCTAATTTTGCTGGCAATATAAGAGGTGCTGGGGTGTGCAAACAATTTCACACCTGGATGTGCTCACTCAACCAAGAATATAGAGAAAGAGCTTCTGCCCTGAGACTCAGAAAAATATTCTCCTGTGCTTCGGTTCAGTATAGATTTCTAGACTCTGGTCATTGCTTAAGAGATATTCACTGGGGTAAGTTTTTATTTCTTGAATACTTCAAAGCATAGTCTCTATGTTATCTACTTCTCACACTTTTCAAGCTATGTTTGTTGCTGTACGTTACGTGGATTACAACTTTGCTTTATATGTTTGCTTTCTTCTACTAACTGCTAACGAGTTGTTCTGATGAGGAAAATGATTTTCATGAGAATGGGATTGTTGAGAGCCTGATTTGTCTGTATTGCTTTTGGTGCGGTTGTTATGTTCAGTGAAGCTTGTGACTGGAGACTGAGGAAAGGACCAGGTTTCTGTAAGGTTGTGGAGAGATCCTGAGGTTCCAAGTTAAAAATCTAGTTGAAATTTTTACTCACAACTGCTCCTAGGTGAATCCATTGAGATCTAGTTGGGACCGTGAGTTTAGGTTTTGAGGTATCAAAAACTCAAAAGGTGCAACACTACTTTAGAATTACAGGTATGCTGACCTTTGCAAATGCAAGTGTAGTTTGAATCTTTGCACTTCTCAGCCCCTTAGGCACCTTTCCTTTAGTTGTGGGAAAGCTACAGAACAACTGGCATCTGAAACTCTTCAAGTCTGCTGTAAAGGGCCTTTCCCTCAAAGTATATTGGGGGGGGGCATGAAGGGGAAGCATTCAAATCTTGAAATTTATGACCTCCTTAACCCAAATGCTGCCGCCCTAGAGTTGGAAGGGCATGATTGGCTGGGATGCAGAATGGAAATGTAGAGCCATGGAACCTATCTGGTTTAGAAGACTAGCCAAGGAAGACTAGCATTGAATGGTAAAGTTCTATCTATAGATGACGCTGTTTCCTGACTCTGAGGGCATTATAAGCAGCAAGAATTGTTAAATGTAAAAACCTGAGAAATTTTTTGCTTTCTCCCTCCCACTGCAGAAAAGCCTTTCTTCAGTGACTGTAACATTTGGTCTAAGTTATGTCAAAGGATAATGAGATGCTTATTGGTACCTAGGAAAAATTGTCTCCATCACTCTTACACACCTTATCTCACACCTATTGTTCTCTCTGTGTGTCTCTCTCTGTCCTTCTCTCCCTCTCTCTGTTTTAAGAAGGGGAATAAGGTGGGAATTTGGCTTTGGAATAGGAGCTCAGCAACCTCCTAGGAAGTTTGGATGTGGGGAGGTATAGTAAAACAACCAGACTGGGCAACTGGGCTATGCCACACCCCTCCTACCAGTCTCTCTCTCTCTCTCTCTCTCTCTCTCTCTCTCTCTCTCTCTCTCTCTCTCTCTCTCTCATCAGTTTACTGTGGGGTCAATACATTCTACATTCTAAAGAGTGAAAATATTAACCCTTAAGTTTCAGAGGATCCAGAGGAAGCCCAGCTCCAAGGACAGTTCTAGGGGGACTTGGTTGAATTTGTTCCATTAAGTCCATGTTAGGGTATTGAAAACATCCTACAGATGTATCCACAACACCTCCAATATATAAACATACATGTGATACATTTGCTGGATTTCAGAATTCTATGCACTTACAGTGGTTTGGTATATATCTGGTGCATTAAAAAAAATAGTGTTGGTTTCGATGTATGGTAGCTTTCCCTCTAACGTAATTTGAATAATTCAGCAAAGCCCCACTACCAGCTGTACTTCTGCAGCCTCTTCTATTCTTTTCAGCATTATAATTTTGGTTAATTTTCAATTTTAGGTCCTACGTCTCTGCAATTTGTGTATGAATAACAGAATAATTTCCCTCTTTTGTTTCGCCTTTCCTGTTCCTGAATCTAAATAAAGATGGCTTTTTAGTATTAAAAGTGGAAGAAAATTACAGGTAATTATCTTTGACGGTAAAAACGCTGTAATCAGCGGGCTACATGAAAAATTACTCTAATTATGGCTGCATTTAAGAGAATGGAAAAAAACCTTCTTGTGGATAAAAACCTTAAATTGTCCCCAATGTCTGCTTCAAATTGGATGGCACTGCAGCTGGAGGCTTTGTTCAGAATTGATCCTGGGGAGCTACGAACCCAAAGTTTCACAGTAGGAAGGGGGAAAAAAGAAAAGAAAACATTTTTCCTAATGTAACAATGCGAATGCTAGAAAATGACAAGACTGATCGGTTTTAAACCATTCTGAAGACTGACTGAGCGTGGAAGTTGCTCAACAAAAAAAGGAACGGGTATATTGGTAAGTAGTCTTTGCTTTGTGTCTAATTATAGTGACTGTCCTTTTGCACAACTGTATGTCGCTGTCATTATATGGAGCACTCTGAGTATCTCTATTGACTTCTGATAAATGGCTCAGTGGTTTCAGGGTTCATAATTTGAAGGATGCCCAGGTCTGTAGCCATTAATTCTCACAGTATGGGGCTTCCTGCTTGTATGACGAAAGGACTTTTCATTTTCTTTATTTCTTTGCTTTCCACAAGATCGGAAGGATGTGTTTCTTCCAGGATAGGACATTTTTCTATCTAGCTAGCTTGTGATGGGTTTCAAATAGTGAGGAGGCAGAAATTGTTCATTTTGCTTGTTTTCTGTTTTTAAATCTCTTTCCTCTTTTTATGCTAAAGGAAAAAAAAAACTGCTTCCAAAGACAAATACAGCAGTATTGTTTTGGGGCTGGGAAAAGGGAAAAGGACCATCTCAGTTCAGCAATAGAAACTACCTGCTATCTAGAGGTTAATGTGAGGCTAGATCATTCTAGTGTTTAAACATATAAATGTGTAGATATTATAATAAAAATTCAATATTGAAAGGAAGCTTAGAAAACATCTATGGTTAATATTAAAGTTAATATTAAAGACAAAGGCTAGTAGTGTAGACTGACATCTTTACAAGCATTTGATATTTGTATTTAGGGCTTCCCATATTAGGCAATAGGAATTATTTAGAAAATATAATGAGAGGGAGGAGGGAAGGGGAGAGAGAAAGAGACAAACAGAGAAATATACAGGACACTCAGAGCGCTTTGTGGCTTTTACTCCATATATGAAAGAAGACAAAAACATACAAAGTATATATACAACTAAAATTCAACAATATATACAGAAATGTTGCTCGATATAAACGTCCCTATTAGCTTAGTGAATGCCACCAATTCACCCATGTAAGGTGTCAAAGCAATAGAATGGTGATGTTGGTTGCTTCCTCTGTCTTTTTGGATTCCAGTTCAGGGTTTGGGGTAGGGTAGAAAAAGAGCATTTTTCTTGTTGTTGTTTGTTTGTATTTTAAAATGAATCTTCATTCATGGTCATTGCATCGCATTTTGATAAAACATGCAGCGGTCTAATTTTACAGCGGATTTTCCTTTTTCTTTAGAAAAGGCCTGTTATGTGAGGTTTTTTTTTCATTCTTTTTTTCTTTTTCTTTTCTTTTTTGTGTCAGTTTAGGGTTGGTAAATAAAAATACAGGAGTCCGAAAGGCTTCTTTCCTCATGTAATGTCTTAAGCTCATTAAACAAGTAAAAATGCTGCCATGTTTGTGCAGATTCTTCTGGTGGGAAGGGGGAATGTCTTTTTTTTTTAAGTCATTTTGATGGATATTCCTAAAGAGAAGAGGAGGCTCAGAGTGTGGATCTCAAGGGGTAAGGGAAAATATCCTTACAGGGAGGAATTCCCAAAATGCTGTCACATTCTCTCTCTCTCTCTCTCTCTCTCTCTCTCTCTCTCTCTCTCTCTCTCTCTCTCTCTCTCTCTCTCTCTGTCTCTCTCTCTCTCTCTCTGTCTGTCTCTCTCTTTCTGTCTCTCTCTCTCACACACACACACACACACACACATTCTCTCCCACTGTCTCTCTCAGATACATGATTAGCTACTAAGATTGTTCAAGGAAAGGATAGGAAAAGGGAAAAAGAAAGAAGTAGGAAGGAAAGAGGAAAGGAAGAAGAAATAAAATGGAGGAAAGGTAAGTAGGTATAAAAAAGTAGTTAATAGTGAGAAAAAGAGAGAGGGGGAGAAAGAAAGGGAGAGAAAAGAGAGAGCCCAGCTGGCTTCTGGCCACACGCACGAGTTCTCCGAACCTGCTCCTTCGGCTCGGTTTGGCAGATGCAAACAAGTACCGGATCCTCCTTGTCTTGTTCAGATGTTCCCCTAGGGAGCTCCCTCAGACAACTCACATCATCTGTGGCCTCTGCATCGTGTCCTGGTGTGGTGAGGAGTACCAGTGCGAATAGCCTGGCATGTAGCTGTTGGGGGGCATACTGACACCCTTGGCCGAGGCTGAAACGTCCCACACTGGAGGCAGCGCTGGCGAGCGCGGCGACAGGGCTGCCGAGCCCGGGAGGGGGTCGCTCTCATGAGGGTTACTGCCTTGCTTCAGCAGTTTCTTAAACTTAGAGCGCTTGTTCTGAAACCATATCTTCACCTGGAAGAAACATAGCACTCATGAGGCCAGACAAACATGGAATGGGTACCTCTAACATTACTCCAAGCTTAAGAAGCAATCTTAAAAAAAAAAAAAAAAAAAACAACCAAAAAACAAAACTGCAATGCCAGAAGCCAAGTCCCGCCTCCCTCCACCTCTTTCTACCCTCCACCACCCCTCCTCCCTCAACCCACTAGATATCTTGTCAGGATACCTAACGTCCTGCTGATCCTTGAGTTGCATACTAGCCTGGGTTTAAAACAACAGCGTAAATGAGAATAAAATCGGGAAAACCTGAATGAGATAATTGGACTCCAAGTTTGATGAAAGATCAAAGCCATGCAATTGAAAGCATATCATATGCTAGCCGGTTTTAACATTTTTCCAGCCCCCTCAAACTGGTTACCTCTATGAATGTACGTTAGCAAATGACTATGAAAAGAGGAGAGCCTGTAAATCTAAAAACAGATACATAGACTATATCTATGAATACAGTGCAATGCCATCTAGTATGCATGAAGCATCTGTCTCCAGATATAAATATGTCTCTACAATCCTGCAGGGATTAGGCATTGTACCTCCCACCATTCCCTACTTTGTATGTTGCTTAGACAAACTGTGGTCAACAATCATCACAGGCTTGTTAGTGTAGTTGCTAAAAGCTTCTGAAAGCTAAATCTGAATCAGGGAACAAATTCGGACCAACTTTCCAAACCTACTGTATTTGAAGAAAGAAATCTTTGGTGCTGCTTCCTTTATCTTTACAATTCCTGGAATCTGTGTTTTCAGGAATAATACAAGTAAGTCATTGAGTAGCTGGAATCACTTCATATCAAACCTCAACTATTTTCAGTGGCAAAATGGCAAGGGAGAGCAGGCTAAACACAAAAGATCTGAAAGAACATCTGTCTTAAAGCACCATTCCAGCAGTCCCCAACATTCAGTTCATAAAACCTGAGTATTACCCACCTAGCAGTTGAATTAATCAACAAAGACAAAAACTGCAAATGATTGCAATCTGGCTTTATAACCAGGGTTCTAATATACCTACCTAAACCCCTTTCTATGAGATCTGAAATGTCCCATACATCTTCCAAATTAGTAGGCCTGAAGCATTTCAGCAACTGTTCTTATCTGTGGCTTTTTACCAGCTATAATTTGGACAGCATTTCTTTTTGATCTTCAACTCTGCCATGTCCCCCCCCCCAAATTCTACTGGGAGGGAGGGGCTACCATAGCCTGCCTCATCCAGTGTCATATAGTTTAACCACTGAATTTAATGCAGTCTTCAGAAAAAAAGTCCACCTGACCCATCCTAGGATAGTTTGTACACTGGTGCCTTTGTTGAACCCCATTGCAAACAATGCCTACCTGACTTGTACTCCCCATTTCACTTTGTAAGTTTTCTTTCTATGTCAATGAGTTGAAATTCTATTACTTCCCAGGACCCTCAAAAAAAGAATCCTTAAGATGGGCCTTATTTTGCTCACTGGCTGTTCATCTTTCTCTCTTACATGGTTGTTCACTTTCAAGTTGTTTTGCTCTGGAATAAGATTTGATTGAATTATATGATTTGTTCACCAAAGGATGCTAGGCTCAGGTGGGGTGGTGGTAGGATGGGGTGATATGCACATCCAATCCAGTATTCAATACCAGCTCATTTATTCCAAAGTGGGAATCCCGGTAAAGTGCGCAACTCGAGCAAAGGCATTTGTCATTAAACTCCTTCTATCCTTGGTTGACTAGGCCAAGAATTCCTCCTCAGGTGCTCCCTGCCCGATTTGGATTTGCAAGCGGAGCCAGCATTCAGGACTACTCGGCCTTCCCGGGATTTACCTGTGTTTGTGTCAGTCCTAAGGAAGCTGCCAACTCGGCTCTCTCAGGAAGGGCCAGGTATTGAGTCTGCTGAAAGCGATGGTTTAAAGCCTGGAGCTGCAGGCTAGAATAAATGGTCCGAGGCTTCCGGATCTTTTTCCCTTTTCCGTTGAACCTGATTTCCCCGTTTTCGATCACTGTGGTTTTTTGTTGATCTGTAAGCAAATAACAGAGGAGCGATCGCCATGAGGCCGGTGCTGCTGGTCTCCCCGCGCGTGGCCAGGCCTGCGTCGGCTTTTCCCCAAGCATAAAACGGCTTTCCTCGAAGTATGCCCCCACGCTGCCCTGATCTCTTTAGGTCCACTGTGCCCATAGGTCCCCAGAGACTGCATACGCTAATCCCTGACTCTGTGTCTGGCCCTAACAATGCGCGGCGGCTGGACCAAGGAAGCTCCCGGTGAAACAGACGTCCTCGGCCGCAGCACCGGGCGGCGCCCCGTACTTTCTGGGGCGCGCGGTGCGATGATGAGACATCAGCTCCCTGGGCTGAGCGGGGCTCCATTGCCTGGCTTTCCAGTGCCCGAAGCTGTACGGACCCACCCGGGTGTTAACGCGGCCAGTGGACTAGGTGACACCAGCTCCCAACCCCGGAGCATCAGAGCCCCTCGGCATGATCGAAAGGACTCTAAGTGATCCAAACCCTAAACAAAAACCAACCAGGGGCTTCCACCAGCCCCACAGCAGACTGCGCCTCGCAGGACAACTTTGTCCCCTCGGGTGCTGAAAAACACCAGTCTCAGGTCCTCAGAACCGTCTCCACGAACAAAGGAGCAGCCAACATTGTAGGGGGGAAAAAAAACCCCACAAAAACCCAGCGGGAGGGGGCACAGTCGGTGCTGGGTAGCGGAGTGTGTGTGTTGGGGGGGACACCTCAAAGTCTGCAGGAAAGAACCCGATTGTCACTAGTTTAAGCAGAGCCACAGGCCAGGCCAGCTTCCCTCCAAGTCGCTGAGGCGCACTGGGCACCCCACGCAAAGTAGGCCACTGCCTGCCCCCGCGTGGGCTGGGCAGCAGACTCTGCTCCCCGGTCCCTGGCGCAGAAATGTCCCTAGTCCTGACAAACGAGGGCAAGGGCAAGGCAAAGGGTGCCCAGCCCGGGAGAGCTGGAGAGCGCAGTGAGGACCCACTTCGGAGAGCCAAGCCGGG